>NC_143582.1:205931407-206541407 GCF_048544385.1 Mastigoproctus giganteus | reverse complement strand
AAAGGTTTGCTGCAGTTATCAAAGCAACTCAATGAGATTTTTCTCATGTTGTTGATCCCAGCAAGCATTGCGGCAGGACAGCATTAAAATAGCGGCAGTCAGTGCAAGAGAAACCAGTGTGCGTGTTGTCGCTGTGGGATACCAAATCTCCAGTGACTGTAAAGAGACGTTTTCAACAGGAATTCCACACGCAATTTACAGACAGTATGCACGGAGCAATATGGCCTTAGTCGCTGATGCTCCTAAAACTCTACAACAACAACCCCAACGGGGATTCCAGAAATATCTACCTACTGAACAATCAATGAGGCGATGGTTGAAACAGCTTCAAGAAACCGGCAGTGTGCTGCACCAGAGAGAAGCAGATAGGCCTTGGTGTATCTGCAGATAAAATTTTGGACATTCAGGAAGTGTTTACCGAAGTCCTGTGAATACGAAATATATCCACAGGGCAAGCCTAGAGCTGCGAATACCACGAGCAACGTTGCACAGGATAGTTCGAAAGAGATTGAAACTTTATGCTTACAAAGTGCAAATCTTCCAGGAAATTAAGCCCATGTCAAACCACAACGAGATGAATTCACTATTTACATTCTCAACCGCATAGACGAAGAGGAGCATTTTCTGGAAAATTTAGTTTTCAGCGATGAATCGAATTCCACCTGTCTGGTAAAGTTAACAGACAATTATTGCAAATGGGGATCTGAAAATGCCTGTTCAGTTCGTGAACACTAAAGTGGTAATCTCAAGGTAACTAAAGTGGTAATCTCACTGTCCTTCAGCCAGACTGGGCCATTTTTCTTCCACGAAAACACCGCGAATTCCGCAAATTATGTATGTATGCTCGAATTGTGTGTTGCACTTCAGCTGGAAAATATGCAGCCATACGTGTTCTGTCGGCGCAAGATGCAAGCAACACTACACTGGAGCTTGCATGTGCGCGATTTCCTCAATAAAAAATTTCTTAACCGATGGATCTGCCGGAATGGTCCCATTCCATGGCCGCCTCCTTCGGATATCACACCTGTGGATTTCTTTGTATGTAACTACATAAAGGACAAAGTGTATGCAAAAAAAAAAAGTTAACAACGTCACACAGTTAAAAGACCAGATTGAACAGGCAGTGACTTTCATTTCTCAAAAGCTGCTTCAAATACTTGGAATGAAATTGGCTACCGTCTTGACATTCTACGTGCTACCAAAGGTGCCCATGTTAAGGTTTACTGAAGGTCGGTTGTGTGATAAGCAATTGTGATAAATTTTTTGAGTTGCTTTATTAAATGCTGCAAACTGTTTTTACGATAAAATAAAAAACAATAATTGAGCCTCATAATAACCTTTTTCGCCTATCGTAATCAGTTGATACTGTTAAAAAGAGAGGAGAGAGTACAAATGGTTACTATTTTCTATGAAACTGCCAGGGCAGCAGCTTTTCACTGAATACTGTACTGTGGTGTTCCATTCTGCTAAACAGACAAACCAACCTTCAGGATACACGCAGTTGACACAATAAATTGTTAACTACGTATTTACTGATGGTTATCTCATGAGACACTTCATGCATACTTCTCATCGTTTTATTTACAAGAACCAAAAACAAAAACTTTGTCAGTTTTAGGAACACGTGTCTTCCGCCTCCAAGCTGTCTCTAAATTGGTTGTTGCCTGAGCCCTGAATGTGATAACTTGGAAACGTAGTTCCTTAAAATATGGGAACGGGAATTAAAACACCTATTGAAACCTTGTACTGCCACACATCGTACTTCAAATATATATATAACGTAGTTCATAAAAACTGGTTATTTACATGCATCTGTGTCTCTTTCATTCCCCCAGGTGGCACCACATCCGCCCTATCAGAAACATGGCCTTCTCCACAGCCTTGTTTCTGCCAAATTATTTACACATTAGAACTTCAATTAATGAATTAGTACGCTACTAAATAAAAAAAAGGACTAAATTTTTCGCATTCAATAATATTTATGCTTCATAAAGTTTGAAAGTACTGTATATAATTTTTTTTCTTAGTTTTTAATGAAATTTTGTGTGTGCGTTAACTAAAACTTTAGATACGTGGTTGAGAAATGCTTTTATGCACATTTAAAAGAAGAAATTTTTTTAAGAAATTGATTATTAAAGAAATTGTTTGATTATTAAAGATTTATGGGTATTTTTGTGAGCGTGGCATTCGATAATGATAGGGTAATGTTGATATAACTTACTAACAAATGTATCTGTTCATAGAGTATTTAGATATAATTTTGATCATCAAACATGTCTCACGTTGCTAAGCGCGAATAGTTCAAATGAAGATAAATTAGACAATTGTACACAACCTTGCGTACTCTTACAGATAGCAAACGTATTTTTATGGCCACTCTAGTTGTTATTTGGATTCAACCCTCACTGCTTGTGTAGATGACACCCACTTATCGTATCATATTATATTTCATCATAGAATCTTTGTTCTAAAGTATTCACTTCTTGCGGATCATCTTGCTATTTACGCATTGCGTTATTTATATGATTTTAAACGGCTTGACTTACTTCGCAAATGTGACTGATATTACTCTGAGACACAAGTAGAAAAACGTGAGAGTGAATTCCGCTTTTGGCTAATTAGGTCCAGAACGAATCATGGCTTATATGACCTTGTCTGCGAAATGAGTCAACTTACATAATACTAATGTACAGTATTTTTAAATGAACGACGAATATTCGTTTTGGAGAGGTCTGAGTTTGATTCTCGTCTATGGCTGGAGGAATTTTTAAAAGTCCTTTTAATTCGAGAATGTAGTTGGTCGGTCTGAGGTGAAGGATGTTACGTTTTGTCTGTGCGTTATCGTGGGTTTTTCAGCCCGCAAAACATTCATCTCTACCTGTGAACACACACTTCTACAGATATGATTCACTTATGGTTATGAGCACACAATGGGTCCGATACAATACAAATTGTGTGTGATTAGCTATTCGCATTGAGTTCTAATGACTTTGTTACAATCCGATCCATTTTAAATTTACAGTACATGTGAGGGGTTTTCTAGGGTACACTGATGGGGTATTTTTATTTATATATAATAATAAAATAGCCACCAACCAAATTAGTATTAGCAATGGCCACATGGTGCAAGGAAGCCTATGGCTTATGCTGCACTAGCCAAAAAAAAAAAAAAAAAAAAAAAAAAAGGAATAAAATAATAAGAAGAAAATTTAAAAAAATAAATAATTAATTAATAACAGAAAAGGAAATAGACAACCTATGCATTTCCCTCCTCCCGTACGTAATTATCCAGATGACCTTTGAATTTACCCAAATTGTCAGCCTCTGCCACCCATGTAGATAACTTATTCCAGTAATTTATAACTCGCTGGCTAAAATAAAACTTTCTGCAGTCCAGTCTAAACACTTGCCCCCGTAACTTGAATTTATGGTCCCTAATTCTAGAATCATTTATAACGGTTTAAATTTCGTCCTCATTCATTTTACTTATGCCTCTCTGACCCTTAAACACCTCAAATTATAAATCTCTCCCTCCCCATCATTTGGAACTGTGTTTTAAGTGTTCTGGCTCATCTCAAACATTTTGAACTCAAATTTGTCATCATCCCAATGGCTGAAGTTTTATTTACACACGTATCTCTGGAACTCTTTCATAAGTCGCCCTCTGAAGGTGAGTTCTTCCGAGTTGGCTTTACCAGTTCACTTTCGTTATTTCAACTACAACGTCGAAGACGTGTGGAATTTCACATCGTTCATGCACATGGTGGAATAACACCATGGTTATTAAGTAGAAAAGGTTTAAGGAGAAATAATCTGTTTTCACTTATAAACGACACATCGATCCACACGATCAGTGAGTTGGTTGGAAACTCGTTCAATAGCTGAAGCAGATCGCACTCTCTTAGCCTATAGATAAGAATGCCTAAGCAAGGAAAAAGAATATATTCAGCTATTCCTCACACATCATAACAATCCTGCTACACCCAGTGGAATAGGTGAACCACACCCTTAGTTCTTTTTGCTCGAAGCGATGACTCAATTAATATGCCAGTTTCTAAAAGTAGCTCATAGTATTTATAAATCAGTTACTTAACCGTTCTAGCCTAATAGATTAATTTTCAAGATATACCCTTAAAATGACTGGTTACTATTGCACTGATATCCCTTAAGCCGTGATTTAAAGAACGTTTTCAGAAATCTTGTTTTCTTCTTCTTGGCTTGAGTACAGAGCGATTACGTGCCTAAAATGAACAGCCCAGTCGGTCTATCGGATTTTCGATCATCTCGGTCTCTTCCATTGGCTTAAATTATTAGAAAAATGGATGTTTCACTACCTTATTGGCCCAGATCTTCATTTAAAAAAACAACCCATACCCATTATGGAATGAGAACAGGACCATGAACCTTCATGTTCTGATTCCAGCCCAATCCATGTGACTCTATTTCCAATAATTCCTTTCCTTCTTCATTAAGTTATTCTATCAGAGTACTTCATTTAAAATTTGAGGATCAATTATTAACGAGAGAGTCTAGTAAAGGAATTCTCCAAGGTAGTTCCTTATTAGCCCCGCTCTTCGCTTTCATCTTTATACGCTTTTATGTTTTTAAATAAAAACCTTTGCTTTCTTCTCATATACGATGATATCTCACATGGCTTATTCCCACAAACTGGAAATTCTCGTCAATAATAGCCAAAGAGGCGTTAAAGTTCTTCCTCCTTCTTTATCCTGAAACTGAAATCGGTTAAACTGAATACACCAACTACATCGATGTAGGGCTCTTCCTGCGTAATTTCAGTTGACCCTGGACAAGAAGTCCAGAGTTAACCTAACTACAGTTCCAGTATTTAAGTTTCTTAAGATATTTTTAAAAATCTAAAAATATTCCAACAAAAAAAAAAAAAAAACTCGTATCTTAGCAAAAGATTATTAAAGAGCTTCTGACTCATGAAGTTAGTTTTAGTAATAATTAAAAATATGAAGATCATTTTAAATACATAAATATTTATATACTTTCTGGACCCTACACTTCTCATCTCCTAACAGCATCTGCGGAAGCAGGTGCTGTTAGGAGATGAGAAGTGTTCTGATCAGTAGACGCATATTTTCTATAGAATCCTAGATCCTTAAATAGAAACATGCCCAATTTCATTTGAGGAATTTATCCCCCACCCCTTCTTACTCGCAGTAACTAAGATTAATTTTATGGCGAAATAACTGACACCAGAATTAGATCACACTAATATTTGGAATTTCGTTGGTAGTGTTAGACTTCCAGCCTGTTTCGCGTATTCATCTTCAGGCTTGGCTAGAGTGCTGAAATTTGATCATCATTCACCAACCTCTGGAATCAGGCTAATAAATAACCTTGATCCCGATTCAGGTTGATGTATATACATCAACCTGAATCAAGATAAAGGTTTTCCGATACACATCCAAGAATAAACAGATTTAATTGAAATGTGTTCACATAAAAACTGTGAATTGTGCTTCAAAAGTCTTTCGTTACCTTTCCTATTCTGGGGATTATCCCAGTTGTTTCAATGTGCTCAAAGTGGATTATTATATTTTTTGAGATTTAAATCTATAATCCTGCGCTGGTTAGGCCAGTTCAGCAGTATCTTTTTTCTCAAATCGGATACTCTGTTTGGTTCATTCATTCATTGTAACAGTTCTGCCCAAAGGCAAGTCCTTAACTACCGTGGAAGTATATGGACTCTGAGTGTTTTCATAGTACTTTCTGCACCTGTGTGTTACAGGTCTATTTGCTGCTTGTGCTCAAGACTGAAAACTTCCTCGCCTTTTCGTCAGATCGGCTACTCAAACCTCTGTGAAAAGACCGTTAGATATTCCTCCTCTTCGGAACGGTTCTCGAACCCAGACCTTTCCAAATGTATGCCAAGTGACTAAGGCACTTGGCATACGTTTGGAAATGTAGGAATTTTGATAAGGAGCCGTTTAAATACTGCATGCACCAGTATGATAACGTTGCTACTTGCGGAATTTTTTTCTGTGGCAACATGGTAGATACGCTGCTCTGTCATTCGTTTCGAAAAGTTGAGGTTTGATTCCGATTTCAGGCGAGAGGAATTCCTTTGGAGCTTCCTTCTTGGGGGACTGTAGTTGATCAATTTCTTAAAGGATCCAATAAACTAGCAGCCGCTTTGAAGGGACTCTTAGTTTATTTTAATTGGATAATTCATTATATTAATTTCATTGTATTCAATTTGATAATCCCTTAATATCATCAGTAAATCTTAATATAAATTAAGAATAACGATGAACCCTGTGGTTTCCCATCTAGCGCTTCAGATGAATAAAAAACTGGCAGCACAATTACGGCCATTCGTTTCTGCCTGGACCCTCGAACTAATCTGTTGGGACGCATTAAAATTTCGTCATGTATTGCGATCTTAATTTCGTTTTAATACACAGAAAAAAAAATATTTATATTGTGTTTTAAAAATTTTGAATGCTAATTAAGTAATCATGAAAAATAATATAAACTACATTTCTTTTTACATTGATATGAAAATTAGACTTGTGCATTATGGCGATCTAAACGTATAGGTGAAGCCAACTCCTATTTCTATAAATTACTCCTCTACCGCACTCCAAAAAAACCGATGTGTAAATTGTGTTCACGGACCGGTTTACATGTCTGCATTTAAAAAAAAAAAAAAAAATCCACATTATCATCTGAGACTGACTATGTATAAGTATAGTACATAGTCAGTCTCAGATGATAATACATAGCCAAATCTGAATGAACATACTATTATCAAAGCGGCATCGTTTTAAGTTATATCTCATATTGTGTGAATACCTTCACAACAAGTTGCCATGATATTGCACTACTTCGAATAAGTAACGCTTCACCTAAGGAGAAGACTAATGTTACTTATTCTCAGATGGATACCACCACCCAGACGGCACCGTTTTGAAATATGGTATGGAATAAAGTTCTCGGTTATCCTCATACTATCCCTATTAGACTTAGAAAAGAGATAAAGATATAGGAAGGTGATAGTAGGAGAGGTAGAGGAAGGAAATGCCGTAGAAGGAAGAAAGGGACAGTTGCTCCTTCAACTCACACTCAAAGCTCATATATTCCTCGAATAGGCAACGCTTCCCCAGTAGAGAAGCCTGCTGTTACCTATTCGAGGAAACTCAGCTCCTTCGACTCACACACACAAAGCTCATATATTCCTCGAATAGGCAATGCTTTCCCAGTAGAGAAGATTGTTGTTACCTATTCAAGGAAACTCAGTGGCCATCAGACCCCCCCCCCCCCAGACGGCACCGTTTCAGGGCTATTTGGTCCTTCCTCGGTGGGTGGGTAGGTACCCGAGTGATGCAATGATGGCAAAACAGTTATGAAGTATAACTCCACAATATGAGAAATGCCTGATGTGTTTAGACTATAAAGCGTTTAGGGCTAAAGCCTCAAGCTATGAAAAAGTCTAAACTATGTGTAAGTATAGTCTTCTCCTTAGGTGAAGCGTTACTTATTCGAAGTAGTGCAATATCATGGCAACTCGTTGTGAAGGTATTCACAATATGAGATATAACTTAAAACGATGCCGCTTTGCTAATATTCTGTTAATTCAGATTTGGCTATGTATTATTGATGCTTTTGCACTATACTTATACATAGTCTAGACTTTTTCATATCTTGAGGCTTCAGCCCTAAACGCTTTATAATCTGAGACAATAACTCGGCTCTGAGTGAAAAAAAAAAATGTATTAATACTTCCTGTCTACAACAAACCAGACTTTGAAAATGTAGGCTTTTGATCCCTGAACCTATTTTTCAAACTGTTGTATGTGAGATTGGCAGGCAATGGCAGGTGGGTGGTGCGCTGCCAGTAGCAATTTGTAAAGTACAGTACTTCTATAAACAACACGCGGAATTTCGTCGTGAAGGACGTGAGTTTTGCATCACTCTCGACATGTTTACCTTTAACAAGTGCTGATTGCAGGCTCTCTTTTCCACCAACGATCATGAAAAGATAGTCCAAGCCTCCTTACATTGTGGGTAAGTTTAAGTTAACAGTGTCGACTACAGTACTGGCCTTGGTTTGGCTTGGATTTTAATGGTGTTTCAGCTGCTAAAGTCATGGTGTTCCAGAAAGCCTGCTGGGAGAGGAGATTAGCCTTGGAGTTAATACCCCTAATAGCAGATTATTAGTTGCGGATTTTAATATTTTTCGGATTTTAGAGAGGTATACCTAGTGGTTCAGCTGTTTTGGGGAAGCAAATTTCGATTACTATTACGCACAAACAGTTGAACTTATTTACATCTGTAAACTTTTCTGATGATGGTGTACTTTTATTTATTTATTATTATTATTATTATTTTTATTTTTTTTTTTTTTGCGGCTAGCAGGATTTAAAGTGCATGTTTGTCTTAATTTTAACAGCAGTACAAACGTGCCTTTATAACGAGTTACCCTGGTTTAGTAGTACTTTCAACAGATAGCTTTAGCTGTATTACAACTTTGGAAATTGATTTCATATACCGCATGGCAGCTGACATCGAACAATTTCTTTTACTACTGTTTTGTATATGTGTTTTCACTAGAGATCATCTGCTACCTAATGAAGAACCAGCTAGTTCTGAAACAGGCTGCCATAGAAGCTCATCTTTTAAACAAATGGCCATCTGTTTGAAAGTGATGCAATACCTGGGCAACTCGTAAAGTTGTTTGTTCTTTTGTCAGAATTAAGGCCATTGCAGTATATGCAGTATAAATCCTGTTGGCCTCAAAAACAGATTAAAGGACAAATTAATTTCTTAATGACAAATCCAATCGTTGATAAGCGTGCCGGATTTCTTTTTTAATATTTCGGATTGTATAATGCCCCCCCCCCCCTTTTGTTTTGTAAAATGTGCTAGGTTTTAAAGAATACAGGATTGAGGGGTCCCCGATTTTACAGAGTTTACTGTATACTGGGTACGGCCAAAGGAATTCAAAACTTTATTTTAATTGTTTCAATGAAGCAGATATACCAGCGTACGCAGTTGGGCAACTAAGTACAGCAGGCACTTCTTTCCCTGCCCTGCCCTGCACAGCCCTGATAATAAGTATGTTAAATACATCTGTGTTGGCTAAGATAATTATGTGATGCAAAAATCACAGTTCCAGGTGATGACTGTATTTTCTAGAACAGTGGTTCAAAAATTTTATTTCTTGATACTCCCTTGGGGTTAAGCGATAGGCTGTATCCGTGACACCCCTAAAGAGTGATTGCCATTGATCCGAACATATTATTTCCTGTCTTGGCACCCCTTTAAGAAGCTTCCGTTACCCAGTTGTAAATCATCGTCCTGGAATAATTAGCTTAATGAGCAATGTTCAACCTGCGTGGGATGAATCTATCGTTTCTGCTTGTGCAGTTTGTTGCGGATAATATCAAATGTTCAATTAAATTGCAGACTTGAAAACTGTTATGAAACACAGCTGGAAATTAAAAGTTAATTTTTTTTCCGTAAACTGTATAAATTTAAAAAAAGAAAAATCCATATTGTTATAATGATTGAACATTTGATAATTATGGTAAAATCTCGCCATCAATACGGGAGGTATTTTTATGGGCACATTTCACACCATGGCCACTGTCCCTTGCTTGGGTTTCATACTTTTTAAACCCTCAAACAGGCAGACTGGCCACAGAATGCACGCAGTTTACAGATACCACTTGCCGACACTTAGTGACCTTAGCTGTCTCAGTGCTAATTCTAAATAACCGAACCCATTGGAAAGCGCGGAGCTTGTTTGGTGCCGTCAATCTTTTTGCGCTTTAGGCTTCCTGCATAGATTCCGACTTCATACTTCTGATGCTATACACAAGTTAAAAGGTATGTGATTATTATTGTAAAGAAACAAGTTAGTTAATATTTTGTTTCCACGCATCTGCCATATTGCCTGTTCATTCCTCCTATCTGCACATGGCAACGAACAATATTTAGTGCTTCAGCTATAATAGCCTGTGTTAACGTTTCTCATATTGTGGTCCGTGGACTCTTGTTGATCCATAGAGATATTTCAGGGGACGAATAATGTCCGAAATTTGTTATCAATATTTAAAAGCTGTAGAAAAAAAATTAGAGCACAGAAAGAATAATCATTAAGCGGACATTGAAATTCGCTAAAAGGGTTCCGCGAAAAGTTTTCAAACTAAAAGAGGTGCTTATGTCACTAAAGTTTGAAAACCGCTTGGCCTATATGATATGTATGAAAACAATAAATAATAAATAAATAAATTTTCTGTTTATACTCCGGGACGACCAAACGGTCAGAGGAGTTCACAAGATAAACAGAATACAAGAAACAGCACCGTATTCAGTAGTCACGGGCTTGAACCCCGGTCACTCAAGGCACGTGTACTTATACACCCGCGCGCCTGACCACTAGGCTAATAATTATCATCATTACTGGATTTCTATAGGTGCAACTTTAATTAAATTTGTGAAGGCACTCAAATCATTCTAAAAGTGAATATAAAATTTCATGAACGTTCATTCACTGATACATGCATACGGAATAACAAAGGAACAACAATTGCCGAATTTCTATTGGTTCACTTCTAATGAAATTTGGAATGCCTCGACAAATTTTTCAACAAGAACCAAATATAACATTTTATGAAATCGATCCACTGTGGATCATGTTATTACATGCGGACGGACGGAAATGGTGAAGACAATGTGCTCTTTTCACATACTGTATATGCTAACGCGCCTAATAACACTGGAACAGTAAACTCAACAACTCCTCTGACCGTTTGGTCGTCCCGGAAAATTTATTTAAAGCAGTACGGAACAATTCCCCAAATTGTGTGAAATTTCGTCACACAAACAGAATAGGTTGTGACCTTCCTTACCACACGACTTCCGGTCTATCAAGGATACTATTTTTGCATTTAAACACACAAAATAGTGTACATCCTATAGTAACTTCTATTTTTCATTCCAACACGCCATTACAGTATAGAGATTTGAACTACGAAGAACCTTTCTCTTCCCGTCTCTGTCTCGCGCTACCACACACTGCGCCGACGATTCAGTTGCTAAAATGCCTGCCTAGCCTTAAGTCTTATTTTTGGTTTTTTAGCCTCGGTCCACTGACCTCTCCTTGAATGGGGGCAACTGGCCGGTTAATTTCTCTTACACCTTAATAGATGGTTCGTGTCACTTTTCTCCGAGACCTTTAGACATGCTTCACAACCCATTAAAGCCTATCTTTCGAGGTAAAATAAACGTCACTCGTTCAATAGCAAAAAAAAAAAAAGAAATTTTTGTTTCATTTCAGTGTCACTGGGCTTGAAATTTTACATTTTAAAGCGACCGGCTAAAAATAGCTCTTCAGGCATTTCCTGCAGTATCTTAGTCCTGTGGATTTTACCACATATTTCATTTATAGTCAAGTCCAGCTTTCTGACAGTTGGGTTAGCACATTTCTGCCTGAAATCTATCATCAGAATTGGTAGGCTTTTAATGAATGGCGGCCCTTGGCCAAGCAATTGCAGAGCTAGCCATAAAAGGAGAAAACAGCTGCTAGGGTGTGCACGCTTTGATAAAATTGTATGATTTATGGGAATCCTCGAATGAAATTGTAATTTTTTTTTTTTTTTTTGCCGACTACAATTCTCACACTTATAACGACTCCTAAGAGCTATAACTCTGCCATTTTAGAGCTATATCTTTGCCATTTCGATATTATTACAGTATTTTACATGGCTTGGTAACTATGATTATATTCAACATTTCCTGAACTAAAGATGAATACTTTCTCAGTACCATGACTTGCCTGTTCATTGCAGAATTATGGGACATAGATGGGCATTTCCTCATTGCACTCAAACAGAACAAAAGCTGTTTGCATTTTTGTTGATATTGGATTGATACAACCATATGACATCTTTTGTATTTAAATTAATGATTTTGTATTTAAATCACTTTATTATCTGTATTAAAGCCAGTAGTTCAGAATATTGGCCTGTACGGCACCACCATATAATTTCATTATTAGCGTCAAGAACTCATGTACGTACTTTGTAGTTATTAATAAACTTTTAATTAAAATTTCAATGACTGAAAAGTAAGGTGACATGTTTTTATGAAAAGATGACACAAATGAAGGTGCATTATTTTCCATTTAGCTGTTCGGGCACTTGTTTCACCGTGTCAAGAGTCGTAAGAGCATTTTTCATCCTCCCCCTCATGAAAAATTCTCTCTCTGAATAAAATGTCAAATTAGAACTCTATTGTTACTCAACCCTTCTCACATTAAGTGGAAAGGAGTTAAAAATTTGCTTGATAATGATGAAAATCAAAAATCAAGAGTTTTGGTGTGTGTTAAGCGCCCAGATGGCCATGAAGCTTCAGTATGTTCTGTCGATAAAATTGCTCATTCAACTCCGAGGGGAACTAAATACTGAGGGTAACGTAGGGGTTCTCTTACCAAGAAAGGCTTTAAGTTCTGTAAATTGCAGCGTCTGGAGGCTAGGTACTTGCGAGGTGATCTGATTGAGGCGTATAAGGCCTTGAATGGTTTGAGCAGGCTCAATGCTGATGAGATTCTTCCTCTTGCTCAGATTATGAACCGGTAACCGGTATTGCATCAGGCATCCATGTAACTATTCACTGAATGCAATAAAGATATAATAAATTCAAATTGAGGAAGAAGTTGTAGAATAGATGTTTTTCTTTCTTTTGCTTCTTTTAGAGCTTTAATATTTGCTGGGCACAAGCATCTACAACACACGTTATCTACAACACATTGTTTGGAATACCCGTACGTGCTCATAAAATCTAACTCTCCATATATTCTATATATATATTAATCATGCAGAAACTTAATTTTTTTTTTTTTCACTTTGTTTGATTTTTTATTAACAGCATCGTCAGATTCATGTTGTATTATGCATTTAAAAAGTAAAAACGAAGGAAGTTACGTGCAGATAAAAGAAGACAAAAGGATAAGTTAAAACGAAATAATTTCCTCTTTTATTCATGAGATTTGGCAACTTTCTTGACATTGATTGTTCATCTAAGTGCAAGTTGGCTTCAGCTGTCAATAGGGATTTTGACTCTGTCACTGAATATAATCAATGTGCATTGTATTTTATCATGGAATGACTTGTCTTCTACTTGACAGCATCATAAATCAACTTTTTGTGGATTAATTAAAAAAACACATTGACAAGAGAGACTAACTGGAGAGTAGATCGGGAGAAGTACTGTATTTGCTTGACAGCCATTTCTTTTTGATTCACTTTAACGGGCAGGCGTGGGTACGATTTGGAATACTACCGAACTTTTGCACGTTTTACTTCTCATATTTTGACAGGTTAAATATTAGTGTTGGACTAATTGCATATTAGATGTTAAGTAATATAGAGACAGCCATGAGTTGTACCAGGACACCTTGCCTTCCTTTGTACGAAGTTAATTTAAACTGCACTTCGTGATAGTGTGACGCACTATAAAAACTAAAAATTTAATCTATATATAAATAAAAAATAGTTATAAAAATGCTCATACTGCTAAATATAATCTGTTATCCTTCGTGGTTTATATGAAGCTTTCCAGTTCCACTTTTAATTGCATTTAATATCAAGATTGAAGTTACGCTGTTAACTAATCCAACATCACATAGGCTGTTAATTCCAGGACTTAAATCTCTGTTGTGTCTGAGAAAGAGAAAACGATACAGCGGTTTATTTAAAGCATGCAAGTGCCAAATGCAACTCCATGGCAGTATAGTGGTTTCGCCCATTGTCAGTCATTCTTAATTCCAGTCTAGACCTGGAGAGGTCTGGATTCGATTCCGGAATGGAAAAATTACTAAAGTCCTTTTCATTCAAAGCTGTAGTTAGCCATTCTCAGGCTGAGAGTGTATGGCTTTTCAGCCTGCGCAACATGCAAATCGGCTCATGGACTCATACTTCTACAGACGTAATATACAGGGTGATTCAAAAGTCAGTAAACAATTAAAGAATCGGTATTTCAGTGAAAATTTGACGTATGGTAACGAGATTAGTGCAAAAATGCATAGAATTATGTGGGTTTTTTACCGAAAGAATGTCAAAATTAGTTCCAAATATGTCCACCAGATGGCACTGTGCCATGAATGACGTCGCGCAAGTGTCTGCTATAAAGGCACTGCAAGAACAACAGCTAAGCAGTTCAGTGAACGTGTGGGAATGAAAAAGAAAAGAAGCTATATTAGCAGTCATGTTATCATTACTGGATAAAGCACTGTTGGTGAAATGTTATTAACTTAACGCTGAATCTGCAACTGCAGCTTTGCGATCCTTCCGTCAGCTGAAGGGTACGCGACGTGGTAAAGGACTAAAGATGATGATTAAGAAATTTGAGACAGCTGGTTCGTTACAAGATTGTCCACGAAGTGGAAAACCATCATGTGCTACGGCTGCAGTTGCGGAAGACATGGACACTAATGGAGAAGCAAGCTCTCGTGAAGTTTCACGTAGAACTGGCGTCCCATATGGGAGTGTGTGGAGAGCACTAAGAGTAGTCCTCCTTAGATATCCGTACAAAATTCAACACCTTCAAGAACTTAGGCGTCCCGATTTGCGTTATGGTTCTTTCAGCGAATTGAGGAACGTGACAACTGGCTGTCAAATGTTTTGTGGAGGGATGAAGCCCATTTCACTCTCAATGGCACTGTAAACGCACACAATTGCAGAATTTGGGCGACGGAAAACCCTCGAGCTTACACGGAAACTCCATTGCATCAGTCAAAAGTAACGGTGTGGTGTGGATTCACCTCTTCTTTTGTTATACGGCCATTTTTCTTTCAGGAAATCAGTGGCTGTGGTTTTGAAACTGTTACTGTCACAGGTCAGCGTTATGCTGACCTGTTACGAAACTGCGTTATCCCTAGCCTGGGGGAAAGGCAAGCTTTGGATGTTGTGACATTCATGCAGGATGGAGCACCACCCCATATTGCTTCTCCTGTGAAACAACTGTTACTCTCAGCGTTTGGAGAGAATCGAGTGATAAGCCGTCACTTTCAGCATGAATTGCCACCAAGGTCTCCAGACCTGACGCCCTGCGATTTTTGGTTATGGGGCTACCTGAAGTCACGGGTTTACAGAGATCACCCAACGTCATTGGTAATGCTAAAAGTCTCTATACGACTGCAGGTATCAATGATACCTCCAGAAATGCTGTTTCATGCTCTCTATAACGTCGTTACTCGTCTTCAGGCAGTGCTCGACAACGAAGGCCGCCACATTGAACATTTACTATAATGAGGTGCTTTGTGGTGTTACAGATCAAAGCCCCTCCTGGTGGACATAGTTGAAAATAATTTTGACATTCTTTCGGAAAACCCCCACGTAATTCTATGCATTTCTGCGCTAATCTCGTTACCATACGTCAAAAATTCACTGAAATATCGATTCTTTAATTGTTTACTGACTTTTGGATCACCCTGTCTAAGTTACGCGTCGGAGCCGTTAACATAATAAATTATTTTTATTTTTTATGTAGATGGCCGTACTACAAAACTTACTTCATGCTACAAAACCATTCTTTACGGCCAAAAAGACTAGAAGCTCACAAAGAAAAAAGATGAATCCTGTCCAACAAAGGCTGCCATCTGGATGATCTACATCGGAGAGAATAAATATATACTCGCAACACCACATAAAATTAACATAAATACAATGAGACTTGTATATCGCAAATACCATGGATATACACTATGGGCATCTCCTTAACAAAACGAATAGACAACAAATTTTAAATTTTTGAAAGCCTCAAATACCTCAGCTGACAGCGCTGAAACAGATGTCTCTATTTACGGAAGTGGAGTCTTTCCCAGTTAGAACAACCATTTTTCACTCATGACCTATCCCATTTCTTTTCTCTAAAGAATATGGCTATAAGAATATACTTTCCATGACCCAATCACCCGAAACCATAGTTATTTTTTTTTTTACAGGAACAGTTAGCCTAGGCAGGAGATGAACCTTTTTTGACTCATTTCCATGAGTCAAAAATTCACCTTTTTGATACATTAAGCCATTGATGGCTTATATCACTGCCAGAGTATTAGTACTTTATATTAATATACGCAGATTTTCCGTATTAAATAAAGATCTTTTGTTCAGTTCTTTTCCTATTTGTATACCGAGCTGAGATAATCAGTCCGCTGCTTTGAACCAGAAGGAAATTTAGTAATTTGGAAAATCCATATTATGGATTTTCCAAATTTTAATAAGGACGAGCCTGTTACTGACGGTGTCATAAGACCACTTAAACATATGATTATTTATCGTCACTGCCCCATATGAGTAGTCGAGTTGATCATGCTTAATATGGCTAGCTGGTTGTTTGGGAAAAAGCATTACCTTCCCCCACCAAACTTCGCTAAAAATCTGCTAACTAACTATAAGATACCTTACCGTATTTTACAGACAATAAGACGTACTCATGTTTTAGAACAATTTTGGGGAAAATGATTTTATTGCATATATTTGAAGCGCAGATTCACAAGTGCTTACTGAACAAAATGTCAATATATGTACACCGAAATTTTAGTCTTCGTAAAATGCCAAAACCTTGTCATTCATTATGGATGAAAGTTCTCAATCATCAAAAGTGAATTGTTTTCATGCCATAAAGGCCATTGGCGACTTCAGCTATCTTGATAGATGGCAGCTGTTTTATGTTTCACTAACTCTCACGATTTGTTTTTTTTTTTTTTTTTTTTAATCCATTCAAACTTGTGGAAGTTGTTAGTCGCTTCATTCAACCTGTTAGTGTCAATTCGTAATTTATTTATTTATTTATTTTTTTTTTAAATTATATGAAAACCACAAACACGAAAAGTATTAAAACGTATACTTAGTACGTTGCTTAGTACCGTGCGTATGTTGAAAGTTGAAAAATATACCTCTTGACTTGAATTTCTGTAGATTGCAATTTTCAGGAAATACGCAAGAAGAGAGGTTGCTCCAGAAAACGGAAGTTGAAGGAGTAAATGAGGAAGAAGAAAAGTTGGTTCTGTGAGTTTGAAGTTGAACAGTAAAATGATGCTGACTGGTTTGAAAGAGAGAGAGCAGGAATTATAGAAGCCAATTCAGAAGAACAGTGCCCATGGAAGTATCTATAGAAAAGGTATGCAGCAGAAACAGATCGTCTGTGAGACAGAGCGGAGAGACTTTGTAAGAGATGAGTCGTTAATTAACCTAACTGTCCTCTTTTGAATGAAGTGTAAAGCCTGAGAGAGGTTAATGGGAGCACCGCCCCCAAATGTGGGAACAATGTTCCATGGTAGGGCTGATTTGAAATTTGTACAGAGTTGACTAGAGTTTAGAAGAAAAGTAACGCCGAGAGTGAAAGAGAAAACCCAGATTTTTAGATACAGAGGAAGCAATATTCGTGATGTGCTTATGCCAAGAGAGATTAGCAAGTCAGGGTATTTCCAAATGGAGATATGTGATCTTGTCTAGAAATCGTGAAAGGTAGGTTTCGTTCAGCAGAAGAATCCTTTTCGCGAGATATAACACAGGACTGGATTTTGGATGGATTGCAGTTTAACTAAGTTTCTTCTAATTTGGGTCCTTCCATCATATTGGTTGGAACACTCCTCAATCATGAATTCTTTAAAGGGATTTTATTTGAGATATCCAGTGGCTGCTAGCTAAGACCTCCTGCAACTACTGCTAACTTGGCGCACTATGGCCATAGTTGCCGATGCGCCTAATAAATCCCTATACCAATAGACTGCTAACTCAATGTTTAATTCAGCAACCACCCGTTTTTGTTGCCTCCTTTATGTGTGCGGCTCTAAAAATGGTCTCTAAAAATGGTCATACACTACAAAAGCTAGCTTCTTCAGGCCTTCTAGACGTTTTGACCATACTTTCTCTAGCCACGGCTAGAGACAAAAGATCCGTATGTGCACCTAATGTACCTTCGAACCATAAGACGCAAAGAAATTTTGCGCGTTTTCAATTAAAAAAAAGTGAGCATTATGATCTGGAAAATACGGTAATTATTAAATGTAAAAAATTAAACTGTAAATATATAATAGTTGGTAAAAAAAAAATTAAATTCCACTTCGAAAAATGGGTAAATAGTGAAAATGACTGTTCGTAAGGCCCCGGACCGCTACCCGCAAGAACCTATGCTGCCTACGACCGTCAGCATTTTACGTTTTGGCCCCTCAGCTGAAAAAAGGTTGGCCGTCCCTGCACTTGTCACAATGTCAACTTATGTGAATGCCACAGTTGGCATATCTTAATAGCGGACACTGATCATATTTACTTTTTAAATTTTTTTTTTTTTTGTAAGGGGTCGAGGACTAAAAGTATGAAGGTTTTCCACCACTATAAAAATTCATATGGCCTTGAATAGGAGTGTAAACAAATAATAGACCAGCAACGAAGGAGCCACAATTACTGATCTGTCATATTTGTTTAAATTCATTTACAGGGCCAGATGAAAAGAAGTTTAAAAATATGTTTAGACTCCCAGGCCATTAATCTGCGAGAACCGTACCGGCGGGGAGGAGAACATGTAGCAGCTGAGATGTCCACTTTGCCCGCTATGTTCTTTTCAAAATGATATTATACAAATTTGTATCCTATTCGCGTCCGTAAATCTGGCCTGCCAAATTTCCCATAGTTTACTTGTATATCTTTCTTCTCATATATAGACATGACCGAGTATGTATTTCATCTCTGATGAAATGAAATTCTTTAATCTATGGCAAAATGAGTTGATTCATTCACCAAGAGTGTTGTTACATGTTAGTCGATAATGGCGCCTTCTTGTAGATATTCATTAGAAAATTTAAACGCACATCCTGAGGTCCCCTAAATATTATATAATCACCGATCTTCCTACACCGTCTGGAAAAGGCCAGGGTTCGAATTCTGTCAATGACCTAAGGAATTTTTATGGGCTTTTTTCACAACCTGACTGAGTTAGTCGGTCTCAGACATCAGTTACATGGTTTTATCTCCAGGAAGCTTGGGTGTTTTGTCCAACAAAAGGCAATTTGACCGTAAAATACACGCACTTTACAGGCACGATATACTGAACCCTCATAGCTTTAATTCTTTTGCGCTTAACATACGCACAATCAGTAATTATTCTTATGAGCTAAAAGGCATTTTGTACTGCTGGGCGGTAGAAAATGAAAGTAATATTCTATTCTGTATGTTTTTCAGAACTCCTTCGAAGTGAATCAGACTGATAAATTTATTTATTTTTTTATATAGCACATAACAGTATATGTTCGGTAACTGTGTACAAATAAATACAGGAATCCCTCGATTAGCGCGAGACTCGAATTAGCGTGGTTTATATTTAGCTACCAATTTTCGATTAGCACGAATCAAAATTTCGATTTAGCGCTTGTATTTTGGCTTGGACTAAAGAAACTGAAGCTGGTGATGCTACGAAAGTCAGTATTATTATTATTATTATTATTATTATCTGTTTATTTCCATAAGGAAACCACCCCGGGACGGCAAAGTGCCAGGAGGGTGCTAAGTACATATCAGGGTACGAGATACTACGTGCAGTGGGTTACATATACTGAACACGTAGTCTCGTCCCGAAATATTATATACACATTTTATGTTTAATATATACAGTATTTACACATTAATGATTCTGTACATACATTATACAGCACATATAACTTACATATTAACATAACTGTTACAGAAGGTATATTTTTACAGTCAACAGATTATTGTTCTTAAAGCAGAAAGCTTCACTTTTATTCACAATTCTTTAGTACTTTGCAGCCGATTCATATTTCAGTAAGCCTGTACGAATCCTGGAAGATCTCTTTCCGGTATGTTGCATCCTCACACAGTTTTTCGGCATCTATCTGTAGTGAGTTAAATATTCTCGCTGCATTTGATGGGAAGAATCTTTGCAGGCTACTAAGATTGTTCAGGACTGAACGCAGTGCTAAGCTACGAATGTAAATACACTGCTAAAGTATGCATAACATTATACAGGGTGTCTCAAAAATATTGGTACAAACGTTTAGGGGAGGTAGGTAACATCTCAAGGAATGTGAATCGCATAGGAACCCGTAACCGGAAACGTCACGGGAAAGTAGTAGCAGAGGCATAAGAAGCAGGAATGACACAAGATAGTAATTAGTGGCAAACATTTATTTGACATAATATTAACAATGGAGTACGAGATGGATGCATTTCATGATGTTACAACAGATGCTCGAAGGTTCCACCATGATACGCGATGCGTGCGTGACACTGACGCAGCATGGATTGGCGGACACGGTCGAACACACCTGGAGTTTCTTTGACAGTAGTAGCAGCGCAGACGAGTCTCGCCACGAGATCCGTTTCCGTCTCCACAGGCGATTCATATACGATAGATTTGAGGGGCCCCCACAGAAAGAAATCAAGGCTCGATAAATCAGGTGAGCGTGGGGGCCAGGCAACGGGTCCACCACGGCCAATCCATCGACCCCCAAAACGCCTGTTCAAATGGTCAAGAACACACCTTCCATAATGGGCAGGCGCCCCGTCATATTGAAACCAAATGTTGCGTCTCACATTTGCTGGAACATCGTCAAGTAACCCTGGTAGAACTTGTTCAAGAAAGATCAGATATTTAGCGGAGTTCATGTGGGATGGTAACAGGTATGGGTCGACTAAGCAGTCACCGACCATACCTGCCCACACATTTATTGCGAAGCGATGTTGTGCCGCATGGGGGCGCACACCGTGTGGGTTGTCGTGAGCCCACGCATGAGCATTGTGCTGATTGAATAAGCCTTCCCGAGTGAAATAAGCCTCATCCGTGACCAAAACATAGGCTGGAAAATTCAAGTCTTGAACACTTTCTTGGAGAAACCACTGCGCAAAAGCCACACGTGCAGGATGATCTTGGGGCAGCAGTAACTAAACCCTTTGGAGATGAAAGGAGTGTAAGGAATAGTCGTGCCAGACACGCTGTACACTGCAACGAGACACTCCTAAGGCAACGGCACGTGTGCTGGTAGTAGGTTATTCTGGACGGCATTCAACACACTTTCTTCCATGGCGGGAGTTCGCGTCGAAGGTGGTCTGCCCGCACTACTCCTGTTACTTCTAAATGACCCATAATCGCACAAATTTTGATGCACACGCGCAAACAAACGGTGGTCCGGTACGTGTCTGTCTGGAAAGCGTTCTCCATAAATTCGTTGAGCTGCTCGTCCATTGCCCTCTGCTAATCCATACGCTAGGTGCATGTCTGCCAGCTCACAGTTCGTATATCGATGCATGCTCTTCGTGCGGCGACTACTGCTTGAATGAGTAAACCAGAAAATTTCCCTCTCGCGAACTGATGAACAGCGCCGTGTACCGACTTACAGTGACTTTTCCGGTTATGGGTTCCTATGTAATTCACATTCCTTTAGATGTTACCTACCTCCCCTTAACGTTTGTATCAATATTTTTGAGACACCCTGTAGAAACACATTGCTTGTTTTCTAGTGAGCGCGCGGCTCTGTTCACAAAAAAGGTTTACTGTTATTTCGCGTCGCGTCATGTCATACCTTCTTCATCGAGAAATAAATAAAAACGAACGCAAGATACAGTGTGGGAAGCTAATTTGTTTTTCTACCATAAGAAAATAAAAAGTAACTGATTATTTCAAAGGTGTTTATTACAACAATCTAAATATTTTCTAACATTATGCACTCTGAAGGACAACACCGTCCTCACCCCATTTATCGTGTGCATGCAGATCAGTTCTTGCGTTGGTGTTAACGTGCAGACTCCCGTGTTATTTCCTGCCATTACGTGTTGTTTACATTAATTACTGTGCATACTAATTAATTACATTAATTTCTATTAAATTTTTTATGTATTACGTAATTATTAACTATGGATAAAAGGAAAAGTGTATCTGATAGTGCCTCTGGTAAAAAGAAAAGTGATAACGTTCGATGAAAAAATTGAAGTCATAAAAAGATTTGAAGATGGTGATAGTAAAATACAAATTTGTCGACATCTTGGAATGCCTGAATCAACGGTTCGGATGATTTTAAGTGAAGCCAGTGCATATAAGGAAAAAAGTAAGCGTGCTTCATCATCAGCACGCACACAAACCACAAGAAATAGAAGTGCTACGATGATTGAGATGGAATGTCTTTTAGCCATTTGGATAGAAGACTGCAATAAAAAAAAGAATTGCAATCTGCACAATGACCATAAAAACAAAAACCTTGAGTATTTTTGCAATGTCAAAGGAAAAGTCAACAATAGAAAACTTGGGTAGAGCGGTAACTGAAGAAAATGTTCAAGCAAGTTCTTCAAAAGAAAAAGTGATTGAAGCGGAAACGGAAGAAAATTTCACTGCCAGTAAAGGCTGGTTTGAACGTTTTAAGAAAAGAACAGGACTGCATAACGTTGCATTGACTGGAGAAGCGGCAAGTACAGATTGTTGATGACGGCGGCTATGCAGATCAACAAATATTTAATGTTGATGAAACAGGCCTTTTTTGGAAACGAATGCCAAAAAAAACCTTTCTAGCAAAAAAAGAAAAGGCTCAAACCAGGCTATAAAGTTTCCAAAGATAGAATAATACTTTTATTGGGAGGCAATGCAGAAGGCGATTTGAAATTAAAACCCATGGTTATCTATAGAAATGGAACTCCCAGATCTTTCGGTAAAGGTTTTAATAAAGCAAGCCAATCTGTTGTGTGGCGTTCTAATAGAAAAGCTTGGGTCACGAAAGCTTTATTTGAAGAGTGGTTCGCTAGCTATTTTTGTCCGAAAGTTAAGGCCTACTGTGAAGAAAATCTTGCATTCAAAATTTCATTAATTTTAGGCAATGTCCCGGGCCACCCACCAACACTTTCTGATTTGTGCGAAAATGTGAAAGCTATTTTTATTTATTTTTTTACCTCCAAATACGACAAGTCTTTTACAGCCTATGGATCAAGGCATAATCGCTACTTTTAAGACCTATTATTTACGCAGAACATTTGGGCAAGCAATTGAAACAACAACTGGAGATGGTGCAGTTTCTTTAGTTGAATTTTGGAGAAATTACATCAGGAAAGCAACAGACAATATTCATGAGTCATGGTCTGAAGTAACATCCAGCAATATGAGAGCAGTTTGGAAGCATATTTTACCACATTGCGCAAATGACTTCTGTAGTTTCATCAATAACACTGTTATTGATGAAATAGCAAATATTGGAAGAGATCTAGGCTTTGATGAAGTCGACAACAGTAATGTTCGCGAATTGCTGGAATCACATTCAGAACAATTAAGTGATCCTATTGATGAACAACGAGCATATGACGAGGTGGAAATTTGCGAGGAAGAAAATGTTCAAGAAAAGAAGTTGACATTAAAAGAACTTGAAGGAATATTTCGCGAAGCTAAAAATTTGAAACAACTAATCATTGATGCAGACCCAGATATCGAGCGCAGTATGCAAATTCGCAGGAACATTGAAAAAGATGTGTATCCATACAAACAAATTTATAATGAAAGGAAGAAAGAAAAGTCTACGCAAACCAGCCTTTTGAAATATTTTACAAAGAAATAAAGTGAGTTATATTTGCAATTTTTTTTAATTTCAATTAACTTTTGATTACTCAACTGCAAATATTTATAACTATCCTTTGCTTTTATACTGCTGTACATTAAATTGCCATAAAAAATACGTATTTTTAAAAATATTGATTGGTATATTGTAGGTCTTGGAACGAATTAGGCTATTTTGTATTGATTATTAACTAGAATACTCCCCCCCCCCCCATTTTTGCGGAACCAATTAATTGCGCTAATCGAGGGATTCCTGTACACTGTAAATCATATTGCATATTAAATAAATAACATTAAAGTGTCATAATTTTGGAAATTAAAATTCAGATATGACAGTAGAAATTTTAAGATACAATAAGTTCTAATGGCTATGAAAACAGCAAAAAAATTTAATTCTTTTCAATAAACACCAGTTCAGGACAGAATTAGGGTCATAATCAAATGAATAATACTCAAAATAATCGATTAATGTGCAAATTATTTGATTCCCCGTCCATTTTCGTTGGGTCTTTTTCTTGAAGAATGAGTTAATTTTTAAATCTTACCAATTCTCGCATTGAAATCTCCCATTACAATTTTAGAGTGGTAGTCATCCTGTTTGTAAAAGTGCAATATACATAAAATTCTTCAACTTTCATCATCACTATGACTACTTGTAAGAGCTTGAATAGTTTGAAGATAATAGCGATTATTTAACTTAATAGAACAGCAAGCAATTCTTTCGGTAATACTTTCTACTTTTATGGTTGAATCTGTTAGTCTTTTGTCGATCAGGAACCCAATTCCCCACACCTTCCATTATTTGTTCCTTTGTAGTACAGCCATTGTCCATCTTCTAGTTTGACCAAATTTTCACCTTTTTTTGGAATATCACAAACCGATGATGTCCTAATTTTGTTTTTCCACTCTTGTAATAGTTCTTCTAGGCTTGAGTCTACTCATAGACAGAATATCAAGCGTTCTAAAGTCCAAAGGCCGCCTGATCGAGCCCAGTGATTCATTCTTAGTACCCTCTGCCATTGAGCTAGTCTTTCTGTTGCTGTAGAGCTCGCAGGCCTCCCAGAAACGAGGTCCATTTATTTTGTTGTGAAGCCATGTTGAGGGCATGGACCATAATCCGCCACGCTGGTCCAGTGCGATTTGGCAGAATTTGGATTTAGTCTGTTTTTATTATTCAATGTATTTGGTGTCTTAGTTTTGATTTGTGCATCATGGGTGACCCTGATAGGAGTATACGCCCCCGATGGCATAGTTCTCAGCTTCATTGACACGCGCAAACACCCCCGCCACGATAAGACATCGATCCATGGGAGTGAGTCTACTAAACTATATAAGTAAAAAATCGGTTGGATATTTTAGGACAAGTTGATTTTGTAATTCGTTTATCGTTATGAATTTAGATTAGAATCTGACAAAAAAAAAAAAAGTTACAAATTATTAAACTGCTTTATTCATTGCTGTTCTATAAAATCACAGACCAAAACAAAAACGATTGTTTTTCTAAGGTCTGGTAACCTTGTTATTCTCGTGCTGAATTCTGTCATATTTCTCGCAAAAATAAATAAATAAATAAAGATAAAAATAATAATCAATAAGAATTAATCCCCCCTCTTTTTTTTTTTATATATTTGGCGCAGTTTTAACAAAATTTTCGAACCGTAATTACCTTATCTGAAAAGTTGCCCCTCGATTCATTTGAATATCTGTAGACTGCATCTGCTATAACAGAAAACAAATAAAATCGTATTATTGAACTTTATCAGTGTAATATTAGCTGTATATTAAGCGAAAGATTTCTGAAACAAAATTTTAGAATTTATAGAATCTAGGCATTGCTCAAATAGTAAAGAACCTCTACAATTATTCTTAAAAATCTCACTGTATTTTGCTTCCCCTCTGAGGTTTTTATTATTCAATATACTTGCGCGTAGTTAAAAATGATCCTAAGGTAATATTTAAGCATGTTTTGGTATTCGTAAAGATGGCCCTTTGAAAACGAATGTAGTTTGCATAAATGTGTACAGAATTCATAACAGGTTTCTGGGTGGAGACAATGCATCATGTTCACTAACAGATTTATAGCAGGTACAGTACTATACTTTCTCCGGTTCTGTAGATTGGCTGACTTGTTAAACGCGCTTGACCCAGTGTCACTAGCACGCGTACATGCCTAGTCAGCACAAATAAAGTTTAATCTATCAACGGCTACGGCATATTTCTGGTCAGGCATTCGTTCTCTCAGTCACTTCACCGATAACAAGGATGCTACATGTTTGGCTATTCTTCCTATCCCACTACTGTGATGTTGGTGATTTCTGATATTTCCGAAGATATTTTAATAATAATATTTTGAATGGAAATGGAAACTTTTCCCGTAAGTTTTTCTGTTCCTCTTCATTGTTTCATTTCCTCCTTCGTAGTTCGTGACAGTCTTAAGACTATTTGAGTATACGTTTTTAATGACGAGGAAAGTAACTGTAGAAACATTTACACTTTTAAAACCAACGGGTGGAAAAATAAATTTACTGGTTAAAGTTTAATTAAATATTTATCATTAATTGGAATCCAATGATAATTGAGAAAGGGGCTATAATAAATGATTCAAGTCTGTGCAAGTAGAACTACATATACTAATTAGAATTCTATTTGCTATAACGTTGGTATTCTTGCACAGTGTGGTTTACACTGGAAAAGATGATCTTTTCCTTTCCAATCCACGGGTTTGTGTTGAATACATGCCTCTGTTATAGGAAATGAGAATTCCTATTCTCATTTATTAAATACAACTAATGAAACAGACCTTGGCCTGCTAAATATGGAACTAGAGCCTGTTAGTCTCCAAGCTATACGTTGTCCTGGAAAATACTTTTAAGTAGTAGAGAATAGCAAGTTCATTGGCAAATTATTGCTGTGTTTAAAGCAACAGATTGCACTGCTTCCTCCTGGAATGCATAATCTGAGTTAAACATTTCGACTGCTTTCTGGAATTTGAAATTAGCTAAAATAAACACTGGAAAAGAACTATTAAAAAATATTAAACTTTTGAGCTTTCAGAATACTTCGAGTTTTATTCCTGGAAATAAAAATAATAGTAATTTCATTCCGATTGTCTGTCGGATTAAAATATTGCAAATTGCTTTTAAAACTAATGTTAAGTTAATATTAGCTGTATATTAAGCGAAAGATTACTGAAACAAAATTTGAGAATTTATAGAAATATTTTTGTAATAAATAAAACATCACAAAACCATCATGTTAAAAAAATTGCAAAATAAAACATACCGCTTGTCCATGAGCAATACTGATGCACCCAACTATTGTATTGCTTGTAGTTACACATTAGCAGCGCCATCTTCGAAAGAAAAAGAAAAACTATTTTGAGTAAATTTACGTTCTGCAACTCTTAAATTTAAGAAATTAAATTCATATTTCCTTATCTTCGACTAACTTAAAAAAAAAATCCAATCTTTTAAATATACGATACTGTGTATTTAAAAAAAATTCATAAAGAAATTGGCAAATACAGTTTTTATTACTGAGAATGATTAAGGTCAGTGAGAAGAGTATCAACTGATTGAAAACATTTTTGTAGATCTATTTTATACTTATATTTCAAATGTGGATGGGAGAAATCCCATATTGTAATTAATAATATACTCATTTACAATGATTTTACGTTTTTCATAATTATTTCGATGTGGAATACTGTTAATAAATACAGTATGGCACAGTTCACTAATAAGTAAAAAATCAATTGAATATTTCAGGACAAGTAGTCGTATGTTGAATACAAAGTTCATTCATTCTACGTGCTCTGACAATAGTCAACATAAATATGTTATGTAACGCATGTGCATTACTGGTTTTTAATCAGTCTTACGTAATCGTCTTGGTTGTTTTATTTAGATTTTATTCCGAGAATATAACTGTAAACATTACGGTTTAATTATTACTAATTAATTCAACCTTAATCATTATTAGGGTATGATTAACCTCAGTAATTGGATAGAATTTTTGATAACCCTTTGAACTAAAAAGGCGAGTCTGCAGTCCGTCTTAAATTAAAAGAAAAGAGGAAATAAATAATTTATGTATATATCAATAATATATCAAATAAAAACAAAATTGGGAGAGAGAGAATGGAAGCGTTTCAGGATCGTTCTTTGATTTTCAGCCACTCCATCCTTGGATATAACGCATGGTAGTTAAGTTGTCTTAGTATTTATATTTGTTTGTGTAATGTATATCCCTATAGAATGTTATTTGATTGTAGGAGTCCTATGACATTTTAGTTTCTCTGGGTTTGTAACATAATAATGTTCATATAGTAGTGAGCTCTGATGCGTTTTTAGTCACGTTAGTATATATGCATAAGCATCTATTGTATTCACCATGTCTGTCCGTCCGCCCGCATGTACGTAACAGAGGGACTCCCAACGGAAGAATTTTCATGAAATTTTATATTTAGTTCTTATAGAAAGATTTGTCGAGCCATCCCAAATATCATTAAAAATCGGACAAATAGAAATCCGGCAATCATCATTATTATTAATAATCGGATGTTATCAGATGTTTCATACAATTTGTATGAAAAACAGAAATTCGTACATTAAATGTAATTTAATGCAACATTATTCGCTTTAGACATCCGTGCACGCTTCTCTAGTATCGTTATGTAAGACTCGTGAACAGGTACTCTATATACTTGAACAGGTACTCTATATGCAGCAAGAAAATATCTTAAAAGTATATGGGGAAAAAACAATAAATATTATACAGTTAGTTTCGAGAACGAAAACTATTGAGTTTTATTAAGCTTTCTATAAAGTTTTACAATCTTAGTAATTCTGGATCGCCGTAGCCTAGTGGTCAGACGCGCGGGTGCATAAGTACACGTGTCTTGAGTGACCGGGGTTCAAGCCCGTGACTGCTGAATACGGTGCTGTTTCTTGTATTCTGTCTATCTTGTTAACTCCTCTGACTGTTTGGTCGTCCCGGAGTATAAACAGAGAGAAACAATCTTAGTAATTAATTTATAGAAAGATTAACTGAAATGTAATGCACTGCTTGCATTACCTAACTTGCAATGGAAGTATGTTATCGGGTGTTTAGACATTACATAACAAGAAAAAGTTCAATCGATGACACATTGCAGCATATGTTTCTTTGGTCCCTGGAAAGCGTTTAAGAAATCTATTCATATAAATGAAAGCATATTTCGCTTATTACTGTGAAACAAAAGTCTGCTGGAGGCCAGATTTTGAACCTATGTTCTCTTAGTCCCTTGGAAAAATTTCAGGTCCAGTTATGCTTTCACAGCCCTCGTTTTATTCCCACCTACAAAAATCGGCATAATGTCAGTATGTTTTCGCATTAAACAACAAGAAAAATGCGAATTGCTACTAAATTTTCAACATCTATTCTGTTTGCCTTTGGGATGGTCTTCTAAGTTCAATTCCAATTTCACGATAGTTTCTCCTACAGAAATATTACTCTAAATTTGGAACAGAAACCCTGATCCATTTCAAAATTTCAGTGCTTGCTTAGAATATTTTAGGAATCTTTGTAACAAATTTTCATATCGATGGGTTGACTAATTTTATTTTAAATCATGAATTATTACTATTAGCCAACGCTCCTGAAATGTAAAGCACTGCGTCCATTAACTACCTTGTTTTTTCTATAAATGCTATAGGCATGCCATTGGCTAAGAATCACTACTGTAATGCACTGTTACCTATCTGTTTTCAGAGGTGATCATATTGGCAGTCTGCATTACTGCCGACTCCTAAAAAAATAGTTATTGTGTAGACTATTAATACATCAGTTTTTACTATTCTAATTTCTTTCCTCCCCCCCTTGGATCCAGAAGCATGATAGAGTCTCATTGAATTTTGTACGTTTTTTAATCAGAAAACGTACAAGATTCTCTTACTGCCCTGACCTACAGATACTTGCAGTGTAGTGTTTTTAAAATGGAATTTCTTTGAGCTCTGTTGGTGGCCTACGTAGAGCGTGCATGGAGTCACGTACACCCCTCTTGCTGCTCTGCCACCTAAGTGGGCTGCAGCCAGGCAGCACGCTTCGGTATTCCTGTAAGGTGATACATGAACTAGAAGCGTCTGTTGTACATCCTTACCATATGTGTACGAAATGAGTTATTCTTCGTACGGATTGTCTTCTTGAGATGAATTTTTAGTTTTCTAAATTACCGTTTATTCAAACTATCCGCTTTTTAACATTGTTATTGTCAGGATGTGTTGTACTTCATTAGTAGGATGAAAATCAATGGTCAGAAATTTAATTAATTTCTCTAGAATAATAGTGGAGAAGAATATTGTAATACGCTAGATGCCATCCTACAAAAAGGTAGTACGGACAGACAGAAAAACTATCAACGACAGCCCAATGGTGAATATTATGCGAAGTATACTTTTGACATCTCTTTAGGTTTAAATTTTTGGCAAGAAATGATTGGTGAAATGATGCTGTAGTTAATTTTTTTCTTATGATAAAAAAGTTTTGTCTATGTCCAGACTTGTATTTTTTAACCCTTCTTATTTTTCGCATTAGTAACTACTATACAAAACGGAATTTTTTCATTGTCACTTTATTTCCAACATATACAGGGTATTAAAATTAAAATACCCTGTATATGTTGGAAAGGATATGCAGGGTATTACAATAATACAGGAAGGTTTAGAACTCTACTGCTAAACTTAGGGAGAGGGTTGGGGAAAACGTTCTTTTGAACTTGGTGCATAAACCCTTTCTTGCCTAGTTAAAGTTTGTAATGTTGCTGGTGAAATTAGAAGTATACAACCAATGTTCTGTTTATTACATTTCTCTCATTTTTTTTTTACATAAAAAATTCATAATAATATTCGAAATGTCTTTTTTTTTTTTTTTTTTTTTATGAAAACCCCAAACACGAAAGGTATCAAAACCTATAGTACTTATACCATGCATGGGTTGAAGGAGAAGTATGGGGGAGATGCCGGAAACTTTGCTCTAGAGCCTTATAATCGATAATTCTACTTGAAATTTCCGCTGTTTTTAGCTAGAAGAAGTTTTTAGAAGTAAGACTAGGGACCCCTTTTGTGAATGAGTGAAAAGTTTTTGTAATTAGATCTGAAAACGGAAACTAGAAAACCAGGATACCAGAAATGAAGAGAGGATACTACAAAAGTCACTCAGACTACCTACTCAACATCAGATGCCCAGCAACCAAACATTCTAGAGTTGCTGGTTCTTTACCCTTAAGCAACTTGGGGATCCTCATTTTTAGTCGAACATGGTCCCTCTCCCCCAGCATATCGATGTAGTCTAGGTACCACTCGGCATATCGATATTATCTTAGATTTATACTTTAAATATGAAAATAAAAAATACGTTGAAGAAAGCTTTAATTACTTTATTCTGGAAAATGTATCAACACTTCATTTATTCTTATTAAAGAGGACTAGTGTTATTTAGATCACTGAATTATTTACATAATAATTTGCTCATCGTTCTGCCCGGAACGCTGTTTGAATATTAATAACTCAAAGAGTAAACAAGCTTTTGACCTGATTCTTTTTGCAATAGGTTTTATTTAGTAGTAAAATTGGGGAGGGGGGAATCTAAAAAATTTCCCGACCGATTTTCAAATTACAAGAATTGATTTAATTCCCAGTGAACAGACAATTTCTTAGCTTTTGCCATCACAATCAACAAATCTCAGGGATCTTCAACAAAGACCTTCAACAAATTGCCGCTTTTGCTCATGGACAACTTTACATACAGTTTCCAGGTCCAGATAATTTTTGGGCAATAATTTTAATTTTTTTTTTTAAGGACGATGTAGTCTAGTCATACATGTCCACTGACACCTTAGTTTGTCAAATTAGACAATTAGTACGAAACCAATTACTAACCAGCAGCGAAGGGAGCCGAGGAAAAGGTTTTTGTAATTACTTCAATATTAATCTTTACTTCTCTGAAACAGTTTTGGCGAAATATTGGCTATGGGTATTCTAGTTTAGATAATAAATATTAATTATTTAGATCAACGTTTCCCAAACTGGGGTCCTCGAACCCCTGGGAGTCCGTAGACCAGTTCCAGGGGGGTCCGCGAAATGGTTTCTGATATTTGAAAGGGTCCGTAGATTTCAGTAGTTTGGGAACCACTAATTTAGATCACAGAAGTTAAGCGACATTAAGTCCAGTTAGTACTTGGGAGTGTGACCACTTGGGAACACTGAATATAGTTGGCTTTACTTTTAACACGTTGCCTTCATGCTGCGAAGGGCTTGTACAAGAGTAGTGTTCATTTTTATCGTTGTACAATAAAGAATATTTATTTATCCGGTTATCTTGTTTGCCAGTGTCTGGTTCAGCGTTGAAAGGTTGAATACTGAAATCAATTTTCTACTTTCATTCGATTGTTACACTTTTTTTCTTTTTTTTTTTTAACCTCTACTATTAGTATTATGGTTACGATCACTAAGCTCCCATGCAGGGTCGGATTTAGGCCGTCTGGCACCGAGGCGCAGCGTCATTATGTACCCCCCACAATCATCTTCTTAAGGAGAACCCACTCCGAAACACTTCCTGAGGATCCCTTCAAAAGGGTCTCTGTCCCAGCTAACACCTCATATCCCATGTGCATAAATCTGCTGTTTCCACATCGTGTGGAAAAGGCTTCGATTCGAGATACCATCTAGACGTGAGGAAATTTTATGGCTTTTTTTTCACACACGTAGCCAAGTTAATCGGTCTTGAACAAAAGTTGCAAAGTGTTTTTTTCCCAGAAACTCTGGATTCTGTAAAGCAATAGAGTAGAATACATGTAATTCACAGAGGTTTTTCATCCAAAAGAGGATACAAACGGATAACATTCTGATTTTGGCTTCACTCTTGTAGTCGCTTGTTAATCCCAGTTGTCTGATTTACTGCCACAGGACAGACTTGAAAAGTTGTGCTCCAGTCTTACCAACAGAAAACCAAATTCTCAGAACAATAATGATTGCCTGTTCGAAAGCAGTTGACGATTCCAGCCAGTGATATTTTACATATAATTGTGAAGTCTCAGCTATGTCAATTTTACACAGTTGTGAAGAAAAGTGTTAAACCACAGGAATGCAGGAAATTTCTTCTATTAGGAATAAATGATATAAAAGGTGACAAACCCCGTTAACCGCTGCTTTTAATAAACGTACTATCTTGTTGGGCTGTACATAAATGTACAATCCAACAAGAAAGTTGTGTATTATTTGAGTTTCTTTTCCATCTACTGATAAACACTAGAAATCTGTGCTCTTCATCAGCAGTCATAAAACAAGAACAATCTCATATTTATATTTAGGCAATACAAAATTCGATTTATTTTGTCTCGCCTCTGACAAACTGTATTTAACGGAAGAAAATACGGGGATTGTGGTTTCAAATTTGCAACTACTATTACATGGTACTTCGTGGTAAATATTTGAGATTGGTTGCGTCTCCTGCCTGTTTTATAGCCTGAAATAAATGCTTCGTCTTCTGAAGGCGCGACATCAGTCTTACAAAATATGTCTTGTTTATTCGGGCACCGTTTGATGAAATCACCACTAAAATTGTCTCTTCAGAGACAATTTTAGTGGTGATTTCAGCACAATACCATTTCTAATACTATTTCATTACATAATCGCTACGGTAGATGAAGCCGGTAAACATATTAAACATTACATCTGTATATATAAAAAGTGTTTCTAATGTTCGCACATTACACGAGATGGAAAAGCCAGATCAGAACTAATTTTCAGCATATTCTGCAAGGTTCCGATAAGATTTTGGCCTAGTTCAGATTCCATAGTCCCATTCAAAAAAAAAAAAAAAAAGAACATAAACAGAGAAAATTGCATTAATACAGTGGATGATCTAATGATTTCAAAATTTCAGGACTTATTTTTAAGTATTCTTAGAGACCTTCGGTGGTGCCCGTTTGAGCAAACACCAGATAAACATTGATCCTTTTCATGGTCGTTTACAAATGTATTGTCACAACAACCTCCTGCTTTGGTATGTTGGATATTTTTGTATTGATTGTATTGTTTTTGACTGTATTTTCTACATGTATTTCAAGAATTTTGAGCATATATCTGGAATGAAAAAATTCAAGTTTAAAGGTCGTATGATGATTTTGCAGCACGCAAGTCTGGAGGAAAATTGGAGTTTCCGCTTACGTAAGTCTCTATATCTTATAATTTTTTACCTCTGTATTTTCTGTGAGTGGCGGGGGGGGGGAGTTATTTACACGCAATCTGAGAAACCGTTGCTTACTTCCGAAGCCGGTGAGAGTGGAACAGAAAAAAACAAAAGGGGGGGACTAGCGCGAGTTTTAATCAAAATATTTCTTCAATAATGGACGCCTTTCGAATAAGTGGTATCTAATTTGGACAGTCGAGGTGGGCCAAAAAATCTAAGATCTAAGGTTGGGATGGAAATGCGTACAAAAATTGATGTACAAATGCACACATTTATTTCAAATAAATAAAAAAAAAATGTATAAAAAAAGTAATTCTCAAATTGGTAATTTTTTACGTTGGATATTTGAATCATGTTTACAAAACCGAAGAAAGTATGTGACTGTTTTGCATTCGATTTGCAAAACAGTCACAAGGTTCAACTGAAAAACTACGTATTAATTTCGTTTTTAGATTACCTATTGGAAAACTACCAATTTACTAAAAAAAAAAAAAAAAAAAAAAAGGGGGGGGGCTAGTGCTTTGTGCTACATCAGAAAGAATCACAAATTGCTCTTTGCACTTCGAATGCAATCAAACTTTACTTTACTTTCCCCTCATCAAGTATTTTTAAATTTAACGATGTCATAAAAGAATTTTAAAATGAAAAATTTCATTAATGAATGCCATTTAATTTTCTTCAAAAATCAACCACAAAACCTAGAAAAGAGTCTTCAATTTCTCTTTAAAATATATAGTGTGTGTGCTGTGCACGCATAGCGAAAGTTAAGTGAAACTTTTTAGAATCTTTTGAAACGTTTATTGTAGTTTTTGAAACGTTTATTATAATCGAAATAGCTTAAATTTCTCCTTTGTACTCAATGGAGGTGGTTTCGGTGGTCGCAATGCACGTATACGTGCTCTATACGCCTTACAGCGCTCACTATTAGTCTTTGGCATGTTGAATTATAATTTTTTTTTTTTTTTTTTTCGTCGAAATTTTTTATGAAAGACTGTAGAGAATGACGAAAGAAATAGTTTGGTTTTTAAATTTTTAAAATCGGACTGCTAGAAGCTAAGATAAAGCGATATAAAACAAACGCGACACACGTGCTAATTACACCGTGGCCGCGCTGTAGGGGGTACTGATTGCGTCATGCGGCGCCGCGTCACTCGTGACTGGTACGTTATGGTACAATGGTGGGGTGGGGGCGATGAATCATTTCATGTCGCATTTTCGTGACGATTTTTGTCAATCCACGGACGCAAGTTACTCCCATCTGAAAACTGTCTGGGGCGCGCCTAAAGAAGTTTCACTTCAAAATTTTGACGAATATCAAAGATTTCATAATGGCTTAATTGTGAGGTCTGCATCATATCACTGCTCAAAATTATTATAAGTGGTCAGTTTTTTATATGATGGGATACTAACATTATTTTCTGTTCACGTTATCAGTATTATGTATTTGTAATGAGAATAACTTCACACACACGCACGCACGGGTGGACTGGCCATAGGACTTCCTCCGGCGGGCTGGAGGCCGGTATGATTTTGGCTATATATATGGCCATAAACACTGCTGTGAGGCCGCTACAAAGTTTTCCCTGGTAAGAATTTTTGACCCAGTCCACCTCTGCACATATGTGTATATACACACATGGATCCCATGAATCTATCCCTTATCGTGGCGGGAGTGTTTGCGCATGTCAGTGAAGCTGAGAACTATGCCATCGGGAGCGTATGCTCCTAATTTGACCTGTTCATCCATGATGAACAGGTCAAAGCTAAGACACCAGACTAAATCGATCCAAAATCGGCCAACCCACACTGGACCAGCATGGCAGATTATGGTCCATTCCTTCAACATGCGGCGCCTCCGTAGCCAGGTGGGCAGGAGCAGCAGTGCGTAGCACAAGCTTCTTATTAGACCGGGGTTCGAGCCCGTGCCCACCAGATGCGAAAAGGTCAGGGAATGACCACCGCATATTCTCGGAGCAATATGGCCTTAGTTGCTAACGCTCCTAAAAACCAAATAACAAACAAACAAACCTTCAATATGCTTCTCAACAAAATAAACGACCCTCGTTCCCAGGAGGCGTGCAAGCTACTACCTACGGCAACAAGAAGACTAGCTCAATGGCAAAGGGTACTAAGAATCACCCAGCTCGATCTTTTGGATTTTAGACATTGGAACACTTAACATTCGGCCTGAGTACACTCTCACGTCTAGAACTACTACAAGAGATGAAAAACAAAAATCAGGACATCATCAGTTTGTGTGATTCGAAGAAAAGGTGCAGATTTGGTCGAACTATAAGATGGACATTGGCTGTAACACAAAGTAACAAACATTGGACAGTGTGATGGAATTGGGTTCCTGATCAACAAAAGACTAGGAGATTCAATCATAAAAGTAGAAAGTATTACCGAAAGAATTGCTTACTGTGCTATTAAGCTAAATAATCGCTATTCTCCAAATTATTCAAGCTTATTCTCATACAAGTGCCATAGTGATGAAGTTGAATTTTATAAAGATGTATTGTACCTTTTACAAGCAGGAAGACAACCACTATAAAATTGTAATAGGAGATCTCAATGCGAGAATTGGTAGGATCCAAAATTGGGAAGATCTGTCGGCCCATATTGAAAAGGAGATGATAGAGGCAGTCTACTAATTGAATTTGTAGGAACAAAATTTGTTGGTCATGAATTCATTCATCAAAAAAAAAAAAAAAAAAAAAGCCAACGAAAATGGACGTGGAAGAGCCCTTTTGGAAATACTACTGAGGCTGACTTCAAAATGACAAACAATAAAACGATATTCACTGACTCCTCAAGCTTGAACCATTTCAATGTTGGAAGTGTTCATTGGTTACTGAGAGCAACAAAATTGATTAGAAGAAAGAACGAAAGAAGTTGGGCAAATCAACTAAATTGAAGAAGATCGGCACTAACTAATCGTTTTCGTTTACTGCAAGACCTTCATGACACAGATATTTCAACTGATAATAACAAAATAATTGAAATTACTGTAGACACAGTCTGTGCCCTTGCGCCTACAGTTGAACAAGGTAAAACTAACCAGAATATCGAAACTATTGCCGTGATGAAAAAGCGACGAGAAATGAAACCAAGTTGCAACATAAGAAACAAGGTAGAATACTTAACAATGTGGACATAGCACCATAAGAAAGCGCATAAAAGAAGAAATGAGCAAGTTCAATGTTGATCTGGTCAGAAGAAAACTAGGAGAAAATCAAGGGCTAAAGAAAGGAAAAGGAAAAAAATGGTTAGACACAGCCAAATGTTTGCTTTGAAGTTCGACGATTGCGCAACAATAAATACTGAAACGAGTGGAAGAATTTTATTCAAATGTTTATATGGATAAAGGACAATAAGTGGATGTAGAAGATGCTATAAAATCAATGAAAATGGCAAAGCAGCAGGAGCTACATACCAACATTTGAAAGCTGGACGCCAGCCGGTTTGTAAAGCTCTAGCCAAACTATTTTCAAAATGCCTTCTACTTGAAGTATCTGTAGCATGTAGCAAAGGCAGATTCTACTGCACAGAAAAAGTGAGAAGGCAGATTGAAAAACTACTGACCAATAAGCTTGTAGACAGAGCTTACGGCAATATTTTGTAATTGATATGTGAAAAGGCTACTGCATCAATATGGGTCAACAATGATAAAGTTCAGATCAACACAGAAAAAGGCGTCCGACAATCTCCCGAAAACTATTTTCTGCCTGTTTAGAAGAAATTCTAAATTGGAATAAAATAAAGGGCTAAAGATAAATGGAGCAAGATGACTGTCCCATTTACTGAAATCACTTACGCTTTGCAGATGATATCATTCTCTTTGCCAGTGAAGAGGAATTGCAGCATGAAAGCAAGAAGTTTGGTCTGAAGATGAATACCAAGAAAACAGGTTACGTTCAATAAATTTACCAGACCAAAGAAAATCATGGCCGATGGATAAGAATTGTAAGAAGTTGAAAGGTACGAGGGGTTTCCGAAAAGTAAGGTAACACATCCCCCCCCCTTAATAATGGTAAAAGGGAATGAGATGAAGCGCGGTGGACAGATAGACCCGTTAATAACGTTCAAAAAGACCGCCAGTGCAGTGTTGCGGTACTGTCGCCTCACAGCAGATTCCAGTTGCAAAATGGCGGCTACCGTGCGAGTGTGGTCCAAAACGGGTGTTCGTGAAGTTATTCGCTTTTTTACAAGCCAAAGGATCTTCAACAAGTGACATTCACCGTGAACTGGTTGCTGTGTATGGCGAAAAGGTGATGACAAAGAAACAGGTGTGTTTTTGGTGCAATGAATTTAAAATGGGCCGTGTTGACATTGAAGATCGACATCATGGCCACAGTGTTCTGGGATCGCCAAGGCGTTCTGTTGGTGGATTTCTTGCCGCAGGAAGGAACAATCAATGCACAGATTTACTGTGCAACGTTGGAAAAACTGAAAGCCAACATTCAACGCAAACGACCAGGACTCCTGACAAGCGGCGTGATTTTGTTGCACGACAATGCAACTCCACTCTGAAAAAACACCTTTCAGGAAAGGATTTCACCACGGATGAGGAAGTTCATCAGGCGGTGCGATGTTGGTTACTGCGTGTGGGCACGGACTTCTTTAGTACTGGTATTGATAAACTGATCCATCGTTGGGACAAGTGCATCAATAAAACTGGAGACTTTGTGGAGAAGTAGTGCATGTTCACTTATTACTTGGTATTATTAAACATCATCGAGAGAAAAAATGTGTTAATCTTACTTTTCGGGAACCCCTCGTATGTTTACCGTGGACAAGAAATTTCAACGGATGGAAACATCATGATGGAAACTGAATGCCGCATAAAATTGGGATAGCAAGTATTTGGAAAGCTTAATATAGCCTTCAAGACTAACTTGCCACTCTGTCTCAAACGAAAAGTGTTTGATCAGTGTATCCTTCCTTTGCTAACGTATGGTTGTGAAACGTGGACATTGAATTCCAAAGCTTTACAGAGACTGCGAGTCACACAGAGAAGTATGGAGCGCCGAATTTTGAACACAACCGAAAACATGTGCATGGATTCACCAAAAGACCAAAGTCTGTGACATCATTGAAAAAACAAAGCGCTTAAAATGGAAATGGGCAGTCACATATCAAGAACTGACAATAGTGGACCAAACGAATTTTGTAATGGATACCGCTTGACTCTAAACGCCTAAGAAAAAAACCAAAGATGATGTGGATCGATGAAATTTGCTGGTGTCCAATGGCAACAGAAAACACAGGACCGCAGTTGTTGGAAATTTGTTGAGAAAGCCTTCATCCTGCACTGAATCGACAATGGCTGAAGATGACGTGTGTGTGTGTTTCGTTTCCTGTTTTTCACTAAGCGTGCATTTCAGGTTCATATTAAATTTAAGAATTATGGCGGGGCGGACAAAACATCACGACACAATGCATTAATATGATATTGTATACAAACACGCAATATTTGATCGTGGTTAGTTTTCGCAATATCTTAATTGTCATAGCGGAATGGTTAGCGTGCGAGTGCGATATTATGTGTGTTTGAATTGACCATGGTTCGAACTCACGTGACCTCTAAATACGGTGAAGTAAAATTATTTGACCATACTGCCGTCCTGTAGTATAAAAAAAAAAAAAAAAAAAATTTTATATATATATCTGTTAATTCGTAAGCCGGTACAGGAACCATAACATTAAATAATCTATTCATTTCTGTTTATTCAGAAATGGCTGTGTATTATGATGCTAAAGCACTATGTATATATACATTGGACTATGTATATATACATAGTCCAAATTTGTTCGCAGCTTGAGGCTCTAGCCCTAAATGCGCCTTAGTCTATTCAAAGAAATCTGTGTTCAGCTTCACCATGACAAAAAATGTCATCACGCTTGCATGACTTATAACGAGGCGAATTGATTCTCCATCGGTATTCACGTTAATCTCTGGCCCGAAGAAGGCAAGAGGGGAGCACCCTGCTTCTTGTCTCCCTCTGCGTCTTACACTGTCAAGCATTGACAGTGTAAGACGCAGAGGGAGACAAGAGGCAGGGTGCGTCTTACATTGTCAAGCATTGATTCCCTGAGGGACATGTTTCCAGCCAATTGTCTTCGGATCTTCAATAAATTTAGGATACATTTCAATAAATTTAGGTTCTGTGAAGGCAAGCTCTACAGCAAGGGTTCCCAACCTTTTTTTGCTTGTGGACCCCCTGAGTCCTAACTTTACGTATGTGGACCTCCCCATATACGCATATGTAATATTCCTAAATGAAATATTTATTTCTAGGTTAGTAAAAGCTAATAATTAATCAATTCCAATATAATATAAAAAATGTAAATTACAAATTTTGAAAATTTTAATTGATAAAACTGAAACATATTTTTACTTGTAATGACAGAATTAGTAAAAAAAAATTAAAAAAATACTATTTCAAACAACATATATAAATTTATTCCTAAGGCTATTAAATAGGATCTCATTAAATAGCCCTACTAATGAGATCCTTGTGGCTGATGTTTTGATATTAGCATTTTAATATCTGTCTCCAATTTTGTGAGAGTCAGACGAAGATCACCTCTTTTTATCAAGTCGATTACGATTTTTTTGTTAACAACTGTGTTACACGACTAAAGCCAGATTCCACAAGATAAGATGGTGGGAAAACAATGACATACATTTTAGCTTTCTCCCATAAAAGCGGATATTTACGTGCAATGTCACTATTCTTCCATATATCATGCTTTCCTTTTTTCAATAGATTTCGGACTGTCTCATCAGACCACAATTCAACAAGTTCCTCTTGTAAATCAATTTCAACATCAGCAACATTTACCTCAAATGGAATCAGCACCCAATCTAGGAAGTTCAGTTCTAGTAGGTCCTTGAACCGAACTTGCATGTCTTCATAATTTTTTTTTTTTTTAAATGATCAACATGCACAACACAATCATCATCTTTTAAATCGCTGCTAACTGAAGCAAGGTTTGGAAACTGGTCAAACGCACGCCGTTAGATATTAAGACTGTATAATTTGACTTTTCCCAGGAATGCATTAATGGCTTCTTTGCTAAATATTAAATCACAATTATGTCCTTGCTGAAGCTTATTAAGAGAATTCAGTTTTTCAAACACATATGAGAGGTAAAATATGTCTGTTTTCATGGCAACCAACTGTTTTCCAATCTCCTTTTCGTTCAGAAATGATAGAATACTGTCCCAAATGGCGACGAAGACAATTGCCTTTAGACAACCATCGCACCTCTGTATGCAGTACAAGACGGTCAAATCCTTCATTTTCATCACAAAATTTGCGAAAGAGACGATCTTGAAGAGCATTATCCTTAATGAGGTTGACGGTGAATCACGCAATGTATGCAAAATACTTTTGGCAATGCATTTTTTAAATGAATGATAAACCCTCTGTACCTACCGACCATGGAAGCGCCATCAGTAGCACAAGCCATTAAATTTTCGAGGGGAATATTTTTTTCTCTAAAATAAGACTGACTTCCTTAAATATTGTTTCACCTTTAATATCTGTTTTGAGGAATCTTGCAAAAAGCATTTCCTCTCTTGAGTTGATTATCATCCATATATCTTACATATGCCAATAAAAGTGCTTCATTGCCCATCAAAGTTGATTCATCGAGTTTCATTGAAAACTGTTTCACTCGTAATTGAGCAATAAGTTGATTTTCTACATCTTCAGACATTTCATCAGTGCATCTGGATATTGTGTTATTGCTCAAAGGAAGGTAATCGGTAATTTCACGTGCATTTTTATTTAACCTTGTTGAAATTACAACTGATATCGAAGGCAAGATGACAGTTTCACCAATGCTATGTGGCTTTCCAGATTTTGCTATTATTTTACTGATTTCATATGGTGCTAATAAACCGCTATCTGTATTGCTTGCTTGTTTACTAAAAATCTGATCCAATTTGTTTCTTCCTTAAAAATTGTCTCGTAGTTTTCGGAAATACTCCACTGATTTATTTTTCATTTCGCTGTGCCTTGACTCCAAATGGTGACGAAGCTTCCTTGGCTTCATGCTATCATTAGACAGCACAGTCATACATATAAGACACATTGGTTTTATGATATTCTCTGGTGATTCAATAAAACCATACGACAGATATTCAGTCCAATATTGTCTTGTTTTCTTCTTTGCATGAGCCATTGGTAATCTGAAAACAATAATATTATTAACCTATAATAATTAATGTTGGAAATGCTTGTAGGTACTAATGGAAATATAGTTCACTAGAACAATAACGTTTAATAACACAAACAATAGATTTTACCACGACGACGCCGATTACTCACTAAAGAATGAAATGACTGCCTCTGACTGACTCTTTCTAGATTAGTCGGTGCTTAATGTTTTCTTCTTCAATAATTTTCTATGGAAAGAAATTTTTTTTTGCGTCAACTAAAGAAGGTTTCAGAAAATACGAGTATCTTCTAACTGCGAATTTCTGGACTTTTCTATGACATTAGTTTATTTTATTATTTTATTTTTTATTTATTTTTATTTAACAAATTATTTTATTTATAATATTTTATTATGAACCCCTTAGCTCATATTATTGGCCCCCGAAATACAATTTTTTTCTTGTGGACCCCCTCAAAGCTTCTGGGGATCCATGTGGACCTCGGTTGGGAAACGCTGCTCTACAGTAACGAAATCCTCAAGAACTGCTACTAGATAATGAATCTGTGATATTTACCTGAACATGACTGGACTGACTGATTTTTTTTTTTTTTTTTTTTTTTACTTGCCTATTTGTATATGACAAAGACTTTGTTTCTGTCTCCATGCATTTGTATATTTAATCCTGTAAATTTCTCTGGTCGAGCACACATGTACTCTTGTATATTATTGTACATGTGATCCTCGCACCTTAGTCTGTAAATATTCACACCATTCTGGCACAGTGCCGTCCCGGGGTGACCCAAAGTTTTTTGGGGAAATAATAATAATAATTTATTATTATTAATAATAATAGATATTGAGTGCCTTCAGGTCCGGCACCTGGAACTCGCCAGTACTTTTAATCCTCTTGATTGCCGCATTGCAATTTTTACTTATTTTCAATAGCCCTTATTGGTTTGCTCTTCTGGGCGTAGGGGGTTTTCACTATTGAATGAAATCTCGTTTCCAAAATTTACCTGATCAGTATTCACGAATAACGCTCCACCAACACCACCTGTAATGTTAAGTTATCTGTCACAGAGTCATCATCAATGCAGTGCCAAGTAAATGAAATGGAGCAAATTATCAACGAAGAAAATATACCTCTGTTCGTTATTGACAACCTCAAATTTTGCTTTCGCGAAATATTAGTCAAAGATACTAAACGTTGGTGCTGAATGAAAGATACATGCAATTCTCTCATTAAATTATACAGAAGTAGCAGTATTTTGGAAATAATAGTCACAATACAGAGGGAATGCGGTTCTGATTAAGCAAAATGTAAGTAATAAATTAAAAAGAAAAGCATAAGAAAAATTTGTGAGCGGCCGATCTTCTTGACAAACAGAAGTTCGGGGGGGGGGGAGATTTGACACAACGTCGTTTGATATGCCTTGAATTAGGAAAATTATTCACTACCATCGTTCATCCTCCTACGCTGACAAGAACTTTAGGTGAATTACGCTTTGTGGGGTGCAAGTTAAACCTAGAAACCAACCGTGGCGAACGTTCCATTTGTCAATGATCACACAAAAACCATAGCATTTTCCTGCATATAAATTTGGAACTGCTCGGAAAGTTAAACTATAATGTTGACGGAACTTTTAAAAGTTGGGCTATTTAGCCAGTTGTTCCACTATTCATAGAATGAAAATTCAGTGTTTACCTTTACTGTTTTTTAAACTTCCTTAATAAAAAGACATACAAGGAAGCTTTTTAGCACTTAAACGCGTCGCTAAGTACCTTGTGTTCACTCACTTTTACAAACACAGTGCATGTTGTGCAGGATGAAAACCCTATGCCTTCTGCTGACTGCAGCCTCGAACGAAGAGGATCGAAATTCTGTAGTCGTCTGATTAGAATGGAACCCAGTTCTTAGGTTCAAATTACTCACGGTCCTTAAAATCTTTGACAGTTCGAATGCGGACCGCGACTTGGTAACCCCCCCCCCCGATCTAGAGTGAAAAAAATCACAACTGCTCATTATTATCTTCACTGAATCAGACGCACAAACTCACATATACAAGGAAACAGTTCTTCGTTACTATTATAAATTTGAATTAAATAATCGCAAAAACCTTGTAATATCTTTTTTCACTATTAATCGAAAGGTTATTGAAATCTCTAGTACTGCAGTGTATAGTCTTTGGATTGCGAAGACAGAAGATAATTGTTAAAGTTGGACTTTAATTTCTGTAGATTATAAATTTTAGGAAATAATTAGAAGGAAATTGTATTAGAAAAAAAAAAAAAGAGTAAGTTCGGTGAGGCCGGAATCATTGTGATTAGTGCTAATGCGCATGGCCGTACAGTATATTTTCATGATGAACAGTGCCCATGGAAATATCCTTAGAAAAGACATGCAGCAAAAAAACTAAGCGTCTGTGTAATAATGTGATTTTTGTAAGAGAGGTGTCATTAATTAACCTGCCTGCTATCTTTCGGAGATAAAGAAAGAAATGGATCCTAAGAGGAAATACGACCCCAGATGTGGAATAGTGCGTTTCAGGGCGAATTTGTACAGAGTTAGCACCTGTTTAGAAAAAAATAAAAATAAATAACGCCGAGAGTGAAGCCCTATAGTGCAGTTTTTTTTTTTTTTTTTTTCTTCCTATGGTGGTAATGTGTTGGAAGCTAGTTAAATGAATACATTTGGAGCAAAAGAGAAATTAGCCCAAAACAAAAATAAGCTGTTTAATAATACAGTTTTTAAGCAGCCTATTTTAAATTAATAAGCTGAGTAAGAAATAAAGGAATTTATGAAACAGTAATGTTCAGAATTTAGTGCAAAAAATAATAATAAATAAAAAAAAAAATAAGTGGAACTAACTGGTGGCAGCAATGACTATATTAAATAAGGAAATAAAAATCGCGGAGTATCCAGTCAAAAGTAAGTGAGACAAACTTAAGATGGCATGGTAATATAGAAAGTATTAGAGAAGGGAGATTAGCTAAAACTGAAATTTGATAGTCCCATAGACAGACTGAAATCAAAGGAGCTCAGTGGTAAGCATTAAAAGAAAGAGGATTTATTCTAGCTAGGGCTAAAAATCTAACAGGAGATATGCCTTAATCTTATCCTGTCCATCATCACATTTTTTGGAAGAACTGGTTTAGATAAGGGGCAAGAGATTAGGATAGAATGAAGAAGAAAGGAATTCGTCCGCACAAGATGTCACACGATATGAGAAAGTTTTAGGATAAAATTTATTTTTGGAAATGTTTTCAGATGATTCAAAGGAGAAAAAATTTGCCCGCATCTTTAAGCTTTAGGGATTATAATCTAAAATAACTAAACATTCAGACACTTTAATTTTTATTATTATAACATTTCACTGAACTCGAGTTCTGGATATATCCCTTCTGGGGTTAAATTGGATCAAACCTACATCCCATAATGGCCAGAAACGTTTTTACTGCATTGTGAGCTACTAGTTCATAATCCATAACTATTTCTCGAAATTCATGGCCTGTCTGCACATTTTATCGATGAAGATTAGTAATGATTTAATCGGGTTTTTTTTTTTTGGTTTTTTTTTTTGATTTTATTAAAAAAAGTATATCTGACAATAAACAAAACACCAGTGATACAATGTGGTCATATTTAAAATTGTGCACTGTATGTAAAATAGTTGCAGAAAAAATTTGGTATTCAAAAGTTCCGTAAACATAAATTGTCTCAGCTGAACATGTCACTTTTGGATATGCTGCCCAAGTGGATATTGATCTTCACAATAAAGAGATTATTATGCTATTCACGATGAATAATTTTTAAAGGTCTTTCCATAGAATCATATTTATCATTTATTTTTGCGCCAGTGCAGGATATGCAACATCGCGAAAATCCCATAGTATCTTTTTCGCTATGTTGCAATTTTCTTTACAGTTTTGTGCTCCTGTTCATCACGGGTAGACCCTTCAGTAGGACAGGGCAAAAAAAAAAAAGAAAAAAAGTATGATTTAATATATATATAATTTTAATTATTTATTTTATTAATTATTAATTTATAATGTTTATTAATGGTGATAGGGGGCGCAAAATATTTATTTTGCCCTAGGCAGGAACAGCTATTTACGATGTGATTGCGGGTAAATATATATTTTTATCTCAATTTGTTTGTGCCTTTTCTGATTTTGCCATTGTTAAACATTATTTGCGATCTAAATTTTTCTCCCTTTTCGCTGTACACAAAGTTATTTTCCATTTTAATTCACAATATTTAAAAAAAATTGCCAACCAATCAATAAAAAGCAATTGAAAATTAATAATCTATAAATGTAGTCTACCAATTAAGAGGATTAAAAGCTTACTAATAGGTAGGTGGGAATATAATCTACACTTTTCGCCGAGGGAGTGATTCATTAAGTAACGAAATTCGACCTTCCCAGAATAGTTTTGTTTTTAACCCCTGGTTTATTTATTCTATAAATTCAAGTACATAGTTTAAACTGTGTTAAATGCAGGTGAGTCTCGTTTTATGAATTATTTTTAGAAAATAATTTATATCGTGGTGTAATTAATGTGTTATTATTATTATTATTATTATTATTATTATTTTTTGTAGTTGATGTGTTTGTAAGTTTTTTTAATTTATAGTCTAATCCTCCCATGACGATAGGCATTCATCATTGCGATCTACATTTCTTTCTTTTAATAAAACATATATCAGTATAAATAAGAATACTATTTTTTGATCCAGCTTAGTTAGAATAAAACACAATTTAAAACTTTCATTTTAGGCATTCATCAAAACACTTGAGCCGAGTGGAGTTTGATACACGCAAGATTAGTAACTTACTAGAGGCCACAAGGTTTCTTTAGCTAGCATGGGCGGAGCAAATTTTTTTTTCGGGGAGGGGAATATTGATAGCAGCACAGGAAATCATTCTTGTTAGAAGCAGATAATGCTTGTGGGATATTATGGAAAGTGTGAATGGGGGAGGGGGGGCGGAAGAAGAATAATTACCCGATTCATCTTTGTGCTAACATTATGCCATTTATCATGCATGAAATGAGAATGCTGACATATTCACTGTGAACATATTTTCGATATATTAAAACCATACATTCGAGTCACATGTTTATTATTGATGCTGTTCTTATGGTACTCACGCGTACCTTTCTGTTATTTTCAGTTTTATTTATATTTTTTAAAGATATCTAAAACTCTCCCTCGCAATGAATCAGAAATTAAAATACCTGTAACAGACTTCCCCTGGTGTTTTGTCATCCCGACGGTCGACTGATTTCCTTAGGGAACGAGTAAAAACCGACTAGATAGCATTGCTGAGCTACAGATGTTTTATACATATTAGCATGTCTATTTGAGTTGACCCACCGTCATTTTGGATATGTTTATTTTTTATCACTATTAAATTCGAACAATTTTTTCTTTGCAAAGAAAGCGTAAAACAAAAAATAATTGAAATCATATTACTAGTAATATTATAGTAATATAATATAATATTACTAGTAATATTATATTATAGTAATATAATATAATATTACTAGTAATATTATTGATTGATTTATGCTTATATATTTTCTGATTTTCAATGTTGCCGTCGAATTTGTTGTAGGATGTCTGTATTAGCCATCCTCCTAGATAATGTCTGTACAGGGGTGTTAGATAAATAAACTGATAATAATATAATATAGTAATCATATCACTACTTTAAAAAAAGCATATAATTTATCTATTATATTATGACCTATACGTTTTCCAGCTGCTCTCGTGAACGCCAAGGAGTGAAAATAACAGGTGCCATGAAAACGTTATACAGTATTGAAACATAACGTGTGCCGATTACGTTTTTTTTTTTGTAATAACCTATTCTCATCATAGCGGAAACAAAAGCAACTGAGAATTATATCTATAGAGAAAAACCATTTTATATACATATATATTAAAATTCACCGATGGAAAAAACCACTTCGATAAAGAAAACCACCCATAAACTGATGAACACAGATTTTACATTTTATTAGGAGAAATTCGGTTTGTAAAAAAGCGAATGGGATCGTTGACCAGTACGCTTTGGCAGTTCCAATCGAGTTTATGAAGACGGGCGTAATCCTAAAACGCATGAGATAGATAGGCCGTGATAAGATCAGTGATTACAGTGTTCATAGATAGGCCGTGATAAGATCAGTGATTACAGTGTTCATAGTCGCTTTAACGTGATGTTGAACGATATACGGAGACGATGACACTTATTTATTAAAATGTTACATGGAATAGGCGGGAAGAATAAGACGTCATTGGAGGTCTTTGTCTAGTAATGATTGATAGCGAGAACCATAGCGTATTCTTTCCTGGCGGAAAAACTATAAAAGTGTAAAGATGTCAGGGGCGTTGTAGAAATTTGAACAGGAAGATATACATACAATGATTTAGAAAAGTATGCAGGATAAAGATATATGTATATCTACAAACGATCGACCAAAATTTCTGCACCACAGTGATAAAAGTTTATTTTAAAATTTTAAGTATATACTTGTAGTATACTGTATAAAATAAATTCTGTTACTTCATTTAGTGTACAAGGTATATAACAATGAATAATCTGCTATTAATCAGAAATTAATCTAATTATGCTGAAGTGTACTTGAGAATAAATGTACAGGGCAAAGTGGAAAAGTAATCTAAAATTAAATGTACTGGCTATGTTTATGTACAATATAAAATGGCCAGTACATATGGTCACTGGCATTATTTGGTGCTGTAATTCTCCCCCTTTCCTCAGAAATCATGGAAATAACTATGAATTGGTTATTTTGAATATGCTGTTAAATATTGTTTTAACTATACATTTCATTTTATACTGCACTTTTATGTTAAAAAACTATTTTCATATCTCCCTTACCACAGCGGTTCTCAAACTTTCTGAGCCCACACCTCTCTTGACATGTAAAATTTTCCCGGCACCTCCTCTGAAGTAAAACATCTATAATTGTGCAATTTCTTATTTTTAATATGTCAATACAATAATTATTAATAAGTGTTGATGCAGTTCTATTCGTAAAAAATACCCCAAATATTTTCTATAATTATTTACATTAATAATACAGATCAAATAGTAGTAGATATCTAATAGTAAAAAAAATCATTCTTAATACATTTTTAATATTTGCTATGGAGATCGTACATAAACTATTACATTGTCTGCGATGCCCCTGGTAAATTATGACACCTCCCCAGGGTGTCGCGATGCATAGTTTGAGAACCTCTGTTATATGGTAATGTTGAAAGGGAGATGTGAAGATCCCTGAAAATTACTTCACTGTTATAAAGAATTTCAGAACTAGGGGTCCTAAATTCAAATTACAGGGGAAGAGGTTTAGACTAGATTGTCAGTTTTCTTTTAGCCAGTGAGTTGTTGATTACTGGAATGAGTTACCTCAACTGAATAGTTAGCTATGTGAAGGAAGTGCATAATTTTTATTTTTCTTATCTACTTTTTTTCTTTTTTTTTTTTTACCAGTGCAGCAAAAGCCTGTGGCTTCCTTGCACAATATGGTTAGTACTAATTAGGTGAGCAAATTGATAATTAACTTGCTAACTCATATTAATTGCTCATCGCAGCAAACCATTTAAAAGGTAGTGCTACCAGGGATGTTTGGGGTTTTTTTTTTTTTTTTTTGCTTTGCATAACATAGCAAGCCCTGGACTGGTATTAAGGCCATTTGAAATATATGAGGGGTCTTCTTACTAGGTCACTCATTGTGCAATTTCTTAATCTTTTATCTTAAATAGTATCTTCTTTATCCATTCCTTGGGCCATAGCAGTGCCTAAATATATCTTTGCCCTCAGCAATATATATATTTTCTAATCAGGGTGTCAAACAAATATAAAAATGAAAAAAAAAAAAAAAAACTCTGTTTAAAGTTATGTTAAAGAATAAGTGGGGTTCTTGAACAGTGAAACAGGCAGGCACCTATCTTCTTGTTAATTGAAAGTTTTTCTTCCCATGACTTGTAGAAAGTATGGTATTTAACAATAGTGCTTTGAATGATTTGTTAAGTGCTACTTAGCCACAACTGCATCTAACAAAAGATATGTTTGGAAAGCTGTCCAATGTTATTTCACAATTCAGCCTTTGAAACTAGTTAGTCTGTGATGACTGTGCATCTTATCAGTACAATAATGATCTCCTTCCAATTCAGGAAGTTGAATCACTGATGTTAAGATGAGAGGCAAAATTTAATCTTTATTGTTTTCTTTTGTGGTATGGTGTCTTGTTGCATTTTCAATAGAAGTAACCCATTATCTTGTTCATCTACTGGTTTATACCTTTTTCTCAGCCTTTATAAATTGTAGAAGTCATTCATGTTATCTTATGATTCCAAACTATTGGTAGGTCTTTTCCATATGTACCTTCATTATTTACACATCTTTGCAGGTTTGCCAATTACTGAAGTTATTTTGTTTTGTTCTGTGACACTCCAGTAGCATGCTAAACATTTGTTTAGACTATCATTGCCCATGCCACTGAAGCAGACATTAAACCCAACTTGAACAACAACTGCTTATATGCCAGAAATGCTATAATTTGATATTTAGAGGTAAATGCATCATCCAAATTCCTCAAAAAAAGACAGTTAAATTTCACGATAGAGTAACAGAAACTTGATTAAACAAATAATTATTAATAAATATATCTTAGAATGGTGATGTATGTAAATCTGATTTGTAGTTCACAATCACTTTGCTTCATAGATTTAATCAATTTGGTTTACATGTTATTTCCTTGTGAAGGAAATAACATCACAATTTCATTTACATTAACATATAAATGAAAAAACAACAAGCCTAAAAAAGAAGAAATTACACTGGGACCTGAAGTTAACTATCAAACATGCATTAGGTATTGAAGTTCTACTTTGGATTTAGTGTGAAATAGGCCATTATAGTCTGAATGGGTTTGTGGAAATTCTGCAATTGCTGGATTGCCATAAACCCATATGTGGAGAACATCACATGTAAACTTTTCCCAGAGTGTTAGTTTTATTCTAATATTTTTAATGTTTATTATAAGAGCAACAACTATAATAATATGTATATTACATATTTTGTAAATAAAGGATCATTTTGAGATATATTTTACTGAATGACATATATTATTCAATAAAATATTTAAATAATAAAATATTATTTTTAATATTATTTTATTATTAATAAAATTAATAATAAATTTAATAAAATTATTAATATTATTTAAATTATCCAAAATTGTGGTAAATGTGATATGGCTAGTATCACTGACAGGATTCAATTAAATGAAATTATTAGTGACAATCAAAATCTGCCACCAACTTTTGATGCTTAAAAGGTAATGTTCAATTTTACCTTTTTTCAATGAAAAAAAAACAAAAAAAAAAAACAAACAGGCTTATTTTTTGGCATTAAATTGATCTTTGGTGATATTTTTTTTAGATACGTTTTGATTTTTTAATTTTCACTGAAATTGGTATGACACTTGAAGTAATGCATGTAAGAAGCATGTCTTAGTAATGGGAGTATCCAGTATATATAGTAAATGCCTAATTTTAGGCACATAGTGTCTAGATAGACAACTAATTAATTATTAATGCCAATCAGTCACCAGTTATCATCAAATGCAGTAAAACTCTTCTGTATTTGATGCTAATTGATGAATATACTAATTACTATCTCTTCTATAGTAATGTCATCAATTTGGTATCAAATACAGTAGAACTTCAATGGTTATGGGGATTACATTCCTAAAGGTCTTCACAATCAACAAATCCAAATGGAGCAAGTTGAGTTTGGTTCCCAGCTGGCAAGGTATTTTTTGTATAAACTATATTCAATTAATACTAACTACTGTTAATAATTAATATTGGGCTTCACCTATGAATAGGAAAGATGCCAGATAGTGCCATCACATTTAACTTGTTTTGATGACCTGCCATATCTGGCAATATGCCATTTAAAGAAAGTGTCAAACTAGTTTGGGAAGACTCCTTGTTTTAATATCATTTACCACTAACTTTGTACAGTCTAAACTGTGCAAAGCATGTTTTCTTATTAGCATGAACCAAAATAATTTTGCATTCATGGAATTTTAACCTGAATATTTCAACAGATCTCTTTAGACATTATGGAAGTTAAAGTATTTTATATTTTGATAACAAGTTTTGTTTACATTGTATGTTTATATATCATACTGCATTTATATTTTCTTTTATGCTTATTTAGTTATGATAAAATAATTTTTTTTTCTTGTTTCAGGATCACAAAGATGATGATGACTGGTCTTCAAAGGCTGTATTCTGGCCTAAAATAATTGAAGACGGTTGGGAATCTGATAGTTGTGGCTTTCAAGAATCATTGAGTGATTATGATGATAGTGTTTTAGGTTCATCAGTAAGTGAGAGTTCTGATTTTTTAGAACCATTAGTGAATGGCAATGAAACAGAATGGTGTGATGTAGCAACGTTAACAGGTATGTAATTAATATTTGTGTGCTTGCATTAAGTTTAAATTTGTATAAATGAAGTCATGTTTTCATATGAATATATGAATTTAAAAAGGAAAACTGTTGTTATTAAAATGATAATTTCATAGTTTTTCTACCAGTAAAAAATTGTGCTACTTTGAATTTAGGAAGCAATAATTTCCTAATTTTATATATTACTATTCATGAGTTATCAGAGGTTTTCACACAAAAAAAAAAAAAAAAAAAAATATTTTCATCCTCTAACTGTATATCCCACCCCACTTTAAACAAACAAACATGCAAGGATGGGAAAACAGATAATGAACCTTAACTTTAACCACATTTCTCATCTTGGCCACTTTTAAGTCCCAAAATGAAAAACACTTGATTCTGGATCTTCTGTTAAAATTTATAATGATTTCAAGTAGTGTGGCAGTTATTTGCTTGGAGATGGTGAAGATGTTATTATTGTTATTTATTTACAAATCTGCATAACGAGGGCAAATCCCAACTGAAAATGTCAATACAGAGAATTGATACAAGTTCATCAGTAATAAATAGTGCAGACAAGTTAAAAAGACTATAAAATTGTTAAGGCTTATCAAAATAACTTATTAATAGTTTATGAATTGCTTGCTTTTTTTTTTTTTTTTGAAAAACAAGTAAGAATATGAAAACATTTAAGTCATAGTTATTTATGAAATCTAGATATTGTATTAGGAAACTAATTTTAATCTAAAAAAAAAAGTCACATTTGAATTAAGCGATAACAAATGTGTAGTGAGTTCTAGAATTTATTCCGAGCATTTTACAATTGATTTATTCTAGTAAATTGCTTGCTTTGATGGAGAAATTAATTTAAAAAAGAAAAAAAAAACTGTGGAGAGATCTTCAAGTTTTTGCAGTAGGCTATAACTTGTTTAAAGTGTATGATAATCCCATCTATGCCAGTTCATTCTGTATTTGAAGGATACAAGGCATTTCAAAAGTATATGCAAAAAATTTTTGAAACATTGTGTGGTTTAAAGTAAGAAAAAAAAAAAAAAAAAAAAAAAAGTGATATAAACATGTCTAATTTTGAATGTTTACAGAGCTATGCATGTTAAAAAATGACTATGGAGTTTTGTATGGTAAAATTAATAAAATTATAAAATTAATAAAAAAATAAAAAAAAATAAAAACATAAATACAAATACAGTCAGTTCTGCTATAATGCGGAACATGTTCCTAAAAATCTGCATGTTATGGCATTTCGTGCATTAACAACAGGGATAGGAACAGAGCACTCAAAAACAAATGTTCAGTCTGGTAAGTAAAACACTAAAAAAAAAGATAGAAACCCAATAAAATTGCTAACACAGGTTTAAACATCTTAAATTCCTAATAAATAAATATTACAGTAAATATAGCACTTTACCTTGACAAGATATGAAGTTTGCTTGTTTGAAGTGGGTGTGGTGAAGGGTTGTAGCGGGTGAGTTATAGCAAAGAGGTAGAAGGAGGGTTATCATACTTAGGACGAAATATTGTTATACCCAATGTGGAAGGGTGTGATTCACTGTCCTGATTTTCTTTCTTCTGCACTGGTTTAAAATAGCTATCTAGCTTTTGTTTCCTTTTCCTGCCTCCTTCAATCCACTGCAGGTGCTTTTCAATTCCACTTAAAGCAGCTGATAACTCCCTGTTTTAAGTTCTCGTGGGGCAACCTGCTAGACTTCGGTGTCATCCTCATCTTGACTTTCCATTTGACTGGCTGCAACAAGTTGTTGCAAGTCTTCAGTTGTTGTTATTTGGTTTTTTTTGGTTTTTAGGAGCATTAGCAACTAAGGCCATATTGCTCCGGTGCGGTGGTCATTCCCTGACCTTTCCGCATCTTCCGTATTTGGTGGTGACGGGCTCGAACCCCGGTCTAATCAAGAAGCGTGTGCTACGCACTGCTGCTCCTTCCCACCTGGCTACGGAGGCGCCTAAGTCTTCAGTAGACAGATCCTCATTGTGAGACTAGAAGCTCTTCTACATCTTCATTTTTTACTTCCTCAAAACCAACTTCTTTTGCAAGAGCAACACAACCTGCTTTGATTTGTTTTAGTTGCTCTGAAGGTTCAAAACCTTCAAAATTGCGAATTAAATGAGGGATAAATAAGTTTCAGCCACACACAATTCAAGCAGTGTTTTGTAACATCATTCCAGGCTTCTACAATCATATCAATGGCAACTTTGATGTTAAATCTCTTCTAAAATTCTATAACAGTTTGTGCCTTGTCACCTTCAGTAGCAGCAATTAACATCTTGAATGTTTGCCTTAAATGCTGCTATCACACCCTGGTCAAGGGGCTGTAGTAGAGAAGTTGTGTTCAGAGGTAAAAAGATGAATTTGATATTTAGAGAGAGTTCAGCAACCATCTGAGGATGGTTTGGTGCATTATCAAGAATTATTAGAATTTTAAAATCTAAGTTTTTCTTGCAATAATTCTTGAAAGCATTATGGTAAGCTTCAACTAAAATATCAGTGAATATTTGCCCAGTCATCCAACCTTTCTTGCTAGATCTATAGTGAATACCAAGGCTGGATTTCACAATTCCTTTTAAAGCTCACGGATTGGCAGAGTGATGAACCACTACTGGTTTTAACTTCAAGTCTCTGCTGGTGTTGGCGGAAAACCATCACAGTTAAATGATCTTTTGCAGCCTTAAATCCTGAGGCATGTGCTTCTGCTTTAAAGATGTAGGTCTTTGAAAGCATATGTTTCCAATAGAGGCCTGTTTCATCCAGGTTGAAAATCTGATCCAATGTGTAGCCTCAGTCTTCAATTATTTTCTGTACCACATGTGGAAATGCCTTTGAGGCTTCCTCATCTGCATTTGCGGCTTTGCCAGACCACTTAACGTTGTGAAAAAGATTAGGGGTGTTTGAAGCCACTAAACTAGCCACTACTAGCATTAAAAGGAGCTACTTCTGCAAGATTTGGCGATTTCTTTTTAAGGTCTTCATATATAACTAGTATTTTCTCTTTCACTCTGAGAAATCTTGCTTCCATTTTTTTTTTTTTTTTGTTTGGTCTTCAATCCCATATGCTTAGCAGCCTTTCTATTTCTTTAGGTCTTGTTCTAATTGACTTTGCGGCACTTGAAGTTGTTCCAGCTATAAATGTAGCTTTTATTTTTGTGGCAATGTCTCTGATGGTGCGAAATGTAGGTTAACTTAAGCCTGTTCCTCTAAAGATATCACATGTTCTCTGATTTCTTTCAAACGTTTTATTATTTCAAGTTTCTCTTCTATACTTAATGCTTTCCTTTTGCACTCACTGCTTAGCTTCTTGGAACCAGGATGCTTACCCATGTCTGGGATGCTGTATGAATATACTTTTTATAAAGAAAAGTTAACAAATGCAGGAGAACAGTCCAAGACACACACTTGTAGGATAATGCACGCGGATGAACTGAGGTAAGAGATACATGAGGTTTGTGTGTGTGTAAGGTGAGAATATGTAGTATGTTTCTGCCTTTAAGGCAGAAACACACTTACCACCTCATACATTGAGCTGGCATGTGTAAACATGTTAAATTTCAAATGTGTGAGAGCTATATTTCCCATTTAGTTATATTGGTCGGAGACTATGCATGTTTACTTACATAGTTTAATTATTACTGTAATATATACAGGGTTGTTAAAATTAAAGTATTCCTATTTAGAGGGCTCTGGAATGAGTTCTAAGGCTCATACTGAAGAGAAATTTGAACAGCAAGTACAATAAAGAATGCGCTTGGCATTTATTGGGAAAAAAATTATTTAACAAAATTTGTCACTATATGGCACAATGGCAATATAAATCACTTGAACAGCACTACAATTGTTCAATGTGTCCTCCATTTTGGTCAACAACAGTTTCCATTCGAAGAACAGCATTTTCTACAGCAGAACGTAACATGTCAACTAGAATAGCCAGCACATAACGTCTAATACTGTCCATCAGATCTGCCAGAGTTTGACATCCTTCCCGATACATCTGGTTCTTCAAAAACCCCACAATCAGAAGTCGCATGGGGTGGGCAAGATGCCTGGAAACAATGGCTGATGACCTGTTCGTCTGTAAAGTGTTGCCTTAGCAATCTTTGGACACAACGGTGGATGTGGGGTGGTGCACCATCTTGCATGAATATGGTATCCTGAAGGCACACACGTTTTTGCATCTCTGGTATTGTGAAATTTGCCAACATTTCATAATATTGCTGTCCAGTGACGGAACAGGTGCAAGGTCCAGTCGGTGTTACCTGTTCAAAAAAATATGGCCCAATCATGAATGTGGCCGTAAATCCCACCACACTGTCACTTTTGGAGAATGCAATGGGACCTCTTGAATAACTTGAGGGTTTTCTGTTGCCCAAATGCGACAGCTGTGCGTATTCGCTTGTCCATTTAAGCAAAAGTGGCCTTCATCACTCCAAAGGATGTTTCACGGCCAAGTGATATCCACTGTCATTCGTGCCAGAAACTGAAGTGCGTATGTGAAATGAATATCTGCATCACCATACTTTAGCTGCTGTAGCATGTGCATCTTGTAAGAATAGTATCGCAACACTTGACGCATTACTAGCCTTACAGTGGAATACGGCATGTCCACTTCACGAGAAACAGCTGGCACACTTGCACTACCACATGGAGATTGACTAGATAAATCCACGACAGCCATAGCCACATCTTCAACACGAGAGGAGTCCACTCGTTTTTGACCTCTACCTGGTTGAACATCGAGGTGTCCTGTCGCTTTAAATTTCTCAATCATTTTGTGGACAGCACAAACAGTCATAGGTCCACATCTTATGCGCTTCTGACACTGGAATTGTCTGATAGCCGCAGCTGCATTGTTGCTGTTCTGATAGTACAGCTTCACTAATAGTGGCTTTTCCTGCAATGTTGTTGGCATTGCTGCTGTAGTGCAGGCAGACATCTACTGTATGATTTTGAAGAGCCTGCTTTGCTTTTATGCAGTACAGTAGAGCTGAGTAGTGGCGCTGTGGAAATAACTTACGATTATGCAAATAACGTAAGTTATTTGCATAATTGTAACTAAGATAGTTACATGCCATACAGTGACAAATTTTGTAGCTAATTATTTTTTTCCAATAAATAGTGAGCACATTCTTTATTGTACCTGTTGTCCAAATTTCTCTTCAGTACGAGCCTTAGAACACGCTGAAGAGCCCTCTAAATAGGGATAATTTAATTTTAACAACCCTGTACATACTAATTGATATTTCTGTTCACAGATTCTTTTCTTTTCTTTTTTTTTTTTTTTTTGATTGTAAAATTTAAAACAGTAAAAAGATAAGCAATCAATAAAGACGAACACTGCACACACAAAAGAGAAGATTCTGAAAATTTATTTATGTTTTTTATATGATTGAAGAGCAGTGGCGCATTATACCTTCATGGGGACTAACTAAGGCAAAATGGAATTTGAGGGTTCCATCTAAAGAAAAAACTTATAAAGAACATTTTCAATTTCATTTTATTGTGACAACAAAACAAACAAATTAAATGACATAAAAACTAAATACAAAATTTCATCAAAATCGGTAAAATCATTTTTGAAAAAAAAAAACATTTTCAAATTAATCTTCGAGTCAAGTTTATTGACCTTGGCAGGTAGAAAGTTCAGTTTCTGAAAAAAATCACTTAAAAATATTAGTAAAAAATAGCAATAAGTTTTTGAAACAGTGATTTTGGGGCCCCACCTCTGATCGGAGCCTTAGGCAGATGTATTTTTTGCCTATAGGATAACACGCCACTGTTGAAGAGGAAAGGGAAACACATCTCACCTAACGTGAAAACCCACAGAATTCCAGCTACCACTATTATTGCAAATGCAGTAAGATAGAGTTTACTACCAGTTTATAATTAGACTGCGCTAACAGAGAAGCCCAATAATTTGGGAACTGCAAATTGTTTTTATTGTTTTATGGTAGTGACCTCCAGAAATGTGCTCCTCCATTTATGCTATCCTGTCTCATGAAATTTCTGTTCGAACAAAACGTCTTATGAACACAGAGAATGACAACGATGTCTCCGACCAATACAGTTACAGTAAATGGGAAATATAGCTCTCACACATTTGACGTTTGACATTTTTTAAGCTTCGTAAACATGTATTATTATTGCTGCACAGGTCGCTACATTCAGCTTGGTGCTGGGTTTTATGTTCACCTGGTGTTACCCGCAGATGAAATCGCGCATGAGCCAACGCGAAAATCTGCACTTCGAAACGCTATATTTTATAAATTTGATTTCAATGTGCTTAACCCTTTATCAGGCATGTGAAAAGTAACATTAACAGACACCTGACTTTTCCACCATTGTCATGCTTGGAATAAAGACATGAAATAATTAAAAATTGTTTACTTTTATGGTGCATTTTAATTTTCAATCTTTTATAAGCACATTTGTGAAAAATTCATTTTTTTATATTGAAAAATGTATATTTTTAATAAATTTTTAAAAATAAATCCCCTCTGACATGCATTTTTTTATAACAATTTTTAATGCTCGCTTCTGTGTGTTTTATGTCCGCTTCTGTGTGTTCTCTCAGGGTAATTCAGATTTTTTTTTTTTTTTTTTTTTGCCTGGCACAACATAAGCCTCAGGCTTACTTGCACCATAAGGCTAATAATAATAAACTTAAGGGTTGTTGATGAGGAAAATATTAAAATTTTTTGTTGGATATGTGGTTAAGATTGTCCGGTATTCCAGTAGGTAAATGAGCAAGTTGTGTAAGATGATCATTATTAATAGCAAAATCTATATTCAATGTTTTACATTCATTGTCTCTGTTATTTGGGTTAGTACAAGTAGGAAATTGAAGCCAACTAATATTATGAATTAAAGTCAGCAAGGAAAACTACTTTACTGGCAACAAAGTTGGATTGGAAAAGCACAGTTTCAAAGAAAGAAAGTCAAAGTTTTGAGTTATTTACAGGTTCGGGAAGCAATAGAGATACTGAATTTAACAGATTGCAGTAAAGATGTTTTGAACTAAAGTAGATCAGAAATAGATTTCTGATTATGAAGTCTCCATCAAGAATTATCAGAGTGGAATATATGCATTAGTAGAGGCATATGATACGAGAAAGCAAGCTTATGCAGCATTAGCCAAAAAAAAAAACAACGCTCACATTTCACCCCTCCGTTTGTTCCAAATACCTGTCCAGCTCAGCCTTAAATTTTTTAGGCTATCAACTTCCACAGCAAAGGATGGAATCCTGTTCTACCAACCAACTACCCGCTGGCTAAAGGCAAACTTCCGCACATCTATCCTACATCTGTCTTTCCTCAATTTGAATTTATGCCCTCTCAGGTGATTATTCTGAGCAAGAGGAAGAATCCCATTAGCACTGAGCTTGCTCAACCCATTCAAGGCTTTATACACCTCAATCAGATCACCTCGCAGGTGCCTAGTCTCCAGATACTGTAATTTGCAAAACTTAAGCCTTTCTTCGTAAGAGCAACCCTTTGTTTCATTCACTAATCTTGTTGCCCTTCTCTGTACTCGTTCCAACAGCTCTACATCCTTCTTAAAATGAGGCCTCCAGACCTGTATACAGTACTGAAGGTGTGGCCTGACAATTGCTGTATACAAGGGGATAATCACCTCCTTATCCCTGCTAGAAAAATTCCTGTATATCATTGACAAGACACCATGAGCTACTCTTGCAGCCCGTCTGCACTGTTCAGAGACCTTCATATCTGCCTGCACCATTACCCCCAGGTCCTTTTCATTCTCTACCACTGTCAGTGTAGTACCACAGAGTTGATACATTACTCTGGGGTTACTGCTTTCCATATGTAGTACTTTGCATTTGTCAATGTTAAACTTCATTTGCCACCTCTCAGCCCATCTGCTCAACTTTTCTAGATCCTGTTGCAGCAGCGTTTATTTTGCAGTTAGCATTGCAAAAAATATCATATGTTATAGAAATGATTTTATTCTAACCTGTGCATTCATCTCTTTTTGAGATGTTTAATTTATTAGATTATTTTAGATTTATTTATAATTTAAAATTTTGTTTGATGCAGATTTATACAACAGGTTTGAGGATGAAGTGGAGTTGATTTCCCTAGTTGAGGAGAAGATCCCACATTACAAATTAAGAGTTGATTCTATAACTGAGTTGTCAGGTACGAATGCAAATACAAAATAGATTTTGTTGAACTTTAAATGTCATAATATATTTTGTAAATATTTTCCTTGCCCTGTCCGTAATCAGAAGAATTAATGAAGCAAAATGTATAATGATTAAAAGTATTTTTTATTTTAAAAGTGTACATAAAATTCAAAATATATCATTATTTTCATATGGAGACTTAAGAGGTTTCAGAATGTGGCTTAAGATTAATGACTGTTGTTTCCCCCTCTTACACAACAGAAGTTTTACGGCGGCAAGGATTAACTGTATAGATCAGGTTTTAAGAACAGCTGGAGATCTTTTAATCTCTTTCTTTCAAAATAGGAGATTTACCAAGCACAGCAAGAGAGGAGTGTGTGGTTAGAATTTTCAGTTATTCTAGTAGGTAAATGAACTAAATGCATGTTTAAATAATATTGTACTTTTGATTAGCTATCAACATTCTTGTTCCTTGTGTAAAATTCTGTTGCTCTTTTTCTAATTTCACTCCTCATTAAGCATACGAGTGGTTTCCATGTACTCATTGCATCTTTCCCACATTTAAAACAGCTGAAATGAGAAAAAGTTCAAGAGTGTACTTCAATTTAAATTAAAAGTTTATCCTTATTAGGTTGGAAACACTCTAAAATTAAAAGTATATAACCCTGTTTGATTTTTTTTTTTTTTTTTTTTTTTTTTTTTTAAATTCTGATTTAAATTTTGATTTGCTTTTTAGTGATAATTTCTAAAGAGCTTTCATTTTATTAAGTCTTTAGTATTATCTAATTTAACTCTTATGATGATACTTTTGAATTAAGTTTATTCTTGGTTTATCATATTTTTCTCAAGATAATTTTGTAACTTCAGATATCATTTGTGATTCCTTTTAAGTTAATTGGCATATATTGTTTTCGTACAGGATATTGTAATCAAGACTGGTGTATAGAGACCCCAATTGTTCACCCTGATGCTGTGTGCGATCTTAGTTCTGAGTACATCCAGGAAACTTTCAATTATTTTAGTAAGTTATTGGTACTGAGTATGTTTCTTTAATTATATTCTTATCTTAATATATTCAGAATATATTATGAATTGTTTATAAAGTTGCTTTCTTATCCACTTACTTGGTTTAAAATTAATAAAATTAAAAAGAATGAACTCGCTGAGCTGTGAACTTGATACTTTATCCAAGTGATAATTTTTTGTTGAGAACATTCTATACTGAAGCTCTGAACCATATTGGGTTCTAATTTACTTTCTGTAACTTCTCCTTTGTTCAGAAATAGAGAAGTCTGGGAGTTGAAATTTTTAAAAATTTTTTTTTTATTGTAATAAGAATGGTGAAGGGAAGGGTGGGTTGCTAGCAGAATAAGGGGATAACAGGGATTTTGTCTTCTGTGCTCATGCTCAAGTTGTTTTGTTTATGATTTTGGCCTCACAAAATGTATTTTGCTGTTACCTTTTGCAAAAGTTTGTGTCTTTACTGGATGAGAGAGGGATATGTTATTTGACCATAGATTACAATGATTCTGAATTTTTTATTAATTTTTTACAATAAATTTTTAACTTAATGATTGTACAAAATATATTATTATAGTAATGATTGTATTACAATGGATAGTTTGATATAGAGTAAGATTACAATAAAGATGGAACTATATAATACAATCGTTGTTAATGAAAGGGTTTTTATATTTATTTACTTGAATAATTTTTATATTTATTTATCAGAATAATTAGGAAAGTGATAACATTAAATTTAAAATTAATTTTTATGTTTTAAAAATTGATATACAGTTAACAAAAATCATGAAAAATTAATAGTGATCATTAGAAAAATTATTAGTTGGGAATTACATGGAATAGCAGACTATTTTGAGCAAAAATTAAAAAGTTTAGTGTACTATCAAAGAAGTTATGAGACTGGGTTGTGCTAATCAACACCAGTGAACTCCAAATCTGTCTTAAAAATTAGTAGCACATTGTTACATATGGTGATGTTCTTCTGATTAACAGTTTTGTACCTGTTAACTTGTCAGCTCGATAATTTTTTTTTTAAACTTTCCTCTCTTAATATATTCATAAATCCCAGTGAACATCGGGAATTCATAATTGATTGATAGGTTACATGTACAAATTTCCCTGTGCTTCTTTCGTGGCAGATACTAGCAGGTGGAACTGTAGAAGATAAATGATAGTATTGATAGAATTATTAATGAAATCTTGAGAGAGAGAGAGAACTTGAAACACGGAATTAAAATTTGATGAAGAATATTAAAGCATAGGCAGACTTTTCCTGTCTTAAATCTCCATGTGGGTTAATACTAAAAAAAGATACTTTTTTTTTTAAATGTATATTTGCTGTTCATTACAGTTCAGTGATATAATATATTTTTAAAAATTACATGTTTAAATGTAGCGTTGTTTGGAGAAGATGTAGTATTGTCCTTATTACTGAGCTATCTTATTAATATTTTGCTATTTATTTTGAGAAAAGAGTCATGAAATTTGATTATAGTGTTATTAGATGATAATTATTAAATATTACTAGGAACGTTGCAATAAAGAAACTTTTTTATTAATCATATCCCTAGTTACAGGATGCAGCTTGTTTGTAACTTCAAAAACATTTTTTTTTTTTTTACTTAAAAAAATATTGAAATACCTTTTAAGCACAATATAATAATGAAATATCAGTAAGTTTTTTTTTTTTTTTTTTTCCATATTAAAAAAAAAGTCTTTCAGAATTCTTCCATTTGGTTATGGAATTTGAACTCTGACCTCTTCAAATGAGTAATACATGGTGAAACCACAATGCTACCACAAGAAACATCTTTTATGACATTTTCAATATAATACTACTTTAATAAACCTAAAAGTAGTTTAGGTTTGTATAATCACTTTAATAAATATATGAACAGGTGAATGTTTATATTTAACTTTGTTACCAGAATATTATTTGAATGCTAAGGTTATATGTTATCAAAAAAGTATTGGAATGTTAAGAGTAAAGAAATATAGATTTGAGTAAAGATTATACTTTACCCTAATATAATCTAATATTGCATTATAGTAAAGAAAACAGCAGTTATAGATTAAATTTTTTTGGGGTGGGACACTTTTGTGCCAGTGTGACAACACTTGTCACAAAACACGGTTAATACAACAGTGGTTTGAAGAGAATGGTGTGCTGAATCTGCCATATACAATTCAGATCTTAATTCAGTTCAGCACCTTTGGAATGTTTTTGAACAATTGAGAGCCACAACAAGATGTCCTAATTCAAGTAAAGAACTAGCTATGACCTTTTGGGAGGAATGGAGTAAGATTTCAGTCGTCATACTAAAGACTTGTAGAAAATAACCCCTAGAGGGTGATTGATGGCAAAATCCTCGGGGATGATAATTTTATTTTTAGCATTAGCATTAGTAGAGGCATTTGATGCAAGAAAGCAAGCTTATGCAGCATCAGCCAAAAAAAAAAAAAAATAAAGTTAAATAAAAAATAACCACTTCCACTTCACCCCTCTGTTCATTCGAAATACCTGTCCTTTTTTCTAACAGGTCATAGGGTTAATGTTATAGTGGGTACTATGCAACACTCCACTCATCACATTCTATTCATTGGCTCACACTTTCTGCCACGTAACATATCTTCTGGAGTATAGTGCAGAAAAAAAAAAAGAATTACAATCCATCAGCATAAATAATTTTTTGTTGTTTGTTGATATTACTCTGGTGCCACATAAATCTAATATTGGATCAGGCAGAGGAGGCTCATGAGTATCTGATTGCTCCTAATTAGTTGTGGGTTTGCCATATGGAAATGAACACTTCACAGCTTCCCTGAAATACTTTATTCTTCCAGATTTCTTTCATTGTGACAATCCTGTTGAACTGAACAATATACTATAACTTTTTCTTGTTCCTTTATAAAGTGATCTTCCATTATTTACTGCACTACTTGTGATGCTGCATGTTTACTTTTTGCTTGCTAGTCCTTGTATACCTGCACAGCAGCTGTATGTAAACAATCCATTATCTGTGCTGTATTTACAACAGTGATACTCATCCTCTTGGTACCCATAGCCTTGTCCCTTCTAAAGTCTGTAAATTATTGTCCTTACCTATTATTATCCCTACTTAATACCACAGCATGCAGTATTTTGCATACAATTCAATGCTGCTCATGTTGGGCACTTTTTTTTTTTTTTTTCTTTTTTTTCTTTTGTAACACTACCACAGCTACAGGAGTGTCTATACTTTAATAATGAGCAAGAGTATATAATAATGGTTTAATCATTCAATTTCAGGCCTGTGATAGAATTTTTAATAATAATTTATTTCTATCTTATAAATTTTGTTTAGCCAAGTAAGATAACATTATTGTGGAGCAATGAAATTTATATAATATGTTAAAGCAAGTTTTATGTCAATGTATAGTATATTTTGATCAACTATTTATATCTTTATAGTTCAATGTGGAGATCGGCTAACCCAGATGACTAAGACTTACAATGATGTAGAAGCTATAAAAAACCTACTGAGAGAGGTGAGCACAATATTTGCATTTACTTTATCAATGCAACAATATTGACACTTACTATATTACCTCTTAAAATTGGTATAAATTACAACTGTGTTGTTAAAACTTATGTTGTGATCATTTTTAACAATTGTAATATAGCATAATGTGTCCAACCTTTTGAGTCTTTGTTCACATGTTGTGCAATGTCCCTTTTATTATATAAGAATATCAAATATCACAAATCAGTCTGTTAAATTATAACTTTGTTACCCAGTAAGATTTCAAGACAACAACAGAGCCATTCCTCACAGTTGTGGTATTATGATGGAGCTGACTCATTGTCACTTCCTGCTTGGTTGCCCTTTAGCCATATTACTATGTAAAAGTGATAGTCTGTCCTAGAATACATTAATACATAATGTATTCTATGAAGTTTTTTCTTTTCCATTTGTATGTTGCCAATTTCTTTACATTCTCTGGTGGAATTAAATTTTATTAATTAGTTTATTAAACCCTTTAAGTATGGTGTCTACATATCTCCAAACAGCATTTCAGAGCCTAAGATTTTTTATCCTATATTATTATTTTTTCATATTATTATAAATTTTGTTTTAAACGAGTTTCCGCTTATTAATATTGCATGCTGCTCCTTTGAATGTCACAATGTCACAGCATGATCACAAATTCTAACAGATAGGGTATCCTGTTCTTTGTTTCTCTTTTTTAATTTCCTTAATAGTTTTAAGTAGATGCATGCTAAGAGAGTATGCTGTAATTATTTTCATGCTTACAATATTCTAATTATAGTAGTTTTGCTGTTTCATAGCTATTCCCACATATTACTTAAGCATTTTTAATTCTTCAGTGAAAGCTTAGGTGGAACAAAAAAAATCTCTATAATACAGGTAATTAGCTAGTGCAACAGCATTTTTCACATTAAACAGCATGTGTTTATAGTTGAACCTGTAGTGCTCATGTTCTTCAGAAAATCACAGCATCTGTCAGAAATGAATTGAAGAATTGTGTGGAACAATGCATATGGATCAGAGAACATTTTGAACATCTGTGATAGATCAAAAATAACAAATTTTGGTAAAGAGTTTTCTTCTCATCTCTTGGTAATAATTTTAAGGGAAAATAATAATCATATGTTTTTTTATTCAGCTGAATGAGATAAAGTAATAGAGGAGTTAGAAGCACAGGGTTATGTTAAAGAGCATGAATTTTGATGTAACAGAGCTTTCATTACTCATGCTCTTTGGCATACCATGAGAGCAAATTAAGAAGTGGGACCATCCAGTTGGAACTGTTACTGGATACAAAATACAAGGTGCTTTGCATTCAGTAACAAATTGTCAAGACATAGTCAGCTATGGCTATGTTCAGTACTTGCTAAAATGTGGTGAGTGACATTCAAAATTCTTTAACACATATGCTTCCACCTATATTTGAGAGGCCCATTCAATGTGCCATAATTTTAAGAATGTTGAGAGGTAACAATGTACTGTAAACTTGTAAATAATAGTTGAAAAGTGAAAGCCTAAAATTCATAGCTAGAAACAAACACTTATGTTTGGGCTGAGCACTGTAAGTCAGAACAAAACTCAATTTTATCGAAAGTTTATTCTATGTACATAAACTAATCTCAGCACAAGGAAAAAAAAAAAAAAAAAAAAAAAAAAACAAAGTTTACCAAGCTGTAAATAAAAATGAATTGTTCATTCTAATAGTCCAGGGTTCAATCAGCATGCTGACAGAATCGAGCAGTTCATTTCATGCACTCTTACTTTTATGCTGTGCCTTTGACCACTTTAAGAAAGGCTGCTTGTACGCTTTATGGCAGGGGCGGCCAACTTAATTTGTGATGAGATCTACTTTTTTTCTTCAAAATGTGCCGCGATCTACCATCTCAAGAATTTCATTGCGCATGGTTAAAAAAGTTAATCAACACATATTAAAAAATATTGTTTATAAATTTTGAAATGAAATACATTCAGAATTCTTATTTTAAATTCATAAGTATTTAAAATTTTAATTTATGCGAAGTTTGTGTCTTCGTGTCATCTGCCAAGCTTTCAAAATCTGGGATATACCGTGATAAGGCCAACTGTAAAGAATCTTCCATATGGAAGTCTGTAACAGTAGAGCGACTTCGTCTTTGTTTGTTTCAAATATGAAAAGGCCGATTCACATAGATATGTGGAACCAAAACAGGAATTTAAAAGTTCACTGCATTTTTTTACATTTTGGTACTTCTCTCAGCAAACATATTTCCAAATGTCATCTTCTGATGGTCTGGCTTTTAGGCAGATATCATTTCGTAATGTAATAATTTCATTTTCAAGTAATATTTTGTCCGTCTGAAAAATCTCAGCAGATTTTTTTTCTGCAATTTGTTTCGTATCTAAGTCTTAAAGTATTAAATGGATAAGAATAGTAGCATAGCTACCCTTTTTTGAGCCCAGAGGCAAAGAACATGTTCGGGCCCCTATTTAATTAATGAAAATTGCAAAAACAGGAGACAGCCAAAGACGCTCGGGCCCGGAGGCAATTTCCTTGCCTGCTTACATGGTAGCTACGCCACTGGATAAGAAATATATTGAACAATGTCTTCAATTGTTTTAAAATCACTGAATCTTGTTTCAAAATCATCCACAACTTTCTCAATTTCAGAAACATATTTCTTACTATTAAATTGAAAAACAGGACATTTTTGAAAATGATCGTTTTTTTTTTTTTTTTTCTTTGAGATCCTTAGCCATTGCCAAGAATTGATATTGATATGCAGAAATACTATTAATCAGTGCGTGCCTTTCTAAATTTCCTTTTTTGGGTAGAGCCACGGAAGCATTGCAAATCAAACATTTTTCTTTTATCATTACAAAAAAGTATTCTAGTTCCCACTCTTGAGAAAAATGATACGTTTTGCTCTTTTTCGTAGTACTGTATTAATTTTAAATCAAAGGTTATTAAATTAATGTATAAGAACTGTCCAGTTATTAATATAAATAAGCTAAATAACAATTCGACGCATACACTATGCTCTCCACAACATAACTGCGTGCATTTTCACTAGACAAGCCTAGGCAGTGCAGCGACAAGAGTACTCAGGTGGTTCGGCGGATTTGTAATAAGCGTATATAAGTGGGGCGCATAATAACAATATTTATATTTTGACTAATCTGTTTTTATATATATTTAAAATTCGTTGTGATCGACCGAAATTAAAGCAGTGATCGACTTGTTGGCCACCCCTGCTTTATGGCATAGGTTCTTAAACATTTTTTTATCGCTACCCCCTTTTCATAAGATGAAATTATTAGTGACCCCAGCATTGGCATGTTATACCTTCATGGGGCCCAAGGCAAAATGGAATTTGGGTGCCCCATCTGAAGAAAAAGCTAATAAAGAACATTTTAAATTTCATTGTATTGGGGCAACAAAACAAACAAATTATATTACATAAGAACTAAATATAAAATTCATCAAAATCAGCAAAACCATTTTTGGTAAAAAAAAACAAAAAAAAAAAAACATAATTTTCAAAGTAACAACATCCTAGAAACATCCTTTTAAAGTTCATTGACCTTGGCAGATAGAAAGATCAGTTTCCGATTAAAAAAAAAAATCACTTAAATAATGAGATTTTGAAACTGATTTTGGGGGATCCTCTCTGATTGGAGTCCTAGGCAGATGTCTTTTTTTCCTATAGGATAATGTGCCACTGGAGCCCAGAATCTTTTTCATTACCTCTGGAGGGGCCGCAACCACTATTTAAGAACCACTGGCGTATAATAATTTCAATAGTTCTATAATAAATATTTAATTTACTCAAGTTTTTAATGTCTGTTGTGATCCCCCCCCAAAAAGATTTTGGGGGTCGCAACAACCCACAGTTTAAGAACCCCTGCTTTATGGCACATTGGTTGCTGTGCTGTGTTGTGCTGTAACATTTATATGTGTTATGGCACAGCACTTAGGTTACTGTTGAATACTTATACACAGAGGCGTAGCTAGGTTTTCGGCGCCCTTGGCAAATTTGTGGCTATGCGCTTTTTTCGATAATTGGTAAAATCATAAATAATAAGTACAGTCGGATCTCTGTTTAACAAACTTCTTTATAGAGAATTTTTCTATTTAGTGATAAATGTTTTCTTTTTGCCGAATATTTTTAGAATTCGCTAAATAGAATTTTATTCTTTATCGAATTTTTTTATTTCTTCGTTTTATGGAAATGAAAATTTTCCATGTAACGACTGCATTACGAGACTTAACTGAGTACTCATCGTTCACACCAATTGCCTTCAAGCAAGCAATAGTGCTCTTGTTACGCCCGAATTAAAAGATAAAGAGATTACCATCTGCAACTCAATGGGACCTGTAAAACTTATCCGACAACCTGTCCCACATACCGAGAAGTCGAGCTGGTCAACTACTTTCTGTGTATCCATAGCTAGTGGGCAGACCAAGGTGTATTAAACATTCGGACAATAGGCTTTGGTTTATTGTAATCACCCTATTAGAGATTTAGAAGAGAGTGGTTTCCCTTTATCCCAACAAGCGATCATCTGTTGTTTTGTGGAAGTGAAATGGCACTGTTTCAAAGCTGTTGGCCTATTATCGAGCACAATATGAGATACAGAGGAAATGATGCCTCCCACACTACTATCGTAGTTTTTTCTTAAGAGTTATCTATGGTGTATCTACACCGATATTATATAGATATAAAACTCTTACACTTAACATATTATGCCTTGTTGCATTTAGTAAATTAAAATTATTTCACTTCATACTTTTGTTGCTAACAAATTAATAAATCCATTCTGAATTTCTGGAGATAAATAATTAGTGTGGTGTTTAATATGCGATTCCAGAGCATTTTTCAAACCACCGTCAAATTGGCTGACAATTTTATCAAGTTTAAAAATACGCCACAATTTTTTTTCTTCGGTATCGATATTACTAGCATGTCCACGAAATGCCAAATTATTTTCAGCAGAGAACAATATACATTTCAATATTATTTTAAATATGACACCATTTCGAAATTTCGCTTCTTAGTGCTGCTTGTGCAGCGTCGTTAATTAGTCCATCCTTTTTGAAGACCCTTTTCTAATAATTTCCATTTTGTGAAATTGTTTGTGTTGTAATGAATTCTCATGAAAAAGAATGTTTGGATTTAGATGTTTCCAATCCTTAAATCCATCTGAACTTCAAAATTGAACATTATTTGTGCCAGATACAAATAAGAGGCATGGAAAAAAATATATTGCATCTTTGTTTTTGCAATAAAATAACCATTTCCTCTTTTTTTTTTCAATACCTTCATTTTTGTATTCCCACAAATTATTAAAACATTGGCCATTAGTGACAGGATACATATTTAAGACTATATGTTCAGGACCGTGTTGCACCATAAGAGATCTATTTTTGTGGGTATTCAAGTTCCATGTGGTCGGATCATTAAAATTCAGACCTACATGTTCCATGTTAATATTATTGCTGCCATCATTTTCTTCTGCCAACTGTTGTTGGTATTGTCCACACTTTCTAATTCTTTGAAAATAACTTCAACTGTGAACTTTTCTTGGACTTCCATTTCAATGGCATCATCATTTGTTTCATCTTCATTCTAATCATGTTCGTTTTCTTTGTCACTTTCAGATTTGGAGTGACTTATTGTAAGCCAGTTTTGTAAACTAGCAGAATGTTTTTTTATAATTTCCTCTTTATGCAGTCTTTCCACTTTTTTCTTTGGTGGCATGTCTAAAATTAATTTTGCCTTTATCGTTTTATTTAAATTATAAATCACAGTATTCACGATTACCTGTTTATATAGCAATCACAAAAACACTAACTTATTCAGTTTGTACACAATGCGTGAATTGCGAACTACTATGCATTCGAGCATACGCTGATAAAGCGATCGCCTGATTGATCCCTTCAAAGTTACATTCTGGACAGCAAATAGATCTATGATGCTATGCAGTATGTACTCAGATGTAAGGATGCATGCAGGCTTGAATCACCATGCGAAAATTAATTTTCACCCTCCTTGTGCTGTCATCTTGATTCGACATCATCAAGGGGTGCCATTTCATCAGCTAGCCTCGGGTGTCGAAGTAGCTTGACATTGTACTGATGTAGTCTGTCAGTGGCGCCCTTGTCCTGTCGGTGCCCTTGGCACCTGCCCCAATGCTAAGGCATTCCTATGCCACTGCTTATACATGTCGATGCAGTTAACATATTAATTTTATGTCAGATTTATGAACTGAAGCTCTACCTTAGAAACTGAGGATATGCAACTTTTTATAGATAAGGGTTGCATTTACAGACACCCCTGTTATCTAGGCTTCTGGCCTTGTCATTAATGGAGAGCTGTCAGAATAAAGTAATTCGCAGATCCTTATTTGCTTGCTCTCTCTCTCTCTATATATATATATTCTTGGTGGTATACTGAACACTTTGATTTTTGCATTACCATCCTTTTAGAAACATTGGCTACAATTCAGTTTTGAAGGGTAAAATGGTTTCCACGCTATACAATATTACCCCTTTTAAAAATTCTGGCAGGAAAGCCTTTTTTTAAAACTTCATAGGCTCTCTACTATGACCCATGGCTGTTGCTGTTATTTGTGGTATCTCTCCCCCCCCCCCCCCCACCTCTTTTTTTTTTTTTTTTTTTATGAAAACTCCAAACATGAGGGATATTAGAACCTATAGTACTTGGTACCGTGCTTGGGTTGGAGGTTGAGAAGACAAAATAAGATATTTGTTGACATCAGGCTTGAACTTCTGTAGACTGTAATTTTCAGGAAATATGCACGAACGAAGGTTGTTCCAGAAAACAGCAGTTGAATGAATAAACAAAGATGAAAAGTTGGTTCTTTGAGTTTGAAGTTGGACAGTAAATGGATATTGGATGGTTGCAGCACGTGTTCGGATTGTTTTGAAAGAGAGAGCGGGAATAATAGAAGCCAATTCTGAAGAACAGTGCCCGCTATACAATATTACCCCTTTTAAAAATTCTGTCAGGAAAGCCTTTTTTTAAAACTTCATAGGCTCTCTACTATGACCCATGGCTGTTGCTGTTATTTGTGGTATCTCTCCCCCCCCCCCCCACCTCTTTTTTTTTTTTTTTTTTTTTTTTTTTTTTATGAAAACTCCAAACATGAGGGATATTAGAACCTATAGTACTTGGTACCGTGCTTGGGTTGGAGGTTGAGAAGACAAATTAAGATATTTGTTGACATCAGGCTTGAACTTCTGTAGACTGTAATTTTCAGGAAATATGCACGAACGAAGGTTGTTCCAGAAAACAGCAGTTGAATGAATAAACAAAGATGAAAAGTTGGTTCTTTGAGTTTGAAGTTGGACAGTAAATGGATATTGGATGGTTGCAGCACGTGTTCGGATTGTTTTGAAAGAGAGAGCGGGAATAATAGAAGCCAATTCTGAAGAACAGTGCCCATGGAAGTATCTCTAGAAAAGGCATGCAGCAGAAACACTACGTCTATGAGACAGCGAGTGGAGAGACTCTGTTAGAGAGGAGTCATTAATTAACCTAACTGCCGTCTTCTGAATGGAATCTAAAAGCCTGAGAGAGGTTTTGGGGGCACCGCCCCAGATGTGGGAACAATATTCCATGGTAGGGCGGATTTGCGATTTGTACAGAATGAACAGCTGTTTGGAAAAAAAGTAATGCCAAGAGCAAAAGAGAAAACCAAGTTTTTTAGATGCAGAAGAAGCAATATTTGTAATGTGCTTGTGCCAAGAGAGATTAGAAGTCAGAGTAATCCCCAAAAGAGATATATCATCTTGCCTAGAAATCGGAGTGTCACCAAAGGTAAGCATAGGAGCAGAAGAATCCTTTTTGCAAGATATAAGACAGGACTGAGTTTTAGAAGGATTGAAATCAACTAAGTTGTCTTTGCCCCATTGGAGACTTACCTGGAGATCGGCATTTAAGGAATTGGTAGCAGATATTCGAAAAGTTGAAGCTGATTGAGCAGGGCAAGGTTTCTCAAAATGAAAAGTAGAATGCAATGTGCTATCATCGGCAAAACTATGGATAGGATTTCCAGTCAATGGAAGAAGGTCATTAATATACAAGAGGAAAACAGTGGGGGAGAGAACTGAACCTTGGGGGACAACAGCATTAGTGGAGAAGTTAGAAGACACAGAGCCTTCTACCATCACCCTCAGTGAGCGATCAGAGAGAAAACTGGATAACCAATTACAAAAAACAGTTGGCAAACCATAAGATGGAAGCTTGTTCAGAAGACCTTTATGCCAAACACGATCGAAAGCCTTTGAGATGTCAAGAGCAACTGCTTGTGTTTCACCAAACTTTTCCATTGAATTAGTCCATAAATGGGTAACATAAGCGAGAATATCACCAGTGGATCAACACTGATGGAATCCATACTTGTGATCGTTGATCAGATGGAAGGTTTCTAGGTAGTTTAAGTGTGCGGTTAATTGATTTCTCCATTACTTTAGAAAGAGTAGAAGTATTTGCAATGGGACGATAATTGGATGGGTGGGATTTGTCAACCTTTTTAGGAACTGGCTGGATATGAGCAAATTTCCAAGCAGAAGGAAAAACACCTTTGGAATAAGAAAGTGAAAAAAGACAGCAAAGAACAGGAGTAAGTTCAGGAGCACAGGTTTTGAGAACACGTGGAGAAATACCATCAGGATCTTGAGCTTTCTTTCTTAGCATCAAGATTCATCAAAATCCTTCTGACATCCTTTTGACGGAAGACCACAGGAGGCATTGAATGGAGTGCTGGGAATGGTGGGAGGTGTTTTATCAAGATCATTAATACATGAAGTGGAAGAAAAACGGGATGCTAACAGGTCAGTTTTATCCTTGGCTGAAGTGACAACAGACCCATCTGGTTTTGAAATAGGTGGGAGCAAATATGGGCAAAAGTTGCGGCCAATAGCTTTTGGCAAGAGACCAAAATGCTCGGCTACCATTAGAGCAAGAAGCAAGTTTTCTACTCTCAGCCTGTTCAAAATCTAATTTGAACTGATTAATAACTGCTTTATAGTTGTTGCAAGCTTTGGTGTAGGCAGAAAATGAAACTGAAGAATTGGAAATAAGCCAATTACGATATGCAATGTTCTTCTCTTGAACAGCCTTAGCACATTTATTGGAAAACCAAGGTTTAATAAAGGATAAGATTTTAAAGTGGAGTGTGGAATAAAGGATTCCATTCGTACAAGAATAATTTCACTGACACGATCTGAGCAAACATTGACATCAGAAGTTTTGAAACAGTAATCCAACCAAGGAAAAGAAGAAAAGAAATCTCGCAGGTCATCCCATTTTGCATTCTTGTAATGCCAAATAACACTAGGTTTGGAATAGCTATGAGATAAAGGCTCCATTGGAGAAGAGACAATCACCAAGTTGTCATCTGGGGTGCCTAAAGGACTGCTCACTTCGATCATGTACTTAGAAGGGTTGTTTATGAGATAAAGATCAAGCATGTTGGCTGTATGGTTAGGATTGTCTGGTATTCGTTGTAGGTAAATGAACAATCTGTGCAAGGTCATTAGTAAATGCAAAAGCCTCAGCATCTCGACCAGCTGGGTCAGTGTGACTAGGAAATGGAAGCCAGCTGGAGTTGTGAACATTAAAATCACCAAGGAAAATTACCTCACTGTTAGGAAAGTTGGACTGCAGAAAAAAGTTTGCAAAGAGAGGAAGTCAAAGAGCTACAAGTGATTAGTGGAGTTGGGAGAATGGTAGAGACAATAGATGAATTTGACACAATGAGGTAGAGAGATTTTAAGCCAGAGAAAATTGAAGAGAGGCGATTCCAAATTACCAAGTATCTAACAGGGAATATCGGAACAGACATATGCACAAGTACCACCTTTGAGGCGAAAAAAATCATAGAGCGAATAATTTGGGCAGAGATGAGCAGTAGTTGAATCAACCAATTACTGAGATTCTGTCAGAAAAAGTACATGGGGTTTGGCAGACTGCAAGTGGAAATGGACATCGTTGAGATTAGGATTGAGACCACGTATATTTGTGAAATGAACTAGGAAGTGTTTGGGAGGTTTAGATCTTTTCGCAGATAAGCTTACTCTATTAGTTTGACAATTCATGGTGTATTCAATAGTAAGAAAAAGAGGAGGGGGGGGTGGACATGCTGTATGAAGTAATGAAATTTTTGGATATGGCGTACACATGGTAAGAATATACCCAGATCCTTGACATAACGTGGCCTCGACAATGCTCCCCGCATACACACTACTCGGACTCACTCCAGTCACTATCTGGTAGAGTAGAGGTAGCAAGATTATACACTAACTGATCTGAAAGCCTCCTAAAGAGTTACCAATTGGTTTGGTCCAGTGTACTAACTAGCGGCCGGCCTGCAAACACTGTTTTAGATCTGTACCCTCGAAATTTAAGGAAGGTTGGATCTCGCCATGACGTTCATCATAACCTCAAAAGTCATCAGTCATACTGCATGATGGAAGAGATGGTGAAAGGTTGACCGGAACTTAGTTCTGGAGACTAAACATGGGTTCCACCGCATCAAGCTTCCAATAAGCAAAGTGGTGGTATTGCACCAGTTGATGAGAGTCATCTACCACCTAGTATTGCCTGGTAACACAGAGGGGTGGCATTCCTCCATGTGGGTGGTATGCACCACACCTCGACCCCTGCTTACGTTGGTTCACACCTGGGTGGTTACCCATAGTGCTTGTGCATGGAGGTTATACTCAAGATTACTAACCGTTCCACTATCGTGAAGGTGCAAGCAGAGGATTTGGCTGTCACAGACCATCCGGTCACCAAAATTGGGTCCACTTGACTTGAGTGTCACCCGAATATCAGTTCCATCAGTGTTTTAGACTCCCGTGTAGCAAGTACAGCTTGTCTGGAATATCTGAGAGAATGGCTGTGACAAACTCAAGGACCAAAGGGCTCTTAACTTTTATAGCTACTCTTACTTTGTATAGGACTGATTGTCACTGCTTTACTATGATTGGGAAGAGGTCAAGCAAACATGTCCAGTACGTTCAAAGTATAGTGTAGTTTGCAGATTAAATGAGAATTACATTTAAAAAATTAGCAAACCTAACACAGTGGGCTACATGTTTGACAGAACTAGTATAAAGACTAATTATATAATGAGAATATATTAAACTAAGTTGATTCGAGTCTTCCTTTTGAAATAAAATTTTTGATGTACTTAGAAAACTGGGAATGAAAATAACTAAGAACAAAAGAAATAGAATTTTATAAATATTAAAATGTTTTGTAATTCTTTTGCCTCCTCAGAAAGAGACTGATTGTGAATTAGCAGCCCACATTGGCTTATCCTTATTGGAACAGAACAAGAAGTTAAAAGAGCAGAATGAAATAATAGAAAATGAATTAGCTGAAGCTTTGGATATGGTAACTAAATCTTTTGAATATATTTTTTCTTTCATTATGCTTGAATAGCATTGTGGTTATTGTTGTTAATTTTTCTTCATAGAAACTATCCCTACATAGAAAGCAAGGTGTGTTTTTTTTTTTTTTCTGTATATAGTTTCTTCTAAATACAAAATATGTTGGCACTTTGAATAGGTGATATTAGTTTGGCTGGTGGGAATCAGCCCTTTATAAGATCATATAGAATTAATTAAAAATTTAAATGTAGTGGAATCAACTAATGATATAACACTATTATGCTATATATGAGAATTGATGCAAACTGCAACTTGCACACAAGCAGAAATTAAAAACTACACAATGGAAAAAAAATAATAATAAACAAAGTGAGTGTTGACTCTTGCATGCTAACTTTGGTTTTTTTATTTTTTTTTAACTAAAACAAGAACACAGAATTATTTATAAAACATGAATTTTCAAATTAAAGCATTACATCAAAAGAAGTAATAATAGGGGTGGGGTATTTTGGAAACTGATATACTCCATTCTTCTGAGGGCCTTAGGAAATATAGCAAACTACAACAAGATATGTGAATTCAACAAAGTATTAAATTTTAAGATAAAAAAAAAAAAAAAAACTATTACACCCAGAATTTAATTCTGTTATGCTGGGGGTTGGGATGCATGACTTATTTACAAACCCATGGTTATGATTCAGGGCCATCTTGAATAGATCCCAGCATGGGTTTGTTTAAGGGAGGTCATTCCTGACCAATCTGGTAAACTGCTGTGCTGTAGTCATTAAGCAGTTAGATTCGAGTAACAATTCTAACATCTGGACTTCAGTAAAGCTTTTGATGCTGCCCTCTTGAAATGCTGTCATTTATGAACTGGAATAAGTTGGGGTTGCTGGTAAGATCCCATGTTAGATTGTAGGCTGGCTAAAAGATAGGGTAAGGAGGGTTGTCATAATTGGTTGTTCTTCAGGGTGAACCAGCATAACAAGTGGGGGTCCCTCAGAGATTAGTATTAGGTCTCCTCCTATTTCTAATTTTCATAAATGATAATGATGGGGATATTCAAGGTAAATTGTCAAAGTTTGCTGGCAATTTTAAGGTGGGAAGGGTGGTTAATAATTTCAGCCAGGTCATGTTGCTTCAAAAAAACTCGGATTGGTTTCATATATGGTCCCAAAACTAGCTGAGCTGCTGCTGCAATTTATGCAAGTATAGATTACTTGATATAAAAGAAATAGTGTTGGTTATGTGCATACTATTATGTTGCCATAAGGTAATTCAACAATTTTTTGACTGTACTTTGTGGGCCTCTAAAAATAAATACCTCTATCTAAATAAGCTTCAGGTTCTAATGATCCAAAAATTGGTCAACAAAAGTAGTCCATGAATAGTAAAATGCTTTAGAATTTCCAGATTGTTTTAATTGATGAGTTAACACAAAATATTTGTTTTGATTGACTACGGCAGACCTTCCGAACTGGTGTATCATGAAAGATTTAATTTTATAAAATTTTCATAGTTATAAAAAATCAAATTGAATTTGTACAACCATCTGAAATTTTTTTGGTTTGTAATTTTATTATATGAAAAGATATGAGCCTAATTAGAATGAATTGTGGGATCGGAATAACGCTCTCTGCTATTTCACACTGAAATACGTTGGCTGTCCAAAGGAAGAATTTTATCAAGAGTTTGAGTTAAATTTTTTTTGTGAATAATTCTTACTTTGCAGATTTAATTGAAGGATAGTTATTGGCTCCAAAAACTAGCTTACTTAACTGATATTTTTGAGCATCTGAATAAGCTAAATCAAAAATTGCAAGGATCACATGAAAACATACTAATGTATATGGACAAAGTCTTTGGATTCAAAGAAAAAACTGATCACTAATGATGTTTAATTGGTGTTATAATTTAAATCCTAAAGAATTATTGGGATTAGTAGAGCATCATTTTGTGTTTGTTTGAGAAAGAACTTCATCACTGTTTTGAAAATACTTGATGTAAAAAAAATGATTGTATTTCAAATCCATTCACATTATCACTAGAAATTCCAGCATTACATTTATCAGTGAAATAAAAAGAAGAGCTGTTAATTTAAGAAATGATTGCACTCTTCAAATACAATTTAAAGAAATATTTTTCCGAATTTTGGTTAATGGTGAGAAAGGAGTTCCCTTCAATCGGAGAAAAAGAAATTGACACTCTTCTTCCATTTACTACCACCTATCTGTGCGAACAAAGTTTCTTGTCAATGGTGACTATCAATAATATGAAGAGATCATTAAAAAGCTTGGCTCAGGAGTTATCTGTAGCCGTTTCAAGAATAAAACCTGATATAAAAATGTTATGTTCACAGAAGCAAGCTTATTATAAGTTTCTCATTGGAGCCTCCGTAGCCAGGTGGGAAGGAGCAGCAGTGCGTAGCACACGCTTCTTGATTAGACCGGGGTTCGAGCCCGTCGCCACCAAATACGGAGGATGCGGAAAGGTCAGGGAATGACCACTGCATATCCCGGGGCAATATGGCCTTAGTTGCTAATGCTCCTAAAAACCAAATAACAAACAAGTTTCTCATTAAAAAAATTTGGAAAGATTTTATTTTGAAGTTTTGTATGAATTTAGTATTAAATATTTAATACCTTCCATAGTATTTATATTTTACTTTTCTTATCATAATTACATATATATTATAACACAAATGCAACAAGGAATATGTTCTTAGTTAAAGCTTAATAAAAAGATGGCACTCACCTCAATCCGTTATGGTAATATCAATTATGAAACAGTGGTGTGGGAAATCTTTGATTGAAACTAAAATCGGAAGTTAAGAATCGTGATTAAAAAAAGTGTAATTTAAAAAACTTAGCCTAGAGGAGGGGGGGAGATGCACCACATCATCCTCTAGTTGTTAATTACAATACTGTATAAATAAATATCTTTTATTACAACTACATAACTTTAGTTGTCAAAATTGACAACTAGATCACCACATCATCCTCTAGTTGTCAATTTTATTGACAACTAGAGGATGATGTGGTGCACCTCCCCCACCTCTGGGCTAAGTTTTTTAAATTACGTTTTTTTAATCACGATTCTTAACTTCCAATTTTAGTTTCAATCAAAGATTTCCCACACCACTGTTTCATAATTCATATAACCATAATGGATTATTGAGGTGAGTGCCATCTTTTTATTAAGCTTTGACTAAGTACATATTCCTTGTCATGAACTTCGGCATTTTAAGCTTTTGCTAACTCTAATCACGAACACAAATGTAATAAATTTTTTAACAAAGTCCTTATAAACACCCCGAAATCTGCCCCAGTTTATCTCTATGTGATGTACAAAAATTATAATTTTCCAAGTGTGCCTTGTCATGAAAAAGGTCGGGAAGCACTGGAGTACAGTACTATAATACCATTAAAAAGCCTCTTAGGTTAGACAGTCATAAAGAGTATATTTTATTATTTTCTGTGTGGTACTTCTCTTAACTTGTTTTCTCCTTTTCATTGCATGGTATTATATACTGTGTGGCATGCAGGATTTTAAGTCGGGAAATTGTTCTAATGAGGTAGGCCCGGACCTGGCACTCTTTATATATATCTATTTTTGGTATTAATAATGGCCAACAGATGTAAGGAAGCCAGATATTTGCTGCATCAGCAAAAAGGTGGTCATTATCTGGCCACCTTTTAAATTTCACTACTTTCAATATCAACTACCCAGGTAGGTAGTTTATTCCAGTGGTCAACAACATGTTGATCAGAACTGAATGTATGAAAATTACTCTAATATTCAACATATTTAGTTTCTCATACAGAAATCTTATTTATTGAGATTTTTTTTGATATTGCCCTAATTTCTTCTAGGTTACCCAGTTAAAACATGAACTTGCACAGAAATCCAGCCTTCTGCATTTGTACACAGAACATACTGAATTGGAGGAGGATGATTATCCAGTGTAGGTTTAATTTTTATTTATGTATGCCAAACTTTTTTTTTGTATATTTATGCAGAGTGGCAACTTCTGTTGTGAAAGCTGTAGTCACAAATGCCATAATTGTTCTTCTGTAACTGACCTGGTCTTACTTTTAATGGACTACCCGAAAACACTTGACAGTAGCAGTGACAAATAACACTGTAGTACAATGTCTGCTGCTTTCATGCAATGTTAATATTAAAATAGATATCTTTCTTAAGCTGAATGTGGCAGAACTTTTGTTAGCTAGCCTTCCTGCTATAGAGTTAGAATTGTTAGTCTTCTTTTTTGTTATATTATTTTAATTATTATCTTTTCTGTTCTGGTTACTGTTGCTTTACTGTAGTTATTTTAGTTCATCCATTATATTGTATATAATGGATGAATCAAATATTGCTTACATTTCATTTTAGTAATTAGGTTATGATGCTAATGTCCATTATATACAATATAATGGATGAATCAAGTATTGTTTATATTTCATTTTAGTAATTAAACTATGATGTTAACATAGAGTCTGAGAAAATAATATTTTGTTATGTTTTCTGTCTTTACTGTCTGGAGACATTATTTTCCATTCTGCAACAGTGATAGAGCTTGGGCTTATGATCTTTAAAAATGACTAGGTTTTGTATGGTTATTATGCTTCTCTACATTTATTCAAGAGCTATCTGAAGTTACTAATATCATTTTTAATTGAATAATATTACCAAAAAAGGTGAATTCACATTTTTAATTAAAAACTCCAAGTCACTGTTGTGACTGGTTTCAGAACTCTTTGGTTTCATAATCAGATAACAGCTAGCTTCTATTAGTGACGTTGTGTCAAGCAGCAAATAAATTTATCAAATCTAAGTTAGTAACCAGGTGGTGTGCAGAAGAAAAATTCAAATTGAAAATGTAACTTTCATTATGTGTATGATATATCCCCTCTTATTGGGTGTTAATTTATTAATGTCCCTTCCCTTAGTAAACAGATGGAATACAATTTAATGCAGGTATTGAAATAGTTTGAGAAAATAATTCTGCTTTGAAACACAATTGTGTGTTTCTTACACACACCACTTGGCTGCTCACTTCCCATACTGAGGTGCCTCCATAGCCAGGTGGGAAGGAGCAGCAGTGCGTAGCACATGCTTCTTGATTAGACCGGGGTTCGAGCCCATCACCACCAAATACAGAGGATGCAGAAAGGTCAGGGAATGACCACCGCATATCCCGGAGCAATATGGCCTTAGTTGCTAATGCTCCCAAAATCCAAATAACAAACAAACTTCCCATACTGTTCATCATACTTACATAAACTTTTTTTTCCCCCATTGTGCCAGACAGACACAAAGCTTTTAATATAGTGGTATAATTTATCCTTTTATATATGTTTATTATGTATAAAATTATTTATAGTTATTAGCTTTTTTGCATAAGCTTTCTGCTATACACTTTTTATATAAATTTAAAAATTTCTTCTCAGATTGAAATCTCTTCATTCCTGCTTTCCTATGGTTTAAGGAAAAATACAAATTGTATAACTGAATTTGTTTTTTTTTTTCTCGATTCATAGTGAAGCTGTAAATGTCACCATAAATTTAGAAGAACTGAATAGACGAATACAGACTATAGAGCAAGAAAATTACAACTTAAGGTCAAAAGTAAGTATTTTTAAAGGAAAATTTTGTTTTGGAATCAGAAATTTCATATAATAATCAAAATTTTTATGAATTTGAGCAAGCTTATAGATGGTGTACTATAGAGTATCACAAGTAGGATAGGTCCGGCTATTATTAATGGTTAAAATGTGATATGTATTTGTAATTTACTTTTATTTTCATATTTTGTGACCCAACAAAGGATGGTATATTCAGTTCAACAAAGATTTATTTATAAAATCAGATATTATTTTAAAACTAACTTAATTTAAGAATGGAAGAGTAACTCTAATGACAAATTTTCAGAGAGGCATTCCAACAGTTTTTAATTTGACACATTGTTAAAAGATTTCACACTACAGGATCAGCTATCCTGCCAATACGAAATTGTCCTCAAGTTAAATAAAATAAAATTCCTGTGTGTATCATATATAGTTCAAGGACATCTGTTCAACATTTCTCCCTGCCACTGAGGTTAAACTTACAGGTTTGTAATTACCCATTTCACTTTTGAAACCACTTTTTTAAATTGGAGGGACATTTTTACATCTCAAATTTGCTAAAATCCCACTTGACCCCAGAGATGTGTGCATTATAACAGATAGAGATTTGACAATCTATTCTGCTGTTTCCTTTAATGTTATTGGATAAATCTCATTAGTTACTTCATGCCTTTTTCAAATCCAGGAACGACAGTTTCTCTAACGGTCTGTTCACAGTGATCACAATCACCTAAGTCCCGATATCTGTTATCTCAAATTAAATATAACATTCAAGTGGAACATATTTTGAATGCAACTTAAGTTTTGGTCACCATGTGGATCATTAGATTGGAAGCATGAGTTTTCTATCTTGGAATCTCAAAGCACGTGATTCAATCTTTGGTATACTGGGATTATCAGTGATAAGCTGCTCTACATTTTGAAAAAAAAAAAAAAAAAAAAAATCACTGATGATTCAGAAATGCCCTTTTTCAGAAAAGGGAAAAGGGTGTGTTTCTGAATTTCAGAAAAGGATGTTTATGAATCATTTTCTAATGCTGATTTCAAAAATAACCTTCGTGTTTCCATCATATCAGGTTTCTTCAAAAATTATGAAAGAAAATTTGATTTTTCACAAATTTTTATTAATTTTGGCATAATTTGTGTACTGAAATTATAATGAAATGCTACTTTTATCAGACTTTTATATTTAAATACATATTGAAAACACTTAGAAATGACAGCATGGTAAAAAAGTCCACGGAAGTCAAGAAATTTTCCCCCAGCAAGTGCGCACGCGCAGGCGCCGTATTTTGAAGGGAACATGCATTGCGGTACTTTTGCGGAATGGAACACTTTTGCAAACAACTTCAAGTTCTGACATGTTTCTTTCAAATGCACAGAGTGAACTACTGCAATTGACCCATATTTATTTCCTTTATGGAACAATACACTTTTGAGACTCTTTGATGAGTAAATAAAAGGACTCCACTATGTAAGATTGAAACTAATTCCTGAATAGTTCATTAAGTCATATTGCTGCAAAAACCATAGAATTGTCCTCGGAAAAGTAGGGGGGCTAGTTCTCATTCTCTGTGTCTGTACCATGAGAAAAACATCCCATGTGCTAGATTTTTTTGACTTAAGTCTGGAACCAAGGAGTTCTGTAGATTCCTTTGGTAAATTTAAACCTCTTACCAGCTTATTGAGTTCATGCTCTGAAAACAGTTGAGGCTGGATTCAATGTCTCCAGGTGCGTAGAGTACAGTTTCATCTTCAGAAGCTTCACTTTCAGCACTTTCTGCTGCTACATTCTCCAATATAAGCGGAGGGCATGGAATTGGCAGGTTATCTCTATGTTGGTCTGATGGCAAATGGAATATTAGGATACACAATGTCCTTCTTACTCTTTGCATTGTATCTCTCTACATTAACTAAGCAAAAGTAACAGTCATCACAGTGGTTTTTAGGCTCCCACCAAATCATGGGAATTGCAAAATGGCATAGCTTTCTTTTTACCATTTTTCCACAATCTCAATGCTTCAACACAGGCTTGGCAAACATTATGTGGAGCTCATTGTTTATCTTAGTCACCGAGTTTCACTCCAAAACCCCAAAATAAGTACACATTTTACAAATTCTGTAATATCTTGCCTTAGATTGAGAATGACATAACTTCCACAAATATAACAAAATAAGTTTGGATTGTTGAAATGCTTGCATGAAGACATTTTACTAATTTTTCAGCATAAATCTGACACGATAACCTCAGATAAACTGAGCTCACACTGATAAACACTGCTGCGTGGTGCTCTCAAGGTCAAGAAACAAATGACTGAACGCAGTGTTGCCAACATGTGAAAATGTAGTTTAAAAATTCCCAGCATTTACTCCTAACTTGACATCAACTTCAGTGATTTGTGAAAAAATGGTATGTGATAGAAAAAAAACGAATGTCATTTATGAAATCAGCGTAAAAAACTGAGTTCAAATCAGCTATTAGTTTACAAACATTAAAAGTTATGCAGAGTGGTGTAACTAATGCTATATATAATAAATTACTCCCACAAATTTTGAAAATGGTGTCTAGAAGCTTGGTTAAAAGAGTTTATAATCATGCATGGAAGCCCCAGGTGCCAAGAAATTGTGACTAAGTGATTTCTGTGCTTTAAGTGCGATTTCCTAATAGTGATCTATTGTTCTTTTATGTTCCTCTCGTTAAGCAATATGTTTATTTAATAACAGCTCTTGTTACAAAAGTACTTGTACAGGGCAAGAAAGGATAGCCACCTTTCTTTTTCTGATAATTCTATTACTAACCCTTACTACTTTACGCTTGGTCACACCAGGCACTGCTCCTGCCTCCCTGTGGCAAGGCTGGTAACCTGGGTGGTAAAAACACTCCCAGGGCCAAAAGGAGCCATCATTGATATAAGTAATTATCCACCTTTAGAGCCTTCAAGCTCAAGATCAGAAATTCCTGATATCGACCATGACTCCAATCTTCCGAAGCGACTATGGACAGAAAATCAGAATAAAGATGTGCCAGCATTTCTTATAATGCACTCAACATGTTGGCAAACTATCATCTTTTCTAATACAGAAATGTTTGCCAGGGGCAAAAGTTGATGACGTAGAGCAGATATCATCTTTAAGGGCACAAAAGGTGATATTGTTGTACACGTTGGCAATAATGACCTTAAGAGATCTGTGGATTTACTTAACAAGTACAGGTCAATGCTGAAAAAAAGTTGAGTTTGAGTTAAATTTGAAAGTGTCTGCAATTCTGCCCAGACACAATAGGAGGGAATATATGATGGGAGCCTTGTCAATCAAAAAGAGTTGCGAGTTAGGGTTAAATTTGAAAGTGTCTGCAATTCTGCACAGACACGATAGGATGGAGTATGTGACAAGAGCCTTGTCAATCAATTCAGCCCTGGAGAGATTGTGCAAGGCTCACGGGGTAGAATATTTTTCAGCGTGGTCTGTGCTTGCTAACAGGAGAAACTGCTTCTACAGGGATGGGATACACTTAAATAGAAAGGGTGCAAAAATATTTGCTGATGCTATCGAGGCAGTGTTAGGTGAGTCGGGAAACTGCTAGTTTAGGGGGGATTCACACACTAAAAGATTAACAGTAGCCAGAGGCAGAAGTGAAAGTGATTCTTGTACTGCTTCTATTGTAATGAGCAGCAGCCTAGAGAACAAGTTGCGGGATTTCAAGAGCTGCTGGGAATCATCATGGAACAAGTAAATACATGTGCTGTGTTAAGATAACTAAGAGTTAGAACAAGCGCATGTATACTTGCATGTACACTAATGCTAGAAGTATAGTAAATAAAACTGAAGAATTTGAAGTGCTGATCAAGACATCAAAGGCAGATATTGTTGGGATATCAGAGACACACTGTCACATAGATATAAGCAGTGCAGAATTGGAATTTGGGGAGTACAATGTGTACAGAAAGGACAGACATGGTAGGAAGGGAAGAGGCGTTATGCTGTTAGTTAAGAAACACATAAAATCTAAGGAAGTGCATCAAGTTGACATGGGTGGACAGTGCAATATTGAGTCTGTTTGGTGTGACAAACACTGGGAAAGGGAAAATGAGAGTAGGAGTATGTTATAGGCCTAACGATGCTAATGAGTACAATGAACAGTTGTGCAGAGAAATAGAATGGGACAGTAAATCATAATGTCTTGTAATGGGGGATTTTAACTTTCCAGATATTGACTTGAACTTGCGGTTGGTCACTCATACATAGAAAGACTTTTGTCGATTTATTGGAGAATTGTTTTCTATAGCAACATGTTCGAGAGGCAACCAGAGGGAGTAATACCCTTGATCTGATTATCAGCAGTGGTGATGCATGCATTAGGAATTTGGAGATAAAGAAACCACTAGGTGACAGTGATTACAGTGTACTGATGTGGGATTTACTTAAAGATGTAACTATGATCAAGGGTAAAGGAAAGGTTTTTTCCTTTTCATACAGGGGACTACAGAGGTCTCAGACAGACAGTTTTTAAATTCTATAGAGTGGGATCAACTGATGATGTTACCAACAGTGAATTCTAAATGGGAAATCTTCAGGGACTTAACCTTGGAGGCTACTAGGCTTTTCATACCAACTAAGAAATACTGTTCAAGGTTCAGGCCTAAATGGATGTCGAATGAATTAATGTGGCTTGTGGCAGAGAGGAAAAATGCATATAAATTATCAGGCGACACAGAAGCCTACGACAGATATAAGCTATACTGCAATAATTTAAGACCAACACCAGCCAGGAATTAAAAATTTTACTACAAAAATAAAATATACAGTATATAATGAAATACTGTGATACACTATCGGAAAACTAAAATATCACAATAAATTACAATAAAATAAACTACGATAAAACTTTAAAAATATAGTTAAAAATATACCGAAGCAATAAAATTATCTAAAATAAATTAGATTAAAAGCTATAAAACCTGAAGCTTTCGGAGACTGCTGTCTCCTTCTTCAACAGTGTACTATTAGTGCAATAACACATCCTTAAGTGACACATCCGTAGGCCTGTTTGAAGAGGTATAAGCTAATCTGTAATTAAGTCATAAAGGAGGTTAGGCAGGCAAAGGCAGATTACAAGAAATCTTTGGCAAAGGACACAAAGAAAAACAGCAAAGAGTTCTTTATTTCTGTAAACTCTAGAAGGAAGGGGATGAATCAGATTGATCCACTTAACATAGATGGTTCGACTATTTATCCTGCTCAAGTAGCTGATAAACTGAATGAGTATTCTGCATCTACATTCACACATGAGGAGTTATTCAAGGAGAGAAATGAGAGAAGTTTATCAAACTCTAACAGGGAGCTAAGTGATTTTGTGATAACTGAGAACAAAATGGAGGAGAAATTGTTGAAGTTAAACATAAAAAATGCACCTGGAGTAGATGGAATCTGTCCAGTTATAATGAAGGAGGCAGCAAGGAAAGTAAGCAAACTCTTAGCCATAATTACGAGAGCATCCTTAGAGTCAGGGGAGGTCCCCATGGACTGGATGTGCAAATGTATCCCCAATTCACAAAGGGAGTTCAAAGGGTGTCACTGGTGAAAGAGGTGATATGTGATCACCTAGACAAGACAGCAGCAATAGTTCAGACACAGCATGGGTTTGTTAAGTGGAAGTCTTGTCTGACCAATTTGATTGGATACTACGATGTGATTACAAAGGAACTGGATGCAAAACATAATTTTGTATCATATGCTTGGATTTCAGGAAAGCTTTTGGTACTGTTGCACATGGAAGACTGCCCTACAAATTGTAGTGGTATGGCATTAAGGACAAGTTACTGCAATGGATAAAGGGATGGTTGAGTGGGAGATGGCAGAGAGTGGTAATAAATGGACACTGCTCTACGTGGACTAATGTTATTAGTGAAATCCCCCAGAGTTTGGTGCTGGGCCCATTGTTGTTTTGTGTATTTATCAATGATATCGATGAAGTTATATCAGACTTAATGTCCAAGTTTGCAGACAATACAAAGGTTGGCAGGGTTATTAATGACACTAAAGACAGTATGCTACTGCAACAGGAGCTAGAAAAATTAGGGAGATGGGCTGAGAAGTGGCAACTGAAGTTTAACATTGACAAATGCAAAGTACTGCACATGGGTAGCAGTAACCCAAGAGAAATGTACCAACTCTGTGGTACTACACTCAGGGAGGTGGAGAATGAAAAAGACCTGAGGGTAATTGTGCAGTCTGATATGAAGTTTTCTGAGCAGTGCAGATGGGCTGCCAGAGCAAGTCATGGAGTTTTGTCAATGATATATAGGAATTTTGCTAGCAGAGACAAGGAGGTGACTATCCCTTTGTATAAGCTAGTGGTCAGGCCACACCTTGAGTACTGTATATATATATTTTTTTTATGAGAACCCCAAACACGAGAGGTATTAGACCCTATAGTACTTAGTACCATGCTTGGTTTGGAGGCTGAGAAGATGAAAGAGGATATTTATTGACATTAGACTTGAACTTCTGTAGACTGTAATTTTCAGGAAATTATTTATTATTATTATTATTATTAGCCATATGGTGCAAGGAAGCCTGAAGCTTATGCTGCACCAGTCAAAAAAAAATTTATGAATTACCCCGAGAGAGAGAGAGAAGAGAATCGCCAAGAAGAGAAGAATTATGATATCTAGCTCAGGACCCTGGGTGTTCCAAGCCCACACTCACCAAATGTGAGCCCCTGGGGTATGAAGGAAGATTTTTCCAGAAAACGGCAGTTGAATGAATAAACTAGGAAGATGAAAGGTTGGTTCTCTGAATTTGAAGTTGAACAGTAAATAGGTGTTGGTTGGGGTGGCACGTGTTCAGACTGTTTTGAAAGAGAGAGAGCAGGAATTAAAGAAGCGAATTCAGAAGAACAGTGCCCGTGGAAGTTTCTGTAGAAAAGGCATGCAGCAGAAACAGAACGTCTATGAGACAGACTGGAGAGAGTCTGTTAGAGATGAGTCATTAATTAACCTAACTGCTCTCTTCTGAATGGAATCTAGCAGCCTGTGAGAAGTTTTGGGGACACTGCCCCAGATGTGGGAACAATATTCCATGGTAGGGTGGATTTGCGATTTGTACAGAGAGAACAGCTGTTTGAAAGAAAAATAATGCCAAGAGCGAAAGAGAAAACCAAGTTTTTTAGAAGCACAGGAAGCAATTTTGTAATGTATTTGTGCCAAGAGAGATTAGAAGTCACATTAATCCCCAAAACAGATATATCATCTTGCCTAGAAATCGGAGTGTCATCAAAGATAAACATAGCAGCAGAAGAATCTTTTTTGCGAGATATAAGACAAGACTGAGTTTTAGAAGGATTGAAATCAACTAAGTCATCTTTGCCCCACTTGAGAATTACCTGGAGATCAGCATTTAAGGATCTGGCCGGATATGAGCAAATTTCCAAGAAGGAAAAACATCTTTTGGAAAAAGGAAGTGAAAAAAGGCAGCAAAGAACAGGAGTAAAAGGTTTTGAGAACAAGTGGAGAAATACCATCAGTAGCTGGAGCTTTCTGAGCATCAAGTTTTGTTAAAATCCTTCTGACATCCTTTTGACAGAGGACCACAGGAGGCATTGAATGGAGCATGTTGGGAATGGTGGGAGGTGTTTTACCAAGATCATTAATCTATTGTGTTGGAAGAAAAATATGATGCTAGCAGGTCAGCTTTATCCTTGGCTGAAGTGACAACAGAACCATCTGGTTTTGACAGAGATGGGAGCAGAGATGAGCAAAAGTTGCAGCTAATAGCTTTGGCAAGAGACCAGAATGCTCGGCTACCATTAAGTCAAGAAACAAGTTTTCTACCCTTAGCCTGTTCAAATCCCATTTGGACTGATTAATAACTGCTTTACAATTGTTGCGAGCTTTGGTGTAGGGAGAATTGGGAACAAGCTAATTACAATGTGCAACATTCTTCTCTTGAACAGCCTTAGCATATTCATTGGAAAACCAAGGTTTACATGAAGGACGAGATTTTAAAGTGGAGTGTGGAATAAAGAATTCCATTCCTACAAGAATAATTTAACTGACACAATCTGAGCAAATGTTGACATCAGAAGTTTTTAAACAGTAATCTGACCGAAGAAAAGAAATCTCTGAGGTCATCCCGTTTTGCATTCTTGTAATGCCAAACAACATGAGTTTGGGAATAGCCATGAGATAAAAGCTCTATTGGAGAAGAGACAATCACCAAGTTGCACCTCTGTAGCCAGGTGGGCAGGAGCGGCAGTGCGTAGCACACGCTTCTTGATTAGACCGAGGTTTGAGCCCATGACCACCAAATACGGAGGGTGCGGAAAGGTCAGGGAATGGCCACCACATATCCTCGGAGCAATATGGCCTTAGTTGCTAATACTCCTAAAAACCAAATAACAACAACAACAATCACCAAGTTGTGATCTGAGGTAACTAGAGGACCACTCACCTCTACCGTGCACCTAGAAGGGTTGTTTGTGAGAAAAAGATCAAGTGTGTTGTGTTGGCTGTATGGTTAAGATTGTACTGTATTCTGGTCAGTAAATGAACAATCTGTGCGAGGGCATTAGTAATTGCAAAAGCCTCAGCATCTCTACCAGCTGGGTCTGGGTGACTAGAGAACGGAAGCCAGTTGGAGTTGTGAACATTAAAATCACTGAGCAAAATTACCTCACTGTTAGGAAAGTTGGACTGGAGAAAGTCAAGTTGCAAAGAGAGGAAGTCAAAGAGCTCCAAGTGATTAGTGAAGTTGGGAGAACGGTAGAGACAACAGATGAATCTGGCAGAATGAGGTAGAGAGATTTTAAGCCAGAGAAGATTGAAAAGAGGAGATTCCAAATTACCAAGTCTCTGACTGGTAATTTCGGAATGGACATATGCACAAGGTAACACCTTTGAGACGAAAGATTCAGTCAGAAAAAGTACATGGGGTTTGGCAGACTGCAAGTGGAAATGGACATTGTTGAGATTAGAACTGAGACTGTGTATATTTGTGAAATGGACAAGGAAGTGTTTGGGAGGTTTAGATCTTTTCGCAGACAAGCTTACTCTATTAGTTTGACAATTCATGGTGTATTCAATAGTAATAAAAAATGGGGGGGTCATGCTATATGAAGTAATGAAATTTTTGATATGGTGTACACATGCTAAGAATATACCCAGATCCTTGACATAACGTGGCCTCGACAATGCTCCCCGCATACACACTACTCGGACTCCCTCCAGTCACTATATGGAAGAGTAGAGATAACAAGATTATACACTAGCTGATCCGGTAGCCTCCCTGAGAGTTACCAATAGGTTTGGTCCAGTGTAGTAACTAGTGGCCCGCTTGCAAACACCGTTTTAGATCTGTACCCTTGAAATGTAAGGAAGTTTGGATCTAGCCATGATGTCAGTCATAACCTCAAAAGACATCAGTCATATTGCATGATGGAAGAGATGGAGAAGGGTTGACCGGAACTTAGCTCTTGAGACTAAATATGGGTTCCACCACTTCAAGCCTCCAATAAGCAAAGTGGTGGTGTTGCACCGGTTGATAAGAGTCATCTACCCTATAATATTGCCTAGTAACACAGAGAGGCAGCATTCCTCCATGTGGTGTGGGTGCCACACCTCTACCCCTGCTTATGTTGGTTCACACCTGGGTGGTCACCGACAGTGTGCTTACGCATGGGGGGGTTATACTAACAGGATCACTTGCTAACAGTCCCACCATCGAGAAGGTGCATCGTGAAAGTGAGGCTTCCAGACCTGTATATAGGTCTAGAGACCTCATTTTATGAAGAATGTAGAGTTGCTAGAACGAGTACAGAGAAGGGCAACAAGATTGGTGAGAGCAACAAAGGGGTGCACTTTTGAAGAAAGTGCTTAAATTCTGCAAGTTGCAGCATCTGGAGACTAGGCACCTGTGAGGTGATCTGATTGAGGTGTATAAGGCCTTGAATGGTTTGAGCAGTCTCAATGCTGATGAGATACTTCCGCTTGCTCAGACTAAGAACCTGAGGGGGCATAGATTCAAATTGAGGAAAGACAGTTGTAGATTGGATGTGTGGAAGTTTGCTTTTAGCCAACTGTTAGTTGATTGCAGGAACATACTTTCATCTGTTGTTGTGGAAGTTGATAGCTTAAATCAATTTAAGGCTGAGTTAGACAAAAATTTCGAGTGGCTGGATGGGTGAAATGGGAAGGGATTTTTTTTTTTTGTATGGTGCTGTATAAGCTTACTTTCTTACATCATATGCCTCAACTAATGCTAATGCAACAAGAACTCAGACAACAAAAGTGACTCATGTAAGGAGAATAATGACCAAAAAAGATGGCAAGCTACTACCAATCAGGGTCCATCATTTTGACATTTAGCAGTCCGACTCTTCCATCTTCTGTTAAAACAGGTTATTTAAACTGCAAGATTTGGCCCTACATCCCAAATCCCATTCACTGCTTTAAGTGCCGAAAGTATGGCCATTCTCAGATGGCATGCCGAGGGGATGCTGTGTGTCCTATTTGTGGTTCTAAGGAGAATTCCAAAGGAGGCTGTACAGGCTCCACTCTCACTTGCTCAAACTGTAAAGGAAGCGATCCTGCATTTTCTAAAGCATGTGACCTTTGGAAAACATGAAAAAAAAAAATCCAGAAATATAAAGTGGAGCATAAAGTCACATACCCTGAAGCAAGGAAGCAAATACTGTTAACCCTGCCATGTTAACCAAGGATTATCTGGAAAAAAATACAAGCACTCAATGGGAAATTTCAACCGTTGCAGTCTCCAATAAAATACAATCTAATGGGCAGGACTTATCCTCTCCTACTGATATTGCAAATACTTTAGCAGAATCTTTCTACAATATTTCTTTCTCTTATGTTACCTCCTTCAATGCATTAAAACTAATAAAGAATGTATTAAATTGAATTTTTCAACTATTTGCTCACTTCCATATAACCAGCTGGAAGAATCCCTGAGCAGATCTCCATCTAGCACAGCAGTAGACTGCATTCACTACAGTATGCTGAAGCATCTATGTGAAGCCAATCTATGCATTTTATTGCTTTTTTACAACTGGATCTTTTCAGAAAATACATATCCTCTCTCTTGGCATCATTCCTCTATTTGCACTATACCAAAACCTGGCAAAGATCCATCTCAAATTCAGAATTATAGACTGATATCATTGACAAGCTGTTTGGGCAAAATGTTTGAAAGGATGGTGCGTAAGAGGCTCACCTGAATTCTAGACTCCGAAAATCTACTTTCTGACCACCAATATGGCTTCCGTAAAAACAGGTCCACTCTCAATTTACTTGTAAAAATTGAATCCACATTCATGTAACGCTTTCGTCAGTAGACAACATCTAGTGATGGTCAACCTGGATATTCATGGAGCATTTGACACCACATGGCATCATGGTATCATTAAAGATATGCATCAGTTAGGACTGAGAGGCTACCTCCCTTTTAATAATTCAAAACTTTTTAAAATTGCGCACATTTCAAGCTCAATATCAAAACATGCTGTCAGCATCTCACATTCAAGAAGCGGATGTCCCACAGGGTTCCATATTGAGTCCAACCCTATTTGCGATTAGGGTCAACAATATATTGAAAGATCTTCCAAAAACAATTGAAGTATACATGTATGCTGGACGACCTCATCATATCCTGCCAATCGCAAAGTATGAATACTATCGAAAGACAGCTACAAATTGCTCTAACCAGAATTCAGTCCTGGACCTTATACAGTGGATACCATCTCGCTGAACAGAAATCCACTTCCACTCATTTCTGCAAACTTTGGTCACTTCATCCTAATCCAGAGCTAAAGATAAATAATGTGCCAGTTCCTCTTGCTCACACTGTCCGATTTCTTGGCCTGATACTAGATAGGAAACTGAACTTTCAAGCACATGTGGCCTATCTTCGAACTATCTGTTTGAAGAAGTTGAATAGCCTCCGGTGTGTGTCATCCTTGTCATGGGACACTGATCGACATATCCTTATCCATCTTTATAGAGCTCTTATCAGGTCTTGCTTGGACTATGGTTCTCCATGTATGACTCTGTGAGAAAAAGTACTTTAGAGTGATTAAACACCATCCAGCACAATGCTCTGAGAGTTGCTCTAGGGGCTTTCAGAACCTCCAGAGTCTATGTCGAAACCCATGAACCTCCCTTACATCTTCACAGAAAAACATTACTTTTGATGTATAGAGCAAAAATTCACAGTCTTCCTTTTCACCCTAGTTGGAGATGTCTATACAAAACCAAATGGGAGTCATTTTACAATAGTAAACCAAATGAAAACTGACCTGCTCCACTTAGATTTAAGGAACTGACTCAATCATGGAATACAGAAATTGGTAATATATTTCAGGACATGACACCACCAGATCCACCCTGGACAAATATCTGTGCAATATATGATGACTATTTTCAACAGTGAGGAAAGAACACCTTATCTCCCCCCAATATCACACAGTTACATGCAGCTTACTCTCTTTCTCCTTCACAGGCCTGTGAAATCTACACAGATGGATCAAAAACCGAAACCCAAGTAGGTGCTGCAGTACTATTCCTGTCATTCACCATTTCTGTCTCTACCAGTAGAATGCAGTATCGTCACTGCTGAGCTTTATGCTATAAATTTAGCTCTGGATCACATTATTGAACCTCTAATTCCATCTGCTTTAATATACACTGACTCACTCAGTGCTGTCTCTGCTATAAATAGTAATATCAACTCCTCTCACCCCGTAATAAAACAAATCTATTCTAAATTGCTTGCGTGTAATGAGTCAAACCAAACTGACATTCTGCTGGCATTCTGTTTCATTTCCTTCTATCCCAGGCCATTCTGGGATAGCAGGAAATGAAAAAGCAGACCTTGCAGCCAAACAACCAGATACTTTTATTTGACAGACTTGTCAAGTTCCATATACCTTAAAGCATGTTACAATAGCTGGTCAATAATCTGGAGAGGTTATCCAGGAAACAAACTTTACTGAATACAACCAGATCCAAAGCTGTGGCTGTCCAGCTTCTGGAAAAGCAAACGAGAATAAGTAATTCTAGGAAGGCTAAGAATTGGACATACTTGCCTCACACACCTTTATCTATTAAGGAGTGACAGCACTCCTCAATGCACATGTCATGTGCAACTGACTAATTATCATTTATTAGTGGACTGTCCTCACCTTCTCAGTATCTGCTCAAACAGCTTTAAATCATGTGCTAATGCACAGTCATCACTAACATTATTGCAGATTCTTGGAGATGACCCTAATAAGAAAGAACTGTTTACCTTCCCGAATAACATAGGAATATACCATAAAATATAACAGGTATCACAATAACGTTAGCATTTCCTATTAACCATTAGAAAGACAGTATGGCCCTAGCAGCCTATGTGTTGTGTTGTTAAATCCGAACACAACAACAACATGCATGGAACTTAACAGAGGGAAAAAATACATCTCTCATGTAAGTACAGTGGCTGTGACTGCCAAAAATAAGATCAGCACCAATGGAAAATAATATGTGGATGCAGAAGAGAAAAAGTTGACTTATCTTGTGTAGAGGAACAGATATTTCAGAATTTAAAAACTACCCCACCTTATCTTTCCATTCTCTCTAATTCCCACTTCCATAACACCGGATGGAAGTGTGCTCTAACAATCAGTAATTCTGGCTGAAAGCAAATTTTTGCAAGTATATTCTACAACCATTCTTTTTCACTTTAAATCTATGTCTCTTACATGTGTTGTCTGAGAAACAAGAGGGTGCCATCAGCATTTAGTTTACTCAATCCATTTAAAGCCTTAAAAACATGTGGATAACATAAAGGCGGTCTCCTCACAGGTGCCTAGTTTCTAGTTGCAGTTTTTAAAACCAAAGTATTTTATGGTAAGAGTGTCCTTTTGTGTTCTTGACTCATCTTGCTCTTTTCTACAGCTGTTCTAACAGATCCATAACCCTCTTAAAATGAGGCTTCTAGACCTGTATGAAGTACTCAAGATGCAGCCTAACTAATGCCTTATACAATAGGACAATCACTCCTTGTTTCTGCTAGCAAAATTCCTGTATATCATTGACAAAATCCCAAGAGCTGTCCTAGCAAATTGTCTTCACTTTTCAGAGAAGTTCATGTTGGACTGTACAGGTACTCCTAGGTCTCTTTCATTCTCCACCACCTTAAGTGTGGTACCAGTAAATTGGTGTTATTCTGTGGTTATTGCTGCCAGTGTTAAACCTCAATTGCTACTTCTTAGCCTATCTGTCCAATTTTTCTAGGTTATGTTGCAGTTACCTGCTTTGATTTCTGTCATTAACCACCCTGCCAGCCTTTGTATCATCTGCAAAATTAGACAGTAAGCTTGATATGTCTTCATCAATATTGCTAATAAATATTGAAAACAGTAAGGGACCCAGCACGGAACCTTGAGAGACTCCACTAATAACATCAGTCCAAGAAAAGCATTGGCCGTTTATAACCACCCTGTGTTTTGGGTTTGTATGCTGTACAACAGCTGGCCTCTAATCGCACTTTGCATCAGTTCCAGTGGTACAGGAAAGCTGAAATGGTGCACAAGGACCATATTCCAGCAAATTGCATTTTACATTATTTTATACTGAGATAAAAGGGCTGCAGCAGACTTATTAACTATAAATGATAGTTTAGGCTTCATAAAATAGTATACTTGAATTGTGAACATTTTGGCACAGACTGGGTATCATGATCCATCTTAAAGGTTATATTAATAAAAAGTATTAGGCAAATGTATTTAGGATTAGTATTATGTGGATTCACAGACATCATTATTTGCTATGTGATGCAAGGAAGGTTTAGGCATTTGCTGCACTAGCAAAATAAAATAAATAAAAATAATTAAAAAAACCCTTCTTACACGTTCCATTACTCACATAGATGCTGATCCAGCTAATCTCTGAATTTTCCTAACCTGTCAGCCTCAGCTACCATGGATATAACTTATTCTAGTGATTCACAACTCATTAGCTAAAAGAAAACTTCCTATGATGTGGCCTTGTATCTCTTTCCCCAAAATTTGAATTTATGTCCCCTAGTTCTAGTATCATATAATCATGAAAATATTTCCTTGATTCATTTTATCATCCCCTCTTAGAGCCTTGTCTGTAGCATATTCAAAATCATTTCTTGTGGGTGTCCTTTTGCCAATTTCACCAAGCATATCACCCATATTTGGACCTTTTCGAGAAACTTAACATCTTGTTTCAGCTGTGATTTTTATACCTGGATACAATACTCTAAATGTCTTCTCACCCTATACAGTGAGATTAAAAATAATTCTTAATGTTTTGCCTCAAGAAATTACAAATTTCACTTGTAGTAAGCCTTCAAGCTGACTGATCAGGAAAGAAGGGTTAATTTGCTTCTGTGATTTATCAGGATGGCTTTCAAGATAAATTTCCTAGCAAAAGTTCATTTTCAGTGAAAAAGCTATTTTTTTTTTTCTTTTTTTGTCAGTAAAATGCATTGCCTCCTTAGGAATGAGAGCACATAAAATCCAAAGACTATTGAAAATGTCAGAGCTAAGTAATACACAGATATATACATGTTAAAAGTTTTGTTTATTGTGATACATAAAGGAAAAAAACAAAGGTGAAAAATGTCTACATTGAATGCTGGGAACTCTTTGCAGACTGATGCTTTCTCAACTAACTGTAGCGCATTTTGAAATTAAATTTTAATACTTTTGTACATAGGGATTTAATATAAAAATTTTAATATTTACTTATCTTTTTATTTGTTTTACCCAGTTTCATTTAATAAAATCATCTCAAAGAAGAGTTAACTTAGCAACTTTGACAGGCATTCTATTTATATTTAATTTTTATAGACAGCCTCACAAGCAGTTGATTTGGAACATGCTGAAAGAAAAGAAAAACAGCTTGTTGGTGATTTAATTAAACAGCTAAGTAAGTAATAATATATGTATTTAACATTAAAAAAAAATACAAATAAAAGAATGTTTAAAATAGGAAAACAAAAAAATTACAAAGGGAAAAATTTTAATAAATGTCAAGGCAGGATCTCATAAGTTCTGACAATGATGTAGGCATTGACAAACTTGCAGTTTGCACAGTAATGATGTACTGTCTTATGTTAATTGTAAGTTTAGTTATCAGTTAAGAAATCTGCAGGAATTATGTTTTACTTGAGTTATAGTTTCACTTTATTACTTTAAAAACAAATGATTAAAATATTAGTTAAGGACTTATTTCAGAAAGACTTTTTTTTTTTGTTTCAAAGATTTATAATTTTTCTAAACATATACTGAGAATAAATATTAAAACAAGTAATATAAAAAAAAAATTAAGTCAATTCCTACTTAGGTCAACAAAGAAGAAAAATTTTATTTTAGTTACTTTTTATTAAATAATTACAATTAATATAAATATGTATATACATATGACAGAATCACAATATTAAGTGGCAAAATAGAAAGCGAATTTCCTTGCAATTTTCCATTTTCCTTTCTATATATGGTGTTGGACTATTATTTTTATTCCCATGTTTCATTTTCCATTTTGTTCCCTCCTTGACTCAGACTAGAACCCAGAATGAAAAAAGAATCTGAAAAAGAAATTTTTTTCCAGCGATCTACACGCTTCGCCACTGACGGTATTTATTCCTAAATTTATATCCCGCTAAATATCTTATAGAAGAGAAATTTTTTTCTCCCATATAAAACTAAAATTAATTAATTAAATTAAATTAATGAATTAATATTTGAAAAAACTGTATTAACATCAAGTGTCATCCACTACAAGTTTAAAAAAATGTATTTGAACTTGAGTGGATGAATAAGAAAAATTTATCAAAAAATTATTGATTTTCGCAAGAACTGAACTCCCATTCTTCACGTGAAAAATACTGAAATCCTTGCATTTTACCGATTGAGCTACTGCCTGTTGATTTTAATTTTATTCCTAAATTTATATCCTGCTAAATATCTTATATAAGAGAAATTTTTTTCTCCCATGTAAAACTAAAATTAATTAATTAAATTTAATTAATAAATTAATATTTCAAAAAACTGTATTAACCATCAAGTGTCATCCACTACAAGTTTAAAAAAATTATTTGAACTTCAGTGGATGAATAAAAAGTATTTTATTAACGATTGAAAATTTGAACAAGATATATAAATATATATATAGGGAGAGTGTGAACTAATAGTAGGAATTGAAAAAAAGAAAGTAAAATGCTTTTGACTTACATTATATCTTGCATAATTGTGCTTTAATGAAGAAAATGAGCAGAAAATAGTTGAATGATATTTTATTCAACGGTATTCACAAGAACTGAACAATTTAGTAAACATGTACTTTTCTTTATAATAAATAGGTATATTTCACAACAAATCATGCAGCTTTGTTTGCTTCATAGAATCAGCATGCTAATAGTAAAGTAGTAACTGTAAATACAGTAGATGTATTGTCTACTTGTACTAGAAATTGAAAAAATGTAATGACTTCTACTTTGCCAAGCATATACAATACTTCTACACATCTAGATGTTAATCACTACTGTAACGTATATGAGAATTCTTATTTTTAACTGGATAAAAATATATACAAGAAAGTGGTATTCCAAATTATATATTGTATATAAAAGTTAAATTTGGTTGCAAAGTTTAATTTCATAAAAACCTGTTCAGCCATAACAGTGCCATGGTAAAAATGCAGACAGATGAATAAATGGACAAAGTAATGCTGCTAGTTATATAATGCCATGAAGTGTTATCATTTTATTATAAGTACTAGTTCTAGACAGGATCACATATCTTGATTAGTGATTATCCTGACTTCTAATCTCTCTTGCCATAAGAACATCACAAATATTGCTTCCTTTACATAAAAAAAAAAAAAAAAAAAAAATTGATTTTTTTTTGCTCTCACTGTTACTGTTCTCAGCTCACTCTGTACAAATCTAAAATCTTCCATACCATGCAATATTGTTCCCACAACTTGAGATTTTTTGAAGAGGCTTAATAATTATCCCTTTGTATAAGGCAATGGTCAGGCCACACCTTAAATACTGCATACAGGTCTGGAGGCCTCATTTTAGGAAGGATGTAGAGTTGCTAGAACAAATACAGAGAAGGGCAGCAAGATTGGTGAGAGGAACAAGGCGTGTTCTTACCAAGACAGGCTTAAGTTCTGCAAATTGCAGCATCTGGAGACTAGGCACCTGCAAGGTGATCTGATTGAGGTGTATAAGGCCTTGAATGGTTTGAGCAGGCTTGATGCTGATGGGATACTTCCGCTTGCTCAGATTAAGAACCTGAGGGACCATAGATTCAAATTGAGGAAAGAGAGTTGTAGAATAGTGTGCGGAAGTTTGCCTTTAGCCAGCAGGTAGTTGATTGCTGGAACAGACTTCCATCTTTTGTTGTGAAAATTGGTAGCTTAAATAAATTTAAGGCTGAACTATAAAAACATTTAGAGTGACCAGATGGGTGAAATGGGAAGGTTTTTCTTGACTTATGCTATATAAGCTTGCTTTCTTGTCATATGCCTCTGCTAATGCTAATTAAGAGGGGTCAAGAAGTTTGAGAGAGATTTTGGGGTGATGCCCTCAAAATCTCTCTTAAGCTTATTGACTCCATTCAAAAGAGTGCAGTCAGGTTAATTAATGACTCATCTTTTACAGAGTGTCTCCACTCCCTGTCTAATAGATATTTTTCCATGGGTGTTATTCTTCCAATTTGGCATCTGTAATTCCTCCACTCTCTTCCAAACCAACCTGAACACATGCTGCAACCAGCGAGCATCATTCCCTGTCCAACTCCAAACTCACAGAATCAACTTTTTTTTTTTCTTTCTCATTTATCCCTTCTACTTCTGTTTTCTGGAACAACTTTATCTTCCCATGTATTTCCCAAAAATTGTAATCTACAGAAATTCAGGTAGCCTAATGTCAACAAGTATCTTCTGTATTGTAGGTTCTAATACCTTTCAAATTTGGGACTTTCATAAAAATACAAAAATAATTACACACAACTTTTGGAATTTGTAAAAGCAGACCCTAAATGTGTTTATAATATAGATCCCTTTTGCTGTAGAAAGAAAAGTTACTTCTTTCTGAATAAGTTTATTCCCTATCTAAAAATTAGTATCTTCTTTATTTTTTAAAGTTATCTTATATTATTTTCAAAATGTTTTTTCATGGGATACATTAATTAATAAAATAAGATGGTTTGCTACACGTGTGGCACACCATCTCATACATGAATGCATGTTTATAAGATCATGCCCACATGCTGCACCGCGAAGTTTTAAGCTCCTCTGGTTTTTGTAACCATACAGAATATAAATGGAAATTTATTTTTTTATTATTCTTCGATTCATTTTTTTAATAAATCACTCTTTTACCATGTGGATAACACAAAGTTAGTTTATTAAGTTCTTTATACTGATCATACGAAACCCTCCTAATTTAAGCCAGGTACATTATAGCCTAAGTTGCTCTTGTGCCAATAGCTCTCAAACAACACAACAGTTTTTGTTTTAAAGAAATTTCAGGATCTTTGACAGTTCCTATCATTAGACCATACATGAAGGTATCCTTGTATTATTATGAGCAATCTTAATAAATGAGCACTTAATAAACTAATTATAAACTAACTTTGTATTATCCACATAGTAAAAAAAAATTGGTTACAAAAATTAATAGGTTCCTTACAAAAATTAATCTATGGATAATCATCATGTAGTATCATTTCCAAATTATATTTTTTATTATTACTTAATAATTAAACATTTCTTTGAAACTTGCCATATTAAATTCATGTTGAGTGTGTCACATCCCATTCTGTTAGCATAGAAAGCGTAAAATATCTTTAAAAAATTTTTAAAAAAATGTTTGTAAAGTTTTGATGAATTTCATAAGTTAAATTTAGGATAAAAATACTTCTGCTATTAAAAACAAATGTTTTCCATTATAAAGACAAAGTCAACGAACAAATACAAGTCCTTCAAGAGGAAAAAGTGAGAAACGAAGATGAGGTCAAAAACAAAGAAGAGGAAATTTCAGAACTTGCTTTACAACTGGAAAACATGAATATGTGTTTTAAATCTGTAAGTAATTCATTAAAATCATGTTTATTGCCTTACCAACATTAAATATAAGTGTTCATGGCCAGTTTCTTTAACTCTTCCTTTTTAAATTCTTCCCTTTTGCCTTTTTTCTGCATAGTACTGATTTTTTTTTATTTAACACTTAGCTTTTGGAAGAAAATTCTGTCCTTGAAACTAAACTTCAAAAAGCTGAGATATGCAAACATGAATTGGCCACAGAAATGATGGATTTAAAAATTAAATATAAAGAACTTCATGATGCCTTTTTAGAACTTCAAGAAAAAGTTAGAAAACTACAAAGTTATTCTCCCAGTGTAACAAAATATGGCCTTGGAATCTATAATCGATATACATCCCCTGATTCTCTTGCTTCCGAGCTAGAAAGTTCTTTACTGGATCCAGTTCCACTTTCTTATAAAAAGTAAGAAAAAATTTCTTACCTTTTTTTTATAGTTTATATTAAAATAATCTGATTTTTTTTTTCTTTTCTTTCTTTCCTTGGTAATTATATAATGAATCTACTTAATTTATGCATTTTCTTATTTTGTATAGTAATAATAAGTAGAATGAATACTAAATATATTTATAGTTATTTTGAAGAGAGTGAGAAAAAGAGTATAGCTTTTTAGCTTTTTTTAACCACTTCAGCTTGGCTAAATCTAGTACCATAAATTAGCAAATTATTTACATATATAGAAGGACATGATAGTCTAATTTATTTTACAGACTGTATAGCTTTTGCCATATTAAATTCTCAAGGTCATAGATTGTCATAGTTTTATGTGAAAGCAATTTTTTTGTCACCTTCACAATCATAAATAATTTTTTTTTTTTTTTTTTTTTTTTTGTAACTTTTCTTTTATATATAGCTCTCATAGAAGGAAAATTTTTGAAACTGTGAGGTATGGTAACAGGCCTCGCTTAGAGAGTTCGGTTACAAGTTCTTCTCTGTTTTCTAGCCCAAGAGGCTCACTTAGCCAGTTGTCATCCTGTTCATCAGTATTATCACTTGAAAATTCTGACACAGAACCAGCTTGTGAAGAAACATATCATGCTGATGATGATGATAGTCAATATTCGTATGTATTATTATTTATTTTTTTTTCTTTTCCTCATATAAAGTTAAATAGATATTCTAATATAAGACATTTTAGGTACTTGATATCAGAAGCTCACAGGTATAATTGGTTGCAACCCAAAGGGCGCGCCCGGCAACCCAAAGGTCGCGGGTTCGATTCCCGCCTCGGGCTTGGATCAAAGTACTGTAAAAACCTTGGGAGGTGCAATATGGCCACAGAAGCCGATGCGCCAACAACTACCAAATCAAAAAAAAAAAAAAAAAAAAAAAAAAAAAAACCAAAGGTCGCGGGTTCGATTCCCGCCTCGGGCTTGGATCAAAGTACTACAAAAACCTTGGGAGGTGCATTATGGCCACAGAAGCCTATGCGCCAACAACTACCAAAAAAAAAAAAAAAAAAAAAGTATAATTGGCATAATCTTTTTTTGCTTGGCTTGTATATCCAAAAAATTAAAGTTGGAAAGGATTAAAAATATGTCAATATAAATCACTTTCTCTCCCCTCCCTTCCTCTTTGCGAATGACATTGAAAATTTATTTATTATGCCATTGAAAATTAAAAGTATACCTGATATACAGTTTTGATTTTCATGTCACATGCATTATTGTTTTCATGCTATTTCAGTTACAGTGTGACTGAATTCTCCATTCCTGAGCCTTGTTCCTTTAATGCATACCATTTGCAGCTTAAAACAGTGGGAATTAGTGTATTTTTATTTAACATGTGCAGAGTTGGAGTTGGAAGCAAACTGTGTATGTTTTTTCATTTCAGACTTGTGCCATTTCTTCCCTCTCTCCTTTTTAGTGTAAGGTATTAAGTTTTATATTATCATTTACATGCACATATAATTAAAGTTGAAGATACAAGCAGAGGATTTGACTGTCACAGACTTTCCAGACTTTGCTGAAATTGGGTTCACTTGACTTGAGTGTCACCCAAATATCAGTTCTATCAGCATTTTAGTCTGGCATATCTGAGAGAATGTCTGCGACAACCTCAAGGACCATGATTGTTTTGAGTTAGCTAGCTAGTTAGTAGTTAGCTCAAAATTTTGGGTCATCTACTATCAAAAAAAATACACACTATCTGATCATGTTGTCAACAGTTATCCTAAAAGTAATGGTTGCAGGTTTTTTTTGAAACATGTTTCTTTCAACTGAAAGCAACATTATACAGTAATGGTTCAAATATGCATAATTTGTAAGTAAATGCTTACTTACAAATGACATTAAGTTTCTTACCCCGATCTGGCCCAGTCCCAACTTCATCATGACCACTAACCACATTAATAATAGTCTTTTGGAAATAGCATCCTTTCTACAGCACTTTGGCCTGATGATCGATTCCAGGAAGACCAAGATGATGATGTTCCAATCCTTCTGTGATTGCTCCCACTTTTGGTAGCACCCAAATCCCTGTTGTGTTACTTCACATTCTGACAGGTGTAATGTTTGACCCTAAACTCTGTTTTAATATGCAGCTGGATAAACTTCCATCATGGGCTCAGAGTCTTGTTGGACAACAAAACAAAATTTGTTGCAAATTAAAGATCCTAAAATAATCAAGAAATACATCAGAACAATTATCTACCCACCTTTACTGTACACATCGGAAGTCTGGGCCTCAGCCACCCAAACGACTAAAAAGCCTCATTGAATCTGAATATTGGCTACTGAAATGGACCAATTGGAAATCTAATCTGCCACCACAAACTAGAACAACAGCATTAGCAAATGCAATGGGGGTTCCCTGTCTCTCTGAGCGTATTGATTCCCAGAGGTTGGTTGTCGCAGTGAAAATGGTTGTGGGATTTATCTCCGAGCCATCCATATGGAATGTATGCTGCTGGAGAATCCCTATCTCTGCCTTGCAGACAACCCCTAGACTGACTGTCCGGAATTCGAGACTTTTCCTGACAGGCTGATTCCTCCCTTTTCAGATGCTCTTCCCGGTCTACAATCTTGATGCTGATCTTAACAAATTTGCATGTGATAAAATATATAGAAAGAAGGTGCTTTCATTCAGTGATGTTAGTTGGATTGTTTTTTTTTTTTTTTTTTTTTTTTAACTTCACATTATATGATTTGGCATTGTTAACCCCTGGCCTGTGTGCTGTGACAGTTGCAACATTAAGTTCTCTGCAATAAAGTTTCTCTTCCTCTCTCTCTCTCTCTCTCACACACACACAACTTTATAAATTTGTAACTTGCTTTATGAACTTAGTGAAATATACTGAGAACTAAATGAAAGCTGTGGTCTTGATATTTTTATTAGTGACCATAACATCTCATTGTGACTATACAGCCATGCAGCATACATTCCTAGATATGTCCATGTCCTGCCATACCAATAACAATTCTGATTTTTCCTTCAGTTTGTGTAAATTTTCTGGTAATGATCAGCAGAAAATAATCATGAAAGAGCCTTAAAGGGGAAAAAAATCCATTGGTGTTAACTCCTAGAATTATGTTAGCCAGGGAATCAGACCACCTTTTCAATTGAATAACATCACAGATAGAATTTTAATGCAATGATAGCATTATTTATTGAATTATTTCAACTACTGCATTGAAAAATTTAAAAAAAAAAAAAATAAAATAAAATAAAATACACTCCTTTATTAGGATATTTTATTTAAAAGTAACTCATTAAATTCTGGTTTTTGTCATAAACTCGATTCCTGGTTGAGACTTTTCAAATCACATATGATTTATCTTTGTATATGCAAATCTTGAGGACAATGAATTTTGCATCCACAAAGATAAATAATGAACAAAAATGTATTCAAGAATGGTTTCGATAATATTATAAATGATCAAAACTGGAGCTTCTTTTTTTTGAAAGACACCATATAATGTAATAAATATTGTAAGTAAATTATAATGTACTTACAATATTTATAGATATGTAACTGCTTATTTACTAGTTGATAAATAGGCCTAGTACATCAATTATTTATAAGAATTAAGGAAATAAAAGTCAGCACTTGACAATAGTAATAGTATTTGCCATATAGTACAAGGAAGTCACAGGCTTTTGCTGCACTGGCAAAAAAATAAAATAAAATAAACAAATAGATAAGAAAATATAAATTGTGCTTTCCTCCTCACATCACATACATAACTATCCAGTTGACCTTTGAATTTATTCAAACTGTGAACCACCTGTGAGGGCAACTTGTTCCAGCAATTAACAACTCATGGCTAAAAGAAATCTTCTTACAATCTAATCTAAACCTCAACTCTTGTAGTTTGAATTTATGATCACTAGTTCTGGAATTATTTATAACACTGAGAATTCCACCTTCATTCATTTTACTAATCCTTCTCAGAGCCTTATAAACTTCAATCAGGTCACCTCTGAGATGCCTGGTTGCCAAAGTAACTATTACACGTGTACAGTTTTCATGTTTAACAAATATATATCATATTTATCAAGTCTGGTTCATCACTAACAGATCTCAGAGAAATACATTTTGGCTACCTAAAGATAAATATTGGCAAATACATATAAATAATGTACAGGTTATTACAAGGATTATTAGTTATTACTCTTGTTTATTACTATTAGTTATTACTATTATTAGTTATTATTACAAGTTATTACTCTTGATTACAAGGAATCATGGATATACAGGGTGATTCTAAATAATTGTTGGGGTTTCCGTGGCCTATAATTTTCAAACTGGAAATAACAAAATACAACTGCTTACAGAACATGAAAGTGCAACTCAAAGTTTTATTACTTATAGAATCAATACTGCAGAATGCTAAACAACTTCAACATGCACACCTTTCATGGCATGTAAGACGTCCAAGTGATATTCAATTTCCCTCCAAGTGTTCTCCAGCATTAGCGGTATAACTGTTTCGATCGCAGCAACAATTGTGAGCTTCAGTTCATCGAGGGGAGTCACAGGGGTCTTGTACACAATGTCCTTCACGTATCCCCACAGGAAGAAATCAAGTGGCATAAGATCGGGTGAGCGTGGAGGCCACAGAATTGGTCCACCACGCCCAACCCAGAAAATGCATGTCAAGAAATTCTCGGACAATAAGAGCTCAATGTGGCGGTGCACCACATTTGGCTGATGATTTTCCATGACAGATACGGCTGTAGCATGTCCAGATAGGTCACTGCTGTCACTGTTTTTTCTGCAAAGAAAAAGGGCCCCAAACATGATAAAGCACACCAGACATTGACCTTTGGACTATCTCTTTCGAATTCTCGAATGGTGTGAGGCTTTTCTGATCCCCATATTCTGCAATTATGGCGATTTACCCTCCCTGATATGTAAAACGTTGCTTCATCACTAAATCTCCATCTCCAAAGGTAATTTTCATCAGCTTCGACGTTTTACAAAATGTCTTGGGCAAATTGATACTTTGCATTGTCCCATCTAGATGAACATTTTATATTCATCTGGATGGGACCTGTCAGTGAGATTTTGCATTAGGCCATTATATTATTATTATTAGCATTAGCCATATGGTGCAAGGAAGCCCGAAGCTTATGCTGCACGAGCCAAAAAGAAAATTTCTGAATTACCCCGAGAGAGAGAGAGAGGTATGTCACTCTCTGTGCTAGTGTTCAGTTAGTTTATGATGCAGTGGTAGCAGTGATAATCATACATGATATTCAACATGATAATCACACCCTGGTCCACTTGCCGTAACTCTGAAATTGTTTGGTAGCAGTTTTTAGTGCAAATGTCAACTAGATTGCCAAGTTAAATAGAAGATCCATTTTCATCATGTTTTGGTGAATCCACTACTTCTAAATTGCTAAACAGATTACTTTCTGTAATTCCCCCCTCTCCCATTAATGCATATATAAAATTTTCTTTTCTTTTTTTTTTTTTTTTTAATTGTAAAAGAATAAGAGCAGTTTACCTCAATATGATACATAGAACACTTCCATATGATACTCTCCAGAAATTAAAACGAATATAACATTACAGTAAAAAATAAATTGAAAACAATTAAAAAATCGGTTGAACACAATTATAAACGATTGAACACGATTAAAAATTAATTAAAAGAATTTAACATCAATTTTGTAAAATGATAAAATTTTCTTTTAATATCTGCAGGGTTTGGGCAATTTATATACAATTTGTATATTGTTACTATTACAGTGTATAACAAACTGTCGGAACTGGTACATAATTATTCCACATGTAATGCTGCATTGCAGCACAACAAATTGACATAGTCTGTATCACTGTGCAGATAAATAATTTGGGCACATTTTAAAATTTTTATAATATTGTAATGAAATTGCATAAATAGAAATGTGTATATCTTTTAGTTTACAAAACTTAGAAATTAACACTATTGACATTTATTATTTGTTTGATCTGAATAAATAATAAAATATGGCTTTTTAAATTTAAGTAATAATATTTTTTACTTTTGTTTTTTTATTTTGTTGTTAGATCTTTAGGTAGTTTAGGTGTACCAGGAACTCCGGGAACATCTGATTTAGATATTGCCCTGAAAAGACTAAAGAATGTGTGTATAACAACTCCATCAGAAAGTAGAACATCGTTTTCTTACATTCAGCACTCAAATGTATGGAGTGGCAGTGGTTCTAGAACTTCAAGTATGATTAAACATTATAGCATCCCTGAAAAGTTACAGATTGTTAAACCACTGGAAGGTAAGTATTTAATATTATGGAAGGTAATCAGTATTATTGTATATTCCAAAGCATATATTTGAGATTCTAAATATAAGGATCATTCAAATGAAACAGTCTTACAGAATGAATTGTTTGGAGATGTAGCTGATTAAAAGTAAGAACCTGCAACATTGAGACATTGGTTTCCTTATATTACTAAGTAAGGCACAACAGAACTCCACTGGCTGTTGGTGAAATCATTGTGGTCTCCTTTATCTTATTGTTCAAGTGAAAGCAGTGACCTTTGAATGCCTTGAAAGACAGATGTAGAATAGATGTGCGGAAATTTGCCTTTAGCCAGCGGGTGGTTAATTGCTGGAACAAACTTCCATCTGTCGTTGTGGAAGTTGATAGGTTAAATAAATTTAAGGAGGAACTGGACAGGCATTTGGAGGGAATGGTGTGTTTTTTTTTTTTTTGGCTGATGAGCTCATACACTTGGTTTCTTGCATCACATGCCACTACTACTACTTTGGGGAGGGATGAAGATATAGTTGCAAAGCCAACAGGTTAGGGCTGGGCTGGGTTGGGTTGGGTTGGGTTTTGCATTGTATTGGGATAACACTTGTTAAGCTGGCCAGCTACTTTGCCTTTATAATGTAACTACCCCAGTTTTTGATGTGGTATTGGGCACTAATTGTGACATCACTGGTTAGTTCATGTATCAATAAAAAGGCTAACATCACCATGTGCTGGGTACATTTAGATGTATCCATGTTGCTCACAGAATGAAGTAACCTTTCAGTGCCTTTTTTGGGAGCAGAACAAGAGTGTAGTCCTTCCTTCCATGTCTGCACTATCTAGCTTTTTATTACAAGATTTACATGTTATTTTTTCTGAATTTTTCATACAATTAATTTTATAATTATAACTTTGGATATAACAGAGTTAGCTGCAAATTCAGAAGTTAAACCATATTGTAGGATTGGTTTTAAAAAATAAAAAAATAAAAATAAATAATTTATTTTTATTTTTATTTATTTTATTTATTTATTTATTATTATTATTTTTTTTTTGCTCAGTTTTCAATTAGCTGTTCTATATAATAAAAAGTGCATATTTGTCCAAAAATATAACTGATTAGTTTCTGACTGCCAGAAAAACATGAACTTTGGATTTTTCACATACATGTTTTGTTTTTATAAAATGTATCTGCAGTTCATCTGCAGAATCCTAACTTCAGTATGAGACCACAGATAAAGACCCTATCATTTAGTTGGCTCTATTAATAATAATACTAAATACTCAGTAATGATTTTGCACCAATTGTATTTTTTGTTAATTTTTTATTCAATCCAAAAATGTTTCTTTATTTGCTTACCTGGAATGATGGACAGTGGCATTGTCATTCTGTTAGGCTCCATCACCTTCGGAATAGACTTGCCGATATGAACTTTGTCTTAGTTATGTTACAGTGATTATGACTGACGTTCTTCCACACTGTGTGGAAAAGGCCTTGTTAAGATGAGGTGATCTTTTATGGGCTTTTATTTGCTTTGGTGCAAAAACCAAACAAAATCAGCAACAACAAAACTCTGAAGCATGACTGATCCACCACAGTTGAAGCACCACCACCCGGCAGTATATGCTGGATTCAAATTTTAATGAAGCTGTCTTCAAATTTCGCCCTTCCATCATTGTGGAGTAGCTGGAATCTTGATGTGTTTGAATAACCACATGGCACATGGCTGTAAATATCTCAGTTATGCAGATTTTGATGCACTTTTTTCATTGAACAGACTGTTCATGACTCATGTTGAACTCTTTAGTGATAATACTGCCACAGCTCACATATTTCTTGCAGCAGTTTGTATCAGACCTCAGCCCTTATTATTGAATTCTTGTCTTTCAGCCAGAATTTTTGCTGTTTTGTCCAGGCAAAGAACACCATACATACACTTCACTACCACATCTCCTAATGTAGAAGTTGCCTATAGACATGCTTCAGATGCATAAACCCCATAAATATGGCCCTTTGGAAGTTGCTAATATCACCTGCTCCACACATACTGTTTACATGTCAACAGCTTGTTTCTGTGCTTTAGGTTATTTACCCAGAATAATGTGTGATTAATATAAAAACAGGTTACGGCAGATAGAATTGGAGGGGTTTGTTTATTTGAAGATAAAATCAGAAACTAATAAAATAATAATATAACAGTTAAAATCCAGTCAGAAGTGTTGGGATGGTCATCATGATGTACAGCAATGCAGCCTAGTAACACTTTCCTCTCATCAGGGAGGAACTGTGAAATTGACTATAGATTGAGAAAAGTACTGAGCAGGAAGTGCACAGTAGTGCATAGTATTTATAATGAAACAGCACATATTACATTTAAAAAAATTTGCCTGTATAATTTCAATAATCCTAATTACAACTATCCACTGTTTTTTACTACTGCATATTAGGAATTATCTTTGTGGAAGAGGAAATTATAGCTAACATAGCCTAAGGTAGAACTAATTTGGTAATTAATTAAAAAAATTTCCAATAACAAAAGAAAAGCAATACCCTGTTCAAAAACTAGAAATCAACTGTAATTTACATTTTGCTATCATAATACTATCTTGGCTAATGAACTTGATCTTTAGCAAGTACTAATGTTTTGGAAAATGTTATAAAGTTATGAATTAAAACTTTATAGGTTCTCAGACTCTCCATCATTGGCAGAAACTAGCTGTTCCCAATTTGAACAAAATATTTGAACAACGAACTGGTATACAGGTGAAGGGAGAACAGAAAATTCAATGTTTAGATGAGGTTTACAACCTTAGTGATGTTGAGGAGGATGAAGGTAATGATCTCATTAATTATTTAAGAATTTTTAAAGCATATTATCTAATTATTGGTGGTATATGCCAGTGGCGCACAAACTTATTTCTCTCACGACACCCTTTATTAAACATAAAATTGACACGACCCCTCAATGTAAACCCCGAGGTAGGATGACCAGATTTTTAGAGAAGCAAACTGGCATTTTATAAATTATATAGTAGAAAATTTTATTCGAGTACTGAGAAATGAATAAAAGAATTGTTTCCATTTTAATTTACACATTAAAATAATTGTTTAATATTTTAATTGAATACAGCAAAAACAACAAATCAAATTCTTATTCTTCAATTAAGATTACAAAACAATAAAAAAATTAACAATTATAAATCAAAACAATTAATAAGAAGGACGAGTCTGGAAAAATGATAATATTTGGTCCATATTTTGAGCAATGTTTGGAATTACTAATCTCGTGTTTTCGATATTTTTGATAATTGTGGATACTTGTCTTGAAGAGAAAACCAAAATTTTTCACAAGTTGTGGTCTTGAAACAAGAACTTATGGCTTTGTGAGACGACAGGTCGATAAGATCTTCCTTTTGCTGAATGATAATTTTGGGATGTGAAGAAATTTCAAAAGCAAAGGGATCACTAATCCAATACAACTTTTTTTCTGGAGATACATTAAATTGTTTGAAAAAAATGTTAATTAGCATTGTTAGGTGGGTGGCAATGATATCTCTAAATTGTAAAATGTCAATATTATAACAAAATCAGAAAAGCATGGGAATTTAATAAATAAAATATAGGTAGTGCTGATGAAATAAATTTAAAAAAAATCACTGTATTTAAAAACTATAAAAAGACAATACATTTATCCATCTATCGATGGATTAAATGTATTGTCTTTTTATACATTTATCAGGTGGCTCTGGCACCACTTGATTGTTGCTGTGAATATCACTTAAATACAGCTTCTTCCAGCAACACTTCTTTTGGCTTTTTTAATGTTTGTCTCTTTGATACGTCGCTTTTATCACTCCCCACATTAAATTTTAAAGGAAATGTCTTTATAGATTTTTTTGTTTTTTTTTTTTTTTTAATATCTGATACAGTCTGTTGGCCAATACCAAATTCTTCAGCAATTTTTTTTTTTTCCCAGGAACACTATTTTCAAGTTATTCTATCGCTTTGAGCTTGTTAATGATAGTTAAAGTAAAGTGTTTTCTTTTTATTCCACTTTTCAATTCTTTAGAACCTATAATTGTATAAAATATGTCAACTTATGTACCTATATACGTATAAAGAAGTACACAAATGAAGTGATATAAGCAATAATATCTATCCAACTCAGAGTTAACAATGATACTTAACAACACACAAGACAATGTAATGTATGCTCCATCTCTCTCTCTCTCTGTGCGCAGTCAAAGTGATTCATCTGCTTTCTTAAATCCTGTGAGTCTTTCAAAGTACTCAGCTGTGAACAGAATTTTTCATATTTTGATCCGGATTAACTATAACTGGATTGACGAGGGTTTACTGTATTACACTCAAATTCAGTTTTCCAAAGATTAAGCTTCCCTTTGAAAGTTTCTATTTTATCACTGAGTATTAATATATTTGTTCCCTGCTCTTGAAGACTTAAATTTAAATCATTAAGTTTTTCAAATACTGTTTATCAGCAAGGGAACTAAGTTTACCAAGCTATTTTTGATTTGTAATCAATTGAGCAAGGTTCTCATTTTTATCCGATAAAAACAATAAAACTTCATGTTTCAGGTCAAAAAAGATGTCACAACACTTTATCATCACCTCACTTTCTTATATAAAAGAAGCGTTTCATCCCATTTCATTACAAAACATTGTGAAAAGTGCTATTTAAGCTTCTGCTTTTTTAATAAAGTTGATCACACTTATTACATCTTTCAAAACTTTGTGCAAATCAGTTTGCATTTCCTTCGTTACTAATGCTTTCTTATGTACTGTATAATGCAATGATTCAAAACTATATTTGGAGCAATTTCCTTTACGGTGCCGCCGTAGCCAGGTGGGAAGGAGCAGCAGTGCGTAGCACACGCTTCTTGATTAGACCGGGGTTCGAGCCCGTCACCACCAAATACGGAGCATGCGGAAAGGTCAAGGAATGACCACCGCACCGGAGTAATATGGCCTTAGTTGCTAATGCTCCTAAAAACCAAATAACATAACATAATTTCCTTTACTTTGCTTTTTTGCACCATCAGTACAAATCACAAAGCAGTTGTTCCACATTAGATTATTTGTTTGAAAGAAAATATTTATAACATCAAAAATCTTCTTGCCCATCGTTCTTCCTTCCAAAGCTTTGCAAAATAGAAAATTCTCTAAAATATCTTCCTCGTAGCAGTATCTCACATATACAATAAGTTGAGCAAGGTTTTACATTTTTTTTTTCTTTCTTTCTTTTTTTATGTAAACCCCAAACACGAGAGGTATTAGAACCTATAGTACTTGGTACCGTGCTTGGGTTGGAGGTTGAGAAGACGAAAGAAGATATTTGTTGACATTGGACTTGAACTTCTGTAGACTGTTATTTTCAGGAAATACATATGAAGGAAGGTTGTTCCAGAAAATGGCAGTTGAATGAATAAACGAGGAAGATAAAAAGTTGGTTCTGTGAGTTTGAAGTTGGACAGTAAATCGATGTTGGCTGGTGGCAGCACGTGTTCGGACTGTTTTGAAAGAGAAAGCGGGCATTATAGAAGCCAATTCAGAAGAACAGTGCCCATGGAAATATCTGTAGAAGAGGCATGCAGCATAAACAGTACGTCTATGAGACAGCGAGTGGAGAGACTCTGTTAGAGACGAATCATTAATCAACCTAACTGCCCTCTTCTGAATGGAATCAAGAAGCCTGAGAGAGGTTTTGGGGGCACCACCCCAGATGTGGGAACAATATTCTATGGTAGGGCGAATTTGCGATTTGTACAGAGTGAACAGCTGTTTGGAAGAAAAGTAACACCGAGAGCGTAAAAGAAAACCAACAAAGCTGTGAATTCATCTAACTATTTTGCAAAAATTGGACTTTCCCTCAATCGATTTAATAAACTGAATTTTATGTTATCCTCGATAACTGTGAGACTCTGGATAGGGGAATGGTTTTTAAATCGTTGCTGTACTTTTCTCCATGCATAAAAAGTATCTGTAGCAACATTATTTTCTTCACTCCTCTACCGTTTTGTTCTAATTACCCAATTGTCCATGGTAAAATATATATTTTTTTAATTCTTAAAAACAATGATAATATAAGAAGTAGCAGAAGAATGAAAAACACATCCAAGTTGACATGAAAGCACTGAATTATGAAGCAGAATAAAGTGTGCATGCAACAGACTTCCTATTTACCGACACAGCATATTCGCACCTCTGGCCGTTAGGCAATTTCAGAAATTTTTGCTGTAGGAAGTGCGAATTAAGAGCTAAAGGGATTATGATTCAACAGTTGAGTAGTACTGAGATGTATTAATACATACTGAGAAGTCTCGTTAGTCAGCTTCTTTCTGTGTGTTCATAGCTAGATGGTAAATTAAGGCACATTACCCAAAAGGACAATAAGTAAGATAGATTTTTAATCTTTAATTAACTTTCATCTGTAGTTTTTCAGTCTATGTTCATTATCTTTTTAATTTAATGCTTTAGGCAGATAAGTGATAAAGTTACTAACATGCTCATTTTTCTATTGTATTTTAAATGCTTTTATGTTCTTTTAATGTGTTTTATTGTTAAAAGTAGCATTCATAATTCAGACCTCTGCACCGGGTTGCATATGTATACACACAGGTATTATAATACAATATTATTCAATTCATTTTAAGAAATTTATGAATTCTTGTAGGAGGTTAATTTCAGTTTCTTTTACAGTATTTTCATATAAAATGAAAATCTCCCATTTTCTCCCAAAACTCTCCCATTTTTTGGCATTGTTCTCTAAGTGGTTTTCATACTGTAGTTAAAATATGGTGAACCAAATGAAAACAAACATTATTTTACCAATAACTGGTATTTTGTTTTTTAAAAAAAAATCCATCATAGTTTAGTCACTTATCCCACATGTACACTAGATTTTTTATGCCCTGCTCATAAAAGTATTTTTGTTGTTTAAATCATTGTTTGATGACTTCCTTCCTCCTTTGCTTTAGGTGCACTGCAACCAGATTTGTTGAGGTGACAAAAAAAATTCTTCACTTAATCCATTCATTTGGAATCAACATCAGCAAGTAGCTCACTATGATAGTAGGCTTTGAAGGCTCGGATAATGCCCTAATCCATGGGCTGAATTAGTGCAGCTGCGTTCCTTGGCAGAAACATGACTCTGCTATTGCCATCATTTGATTTCAGGACATCAGCCAAAGGATGAGCTGGGCAGTGATCCAACAGTAACAGAACCTATTCTGCAAGTTTTTTGGAAAGCAAGTGCCGTTTCACTGATGGTACAATTTCACTTTCAAACCATGAAGCAAAAATATCACTCATCATCCAAGCATTCAAGCTATTTTTATAAATCACAAGTAGAGATTTCATGTTGACATGCTTAAAACAACAGGGACTTTTATTGATGTGCAATGGCTTTAGCTTGTGATTTCCAGTCTTGCTTGTGGAGTTGCCCACTTTGAGTGCCATTTTAATATCCAGTGACTTGTCAAAAAATTTATAGTACAATGCTGTTTCATCACAGTCGTACAACTGTTCATCTGTGAATTCACCATCTTGAAGCATATTACACAGAAATTCAAGAAATACTTCTGCTACTGCAGTGTCACCAAATGCAGAATCCCAACAAGATTGATTAACTTGGGATATTCCATGATGAGCTTTCCAACTCCAAAGCCACCTTTCAGAAGCTTTAAATGTGTCATCTCCACCAAGTAGCTTATAAAATTTAAGTGCCTATTCTTTCAAAATTACCCCATTTATTGGTACTCCTTCACTACACTAACGTTGAAACCACATGTATAAGGATTGGTCCACATCACTGTTTTCACAAAGTCTAGTTTTCTTTCTTTGGAGGCCTACTTTATCTTCTAAGGAGTCTATGAATGGATGCAATTTTTCTTCCTCTTTCATCCAATCATGGATTGTTCCTTCTGGAATTCCACACTCAAAATATACTGCATTTTGTTTTGCCACTCTTAATTCTTTCGAAAATCTTGAACTTTTCTTCAACTGTATAATTTTTAATTGTGGTGGCCATTACTTCAGTCCTGTTGAATTACTAATTTTGTCTTATATTTACTTCTGGTGCCTTAGAATTTCAGGGTTTTGAGAAAACCAAATCAAAATCAAACTGTCCAGCCTATCATAGTGCTGAAGTGAAGTCAAATGAATTCTCCATAAATCACTTGCCAGTTCATGTATATTTTTGTCTAGTTTAGCCCTTAGCAATTTTTGCTATCCTGAGTGTAACTTCTAGTTGAAGAACGTATGTCAAGTTTACAAGAATTTATTTTATAACTTAACCCATGTAATGCACTTGATGGATGGTAGCCATATTTCCCTCCAGAGGTAGCTGGTTGTAATGAGCATTCCAGTGATATACTTTTTTTTTTTTTTTTTTTTTTTTTGCATTCTAGCTGAGAGGAGAAACTGGGTGTCTATAGTAATTAGTCCCTGACAAGTACTGTTGTTTACAAAAATTACTCTGGAACTTGAATACTGAATATATCGAAGCAAATATGCAGCCAGTTTTTAGCTAATTTTCCCTCTTGGATATACAGTAGTAGGACGTTTTTTTTTTTTTTTTTTTTTTTGTTAGTTGTTGGCGCATCAGCTTCTGTGGCCATAATGCACCTCCCAAAGTTTTTGCATTTTACTCTGATCCAAGCTTGAGGCAGGATTCGAACCCACAACCTTTGGGTTGCCAGGCAGGCACTTTACCCACCTGGCTAGCCCGGTCAGCTAGTAGGATGTACAATACATACAGGTATATACAGTATTCACTTTTTCCAGTTTCCAATATGAATTGCTGGTTCTTTAAACACTACTTTTTTTCATAATTCGTTTTGGGGGATATGATCATACCTGTGGTATATTCGAAACTGCAGTATAAAGAGGCATGTTATATCAAGGTTGCATTGTATACTGCAATTTACTGTTCATTTATTATGGATGATGGTACTGACTTTATTGCAAATGAAATTAGTAAGTAGGTTACCTACTGCTTGTCTGCCATTAGATCTCTAACCCTAGCCAAAACAAGCCCTTTTTCTTTTAGTAGTTGCTTGATACCATTAATTCACCCTCCTTTTGGTCAGGCTCTGGGGACTATTACCATTCATTTTTACTTCTTATATCTGGAGGGGGGGGCCTCCTACACATAAAAAGGTTTGGCTGGCTGCCTGTGGTATGCACATTGGTGTCATCCACATATACACACATGCGCACGCAGAGAGAGAGAGAGAGAGAGAGAGAGAGAGAGAGAGAGAGAGAGAGAGAGAGAGAGAGAGAGAGAGATTCAATCCAGAGAGATGCCTATGGTTGGGCCCAATCTTAAAGTGTCAAGATGGTTATTTGATATTATACATTTTCATAATGTAATCTCTCAAATATAATATATAAATAATATTATTTTACATAGAGTTCAAACTGTAACAGTAATTTCATATTAAGCTTTTTAATTGAGTGAATTATAAAAAACTGTGTTATGTTTTTATGCTAATAATACTTAGTACTGGTTTGATCTAATATTGATTTAGATATAATATTGGCCTAATCTTAATCTGTATTATGAAAAGACTTGTATATATCATCTTAATTTCTGATATTCTAGAGCCTTTACCGGTGAAGAGTTTTACAGAGACAAATTACTCCTATACTTACACAGATACTACCGTCATGCATCCTTCCTCTGATGCAACTGACTACTCTTTGTAAGCATTGACTTTTCTCTATTTAAGCTTTCTTTATTTTAAATATATTTTATTATATAGTTTATTTAAAAGAAAAATTGAAGAGTTCAATTTTATAATGTTAATTATATGTGTTATAGTGATTTTACAAGGTTTTGTTTTGAAAAATCTAAATACAAGGCTGAGCCAAATGAAAATAGGGTTTTGATTGTTTAAATTTGAATCATACACCACTTGAACAATAGGGCACATGTGCATGGAGTAATGTGTAGCAGCAGAGATGTAGTGCACTGACAGTGACACATGTTCAATCTAGTTCAGTGCACTGCATTACTATTAGAAGAAAAGCTTTAGAGGATATGATCCCCAAGACAAGCTCACCATTAAAAAAGAAGAAAATGTATTCTTGGCCACATTGTTAACCAAAAACTTATATTAAAATGCTTAAACTAAGAAATTAAAGAAGAAAAGGGGAAAAGAGAAAAATACCAAGTAAATATACAAAATAAAAGGTGAAAGAAAATATACCTAAAATTTCTTCCGAAAAGGTGACATTTCTCTCAAGGGAAAACAGGAACTATTTTATCATCCCATTATGTGAACTAAAACCAAAGAAACCACCCTTTTTGAATTAAACAGGTTCTTTGAACCTTTCCATTATAAAGACCAAAACCAAAGTAAACCAGTTCATTGCAATTAATTGAATTAAATCTCATTTCTCAGCACTAAAAACGGCGTCTCCGTAGCCAGGTGGGCAAGAGCAGCAGTGCGTAGCACACGCTTCTTGATTAGACCGGGTTCGAGCCCATGACCACCAAATATGGAGGATGCGGAAAGGTCATGGAATGACCACCGCCATATCCCCGGAGCAATATGGCCTTAGTTGCTGATGCTCCTAAAAACCAAATAACAAACATCAGCACTTAAAAACAAGAAGCCTTCCTTTTTGAAGAGGCATATAAGCAGATGAGGGGCAATCTGAAGCAAGATAATCATTTTTTAATACCCTCTTCAAAAAAGTAAGGAACAATGCTCCACTGCTATTTATATTGCCATGGTACATTTTATGCATTGCTTCAGGTAATGGGGAAGATGAGGGGTCAAGATGAAATAAGTAAAAAAAGATGATAGAAGAATCTCCTCTCCCTTGTTTCCTAATAATTTGGGGTAGAGAAACAATTTAAAAATAAGCAAATCAAAAAGCAATTATAAGAAAGAATGTAAAGTTGTCCCACTCAGAAATCACATGTGACTACTTGTCCTCTTGAGGTCCTGGGTGGGGGGCAGGCTAGTGAAATGGGGTTGATATCGTGTCCCTCAGTATTAAAGGAAATATAGAATACAGAATGAAGAGTCCACTCTTCAGACAAAGTTGCACTAATTTCTAACTTAAACTTATTGTTTATCAAGCACTGTAGTTCCTTAAAGCCATATGTAATGTACTTTTACTTTTCTGAAACCTAGAGTGAAAGGAGGTTATAATACTTTCAATGTAAATGCAGCAACATCTCCATTGACGTGGGATGGTGGTTTTATATATTTCGACAAAAGTTAGTCCCTGTTTTACTATTCTTATTTCTTGTATTTTTTAAATGTTTTCTTCTAGCCAATTTTTTAATTTTTGCCAATTTCAATGCTATTTTTTATAAGCTCTTTATTGTATACACAAGGCCAGTTTTTGATAAGAAGATCTATTTTTGGTTTTAAATTATTGTTATCAGTTTCATCATCAGTTTACTGCTGGTCATTTACCACTTTCCCAATCTCCACATTATCTGCAAACTTTGACATCATACTCTCTACTCCTTCATTAATGTCATTTATGAAAATCACAAGCAGTAGTGGTCCCAGAACTGATCCTTGGTGGACACCCACCTCTTAATTTCAGTCCAGTGTGAAGGGTAACCATTTTGCCTCCTACCCTGTAGCCACCCTGCAATTCTTCATAGGAACTGACATGTAATCCCAACATGTTCAGTTTATAAAGTGACCACTCATGAGAGACAGTTAAATGCTTTACTAAAATCTAAATAAACATTGTCCAAGTTATTTCATGAATCCAACTCATGAGTAACTGTGTCAAAATAGCTAACCAGATTAATTAAATATGATTTTCCTGTAACAAAACCATGTTGTGTATCATTCAGAATTCCATATTTATGTAAATGATCCTACATTGCACTCTTTATCATTGTCTCCATGATCCACTTTGCTCTAGAACTGCCTTCTTCTCCAGTCCAAAGCAATTTTTCCAGTGATGGCCTCATAATTAACCTTAATAGTTCAATGCAAAAAAAAAAAAAAAAAAAAGGCCTCCGTAGCCAAGTGGGCAGGAGCAGGAGTGCAGTAGCACACGCTCTTTGAGTAGACCGGGGTTCAAGCCCCTGACTGCTGAATACGGTCGATCTGCCAACCCGCACTGGACCAGCGTGGCAGATTATGGTCCATTTCCCTCAGCATGAATTGTTGAGGAGGCTTCCATCCTGCAGTGGGTTCATATGGCTGCACTTTACTTTTTTACTTTTAGTTCAATGCATTCTTTTGCCACCTCCCTCAAAATTATTGTTTATATACCATCAACTCCATTAGTTTTACTTGCCTTTAAGGTTTAAAGTTTTTATAATAAACACAGCTATAATTTCAGTACAGATTGATGTAAAGTACCTGCTCAGTTCATCAGCAACATCAGTTGGGTTTGTCTAAGACTTTTTCATGCCCATTACATGAGTGGCCTATCTGATTTGTTTTCTTCTTTGTATTTGCATATATGAAAAACTCCTTTTGTTACCAAATAATGAGTTCTTTGCTCTCTTAGCCAGTGACTTCTCTTACTTTGTCAGCCTAACCTGTTCTGTGGTACTATTAGAGAACACTTTGTAGCTGTTATTAGCTTCAGCATTTTTCATTGCTCTGTAACATTCCTATGCATTTTTCTGCTCTCTGAGACTAGCTAGCTCATTATATTACCAGTTTCCCTGACATGGGTAGTCTCCCAGTAAAACTAAGTCCTCTTGAGCCAGAGCAATATGCACTTGACTATTATGTTCTGGGACTATAATGAAGGGTGCATCACCTGACAGGTCACTTGATACTTGAGTCTCCAGTGGATCTGAGACAATTACTCATTTCTTCTGTGGCTCAAACTGATCAAGAAATGCACCATTTTAATTTGAGATCAGTACACTCTTCATAACAGGAACAAAAAAAAATAATCGCCATTTGGGCTAGAATTATCTACTAGACTTGAATATATACCACAGGCTATGCAAGTGATGAACTCATGACACACAGGAATTACCTATGGCCATTGCCATCTGAATCATGATATCCTTGGAGGAAATATTTGAAGTGGATCTAGCAAATATTATTAAGCCATCTGAATCATGACCTTGGAGGAAATATTTGAAGTGGATCTAGCAAATGTTATTAAGGTAAGTATTAAACTAACAAAATATTGAGCAGTTATCAAAACTTCATCTACTACTGAACTTAAAAATATAAGCTTAAAGATACTGGAAAGAATGTAACTTAGCAGAATTAGTTTTAGAAAAGGTACAAATTAAATTTACAGAAAATAACTTCACAAAATTACCGAAAATTAAATTTATAAAATTACAAAAATTAAAAGTTACAAGGTATTTAAATAAATTAAGGAAAAACAAAAATTTGTATACTAAACTCAGCCCAATTTACCAGCACATATTTTTGGCTCAAGTGAGAGGACAATTTTTATTTCTTCATCATGCTTCGAGGGACTGGTGGGATTGATATGCTGTCCTGGTGGCCGTTGCTGCTACTTTTTGTAACAGATTGATCAGTTGAGTAGTCTCCGTATTATTTCATAGGTATTGAAGCCGTTGTCTAAAGATTACCGTATCTTCTCGTAAGACTATTATACCATCCCATTCCTAACTTTTGACATTGCAGTCATTAATGATGGTTATGTACCCATAGTAGTCATGCACAATGGGCTCATAACCTAGTGATGTTTACTGCATGAATACTACACATGAATACATGAATAAATTGCCATCTGTGCTCTCTCGATAGCTCCCAAATTTATTTTTTGAGAAGTTGTGATCATATCCTTTTCAATGTTGTTCAAATTACACTGCATATTGTTGTGACCTTTCTTAAGTGTGTTTCACGAAGTCCAGTAGATATATCACATTTCCACTCATTGTAAAAGGTCAGTGGTTTGGGTCCCATTTTAGACTGAAGGAATTCCCTATGAAGGCTCTTTTTTTTTCACTTAGCTAATCTAATGCATTGGAAGCACAAGTTATTTTCTTTCTATATGTACTGTCAATTACAGAAGTGATATAGTGATGCCGCTTGACCTTGGCATTTACCTTAAACATTAACCTTGTGTTAGCAACTGCAAATATCAAATTAAGGAGGAAAATACAATGAATTTCATTTAATTTGTATATCAATTTGTTTATCCAAATTTTATAATCATGATTTTAATTATTTATTCTCGTATACAGTTTTCTGACTTTATTTTAATTATTCTGACAGAATGTCTTCTAGCACTCATGATTTTTGCTGAGTTGGTTTGATGGTGTTTCAGGGTTGGGTTGGGGCACTCAGCTTTCAATTCCATTGTGCGTCGGATCGGTCATGTCTCTTCTGCTGATCGCTTGGTCACTGGTTGGCACCGCTCCTGCCTCCACGTGGCGGGGTCGGTAACCTGGGAGAAGGAATTCCCTCTTCCATGGCTGAAAGGAGCAACGATGGATTGTGATGCATATCCACCGCCAGAGCCCACGGGCTCCAGACCTGTCAACTCTGATTCAGAGCATGACTTGAATCATCCGAAGAGACAGCGGACTGAAAAACAGAGTGCAGATATGCCAGCATTTCTAATAATGCACTCATTATTCACACAACCTGTAGGCAAGTTATCGCCGTTTCTAATACAGAAATGTTTAGAATCGGTTGTTGGATCTCCTAAAATGGTGAAGCATCTTCAATCTGGAGACCTTTTAATTGAAGCTTCCAAGCCAAGCCATTCAGAAAAATTGTTAAAATTGACAACTTTTAACAGCATTCCAGTGTCAGTTATGCCACATAACACCCTGAACACCTCTAAAGGTGTCATCAGCGAATGGGACTTACTAAATGTCTCTGAACAAGAAATAATACAAGTGCTTAGTGAACAAAAAGTGACTCATGCACGGAGAATCACGACTAAAAAAGATGGCAACCTACTACCAACCAGGTCCATCATTTTAACTTTCAGTACCCCGACTCTTCCATCTTCTGTTAAAGCAGGTTACCTAAATTGCAAGATTCGTCCTTACATCTCAAACCCCATTCGCTGCTTTAAATGTCAGAAGTACGGTCATTCTCAAACAGCATGCCGAGGCGATGCTGTGTGTCCTCTTTGTGGTTCCAAGGAGCATTCTCAAGAAGACTGTACAGCTTCCACTCCTATTTGTCCAAACTGTAAGGAAAACCACCCTACATTTTCTAAAGCATGTGACCTTTGGAAAACAGGTAAAAAAAATCCAGAAATATAAAGTTGAACATAAAGTCACTTACCCTGAAGCAAGAAAGCAAGTGCTACTAACCATTCCTAGCCGATCATACGCATCTGTTACCAGAACCAGCCGCTCAGCTGCAACTCAAACAGATGTGTCCATAGGACCGAGAATTTCCTTTGCCACCTGGGCCAAAACTGTTTTATCATGCAATAAGAAACCTACAGTCAACGAAACCAACAATACGCCGATCAGCATCCCAACTGATGCTATCTCAACCTTGCCCGAAACAACAAAATCAACTACCGTTGAAAATCAGAAAAAGGTGAAGCCACGAAATATCAACATGGAAACTGATGTTCAATCAGAGGATGACGACACAGTATTAGAGTTACATGCTAGTGATATCATGTATACAGGACACCCAATCTTTCTCAGAAATGAGAAACCAAAACCAAGCAGACAGAAACCGTCTAGAAAAAACAGTCAGATCAATCTTCCTCAAACAAATCCAACCAATGAATAAATTCCTACAATGGAACTGTAGAGGATTACGCAGTAATATAGATGACCTCAGTGATTTACTAACTCAAACTAATGCAGTAGGTGTGTGCTTACAGGAAACATTTTTATCACCACACGCTTCCGTCAAAATCAAAAATTATACTATGTTTAGGCAAGACAGGGTTTCTAACTCTCCTGCTCATGGTGGGGTAGCTATACTTGTGAAATCTACAATTCCCTCAAGACATCTCCAACTAAAAACCTCCTTAGAAGTTGTAGCAGTCTGGATAGCAATGGGAATATCGTTATCGCTTGCATCCATCTATATATCACCGAATTATCCTTGCTCCCAGACTGAACTGGACAGTCTTATTACGCAACTTCCACCTCCCGTCTGTTTACTTTGTGATTTCAATGGTCACCATCCATTGTGGGGATCCTCCACCATGGATGGTAGAGGCAAACTAATCGAAACATTCCTGGATAACCATAACCTGACTCTTTTAAATTCTGGCTCTCCAACTCATGTTCAACTACCTGCTGGTACAACATCTGCGATAGACCTATCCATCTGTTCAGCATCTCTTTTTCCAAGCATGGAATGGTTAGTGCTAAATGATCCATTCCACAGTGACCATTTCCCTATCATCAGTTCAATTCAAACACAGGTCATGTCATACCGTAAAGGCCGTACTTCTTGGAACTTCCAAAAAGCAGACTGGAAAACCTATTCCAGTTGTGTTATATTTGAAAAGCAATATGTACAGCAACAGAATCTTGATAACGTAACTGACCACATTACCAGCCATGTATTATCTGCAGCAGAAATTTTCATTCCAAAATCTAACCTGCACAAGAGTGTACACCAAAATCAGTGGTGGAATGAAGAATGCTCCAAAGCAAAGCGTGATAAAAACCAAGCTTGGAACCACTTTCGTAAATTCCCAACTACTGCCAACCTAATTGTTCACAAAAAACTCAGAGCTAAAGCGAGACAAATTCGAAAAAAAGCAAAACATGAATCCTGGATTAACTTCGCCTCATCCATTAACAAAAATACTGACACTCAAATTATTTGGAAAAAAATACGAGCACTCAATGGGAAATTTCTACCGTTGCAATCACCAATAATACAATGGAATGGGCAGGAATTATCTTCCCCTAATGATATTGCAAATGCGCTATCAGTCTTTTTATAACATTTCCACCTCATCCTCTTATGTGACATCCTTTCAACACATTAAAACTAATGAAGAACGTCAAAAATTGAATTTTCAAACTAGACTCTCACTTCCTTATAACCAGCCTTTTACTTTAGTCGAGCTGAAAGAATGCTTAACCAAATCGTCAAATGGTGCAGCAGGACCAGACTGTATTCACTACAGTATGTTGCAGCATCTATGTGAATCTGACCTTGGCATATTATTACTATTCTATAACCGTATCTTTTCAGAAAATACTTATCCTCTGTCCTGGCGGCATTCCTATATCTGTGCTATTCCAAAACCAGGCAAAGATCCCACTCTGGTCCAGAACTACAGACCAATATCATTAACAAGCTGTTTAGGCAAAATCTTTGAAAGGATGGTACATAAGAGGCTCACCTGGTTTCTAGACTCCCAGAATCTTCTCTCTGATCACCAATATGGCTTCTGTGAAAACAAATCCACCCTAGATTTACTTGTAAAACTTGAGTGCAACATACGAAATGCCTTCGTCATGAAACAGCACCTAGTGATGGTCAACCTAGATATTCACAAAGCATTCAATACTACCTGGCATCATGGCATTATTAAAGATATGCATCAGTTGGGGTTGAGAGGCTATCTTCCTCAAATCATCCAGAACTTTTTAAAATTACGCACCTTTCAAGTTCGATATCAAAACGTGCTGTCAGCATCTCACATTCAAGAAGAGGGTGTCCCGCAGAGTTCAATACTGAGTGCTACCCTATTTGTGATTCTAGTCAACAAAATATTGGAAGATCTTCCAAAAACCATTCAAATTTATATGTATGCAGATGACCTCACTATATCCTGCCAATCACAAAGTATGAATACTATCGAAAGACAGTTGCAAATTGCTCTATTCAAAATAGAAACCTGGACCTTATGCAATGGATATCGTCTTGCTGAACAGAAATCCACCACTACTCACTTCTGCAAACTACGATCACTTCATCCTGATCCTGAGCTAAAGATCAATAACATGCCAATACCTCTTACTTGCACTGTCCGTGTTTTTGGCCTGGTGCTAGATAGGAAACTAAACTTTCAAGCACATGTGACCTACCTTCGGACCATCTGCTTGAAGAAATTGAATATCCTCCGGTGTGTGTCATCTATGTCATGGGGCGCTGATCGACATACCCTGATCCATCTCTATCGAGCTCTCATCAGGTCCCGTTTAGACTATGGCCCCCCAGTGTATGACTCTGCTAGGAAAACTATTTTAGAGCGATTGAACAAGATTGAGCACAGTGCTCTGAGAGTTTCTCTAGGGGATTTCAGAACCTCCCCAGTTCAGAGCCTTTACGTTGAAGCCCACGAACCTCCCTTACATCTTCGGAGGAAAACATTGCTTTTGATGTATGCTGCAACAATCCGCAGTCTTCCCTCTCACCCGAATTGGAGATGTCTGTACAATACCGAATGGGAGTCATTCTTCAACAGTAAACCAAATGAAAACAAACCTGCTGCACTTAGACTTAAAGAACTAACTCAAACGTGGAATATTGAAATCAGCAATCTATATCAGGACATAACACCGCCTGATTCACCAGGGACAAATATCTGTGCAATTTACGATGACTATTTCCAACAGTGGGGAAAGAACACCTTGTCTCCCTTCAATATCGTGCCGACCGGGCTAGCCGAGTGGGTAAAGTACCTGCCCGGCAACCCAAAGGTCGCGGGTTCGATTCCCGCCTCGGACTTGGATCAAAGTACTGCAAAAACCTTGGGAGGTGCAATATGGCCACAGAAGCCGATGCGCCAACAACTACCAAATCAAAAAAAAAAAAAAAAAAACCCTTCAATATCGCACAGTTACATGAAACTCATTCTGCTTCTAATTCACAGGCCTGTAAGATCTATACAGATGGATCAAAAACTGAGACCCAAGTAGGCGCTGCGGCAATCTTCTCTTCATTCACTACTTCTATCTCATTACCTGTAGAATGCAGTATCTTCACTGCAGAGCTTTATGCTATTAACTTGGCCCTAGATCACATTACTCACTCAACTTCTGATTTCTTCTGCCTTAATATACACTGACTCGCTCAGTGCTGTCTCTGCCATAAATAGCAATACCACCTCCTCTCACCCTGTTATCAAACAAATCCATTCCAAATTACTTGTGTGCAATGAGTCAAACCAAACTGTGACATTCTGTTGGATACCAGGGCATTCTGGTATAGCTGGAAATGAAAGAGCAGATCTTGCCGCCAAACAACCAGATACCAATATTTTACAGAATTGTCAAGTTCCGTATTCCGATTTCAAACATATCATTCGTAAAGCATGTTACAATAGATGGTCACTGATCTGGAGAGGTTATCCAGGAAACAAACTATACCAAATAAAACCAGAACCAAAGCTGTGGCTCTCCAGTTTCCGGAAAAATAGACGAGAAAAAACAATTTTAGGAAGGCTAAGGATTGGGTATACTCACCTCACTCACCTGTATCTATTAAATAATGACAGCTCTCCCCAATACACATCATGCCAAGTTCAACTGACCATTTGCCATTTGCTAGTGGACTGTCCCCACTTTCAAACCATCCACTTAGGCATCTTTAAGTCAATTTCTAATACACAGTCATCAGTAAATTTAATGCAGATCCTGGGAGATGATCCTAATAAAAAGGAACTATTTACTTTCTTAAATCGGATAGGAATATACCATAAAATATAGTTATGTTTCATATTCACCATTAGAAAGACACAATATGGCCCCAGCAGCCTATGTGTCGTTAAACTCAACAACAACAACAATGGTCATGTCTCTATGAGTGAAAGAATTCATTAAAATTATTTTATCCGTTTATTTTATTCGTTTACATTTGGAGAGCATTGACTGGAAGCATGCTACACAAAAGATTGAGGTAATCTCTTACTCTTTTAAATATCTGTTTATATATGTTACTGTAATAACCATTGTTTAATAATATCACAGGAAAGATGAACATATGTTTTTGTATAATAATGAGAATAATTTATATAATACTTGTGCTTGAATAAGTTTTCTTTTTAAGTTGCAGTTCCCGAAGCTCACACCTTGGAAACATTTTTAGCTTATCCTCTCAATTGAACAAACTCCTAGCTGAACAGGGAATACATGGTGCAGTACCAACAACTAGGTCATATGACTTAAAGGTGAAATTTTGAGTTCTCTTATGAAGTATTGTGCATTAGCAAATTAATATCCATCCTTTTTCTTCTTTCTGGAACTTTGTTTCCAAATTAATTAACTGTGATATTTTGGAACCACTCCTCTTCACTTTCTTCTGCCTTATCAGAGGAAAGTGAAGGGGGATTGGTTCAAATGTTTGAAAAAAAAAAAAAATAATAATAATGAAAATAAAAAGATAATAGGTGTTATCAGATTTTGGCTCTACAGTAAATATAATAGTTAACAGTAAGTGCAGCAATGTTTCTATTTGCAGACTGTTTCATCAGATCTCAGGTTTTTCTTCTCAAGGTCATACTTTAAAATAAACTTAATTTTTGATTAAACTTTCCTGGAGCTTCCTGAACATATCTGTGCTCTAGAAATAATTTTCTTCTGGTCATGGCCTCTGGGAGTGTTTTGATTAGAGAAATTTTGAAAATTCATAAAAATGGAAAATGTGTACATAAATGCTCTTAAATATTAATTAAAAATATTTTTTTTTTCTTATTTTAACTTGATTGCTTAATATTAGGGTGAAATTATTTCAGTAATCAAATTAGAAAATTAAAAAAAAAATCATCACTTCTGTTATGTAATGTTGTTATCTTCTACATATACTTATCTATCATATTTATCTATCCCTAGATAAATAATCCAGTTTCATCAACTTCTGGATATAAATTCCAGAGGATTTCAACTTTTTTAAGTCAGAATTGGAGAAAAATGGCTGACAGCTAAAATATTCTCCAATTTTAAAAGCTATATTTGTTTTGCCATCTGTTATAAACTATATCTACAATTAGAAACACAACAGATAAAGAGACACTGCACTTACTGGAAGATTTCAAGACAGTTTGTGAATAAATGGACACACTGTTTAAAATGAATGAGAAACAATCTTGAAACACACACACACACACTTTATTTTTATATATATATATATATATATATATATATAAAATGTAAATTAGACAAAAAAAATGAAAGAATAAAAAAAAAAAACAGATAAATAACACATACAGAAGAGAAAAAATGAAGATATGTAATAGGAAAACATGTATAAAAATTTTGAAATATTAAATATAGGGCAAATAAAGCCAAATTAATGTCAATAAATGTTAAATTTAGACCGGTGTGTACTTGTTAATGCAGAAGCCAAAATAATGTGAAATATCATAAAAGAGACATAATGAACTTACTACTAAAGAAGATAGACATGAGACAAAACCACAAGGAACAAATAAAAACAACCACTATATCCATTTTCATCAGAGGAAGATATATATACACTCAAAATATGCCTAACATACATACTCTGAAAAAGGTTAAAAGTATTTAATACTTCGTACAGGGATTGATTCATTTTCAGCACAAAAGAAGACACTCTGAAGGTTGGTTTATATATATATTTGAACATTACTTTTAAGCCAATGTTCTATATTTGTTTCTAGCAATATTGCGCTTATGCGGCGTTAATGCTGTTGTAGGATGAACAATTAAACATTATACGTGCATTGATATATTAGGTCAAGATTCTGATAGATTTTGGTTTGCGAGTGGTGGGGAATTTTTTTTTTTTTTTGTTTTGGCGGGAGGTATTACTGGTAATTAAGGCCTAATTAACTGGCTAGCTGTAGTTGCACTAGCAGTTGTTGGATTGCCTATAAGTCCATGTTAACTATTAACATTGGATCAAGTTAATAAAAATATAAAATAGGAGGGTGACTTTCTTTCACATGGCCATCTCTCTGCTACCTCCTCGGGGGCTTTGAGCAGATAGATAGCCATACTAAAAGAATGCCATGAGCATACCCGTTTCTGTGGTCTCAGTAACAGTTTTTTGCTTTGTAAGTACTCATGTTAAGTTGTGATTGTCCTAAGTTAATAAAATGAAATAATTAATCAAGTAAATGAAATAAATATAAATTGTAATTGTTAATTTTTGGTTAACTTTAGTTTTAAATTTTGAGTTATTATTAGCTGCAAACTGGGATTGAGACCCAAAGCCCGATGGGTATGCATCAGATTTAATATAAAAAGTATATAGGTGTTTACCTGTGATCAGTATGGCTGTAGGTTGGTGATAGACGGGAAGTGCAAGTCGCCCTGGAGCTGCTTTATAGGAGGCCAGGGTGTCATCTGGTTTGATTTGTTGGTTGGTATATTTTTAAAATGTGTTTAAGGGAGGGTTAATTTGTGCTTAGGTGACCTGTATTCAATTTTTAATCGATGTTTAGGGATTATGGTGAATACCTATATTGATTTTTAGGTAAATGTGATTTTAAGGATTACATTTTAGTGATTACGATTAAGGATTACATTACAGTTTTTTTTTTTGCAATGTTATCCACTGGACAAGGACTGGTATAACCTTTCTACAGCATAATAGCCCGTGTATGCCCAGTGGGATAACTATATACATATTTATAATACCCCCTTCGGTGATTTTAACCTTGTGGTGCTTTGGATTTTATTATAAGCTGTAGGTGTGGTGTAGCGTGTTAGCTTTTGTTGTCTAATGTCAAATATCCAGCGAGGTTTGTGCTAAGAAGCGTAGAGATAGTTATGGGGTTTAATATAGTTGGATCAGCATGAGAATTGCTATTATAGTTATTGTTGTAATTAGGGGTTGAATTTGGACTTACGGGTTTCAGTGCGGTCAGACAATGAGCCTTGTCTGAGTGCAGTGAACCCAGGGGTCTAATAGGGACCCAAACAATTAATCTGTGACCCTATAAGCATTAGTTTGAGTGATGTAAGGTTAAATTGGCTTGAATGGCTGTTTTAACATGGTGTCTGATGAACTTGACAGGCATTTTCTTTTGAATTAAATTAGTTTTTAGTTTTTGTAATGCGTCCAGTATGTTTTCCTGGTTACTACTGATGTGTATTATTCTTTTAGTCTGATTTCTGATTATATTAACATGTATTTGTTTAGCTAAATTGGTCTCCCACTTTGTGAGTCTAATGGCTTGGAAGTTAAAATGGTCTCTTTTATCAAAATGTTTGTGTAAATTTTATTTCCTTTGATGGTTATTTCGCTGTCGAGGTATATGGCTTGTAGATGGCTTTTGGGGTTGGTACGTTTGATGGTCAGATCTGTGGGATATATTTCTAGTGCTAATTTGTCGAATTTATCACAGTTGACAACTAAGACGTGATCAATGTATCTGAAGAAGATTATGTCATCTTTAATTTTGTTTTCGTAGTGGTGAAAGTAAAGGTTGGCAATGGAACTCGAGCTGCTTGCTCCCATTGCCACCCCCCCACTTTGCATGTATATGTTGTCTCCCACGAGTAGGTAATTATTGATAATGCATAAGTTTATTAAGTCTAGCCAGTACTGTTTGCTGCAGCCTAGACTTCCCAGTTTTCTTCATAGTAGTCTGTAAGCACGCTTTTTAAATTATTGTGGGAAATAGTAGTAGTAGGTAGTAGTGGCATGTGATGCAAGAAAGCAAGTGTATGAGCTTATGCAGCATCAGCGAAAAAAAAAAAATCACACCATTCCCTCCAAATGCTTGTCCAGTTCCTCCTTAAATTTATTTAACCTGTCAACTTCCACAACGACAAATGGAAGTTTGTTCCAGCAATTAACCACCCGCTGGCTAAAGGCAAATTTCCGCACATCTATTCTACATCTGTCTTTTCTTAATTTGAATTTGTGTCCCCTTAGGTTCGTAATCTGAACAAGTGGAAGGATCCCATCAGAATTCAGCGTGCTCAACACATTCAAGGCCTTATACACCTCAATCAGATCACCGCACAGGTGCCTAGTCTCCAGCCACTGCAATTTGCAGAACTTAAGCCTCTCTTGATAAGAGGATCCCTTCATTCCCCTCACCAATCTTGTTGCCCTTCTCTGTACACCTTCAAGTAAATCTACATCCTTCCTAAAATGAGGCCTCCAGACCTGTACGCAGTACTCAAGGCGTGGCCTGACCATTGCCTTATACAGAGGGACAATCACCTCCTTCTCCCTGCTAGCAAAATTCCTATATATCATTGACAAAACCCCATGACCTGCCCTGGCAGCCTGTCTGCATTGCTCAGAAAACTTCATATCTGACTGCACAATTACTCCCAGGTCTTTTTCATTTTCTACCACCTTAAGTGAAGTACCACACAGTTGGTACGTTTCTCTGGGGTTACTTCTACCCATATGCAGTACTTTTCATTTGTCAAGGTTAAACTTCAGTTGCCACTTCTTAGCCCATCTGCCCAAATTATCTAGATCCTGTTGCAGTAGCACACTGCCATTACTGTAATTAACAACCCTGCCAACCTTTGTATCATCTGCAAACTTCGATATTAAGCCTGATATACCTTCATCAATATCATTGATAAATATACAAAATAACAGTGGACCTAACACCGAACCCTGTGGGACTCCACTAATAACATTAGTCCACGAAGAGCAGCAGCCATTGATTACCACCCTCTGTCTTCTCCCATTTAACCATCCTTTTATCCATTGTAGCAATTTACCATTAATACCATTCTGCTCCAATTTGTACAATAGTCTTCCATGCGCAACAGTGTAAAAAGCTTTCGTGAAATCCAAATATATGATATGAAAATTATTTTTTGCATCCAGTTCCTTTGTAACCACACAATATCCTATCAAATTTGTCAGACAAGACTTTCCCTTAACAAACCCATGCTGTGTCTGAATTATTGCTGCAGTCTTGTCTAGATGATCCTGCAATGCATCTTTAACCAGTGACTCCATTATTTTACCCGGAACAGAAGTTAAACTAACTGGTCTGTAATTACTCGTGTCACCCTTCGATCCCCCTTTGTGAATTGGGGATACATTTGCACATCTCCAGTCCGTGGGAACCTCCCCTGAGTCCAAGGATGCTCTCATAATTATGGCTAAGGGTTTGCTTAGTTGCTTTGCCGCCTCCTTTAATATAACTGGATAGATCCCATCCACCCCAGGTGCTTTTCTTATGTTTAACTTCAACAATTTCTCCTCCACTTTGCTTTCAGTTATTACAAAAGCATTAAGTATCCTGCTACAATTTGATAACCTTCTGCCATTTTCAAACCTTAATAATTCCTCATGTGTGAATGTAGATGCAAAATACTCATTCAGTTTGTTTGCTATCTGAGCAGGATCATCAACAGTCGAACCATCGATGTCAAGTGGACCAATCAGATTCATCCCCCTTTTTTTAGAGTTTATATAAGTAAAGAAATCCTTGCTGTTTTTCTTAGCATCTTTTGCCAAGGATTTCTCATAATCTGCCTTCGCCTGCCTAACCTCCTTTGTGACCTGATTACAGACTAGCTTATATCTGCCATGGGCTTCTGAGTCGCTTGATAATTTATATGCATCCCATGTATTTTTCTTCTCTGTTAAGAGTCTCATTAGTTCATTAGATAACCATTTAGGCCTAAACCTTGAACAGTATTTCTTAATAGGTATGAAACTTTTAGTAGCATCCACGATTAATTCCTTGAATGCTTCCCACTTAGAATTTACTGTTGGTAACATCGTCAGTTGATCACACCGTACAGAATTTAAAAACTGTCGGAGACCACTGTACTCACCTTTATGGAAGCAAAAACCCTTTCCTTTACCCCTGATGGTAATCTTTAAGTAAATCCCACATCAGTACACTGTGATCACTGCCACCTAGTGGTTCCTTTATCTGCAAATTCTTAATACACGAATGATCACTGCTGATAACCAGATCAAGAGTATTATTTTCTCTGGTTGCCTCTCGAACATGCTACTGCAGAAAACAATCATCCAATAAATCCACAAAAGTCTGACTAGTGTGTGAGTGACCAACCCACAAGTTCCGGTCAATATCTGGGAAGTTAAAATCCCCCATTATAAGACATTCCGATTTACTAGCCCACTCTATTTCTCTGTACAATTTTTCACTGTACTCATTTGAGTCATTAGGCCTATAACACACTCCTACTCTTATTTTTGCTTTCGCAGTGCTTATGTCACACCAAACTGACTCAACAGTACACTGTTCATCTATATCAACTGGATGCACTTCTTTTGATTTTATGTTTTTTTTTAATTACCAGCATAACACCTTCTCCCTTTCTATCCTGTCTATCCTTTCTGTACACATTGTACTCCCCAAATTCCAGTTCAGCATTCCTTATATCTGTGTGACACCACGTCTCTGCTATCCCAACAATATCCGCCTTTGATGTCTTGACCAACACTTCAAATTCATCAAATTTATTTACTATACTTCTAGCATTGGTATACATACACGCATAAATGCTGGTGAATAGGTTTTTAAAGTCGTAGGTGTACACTTTGCTGATTTTATTATTTTTGATGTATTTTCTATTGTCTGAAATGAACTTGGCGTTGGTGAGATTGGTGGATATTGTGTTCAGTTTGGCCTCTAGTTTTTCACTGGGGTTTTTGATATAGCTGTTCCTGCATGTGGTGATGATTCTGCAGCCTACTGGAACTATGGAATTTTGGGACCCAGTAAACAAAAGGAAATCTGGTGTTATCGATTTTTAAATTAACTTTTTTATGCATGGCTATTAGTTTTTTGGTAATAGTGCTGTGGGTGGAGTTGGTGATTTTATATGTTTCGCTGTTTTTCAGTTCTTTTTTGAGTGTGTCTGTGTAGAATTTTTTGCAGATAATACTGAAGTTGTTATTGGCCTTGTCTGTGCTAGATGATTCCATTGTGGAAGCCAAAAGCTCTGCGTTATTCTTCAGCAATTCGAGATTCCTGATGAGGTCATTATAGCTAACTTTCTATGATCTTATGTGGTTCAGAAGGGTAAAGGTTTGGGCAAAATGGTGGATCCCTTGACGTAGATGGCTGCTGTACTTCTTCATATATATCAAGTTGATGTTCATCAGTGTCTTCACCTTCATCAAAGTGTACAGAAAAACAGTCAGGTGGTTCAGAAATAGGTAATATTTCACTGTGAGGCATGGGACAAATTGCAGATGGTATATTTGGGTATGTCATTGTTCACTTTTTCTTCATTGTCATCCCTTTTCTAATAGGAGGCACCATACAGAAGTAACAGTCTGTGATGTGATTTGTTGGCCCCCTCCATATCATGGGCACTGCGAAAGGCATAAAACGTCCCTTTCGATTCACCCACACATTGAGTTTTGATGAACAGGTAGTGCAGCATATGTGTGGAGCCCAGTTCTTGTCCTGGTCGTCTACTTTACACCCAAAGTACAAGAAGTAGGCCTTTTTCATGGCTTCAGTTAAGGGACACTTTCTTGAAGCTAATGTGGCTTCTTCACATGTGTAACAGAAGTCATCTGGACTATTCACACAATTACGGGGCATATTAATCTTACATGACACAAATACTGTGCAAAAATAGGCATCTCACAGAGAACAACCATTAACAGAACAAATCACCCAGTACCTAGCCTTATTCGAGGATTACTGCAACAGAGTTGAAGATGCATTTGAGGCAACAACTTATCATGTGATGCAGAGCGAGGCAGCAGTTGCCAATCACATGATAAGAGCATGGTGGAACTGAAACTGCAGTGTTGCCATGCATTTTGCAGAGAGCCATAGTTAGTAATGTAGAGTAACTCGCTAATATGAGACCCTAACTGTAATTTGAAAACAAGAGCCAATTGAGGAATTTTAATGTGATTTTCGTGTTCAGCAACATGAAATTAGTCAAGATTGGGTATTTTAATTTTCTTAACATTTTATGCGTTGACCAGTGTAATATAGATTTCATATTGTTTGACATAGTTGAAAATTGGTCCCAATACTGATTTGTTTTAACTACCAGTGAATTACAACAGACATTCTTTTCTGCCCTTCATGATTTGCTCATAAAGTAGCTAATTTAAACCAGCTGATCCATGTGAAAATGCTTACCTTTCAGAGATTTTCTTCAAGGAATGAAGAATATAGAAATCACAAGTAGAAAGGTCTTGGTGTAGTGGGTGGGGGGAGTGGACATTTGGATACTTTCTAATGAAAATCAGTGAAGCAGTACGTTATTTTGCAATGATATCATCCGAACACTTAACATGCTTATAAGTTTAACCTTTATCATCTACCTCAGTTGTCGAGTGTTTAGTAGTGGTACTTTGCATCATTTGACAAGGTATAATTCTGCATGGAAGAAACTGAGTAACAGCCTTTGGGAACAAAGAAAATTTTAGACAAGACAATATCTTGTCAGCACTGGACATGTCATAAGCCTTCCTTAACATTTCAAACTCATTTTTTATTTTTTTTATGACTCGTTTCATACCCTGGGTAGTGGAGAATGAAAAAGACCTGGGAGTAATCGTGCATTCAGATATGAAGTTCTCTGAGCACTGCAGACAGGATGCAAGGACAATTCATTGGGTTTTGTCAATGATATACAGGAATTCTGACAGCAGGGAATAGCAGGTGATTATCCTGTTGTCAGACCACATCTTGAGTACTGCATAGAGATCTGATCTGGAGGCCTCATTTTAGGAAAAACATGAATCTGCTGGAATGGGTACAGATAAATAAGATTAATCAAGGAAATGAAAGGGTGCCCTTACTAGGAAAGGCTTCAATTTTGCAAACTGCAGTGTTTGGAGACTGGGTACTTGTGAGGTGATCTTATTGAGGTATTTAAAGCTTTGAATCGATTGAGCAACTGTAATTGGTAGTAGTTAAATCATATTAATAATAACAAGGTGTTACTTTAAATCTTACCTGTACATTGGTATAATTTAAAGTACACTGGTTTGGTAATTGTGATAATTTAATTTGATAATAAATGTTTTGTTGACTATATTCAAAGATATTTGAGAATGTGTGTTATAAATGTTAAGAGTTACTTTTACTTAACCTAGAAGAATGGTGGATTCCCATTTTAAACAATTTCTTGTTTTTTTTTCCCCAAAAAGTCTGATTGATTAATGCATTTACTAATGCACCTGATAGAGACTTAAATTCCTATCCAGTGCTGTTTGAAGAATATGAATTTAAAATTTTTGCATTGTATTCATGAGATAAATATTAGATATTACATTAAACATCATTCCATTACAGAAGCTTAGGTAAATTTATGCCATACAGTGCACAATACTATGGTGGAGAATAAAAAAATTAAGAGAAATAGCACTAAAAGAACTATTGACAAAATTATTGGGAGTATATTTGATCAAAGAGCACAGAATTTACAGAACTGTACATGAAACACATCTGTTATGCATTTTTGTTTTTCATTTTTTATCTAGAGATCATAATAATACGAAAGTTCTCTTTTTCCTTATATCCTCTTTAGCATTGATATTAGCAGTATGGGTATTAAATATAGAAATACAGTCTGTCCTCGTATAGCACGATAGTTGCGTTCCTAGAAATCCTCGTGCAGTGCAAAATCGTGCAATATAAACAACAGGCCCTATGGGAAAAGTAGGGTTAGGTGCCGACCACCCAAGATTGAACACACATTTGGAACCAAAACATTACCAAACACAATAAATAATAGGGTAATTTTAATCGTTATAAAATACTTACGTATTTTATAACGATTAAAATACGTAATAAAAATAATATTATATTATAATAAAGTATTTTTAGTATTTTTTAATACTAAAAAAATATTTTTTACGAATAAAATACGTATTTTATTCGTAAAAAAATTATTATATTAAATAAAATAGTCGTAATAAAATATTGCTAATGCTTTTGCTTCTATCGTAAGCAAACTTGCTTTTTGTTTGATTTTCTATCCAAAGAGATGACAGCCGTTCCATCTCTTCCAATTCTTTGTGTCTTAATCTAATGGAATTTAATTACACTTTGTGTTGTTTCCGCTATGAAAGTTTTTATTTTCTCCGCATTCTTTGTAATTCTCGGCGTTGCCTCATTTAGGTCTGCAGCACGTGCAATATCACATGGTCTTTCATTTCGCTCAAAGCGTTTCACAATTTCATATTTTTTCTCTATTGACAGAAGCGGACTGGCCATAAGCCTTACGGGGGAAACCACGGTGGGCCGGAGGCCGGTGTGATTTTGGCCATAAACCGTAGTATGAGGCCACTATAAATTTTCCCGGGTAAGAATTTTTGACCCAGTCTGCCTCTGTTTATCGATATTGCTTCTTTTTTTTTTTTTTTTTTCTCTCTGAATCTGCAGTGTCTTAGCCAGGAAGCTTCCTTTTCACACCTTTTAAGTATTTTACTCATTTTTAGGGAATAAAGCACAATTACAAAACGAGGAGGCACGCTTGATACACATAAACAAAGCTGCGCGCGTGTAGCAACTGAATAAACAACACCGTAAAGGCTGAGATACACTATTAACACCTCACATTTTACTAAACCACATTTCTGGGGGTTACTACCATAAAACAATAAAAACAATTTCCAGTTGCGTTTCTGCTAGTGGAATCTGTTATAAACTGGTAGTAAACTTCATCTAATTGCATTTGCGATTATATCAATAGCTGGAATTGTGTTGGTTTTTACGTTATTATGGTGAAATGTGTTTCCCCTTCACTGATATAAAACACATAAATACATTTTCTGAATCTTCTTCGTTCCTGTCGTGTTGCATTCAGTTGGGGTGATTCCGCATTCGACTGCCATTTCTTGTAAACACAAAGGCGAATCGTGTATAAGCGAATTCGGTTCGTGTTATATAAGATAACGTTCCTCTATTTATAAATCGTGTATGATCGAATCCGTGTAATGCAAACACGTGTTATACGAGGACCGACTGTATAAGCAAGACTATTTTTCCTTTAATTCTATTAATATCTGAAACATATTTAATTAAAAATATTTGAATCAGTACATAAGTGTGATTCATATTTGACCTAGACATTTAGGTGCAGATAGATCATAAGTGTACAGAGTCACATGATTTTGTAATGTTCACTTTCATCAATTAAGATGAGGTTATGATTTACACCACTTCTCTGCCTGCACACAGAAAGGTGCCCTGCTATCCATTTGGAAGATGTCTGAAGATTAATTCCTGAGAGAGAGAGAGACCTTATAAAGTCTCTCTCTCTTACCCCCACACACATTTTGGGTGCTATTGTTAGCTAGTCCCATCATGCAAACTGTCCCCCCCCCCCCCAAGAGCAAACGTTTCTACAGACATGCACAGTTTCCCTTTCTGGATTGTACCCAGAAGAGTGGCGCAAATCATCAAGCCATCTCTGCCTGGTAAAAGAAAGGGGGGGAAACAATGAATACAGTGTCATGTGCCTCTGCACACCTGAATATATGGGGAAAATTTGAATACCTTGTATATCAAATAACTTATTTCATTATTATTATTATTTTTATTTTAGGAAACTCCTAAAACTCCTCCGCCTTCACCAGAAAGAAGTTTATCACCTATTCCTAAGTCTTATAGTGCCCCTAATTTGCTCCGAAACTTAAGAATTCCAAAGGGAAGTAATATTTTGCATTCTTACTATAGACCAGTATCTTCCATTGGTCTCTCATCGGCTTTTGGTAAACTCCATAATGGATCTGGAAGCAAAACAGGAAGTACCTTGAACAAATGTGAAACTAATTCTGAACTTTCACTAGCCAAAATTAGTTACAGTTCTATAAATAATACTTTATCTGCAGTTCACACATTCCTTGGTATGTCTCCCACAGGACCTTCTGTGATCAATGAACAAATAATGAAAGCAAATGTCATTAAGAATAAAAATATTCATGCACAGTGTGCTGGTTCTACTCTTAACAGAAATGATACATCTGCCCTTCAGCATCCCTGGGGATTTGTGCCAAAGTTGGTAACCCAAAAGGAATGCTACAGAAATATGACACCAGTTATATCACCACCCCTTTCTTACATGCCCAATCCCATTTTACAACTTAATAGTCTCCGATACTTAGGTTTAAATACAGTAGGACCATTAAAAACTCTTCATTCCTTAAGAAAGGGAGGATATGCACTTTGAAATTTTCAGTGTAACCATCATAAAATACTTAGCCTAGTTTAGCTGTCTTAACTTGATTTATTCAAGTTATAGTAGTAGCTAGAATTACAGAAAACTGCACATTTTATATTCTAAGCCTTTTTGGATAGAATACAGTTTTAATGATAGGTTATCTTGTTAATGTGATAAAGAGAAAAAAAGTGGATGCAAAATGGCTTTTTATATGTAATTGGTTTTAAAAAGGTTATAATGCGACTTGATAATAAATTTACACTTGCACACTACTGTTAAACAGTTTCATGTTATATTTGCTGTGATAATGTTCAATATTAAGCTTGTATAGCCATATTACAGGTTCGATGTAATATGAATATTAATGTGATGTAAATTTTTTATTTTGAGCAAGAAGAGCTGTTTACTATATTCTGTTCCCTTTTTTGAAAGAAAAATGATGGAACATGTTATGTTTGTTAAAAGTGCAATGTAAGTTTTTACTTAAATGTTTTTCTTTTCCTTTTTTTTGTAGATATATGTAAATAGGCTGATGAGAACTTGTACATAACTAGGGTGCAATTATGTTTGGGATGATTTATGTGATTAATTGTTTCAAGCTTATTTTTGTATAGATTTAGCTGTTATATTTGGAAGGGTGTGTATATACACAGCCACAGTATATATGTCAGAAAATGTAGGGAAATTTAGAATGTCTATACGGGTATTTAATGATGTATTTTTTAAAAAAAATGAAAAATGGAATTTTCATGTGGTATGGCAGTTCTGGCTTAGTTAAATCTGTCTATGTACAGATTATATAAAATCCATACCTTTGTGAACAAAATCTATACCCTTTTAGGGTTAAAAAGTGTGGATTGGAGTAAATTTGTGATGATGAACTGCCATATAAAACTAGTATGATATAATTTATTTGTTTAGTATAAAATAAAGACATTGAAAAAAAAAAATTCTGAAACCCATTATTTTTTACTGTCACAAAAAAGGTAACTTATTACAATTAAAACTAAAGCCATTTGAATGAGAAGAAAAGGAATCAGTTCTAAATTAAGTCAGCAAATGATGTTGAAAATATATACAGCAGACTCTCGATTCATTAGGAAGCAGATTAACCAGGACACTTCAAGATTCCAAATTAAAAAAAAAAAAAAAAAAATCAACCAAAAATCATAAAATTCAAGTAATAACTAGAATAGGTATAAACAGATGTTTTGCAAGTCGTAGCTAATGTACCTATTCCTTGAAACCCCTGCTGTCTTCACACACAGTGCTCAAAAAAATAAAAATAAAATAATAAAAAAATGTTTTAGTGCATCGCACCAATTGCTGTTTTTTACTAATATTTTTAACTGATTTTTATCAGAAACTCACTTTCTACCTGAAGGTCAATTAACTTGAAGATTAATTTGAAAATTACATTTTCTTCAAAAATGGTTTCACCGATTTTGATGAAATTTTATATTTAGTTCTTCCTTAAATAGTTGAATTAATTGAAAAAGTAAAGACTTCCTTGTATGGAACCAGTGCCCCTGACAGCCTTATGCATAAGGGTGTTCCCACGTAGAACGCAGGTGAACGCTTATCTGTAACTAGCAGCGAAATTCAGCTAAAGCTTCTCACAAGCTATGATAATAATTGAAAGTGGAAGAGAAAAATATTTTTGCAAACAAATTTGAAAATCTTCAAAATAAAGATTCAAATTTACAACATGCTGTAAATCTTTTAAAATCGTCATTATATACAGTGGCAGACAAAAAAAACTTAACATTTGTAGTTGAACATAACATATTTTTTGATTACAGTCATTTTGTTTGTCGCAAAGCAAAGGTATTGGGTCAGATAATGCTTCTATTGCATCAGACAGTAATTACAAGGTATTGCATCAGCCGTTTATATAAATACGGCATTGGAATGGTATACACGCTCATTAGTATCCTGTCTTGCGGAGGTGTAAGCGTGGCTCCATGTGTTCAGTTGGAGTGTAGCTATTGCTCTGTCCCAGGAAGGGCTTTTTACGTGTGCTATCACTGATAAAATAGGCTGCCACCAGTCAAAAGTATCCCAGGTGCTGAAATTAAAGCGTGAAATCGGTGATGTGAAGTGAAGACCTGGATCAGGCCGTAAGAGAGTGACTACGCCTTTCCAAGATCGATATTTGAAACTTCGTAATCGCCATGCTAGTGCTCCTGATCTAAAACTGGACTTTGAGATGGTGTTAAAACAAGTGCACAAACTATCCAAAGACGGCTTTCAGAATGTTGTCTATATGCCTATTGGCCCAAGAAGCCTTTGTTGACCCAACAAATGAAGAAGCGACTTTCTTGGGCTAAAACCCATCTTTCATGGACAAAAGAGCAATGGGACACTGTCATCTTTTCTGACAAATCGAAATTCAACCCGCAAAAAAAAAAAAAAAAAAAAATTGATATTTAGGGTCCCCCGTAAATGATTAAGTCTACCCATATATTTATTTTGTCTGTAAGTTGCTTGTGTTTTCTGGTCGATCTGCTCGTTTACTGGACTAAAAAATCCCAGTTCCTGGGGAAAAAAAACCTTGCTATGTATGCCTGAGACCGACTAACCCAGCTACGGAGTGAAAAGAAGTCCACTAAAATTCCTCGTGTCATCCACAGGATTCAAACCCGGGGCTTTTCCACCCGGTGTGCGGTGGAAAGTGAAGATACCATTATGCTACCCGCACAGACAAAATTCAACCTGCATGACTCGGATGGGAAGCGATATGTGATAAGATGAAAATCAGAGGCATACCATCCTGACTGCATAACACCGACTGTAAAGTTCCCCGCTGGTCAGATGGTTGTAGAGATGCATAACAAGCAAAGGGGTGAGGCTCGGGCAAATTAAGTTTTATTAACGGAACGGTGAATGCAGAAACCTAAACTGCTATCTTGGAGTGCCTGAAATCCATTATTAAGAATAATCACACAGACGTCTAAATCTGCATTTTTCAACAGGACTCAGCAAAATTGGTAAGTTTTTTACTATTTAGATTTAACGATGAGTTTGTCTTCTTGTCTCACAAGGCTTAAAACATGTTTACACCAATATTTTCCCTTGTTTTTCTTCCTTAAGGTGCAGTTATACCTCAGAAATGCTGGCATTACAGTGTTGGACTGGCCCAGCCAGCAACAGTGCAGATTTGAACCCTATTGAAAAATTCTGGTACATAATGTCATCTAAAATTGGTCAGAAGAAGTCAACAAGTAAGATCCAGCTGTAGGAGAGCATTGTAAGGGTGTGGTACCACGAAATTGGGCAACCATATATCCAGAAGTTGATTAACTCCAGAAGATATATCCAGAAGTTGATTAATCGTTGCAAGGCTGTAATTGCAACTCCAGGGAGAACAACAAAATATTGAGCACTTATTTTGCTGATTTACAGTACATAATACTATTTCGTTAACTTGTCATTTCAGTTTGTACATGTAAATGCAATAAAATGTATGTTTGGTTGTCATGATTGCCATTTGCATGATTTCTCATATTTCCATTAATTATGCATTTTACCCTTTGGAAAGATATTTATGGCAATTAGGTATATCAGGTGGAGTCTTTTTATTGGATTTCATTCACAGATATATATATCCCATCTAACAAATGCAATTCGAACATTTCTGAAACCGACAAGCAGCGCAAAACATTATTTGCAAAATTCAAAAGTGATGCAGTTTTTTTGTCCGCCACTGTATTTTAATAAATGCTTATTCAGATGAGAATGACACTAATGTTTTTAAAGAATTAATTCATTTTATACAATTTTCAAAAAATGAAAATTTATATTCACCTTTAATGTATGAAGCAATTCAAGTAGGACTAATATCAACTTTTCCTAATGTGAACATAATTTTAAAAATATTTTTGTCAATTCCTGTTTCGAACGCACCAGCAGAACGATCATTCTCTGTGCTTAAAAGAGTTAAGAATTATATTAGAAATTCACTTGGACAAGAAAAATTAAGTAATTTGGCAATAATTTGTATTGAGAATATCACAAACAGGATTGATTATAATGAACTGATATACCATTTCTCAGCCCAAAACACAAAGTCCATATAAAGTAGTATAAAAATACTTATTAGTTTAAGTGTATTACTTATTGGTTTATTAATTAGTTTAATTTCTGAATTATTCTTCTCGATTAGATTTTCTTATCTCATTTTTTTTTTTTTTTTGTCACAATAAAATGAAATTGAAAATGTTCTTTATATGGGGCTGCCAAATTCCATTTTGCCTTGAGCCTCATGAGGGTATAACACGTCCTTGGCCAAAAGCCATATTTGATCAATCAGTTTCTATTGTTATAGATGATTGCTTTTTATTATTTATAAAAATCTGTACACATTAAATTTAAGTTTACTTACATAACACAATGGAATTACTGGTTTTTACATCATTGGTATGTTCATTTAAACACTGAACATTTATTTCTGAACATAATTCTTTCAACATTTCCATCATGTATTGAAATGGCAAATTAGCATTAGCATTAGTAGAGGCATTTGATGCAAGAAAGCAAGCTTATGCAGCATCAGCCAAAAAAAAAAAAAAAAAAAAAAAACCCACTTCCACTTCACCCCTCTGTTCGTTCAAAATACCTGTCCAGCTGAGCCTTAAACTTATTTAGGTTATCAACCTCCACCACAAGGGATGGCAGTCTGTTCCACCAACCAACCACCTGCTGGCTAAAGGCAAATTTCCGCACGTCTATCCTACATCTGTCTTTCCTCAATTTGAATTTATGCCCTCTCAGGTGATTTTTCTGAGCTAGAGGAAGAATCCCATCAGCATTGAGCATGCTTAAACCATTCAAGGCTTTATACACCTCTATCAGATCACCTCGCTGGTGCCTAGTCTCCAGACACTGTAATTTGCAAAACTTAAGCCTTTCTTCGTAAGAGCACCCCTTTGTTCCATTCACTAATCTTGTTGCCCTTCTCTGTACTCATTCCAGCCAGCTCTACATCCTTCTTGAAATGAGGCCTCCAGACCTGTATACAGTACTCTAGGTGTGGCCTGACCATTGCCTTATACAATGGAATAATCACCTCCTTATCCCTGCTGGAAAAATTCCTGTATATCATTGACAATACTCCATGAGCTACTCTTGCAGCCCGTCTGCACTGCTCAGAGAACTTCATATCTGCCTGCACAATCACCCCCAAGTCCCTTTCATTCTCTACCACTGTCAGTGTAGTACCACAGAGTTGATACGTTGCTCTGGGGTTGCTGTTTCCCATGTGTAGTACTTTACATTTGTCAATGTTAAACTTCATTTGCCACCTCTCAGCCCATCTGCTCAACCTTTCCAGATCCTGTTGCAGCAGCATAGTGTCAGTAGTGTCCTTGACAACCCTGCCAACCTTTGTATCATCTGCAAACTTGGACATTAAGCCTGATACACCATCATCAATATCATTTATAAATACAGAAAACAACAATGGACCCAACACCGAGCCCTGAGGGACTCCACTAATAACATTAGTCCACGATGAGCAGTGTCCATTGATTACCACTCTCTGTCTTCTCCCCCTCAACCACCCCTTTATCCATAGCAGCAATTTGCCTCCAATGTCACACTGCTCCAATTTGTGTAGCAGTCTTCCATGTGCAACAGTATCAAAAGCCTTTCTAAGATCCAAGTATATAATATCAGTTATTCCCTGCATCTAGTTCTTTTGTGACTGCATCATAGTATCCAATCAAGTTGGTCAGGCAAGACTTCCCCTTAACAAAACCATGCTGTGTCTGAGCTATAACTGAAGTCTTGTCTAAATGATCCTGCAGTGCTTCTTTAACCAGTGCCTCCATTAATTTTCCTGGAACAGAAGTTAAGCTCACAGGTCTATAATTACTTGTGTCAGCCTTTGATCCTCCTTTGTGAATTGGGGTCACATTTGCACATTTCCAGTCTATGGGTACCTCCCCTGAGTCCAAGGAAGCTCTCATAATTATGGCTAAGGGTTTGCTTACTTCCTTTGCTGCCTCCTTTAATATAACTGGATAGATCCCATCCACCCCGGGTGCCTTTCTTGTGTTTATCTTCAACAGTTTCTCCTCCACTTTACTCCCAGTTATTTCAAGATTCTGTAGCTTACTGCTAGAGTTGAATACACCTCTGGCATTCCCCTTGCTGAATAACTCCTCATGTGTGAATGTCGATGCAAAATATTCATTTAGTTTGTTAGCTACCTGAGCAGGATCATCAACAGTTGACCCATCAATATCAAGTGGACCAATCTGATTCATCCCCTTCCTTCTAGAGTTTACATAAGTAAAGAACTCTTTGCTGTTTTTCTTTGCATCCCTTGCCAAGGATTTCTCGTAATCTGCCTTCGCCTACCTAACCTCCTTTGTAACTTGGTTGCATATCAACTTGTATCTATCATAGGCTTCTGTGTCATGTGTTAATTTGTAAGTATCCCATGCTTTTTCTTCTCTGCCATATGCCTCATTAGTTCATCTGACATCCATTTTGGCCTAAACCTTGAACAATATTTCTTAGTTGGTATGTAAAGCTTAGTAGCTTCCAAGATAAGTTCTTTGAATGCTTCCCATTTTGAATTTGCTGTTGGTAACATCATCAGTTGGTCCCACTGTATAGAATTTAAATACTGTCTCAGTCCATCGTAGTCGCCTTTACGGAAGCAATAACCCTTCCCTTTTACCCCTAATGGTAGTTACCTCTTTCAGTAAATCCCACTTCAGCACACTGTGATCACTGCCACCTAGTGGTTCATTTATCTGCAGATTCTTAATGCATGAAGAATCACTGCTGATAATCAAATCAAGAGTATTACTCCCTCTAGTTGCCTCCCGAACATGCTGATGTAGAAAACAATCATCCAATAAATCCACAAAAGCCCTGCTAGTGTGTGAGTAACCAGCCCCCAAAATCCAGTCAATATCTGGGAAATTAAAATCTCCCATTATAAGACTCTCTGATTTACTGGCCCACTCTATTTCCCTGTACAGTTCCTTATTATACTCATCAGAGTCATTAGGCCTATAGCACACTCCTACTCTCAATTTTGATCTCCCAATGCTTATGTCACACCAAACTGACTCAACACTGCACTGTCCAGCGATGTCGACTGGCTTCACTTCCTTGGTTTTTATGTGTTTCTTAACTAATAGCATAACCCCTCCCCCTTCCTATCCTGTCTATCCTTTCTGTAGACGTTGTACTCCCCAAATTGCAGTTCTGCATCCCTTATATCTGTGTGACACCACGTCTCTGATATCCCAACAATATCTGCCTTTGATGTTTTGATCAATACCTCAAATTCATCAAATTTATTTACTAAACTCCTAGCATTGGTGTACACGCAAGTATACCTGCACCTGTTTCTATTCTTAGCTATCCTAACACAACCCATGTGTTTACTTGTACCGCAATGGCTCCCAGCAGTCTCTGAAATACCATGCATCTTGTTTTTCAGGCTTCTGCTCATTCTAATAGAAGCAGTGCAAGAATCTCTTTCACCTCTGCCAGTGGCTACTGTCAATCTATTGGTCTTTGTCTCCCCCCAAGCTAGCAGTTTTCCGACCCACCTAACACTGCCTCGATAGCATCAGCAAATATTCTTGCACCCTTTCTATTTAAGTGTATCCCATCCCTGTAGAAGCAATCTCTCCTGTTAACAAGTACAGTCCAGGCTGAAAAAAATTCTACCCCTTGGGCCTTGCACAATCTTTCCAGGGCCGAATTGATCGACAAGGCTCTCATCATATACTCCCTCCTATCGTGTCTGGGCAGAATTGCAGACACTTTCAAATTCAACCCTAATTCTCGGCTTTTTTTCAACAGTGACCTGTACTTGTTGAGTAATTCTGCCGGTCTCCTACTCTTAATATCATTAGTGCCAACGTGTACAACTATATCACCTTTTGTGCGCTTAAAAGATGATATTCGCTCTACAACGTCATCAACCTTTGCCCCTGGCAGACATACCCTGGTCCTGTTCCACCTATCTTTTTTACAAAGCATGTTCCCCGTTTCCCTGACAATAGAGTCACCAACAACTACTAGTTCCTTCGGGACCAGCGCATTCTGCCTTGGGGGTTGTCTCTGTGTCACGCGATGCCCAAGTGCAAGCTCTGGCGTTGATGTGGGCAGCTGAGAGCTTGATGGGCCCCTCAATTTAGTTTCTTCGAGGGCATCCACCCTGTCCTTCAAGCTCTCATATAGGCCCACAAGAACGCCGAGTTGTTGCCTGATATCGATACACTCCTTGCATCGCGCACACACAAAGACATCCCCCTTGGCAGTATCATGTCCCGTACCCGATTGCTCTGCAAACATCAAGCAAACAGTGCATTTTATAAGGCTGTGAGTCAGAGGACAACTACACCCCTCAGTTCTGCTCTGAGCCACAGCGCTTCCATTAGCTTGAGCCTTTTGCTTTGCTGCTCTGGTCTGAGTCATGATTCTATTAATTTATTAATTATTTTTTTTATTAATTAATTAATTAATAAAATAAAAATAAATAAAAAGCTATATATCATTTTTCAGTTTCTGAAAACCCCAGTGACCATTGACTGTAACAAGATATATACTTATTTAATTTTTTGGTTGGTGCAGCAAAAGCCTTTGGCTTTCTTGCACTGTATGACTACTATGAATTCTAATGTCTTTGGTCAGAAACAAAAATTTGTGTACTGTTGCATTTTCCACTTACTTAAAGCTAAGAAACAAAAAAGTTGTGTCAGATAATTGCTCTACACCTAATAATCTAACATACCATCAGAATTTTCATATAATTAAAAACTTCTGGTGGAACGTTGAATTATTTTTGGTATACTTGCAATGTATCAGTGTCAAAAATGTTTCTAAAGTACATAGAAGTCCTCGTGCACAGCAGCATAGTTGGTGTAATCGGTCTTCCCCACATTGGATGGAAAAGACCCAAGTTCGAATCCCATTGATGACACAAGGCATCTTTCAGAACGGTACTGAGTTAGTCAGTCTCGGCAAGGGTAGCATGGTTTTTCATCCAGCAAACAGCATATTGACCACAGAACGTGCAATTTACAGACATTACATATGGTGAAAAATGGCCAGTGTTAAAAGGGAGATCTAATGTAAGTGTTGGAGGAAAAAATCTTACCTATCCATGAAATGAAAAAAAGAGTATTGTCTTCTTCCAGAACAGAACACTTTGATCCCTGGTAACTTGAAACTATGGGAAGCTAAAATTAACAGCTGCTGGGAAGTTAATCAAGCCCTTCACAACAGAAAATACCCCCCGCCTAAACACAGGTGTTTAGGCAGGGGAGGGAGAGCAGATAGAAGAGGTGGGTGTAGACCTGAGGAAGTTTTATGAGCCTCTCAGAATGTGGCTGAAATTAACAGTTGCTGGGCAGTTAGTCAAGTTCTTTACAATAGAAGCCTGCATCAATAACGTGAGGAATTTTTATGGGCCTCTTTCAGAACTGAGTTAGTCTGTCTTGGCGAGGGTAGCTTGATTTTTCATCCAGCAAACAGCAAATTGACCATACAACACACAATTTACAGACATTAAATATGGTGCAAAATGGCCAGCATAAAAAGGGTGATGTGATGTAATTGTAGTATTTTCTTCTTCCAGAACAGAACACTTTGATCCCTGGTAACCTAAAACTGCTGGAAGCTAAAATTAACAGTTGCTGGGAAGTTAGTCAACTCCTTTACAATAGAAAATCACTAATTGCTCAAATTACTCCTTCAGGAACAGATAAAACTCATAGGATTAAACACATTATGCAGATGTAAAGCATCCCTCCTTTGAGCAGTGAGGTGCTGGAGGAGGAAATCCCTGCAGATGAATGTTGACATGAGTTTCATCAATTGGCATAAACTTTCCTGAAACTCCCAGCAGAACCAGTACTACTGAAGGGTATTCATGTAGCTTGAAAGGCATCCACACTTTCCAAAACTCTGATATTGCCATTCCAGTTGGTACCATGCTCCTTGGAACACCACTGATCCTACTGTAAGGGAATATTGTGTTTCCTGTATTTGAAATGTGCAAGAGGATTTGCCGACAATGATGGGTGAAGATACCTTAAGCAAGAACTCTGGAACCTGGCATGCACTCATCGACAATTTCATATACTAAAATAGTTAGCTGTCCTTCCCCAACCAGTCAACGGTAATGCTGCAATCACAAACAAAAACCAACTCACTCAGCCTGGCAAGTAGGAAGAATGAGTTAAACATGGAAACCAGGACAGAACACTTTGATCCCTGGTAACTTGAAACTATGGGAAGCACAGGTGTTTAGGTAGGGGGGGAGAGCAGATAGAAGAGGTGGGTGTAGATATCTGCTGCAACAATGGATACCGATCCAAGCATATCAAGAATATTTTTGACAATGCTTCTAAGTGATCTGTGCAACCTTCAGATACCTTCCTCCAGATCACACAAAAGAATCCAGAGGTGAACTTTTTAGTTGGCTAGCTGCAAATTCAAATGCAGACTCAGTAATTGCTGAGAACTTTAATATTTCACCCCAAAAGCATGGGAAAGCTAATTATGAGCTTGATGCAGTGCTTGGAGATATTAAATTTATGCAAATTAATACTTCAGCTACAAGCGGAACTCAGGCTTAAGACCTGCTGTACCATAACACATTGCACATTAGGTTGATTAGGAACCTACTGTAAATTTAATTTCGACCACAACACAGTAACTGTTGCGGTATCTTTGCAAATGGAAAGTCGTACTTAGGTAGCTGGCGCAAAAACAGAACAAAGAATCTTTTCTGGAAATATATCAGTTTATAAATTACAATTAAAAACATTACTGAATATAATTGGAATGACTTGCAATCAAAATAAGAAGCCACTAGCTGAATAACATATAGGCTGTTCCAAACTGCTCTGGAGGGCGCTTCAAACAAAATCAGATTTTCAGAGAGAACGAACGGAAGCATAGTTCGGACCCCAATTCAAAATCAGTTTTCAATGGAAAAAAATTCAGAAAATAGCAAAATCCTTATTGCATTACATATTGTAGAAGACGGAAAGAGCCAACTTCATTAAATAACAGAAGCAAGAGCATAACTTAATTTAGAAAGGAAAAGTTCTTTCTAAGTCAAGAAAAGCGAAAATAATTGTTGATTGCAGCGCTAATAACGATATGAGAAACAGCTTTAAGGACTGGGCTGATGCTACCTTTTGACACAACTCCCAAGATGTAGGAGTATCTACCCAGATATGAAGTGGGGGAGGAACCTAGACCTCGCAACCTCAAAAACATCTGCTAAGTGTGGAATTACAATCTCTAATTCTGCCCAGATACGAAGAAGGGAGTGTATATTGAGAGCATTGTGAATCAATTCGGTCCTGGAGAGACAGAATGTACAAGGCTCGTGCGGGGTAGAATTTTTTACAGCATGGTCTGTGCTTGTTAACAGGAAAGACTGTTTTTACAGGAATGGGATACACTTGAATAGAAGGGATGCAAGAATATTCGCTGATGCTAACGAGGCAGTGATAGGTGGGTTGGAAAACTGCTAGCCTGGGGGGAGGGAACTAATAGTTTAACTAGAGCCACAGGCAGAGGTTAAAGCGATTCTTGCATTGCTACTATACAGCAGCCTGGAAAGCAAGGCGTCTGGGATTTCAGACTCTGCTGTGGATCATCATGGAGCAAATGAATATGTGGACTGTGTAAGGGTAACTAAGAGTAAGAACATGTGCAGTATACTTGCATGTACACTAATGCTAGGAGCATTGTAAATAAATTTGATGAATGTAAAGTACTGATCAAGTCATCAAATGCAGGCATTGTAGGAATAGCGGAAATACAGTGTCACTCAGACATAAATTACATCATATAAAAAACATTATGGGAATCCTATTGCCCCAAAATTTGATACTATGGCATACCATCTTCAAAAGGGAAGCAAATATGCGTCGAAGGTCGTATTTATATGGCCCAGGCACGTTCCATTGTAGTATTTCAAAAGCGCTCGATTAGACAAGTTGTCTGTCCAACATGTCAGACATAAGTGATGCTGGATATGGTGTGCAATGTATACAGGACAGGAGAGGTGGACGGGTTATGCTCTTAGTTAAGAAGAATATTAAACCTAAGGCAGTGCATCCAGTTGATTTGGGTGATGAGTGCAATGTTGGGTCAATTTGGTGTGATATAAGCACTGGGAAAACAAAATTGAGAGCAGGAGTGTGTTAGAGGCCTATTGACTGTGGTGAGCAGTGTTGAATCCAGGGGGGTGAATAAAATTCCCGTGAAAAATAATATTTTTTATTTTATAAAACACGAATTCAATAAATTTATATCAAATAAGCAACACGAAAAATCACATCAACTAAGTGCGGTACTTGTTAGGTGGTAGACGCCGAAAATAAATCACTAAAATTCAAGACACGAGATTTTCAAAATAATTAAATGGGCAATATTTCTGGACATAAAAAGGACTTGGTGCGGATGGAACTATCCAATTATATTAATGGAGGCAGCAAAACGGGTAAGCAAATCCTTAGCCACAATTATGTGAGCATTTGGATTTAGAGGAGGTTCCTATGCACTGGAGGTGTCCGAATATATCTCCAATTCATAAAGGGGATCAAAAGGTGGCAGAGTGAGTGCAGACCCGTAAACGTCTGTTCCTGGGAAAATAATGGAATCACTAGTTCAAGAAGTAATGCAGGACCATTTGGAAAGGAGTGTAATTATGCTGCAATCACAGCATGGATTAATTAAAGGGTGGTATTGTCTAACCAATCTGAAAGATTACTATGATGCAGTGACCAAGGAACTGAATCCTAAAGATAACTTTGATATAATATTCTTTGATTTCAGGAAGGCTTTTGATACTGTTGCACATCAAAGACTGCTTACAGAGTGGTTATTAATGGGCACTGATGTTCATGGAGTTCTCCAGGGTTCAGTGCTGGGTCCATTGTTGTTTTCAATATTTATCAATGATAATAATGAAGGTATATCAGGCTTAATGTCTTAAGTTTGCAGATGATACAAAGGTTGGCAGGGTGGTTAGCGAAAGTCATCAGGGTGAGCTACTGCAACAAGATCTCGGAAAATTGGGTCCATGGAATACAAATGCAAGGTGCTGAACATGGGTAGCAGTAACACAAGAATAGCTTATCAACTGTGTGGTACTACACTCAGAGCAGTAGAGAATGAAAAAGACCTGGGAATAATTGTGCAGTCAGACATCATATTCTCTGAGCTGTGCAGACTTGTTTCCAGGACAGCCCATGGAGTTTTGTAAATAATATACAGAAACTTTGCTAGTTTCTGTATATTATGTATACGGCCATGGGTAGGCCGCATCTTGAGTACTGTATAGAGGTCTGGAAGCCTCACTTTAGGAAGGACTCTTACCTAGAAAGACTTCAGCTCTGAAAATTGCAGTGTCTCGAGACTAGGCACCTGCGGGGAGATCTGATTGATATGTGTAAAGCCTTGAATGGATTGAATAAGCTGAATGTGAGTGATATTCTTCCACTTGCTGAGACTACACACACGAGGCATAAATTCAAGTTGAGGAAGGATGGTTGCAGGATAGATGTGCCGAAGTTTGTTTTTAGCCAGAGGGTGGCTGATTATTGGAACAGACTTTCATCTGTTGTGAAAGTGGATGGGTTGAATAAATTCAAGAGAGGACTAGAAAAATTCTTGGAGTGTACAGATGGGTGAATTGTAGGGTTTTTTTTTTTTTTTTTCTTTTTTGGCTGATGCTCTATATGCTTGCTTTCTTGCATCATTTGCCGTTACTACTATTAATACAATCACAAAATGGAAACTTTAAAAATGCTATAAATCAGCTACTCAACAAGGCTACTATGGGGCCAAATAAATTTCTGGAAATATATCAGTTTCTAAATTAGAATAAGTATCTCTTTCATGATGTAATAATTCTATAATATATATTCAAAACAAAATTGGAACAGACCAGTTCAAGATATGAAGGTAAACGTAGAATAATATTATGTAAAATAAATTTAACAGAACTGATTAATGCTATCGAACCAACAATTAAACACTACAGAAGATTGTGATATAAGAAAATGTAGACTATGTAAAAATAAAAAAAAAAAATATATATATATATATAAATATTTTTATATATATATAAAATGTGCAGAGCCCAAGGTTTTGCACATTTTTAGAGAGAGGTGCTTAAACTAAGAATGCCAACAACAGATTTTAGTACCCAGCATAAGAAAGAGGCTAATTAATTGTACTCCAAGGAGAAGGCACAATGCCTTGAGCTATGACCAAAGAGAAAGCTCTGAAAATAATTAACTAAATTAATAAAATTATCTGGTCTGCTATTTGTTCGGTTATCTGTTATTCTGCTAGTACGCTATCAAATATTAAGCAACCAAATTATTAATAAATTATTACCTTTTTCTTACTAAGGCCTCTTAGCCTATCTTTTGGTCCTGCAGTTACTGGAAAATAGCAATCAAACACATAGCTTTTGCTGATTATTATTTGGTTGTATTGAATGGTGCTATATAACGCACCCTTGATAACGTACTATTCAATATATCCTCTTATAATAACTGGAAATAATTTTATTTTTATTAATTTAATTATTGTGTAGAGCTTTCTCTTTTTTGAGTTAAGGAGACAAAATGGTACTCATACCAAGAAAGGCTTCAGTTCTGCAAAATGCAATGTCTGGAACTAAGCACTTGCAAGGAGACCTGATTGAAACTTTAAACGGATCGCATAAACTAAATGCTGATGGCATCCTTACTCATTCTCGGACAACACACATAAGGGAACACAAATTTCAACTGAAAAGGAATGGTTACAGGATAGATGTAAATTTTCTTTCAGGGAGTAACTAATTGTCAGAATTAACTTTCCATCTGCTGTTGTGGCAGTGGATAGTTTGAATAAATTCAAGGAAGACCGTTGTGGTAACATTTTAGACACATCAGCGACTTAGACCGTATTCAGCCGTATACATTAATCTGGAAATTACTACGTTCTGTGGTCGATTTGCCGGTTTTCTGGATGAAGTGTTGCATGGTTTCCTCTCACCCGAAACGGACTAACTCAACCACGTTGTGAAAAAAACTCAAAATATTCCTCGCATTATTGACGGAATTCAAACTCGATCCTTTTCCATCGGTGCAGGGAGAACGATGCTTACGCGCACTGTGCTTATCGCGTGGACATTTAAGGAAGGACTAGAAAAATTATTAAAGGGGATGCACAAATGAGGTGGATAGTTTCAATAAGCTGAGAATTCTTTCACCATCTCACTTGCGATGTTGTACTTGAACCTCAGTTAAACCCTTGGAGGGTGCAAGTTATCACAAGGAATTTCTTGACGCTTGCCCATCTCCTACCGAGATGCTAGACGCCCCAAAGTTTGACAATATAATTTCTTGCCCACGGCCAAATGCGAGGCTGTCTGCTGGTTCGAGTTTAACACTGCTTCTCACTCAGCGTGCTGAATAATCTTCAGATATGTATCCCCAGCAAATATAATGGAAACATTTAACACACTTTAGGCCGACGCACAAAGGTTTTTCAAAGATTTTGGGGACTCTTTTCTTCTAGTTCAATTATGAAGAATCCCTGCAAATTTATGTATGATCTTTTGAAATGGTCGTTCTGTGTCTCTACGCACTATAATAGGACTATATTTCTGCTTAATAGGAAGCCATACTTCAAGATATTCAAGATCCTAAACGCTAGGAATAATACATGTGCAGATCTTGCTTAAGGGTAACTGTTTCTGTCCTTTCTGAGCATGAGGTGGCTCTGCTAACCGCTAATTTTGAAAGCTCCGCAGTCGCCGAACATTATTGGGTTGAGCGCTGGCGATCATCACGTGTACGTAATTCTGCTTTACCGACACTCGTGATGCACGATCATGCCCAGCTAACTTGTGCTATTGTAACCATCAATATATACTGAAGTACACCATTCACAGACTAGCTGATGAAGAGGCACTTCGCTTCGAAAGCTACTATATATTTTAACGCTTTTATCTTATTTCATTTCTGTTTTATCTTATGTATATATCATTTTTATTTTAATAAATTTATTTTAACCAGTTAGTCGGTCGCCGCAAGAAACTTTGATGATGATGCTTCTATCCTCTTGGGTAGCACAGTTTGATATAATCGCCATCTTCATCACACCGGGTGGAAAAGATCTGAGCTCAAATCCCGTCAATAACGCGGGGAATTTTTATGTGCCTTTTTCACAACGTGGCTGAGTTAGTCGGAATGAGACGAAGGTAGCATGTTTTTTTTTTTTTTTTTTTTCCCTCCCAGAAACGCGGGTTTTTCGTCCAGCAAACAGCAAATGAACTACAGAGCATACGCAATTTACAAATATAATACATACGGTGCAAAATAGTCCAAGTTGCTGATATCCCTAAAACTCTACAACAACAAGTAACTATTATTATTATTATTATTATTATTATGTCTAAGGTGGCACCTAGACTTCCGTCTATCTCCACCTGATCAAGTTGACTTTGTGCAGAACCTCTGCAAAATAGACGTGTATGGAAGGTCTCTTCGCCATCAGGGAGAAGCTGTCACCTGCACAGCCGCTCCCCGTTGGCGAATAGACCCTAATGGCCGCCCATATTCACTTGGTGCTGGTCCTGGTCTTCTATTTTAAGTGCCTCATGCACAAAAATCCCGCACCCACCGGAAGTAGTGCTATACCGGTGGGTGCCAGCAATCCCGCTCCCAGGCTGCCCACACCTGAGAGCCAGCAAAAAACATATATACACACACATAATATAAACAAACTAAAAGAAAAAAAAAAAAAAACAACAACAAGTAACTGTTTCCATACTGACATGGAAATAGTAAGTCAGTCAGCAGTGAGTTAATATGGACTGCATTGTAAGTAAATCCTGCACGGACTGCGCCAAAAATTTGTTTCTCATTTAAATCAAAACTTACTCATTTGTAATTTGAAGATATATCAAGTAATATAAGCAATTTTAAGACTCATGTAAACATTTAAGCAAGTGGAGCCCACATTTACTGTAATGTAACCCTATATGAATGTGTTAACTCGCAATTCAGTTTGTAGTTAACCTGGGCAACATCAGGATTCACCGCTGGATAACAACAGACTTAAGAGGTCACCTCCTAGCCTATTGTTGTTCAGCGGTGAATCCTTATTGATTAATAAACTGATAAATAATAAAAATAAATATCATAATTGGTTTTTCCAGCATTAGAAATGCGAATGCCTTTTACGAAGTCTTATTTAGTAGATGTAATATGAGAGCGAAAATGAATTCGTGCTAAAGGAGATGATAAATGCTGTATTACGTTTTAAATTTTTGAAAAATAATTTCGGAACCGAGACATATATGCGTCCTGAAAAAAATGTTGGGACACTGGCAGAAAACATCGAAAGCCCATACAAATTTTGGAACACCAGCACATCTAGGATGACAACTGGTTGTCCTAGTCATTAGGTAACTCTGGCTTCATTACTCCGCAAAACAATCAGACAGCAGTAAGTTAATAAACTAAGTGCTCTACAGGTCCTTAGGACATTCAGTTTACTGATTCACTACTTTTCCAATATTGTAAGTTCTTCAAGAAATATTGAAGAAATCTTACTAGCTGATGATGTAATTAATTTAAAATCATACAGACTATTTAGTGATGCATGCTCAATCCTTTAAAACAACCTAACAAAATTAATATTCTTTTCTTACCATCGCATGCACTTAGCAGTCTTTGGATTTCTTCCGCACAGCTACTATTCTCTTTTCACTAATAGTTGGGCTACTAGAGTACTGTCTTGTGTTTTGAAATTTCCCCATTTAGTTTCTCATCTCACGTCCACAAAGCGAAATTCTGTGAGACTTTTTTCAGAACTTTCGTCTCTCCAGATGTAACAGACAGTACGGCTAATCAGAACATTTAGTTTTATTTTTTGTTCGGTAGTAGCCAATTAGGAACTGAGTTAGGGGCCCCTATTCGCAACAGAAGAAAAAAGTCATTAATGGTATTGATTATATTTCTCTAACTGCAAAGATTGGAAAATGCTACTGGTTTCCAGACCCTGCCGATTTAATAAAAACATTGCGCACAGTATGTGAGATAAGCATTTAAAATATGAATTATATGTTTTATATAAAAATATTCAAACCTTACTAAGTTTTTCTTATTTTGACAAAAAAAAAAAAAAAAAAAGCTAAGAGTATCTTTTCCTAAAAGTAAACACCATATAGAAATGCGTGATCACAGATTAGCAATCTCGTGTGTAGACAGTGGGTAGGATCGCCGACCTCCCCACACCGGGTGGAAAATACCCGAGTTCGAGTGCTGTCGATGATGAGATGAATTTTATGGGTCTTTTACACAAAGTGGCTGAGTTAGTCGGGCTCACGCGAGGGTAGCATGGTTTTTCTCCTGGAAACTTGGGTTTTTCATCCAGCAAACAGAAAATCGCCATCAGGATACTTATAGACAGTATACACGGAGCAATATGGCCTTAGTTGCCGATGCTCCTAAAACCCTATAACAACAAAAACAACATAGATTAGCTGACAAACAAGTAAATGCACAAAAAATTCTTTTACAGCAGAACTATTTGTAAAAAATCTGTCATGAATGGATAATAAAATGTTAAAAGCTTAAACACGTTGTGAGAATTCCAGAATAAACAAAAAGGAACTTCTTCAATTGCCTCAACGTTTTGTTTTACTATTAGAAAATAGACTGCTTCCTACAGTACGATTCTAATCTATGACGCGAGAAATTTTTACGGCCTTTTTCACAACGTGGCTCAGTCATCTTTAGACGACAGTAAATTGGCTTTCTGCTCCCAGAAAACAGGCAAATTGACCACAGACATATACATACGGGGCAATATGGCTTAAATCGTTGATGCGTCTAAAAACCCTATAACAAATGCTGCTATGTTATAAATCCTCGCAGAAAGCACAGTGGTTTTGATTATTTTTTATTTTACATCGTGATTATGTGTAAGGGAGGACGGCGATTCTACCAACCAAATATACTACCCACGAGGTCTATTGACCACAAAATATCCGCAACAGTCCATTATACTGATGCTTGGCATTATGGCCCTAGTTACCTAAAAAAAAAATTCTTGTTTCTCAGAGGAAGTTCCAGGAGCAACGTCTACAAGAGATTAGGGCGCCTCCGTAACCAGGTGGGAAGGAGCAGCAATGCATACCACACGCTTCTTGATTAGATCGGGGTTCGAGCCCGTCACCACCAAATACGGAGGATGCGGAAAGATCAGGGAATGACCACCGCATATTCCCGGAGCAATATGGCCTTAGTTGCTAATACTCCTAAAAAAAAACAAAAAAACAAAAAAAAAAACAAGAGATTAGACATAATTATATCTCAACAAATATTATATCTCAGCAAATCTTGCTGATCCTAGCTTCTAGGATGGGATCCTCCATGCGATTCCATGGCACGAGAAGTCAGTCCACTTCTCCACCTCTATTTCATTTAGTCTTGCTTTATTTCTTCTACTTTCTAACTATTGGAGGGTTTCTCTGTTTGATCTTCCTGTCTTCTATTCTTTCCTACCTCTCCAGCTCCCAAACTTCTCCTTCAATAGTCTTTTAATTTTATCCTTATTTGAGCTCTCCCGGGTCTTTTTCCCTGGGTTAGTCCAGCAAATGATAGTAGATCCTGGCTGCCTCCACGTGGCGGGGATGAGGGGTGTGGGACGTGTTGACCAGGTGTTGCTACTTGCCATCTACTAAGAGCCAGGTATCGGCCGACAACATAACAATGCTATACTCATATGGTAAAAAAAGGTAAAGTGCAGCCATTATCAACCCACTGCAGGATGGAAGCCTCCTCAACAATTCACGCTGAGGGAAATGGACCATAATCTGTCACGCTGGTCCATTGCGGGTTGGCAGATCGACCGTATTCAGCAGTCAGGGGCTTGAACCCCGGTCTACTCAAAGAGCGTGTTTCCAATGCACTTACGCTCCTGACCACCCGGCTATGGAGGCCTTTTATACTCATATGAGGGGGTATCAAAAAGTTCGTACCCTGACCTAGATAAAATTCAGTAGGAAGCTGCCGTTTTTAATATAAGTTGTCTACATAATCAATAACTAACATGTGTAATTTCATCCGTAGGTGATCGTACCCCAGAGGTGGAGCCCGGAATCTGAGGAAGGACGCTATGGTTGACAAAGTGGAGTATCGAGCAGTGATAAAGTTACTGCATTTGCAGGGCAAGAAAGCTCAGGAAATTGACGAAGAAATGAAAGCTGTGTATGAGCAGAATTGTCCGTCCTATGACACTGTAAAAAAGTGGAAACGGGAGTTCCAGTGCGATTGTACAAGTGTCTTTGACGAGCCAAGAGAAGGAAGGCGATCAACATCCACAGACGGTGAGACGGTTGCAAAGGTTGAGCAGCTGGTACTGAGTGACAGTTCATTTAATCGAAAATGCAGTGGGAATTAGTTATGGATCTGCCCACAGCACTGTACATGACAAAAAAAAAATATATATATATATATATATGATATTAGGGTACCTGGTTAATAATGGGTAAATAATTACATCTACCCATATATTTATTTTGTCTGTAAATTGCGTGTGTTGTCTTGTCGATTTGCCTGTTTGCGAGACGAAAAATCCCCAGTTTCTAGGGGGGGGGGGAACCTTGCTATCTACGCCTGAGACCGACTAACTTAGCCACGGAGTGAAAAAAGCCCATTAAAGTTCCTCGCGTCATTGACGGAATTCGAACCCAGGCCTTTTCCACCCGGTGTGGGGAGGACGGTGCCGATACCAATGTGCTACCCGCGCAGGCTCATTTTACATGACCAAAAAAAACGAAACTATTATATTAGGCCACCCGAATATTTAAATTAATATCTTTATTGAAGGCAGTGAATGGTTACATGATTGCCTGATGCAATAATACCCATAACAGCGACAATGCTAAGGGCAAATTCATCATCTGCCGTGCATTGTGTATAATGTCTGTAAATTGCCTGTGTTCTATGGTCGATTTGCCTGTTTTGCTGGACGAAAATACCCAGTTTCTGGGGGGAGGGGGACGGAAACCTTGCTATCTACGCCTGAGACCGACTAATTCAGTCACGGGGTGAAAAAGTCCATTAAAGTTCCTCGCGTCATCGGCGGGATTCGAACCCAGGCCTTTTCCACTCGGTGTGGAGAGGACGGTGATAATACATTTTACATGACCATCTGCACATGTCTAAAGTCTCCGCACGATGGGTTCCAAGATTGCTGACGCCTTTTCAGAAGTTATGTCGAATGCAATGTTCTCGCCAACTGTTTGATTTGTGTAATGCGGATGTTGAGAACTTTTTTGTTCGATTGGTGACAAATGACGAATTCTGGGTGTACCAATAATCCGGAGACTAAAGCATGTCAAAACAGTGGCTTTGATTCGTCTCAGGAAGGCATCAATGAAGTGGAATCGTGGTTTCAGGCAAAAAGTGCGGACTTCTATGATCAAGGCATTGATCCATTGATGGGAGAAATGTGTTACATGCGGAGTATAATAAGAAAAGGATACATATAAAAGGATTAAAGTTCCTGTGAAGTTTCACTTTTCTAGGGCTATTATTTCTAGATAAGGGTACGAACCTTTTGATACCCCCTCGTACATCAAACACATTACATACAAATGGCCGGTTTTGGCGTAAGCTTCTACACAAGATGTACAACGGCGGCTAATGGGGGAAACCCCGGGATCCGCCTCAACAACACATGAATATCCCCTGAATATTCCGCTTAGTTACCTTACCACACGGACACAAAAATACAGAACTTTAATATAGCTTAAAATAAAATCCAGCTTTACTTAATACTACGAAAATGCCACTTTTATTGACTTTACATCCTCCCCAGAGCCTTTAAAAATTAATCAGATTCCCCGAACTTCCCACACTTAAGTTAGATTACTTAAGTGTGGGAAGTTAGATGTTTAAGTTATTATGATGATTTAAGATATTTAAGATGATTAAGTTAGATGTACTATATTACTTAAGAGTCACGTTTAGAGCTCTATTTGCTCATATTTTATAAGTTACTATTTAAAATAACTTTTTTTTTCTCTCCTATCTTGTGAGTTTATACAATCAATGGATTGCCAGATTCTGCACTGAGGTGCCCAGCCTTCCACCGAATACCAAAAAAGACCGAATCGGCGGTCTAGAAGATGTGGCACTGCACACTAATAAGTAACATTATGTTCTCTTTTTACAGAAGTGTTATTCATTAGTAGTTGTTGTAATAGGGTTTTAGGAGCATCAGCGACTAAGACCATATTGCTCCGTGTATACTGTCTATAAATTGCGTGTGTTTGCTGGACCAAAAACCCCAGTTTTCGAGAGAAAAAACCAAGCTGCCCTCGCCTGAGACCAACTAACTGAGCCACATTGTGAAAAAGGTCCATAAAAATTCTTTCCGTCATTGACAGGACTCGAACTCAGGTTTTTTAAATAAATATAAGACTTCGCTAGGTAATGTATTACAATTTTATATATATATATATATATATAAAGAATCTAGTAAACAAACATTCAAGCAAAAGTGATGTGAAGTTTTTTTTTTTTTTTTTTTTTTTAAGCGTAAAAATATCAGGCGTAAATGTTTAAGGAAAAGTATCCCTTTGTCTCACTGCTCAGCTGATTCGTTTTTATCAACCAGCACAATTTTTACATCGTTGGCATAACGAAATGATGTGAGAAGCAGATTACAAGCCTTAAAATCGTTTATCTTCTTTTTGATAAATGTCCTTTCCTTTAAACATGGAAACGAAAAGACAGAATTGTGGAGAATGGTCAGAGCTGTTGAATTAACTGCTTTTCATTACACTAGGAACCGGATCTAAGAAGGCGGGCCGAAGAGTGCGGATTCATGCTGAAGGGTTTTTCCTCTTCCAAATCTGGGATTAAGTGGCACGTAATCGGTTCCGGTAAAGTGAAGGAAGCTGTCCTGATCCTTTAATTCTTTCTCCAGTACACATGCACTCTCCTGCCTAGATACTAAGATTTATCACTTTACCTCGGAAATGGCGCATTTGCGGCTTTTCTTGTTTTAAACTCCGAACAACGTCCATTTATTTTCTTTCTCTTCTCGAAAGATTACTTCTTCTCCACCCCCGCTTTCTTTGACAGAAAATGTGAGAATTGATAACGGCATTCTGTTTCTATCGAACATAAAGAGTGTTGGAAAATATAGATAGAAGTCAGGTGTGACCTGTCGACTGTATGTAAGCTTTTTTTGAATGCGGCTTTTAGGACAACAGAAATATCCGCATTGTGGCAAACGTTGCGATGCAGAATCAGTTTTATGTCGCTTCATGGCCACAGCATTCTGATTCTGAAAGTAGCGAATTGATAGAAAAATATCGCCTTTTATGGGTATATTTATTAAGTTATAGTGTGACAGAGAGAGAGAGAGAGCGAGCGTACTAGTGCTGCAAGCGATCATTTGTTTCCCAACTTTGTATCTGGGAGGGCTGAGGACTAGGCTATGGCACAAGAAGACCTAACGTAGTCTGCGTAATTACTAGTCGATGGGCAAAGCGGTAATCCTACAAGAGATAGAGAGAGAAAGACAGAAGGAGAGAGAGTGGCGAACAAACATTGCTACTGACTCGATAAATTGACCGCAATGAGGAAGTAAACTTCAGCTCCAAGCGAAACGATTACGGTAACCTCCTGCGGATCGTCTGGGGATTTACGGTAGTCAGGGCTGTGGGGCTTCCTGACGTAACCAACGGTTTGCCAAACATAAAAAGGGTGAAACATTTCTAAATGCCTCTATATTCATTCCCACAAACTACTTTAGAGGGTAAAGCCATTGTCTCGGGTGATAGAAAATGCTTTCGGATAATTTTTATCAAGAAGAATTAATGGCAAGCATTATTACTCTGAGCAGATGGAATCAGAAGTCTTAAATCATAAAAAAAAAAAAAAAAAAAATGGTTTCTTTTTTTTTTTTTCTTTTTCTTTTTTTTTAACATTTATTTCTATCTGTGATATACTGGTCTTTTTTTAAAACTCGAAATTGATATTTATTATCAAATTAAATATGCCTACACGAAACTAGTCACCAAAAAAATGGGTGGAAGTACATAAATTATGCAGTATAAGTACTACAGTATTAACAATCAGATACATATCTGTTTTAAATAAATTCCCAAATGGACAATTTGATAAACGGCAAAATAAGCTTAGTACAATTAAATAAAACAGATTTAAACAATACGAGGGACGTTTGAAAAGTTCGTAGCCTGAGTATGAAGGGTTCATTTGAGGAGTCTGGTGACATGCTACTTTTTAACATCATCCCCTCTGGAATCGATACACTTTTGCCACCGATGCTGCAATGCGTTGATTCTGTGGGGGTGGGTAAGAAGCTATTTTTATTACTCTGAAAATCCTATTCCTCAAAGAGGCCTACAATTATATTATATTATGTTATATTTTTTTATATCCCCTTATTTTAACCCCTCCCACTTTAACACCTGACTTGATTGATTTCAGAAAATTCCCAGACTCACGGGGACCCCTAATATATTAAGGTATTCTTCCACTGGACTGGCTGAGTTTAGAAATGACAGACACACACACAAGAATGTAGAATATACAAATTTGTTTTTTATTGTCATATTATATATAAGAAAATTACAATAACCTTTAACAGAATACAGTATTTAGTTTGACACTTGTTATTTTACTAATTTATAAATGTGTATATATCTTGTAATTTACAGTCAACCTTGTTATCAAAAGAACTACTAAATCCTAATACTTATATATATCTACATATATATATATATCACTGTGTCTCTTCATGTTGCTCTACAAAGATTTCAGTAGGTCCGGGCATTTATTACCTCTCACAACGCACAATCAGTCTCTTTGCTCCTTAACAGTCCATGTAAGTCAATAAACCACCATCAGCCAATGAACAGACAAAATATAATTTCATAAGTGCTCGTTTCCCAACTTATTAGGAAATACATATATATTCATTCAAGAATCCTTCCTTGCAAACATGTCAACAGTCAACAATATCCAACCAATTTACTTAGTTACCTTTCCGTTCAATTAATCCACTATTTCACAATTAGGGCTAGATGCTCATTTAATTGTTTACCTGTTTAATCATTTTCTACTCCAAATAAGTCATACTCACAGCAATTTAACATTCACAATAATTCAAGGACAAAATTCTTACTTCCTACTACAGATTAACTTACTCTTAAATTGCATTACTCTGATCTCTATACTAAATTGAATTATCACTCCTTAAGTATTACACTCGTTCAAATATATATTTAGTACTTTGACACTCTCTCTTAAAACTTATAGCGTCCTCCTAGAGTCCTTTTCATTATTAAATTAGTTCCCCTTTTTTACAAATTATATTCTCAGTACTTATTCTAACACTTACGCAATGGTCTGGTATTCCTCCCTGCTCGGTCTCTCTTCCTATCTGCTCGGGGTGAGGACTGGAAAACGAAAGGTTGCTCATCCGGGGAACACAGTAATCTATCCTGGGTTTCTCTACCGGGTACGGCACGGCTGAAGATAATACCGGATCTTATCTCCTTTCTTCTTCCATCTGCGTTGCGTCCGAGGACTGGGATACCTTTCGGGTCGACTAGTCACTCAACTGCTCAATCGAGAAATTTGCTTCTAGGGCGTTTCACCATTCTTCCTCCATAGACTGCATTAACTTCTTCAAGGGAACGATACTTCCGACTCTAGACTTTCACAAAATAAATTCTTATAATCAATTCTCCCACTACAGCTTCCATCTCTCCAGGACTGCTTCCACCACAAAAACTCCTCTCCGAATGACCAGTATCAATTTTTTCTTCCCTTCTCTCCTTTCTCTCAAATTTCCCACCGCTTTCTTCCTGGCCAATCGTTGACTTCCCTATCCTTTCCTTCGTGATCCTATTCGTCTCCCTTCATTTCCGTGGGCGTGCTTTCTTTTTCCTAGTGTGACCGAACTTCCGATAATCTGGAAAATTCTGGTAATTTCTAGAAATTAAACGTAAGTTCCGGTCAGCTAAGAGTTTCAGGCTTTCTTTGTGACCTCACCCCCATATCCATTTCTAGTCGCCCACACCTGCTAGAGGTCGAACCGTGAAATCTATAATAGGGCCACTTCCGCACTCAGTGCCCTTTCTATAGTGTATATGCTCCTGTCTTAAGTGGGATTTGTTTCGGTTCATTATAATTACTTTTACTGACTCGCTTAAGGAATTCCATACAAACAAACTACAACTAAACAGGGAGTGACTGGAAGGTATTTTTGAATTCCAGAGCTTCTTAACCCATGTTGTTTTTATCAGAAAACCACTATTCGTATTACAGTTAAATTCTCATAATATTTAACAATTTTTATTAATTATTGTAAGGCTGGGTCCTTACATTGCATCTCTCTCCCCCTAAAATTTATATCCCATATATATAAATTTTATACAGGTCCTCAGGCGGATGTGCCTTCTTCCAGGGCCTACTTATTAACTACAATCTATCCCTCCTTCTAAATTTTCTATATACAATTATATACATGACATTACTTAAATTTTTTTTTTTTCTAAAACTATTCCCATCCCATGTTTTCATTAAATACTGCTCCTAAATACATTTGTTGTAGTCTGTTTGTCTCTTTCAACTTGAGGGCCCTTTCCCCATAGGAAGTTTCAGTTCTGTGGTTCCATGGCCATTCGATTCTCTTCGACTCTGTTGATTCATTTAGTTTGTGGTCATTCCCATTCTTTTCACCGCCACTTTCTTCCACTTTATTTAAAAGTTCGCTATCTTCATGTTTCTCTTTATCTTTCTCCTTTACTTCTAATGTTCCCACGTGTAGTGTTTTGGTCCTATTCCGCCGTCTGGGTCCCTTCTTTCGCCCTTTCACATCAATTTTTTCAGTCTCTTTCCACTTCTTTTCTTTCCTTTCAATTACCGAGCTTGATCTCTTGTCGTTTCTCTCACTTACCGGACTTCCATAATTCATCTCTCTCATTTCTGGCCTATCCTTGCACTCTATTGGACCAAATATGAGGTTTCTTGAGCGCCAAGGATAAAATCGACCTCTCTTGATCTTCCATGACTTTCTGGGATCAGTATTCCCATACTTGACTCCCTGATCCACCATCTGAGTCCGGCAGAATCTGGCTATATGCCCATATCTGCTGCACCTATAACACTTCACCTGACCTTGATGATTCCATTTATGTCCTCGATTGGCCAAAACTATTGGTTCTTTATTCATAAACTTACTTCTATGTGTGAGGGGCATCGTCCTTGTGCTGCCTGATTTATTCCTCCCTTTTTCACAGGAATTATTTTCCCAGTGTCTAAGATGCAGAGCATTCATACTTATATGCTGCCCTTGATTTGTGCCCCTGTCTTGGCAGTGTTCATTTCTGTCCCCGTGATATCTATCCCTATACCAGCAGTCTTTGGCCCAGTGATTGCTTCGCCCGCATATATAGCATTTCTTTCCATATCTTTCTCGCCTAACTTCTTTGACTTCCCCTTTCCACCCCTCTGTGTCGTTGTACTTGCCTCTTGTGCTCTGCCCTATTTGCGGTCTTATGCCCCCCTGCCTATTATTTTCATCTAGTGCATTCTTTTTTGTGTTTAATTGCTCTAATAATTTATTTAATTTTATTTCCATTCCCGCTATCTGTTTTTCTAGCCCTTCTAACTTAATTTCGCCTTCCCTTTCTTTATTACCTTTCCGTTTTGTCTCTTCTTCTGTCGCTAATACATTTATGTCCCCCTTTATAGCCCCCCGACCTTGGAGGTCTAGCTTTTCCTCATCAGTGGCTAGTTTCATGGCCTCAGCTAATGAATTGGGTTTTCTCCTTAGAATCTCTCGCTTATATTTATCCCTGACCCCCATCAAAAACTGTCCCATCAGGATTTTGTCAAAGGCACTATTTTCTTTTTCCGATACTTCTGTTGTTAATTTTACTGTTAAAAATCTTTTGTAATAGTCCTCAATGCTTTCGCGATTATTTTGACTATAATTATTTAATATCCCGATTCCTTCTAGGAACGTGATCTTTGGGGAAAATAACTTCCTTAATATCTTTTCAAATTTGTCTAATGTTGCTATTTCCATCCCTTGGGTCTCCTCTAAATACCTAGTCTGGGCCCTGCCCTCTAGCTTGAATTCCGCCATCATGACTATTTCTAGTTCCGTTAATTCTTCCTTTTCCTTAATCATTTTCAGTTTTCTCAGAAAATGTTCCACATTTTCTGATGGTTCCCCTTTAAATACTTTTAAAAATTTGCTTAACTTAATTGGGCCCCTATTATCATTCCCTATACTAACAATTGTTTCTCCTGATGTCTCCTGCCCGTTGATATTTTCCTCCCTTTCTCTATCCCTACTGCTGTTCGCTCTCCTTGTAGCCATGACTTATCTTTCGAGGTTGGGGTTTAATCTAATTAACTCGTTATTTGTTGTCAATACCTTTCTTATTCTATAACTTAATTCACCTAATTCTAAACACAAGGAAATTCTATTTCAGTACCCACTTTAACTACTTACTTTTTCACTTTTCACTTTCTGGCTCGCCAGCTGAATTTTTTCTATCAGTTTCAGCAACTGGATTACATATATATATACATGTATATATATTTTCCTGTCGTTCTGAACTCAGCCTTCCGTTGTGCAGAATTATCCTGGCTGGCTCGCCAATTGTGGGGGTGGGTAAGAAGCTATTTTTATTACTCTGAAAATCCTATTCCTCAAAGAGGCCTACAATTATATTATATTATGTTATATTTTTTTATATCCCCTTATTTTAACCCCTCCCACTTTAACACCTGACTTGATTGATTTCAGAAAATTCCCAGACTCACGGGGACCCCTAATATATTAAGGTATTCTTCCACTGGACTGGCTGAGTTTAGAAATGACAGACACACACACAAGAATGTAGAATATACAAATTTGTTTTTTATTGTCATATTATATATAAGAAAATTACAATAACCTTTAACAGAATACAGTATTTAGTTTGACACTTGTTATTTTACTAATTTATAAATGTGTATATATCTTGTAATTTACAGTCAACCTTGTTATCAAAAGAACTACTAAATCCTAATACTTATATATATCTACATATATATATATATCACTGTGTCTCTTCATGTTGCTCTACAAAGATTTCAGTAGGTCCGGGCATTTATTACCTCTCACAACGCACAATCAGTCTCTTTGCTCCTTAACAGTCCATGTAAGTCAATAAACCACCATCAGCCAATGAACAGACAAAATATAATTTCATAAGTGCTCGTTTCCCAACTTATTAGGAAATACATATATATTCATTCAAGAATCCTTCCTTGCAAACATGTCAACAGTCAACAATATCCAACCAATTTACTTAGTTACCTTTCCGTTCAATTAATCCACTATTTCACAATTAGGGCTAGATGCTCATTTAATTGTTTACCTGTTTAATCATTTTCTACTCCAAATAAGTCATACTCACAGCAATTTAACATTCACAATAATTCAAGGACAAAATTCTTACTTCCTACTACAGATTAACTTACTCTTAAATTGCATTACTCTGATCTCTATACTAAATTGAATTATCACTCCTTAAGTATTACACTCGTTCAAATATATATTTAGTACTTTGACACTCTCTCTTAAAACTTATAGCGTCCTCCTAGAGTCCTTTTCATTATTAAATTAGTTCCCCTTTTTTACAAATTATATTCTCAGTACTTATTCTAACACTTACGCAATGGTCTGGTATTCCTCCCTGCTCGGTCTCTCTTCCTATCTGCTCGGGGTGAGGACTGGAAAACGAAAGGTTGCTCATCCGGGGAACACAGTAATCTATCCTGGGTTTCTCTACCGGGTACGGCACGGCTGAAGATAATACCGGATCTTATCTCCTTTCTTCTTCCATCTGCGTTGCGTCCGAGGACTGGGATACCTTTCGGGTCGACTAGTCACTCAACTGCTCAATCGAGAAATTTGCTTCTAGGGCGTTTCACCATTCTTCCTCCATAGACTGCATTAACTTCTTCAAGGGAACGATACTTCCGACTCTAGACTTTCACAAAATAAATTCTTATAATCAATTCTCCCACTACAGCTTCCATCTCTCCAGGACTGCTTCCACCACAAAAACTCCTCTCCGAATGACCAGTATCAATTTTTTCTTCCCTTCTCTCCTTTCTCTCAAATTTCCCACCGCTTTCTTCCTGGCCAATCGTTGACTTCCCTATCCTTTCCTTCGTGATCCTATTCGTCTCCCTTCATTTCCGTGGGCGTGCTTTCTTTTTCCTAGTGTGACCGAACTTCCGATAATCTGGAAAATTCTGGTAATTTCTAGAAATTAAACGTAAGTTCCGGTCAGCTAAGAGTTTCAGGCTTTCTTTGTGACCTCACCCCCATATCCATTTCTAGTCGCCCACACCTGCTAGAGGTCGAACCGTGAAATCTATAATAGGGCCACTTCCGCACTCAGTGCCCTTTCTATAGTGTATATGCTCCTGTCTTAAGTGGGATTTGTTTCGGTTCATTATAATTACTTTTACTGACTCGCTTAAGGAATTCCATACAAACAAACTACAACTAAACAGGGAGTGACTGGAAGGTATTTTTGAATTCCAGAGCTTCTTAACCCATGTTGTTTTTATCAGAAAACCACTATTCGTATTACAGTTAAATTCTCATAATATTTAACAATTTTTATTAATTATTGTAAGGCTGGGTCCTTACAATTCCAGCTGCGAATAACATTTCTCTTGGGCCTCCAGGAATGCATACACTGCAGAAATTACGTCAATGTTCGGTGTGAAAATGGATTCCAGCCAAGTATTTTATCAAATTAGGAAATAGTTGGAAGTATGATGGTGCTAGATCTGGTGCAGGGGCGTTCCTAGGGTATGTGGCGCCCGCGTGCCAATCGCAATTTGCGCTCGAGTGCTAACTGAAGTTTTGAAGTTTAGCACTCCCCCTTTAAAATTTTCTTAATATGTGTATGTAAGTTTCAGGTTTTCAGACCCCCCTTGAAGTTGGCTCCCGGGTGCAGTGCACCCCTTGCACCCTCGGGGCGGCCCGCCTCTGATCTGGTGAATATAAGGGAAGGTCCAAGATTTCAAAGTCGCACTCATGTAGCCACAGCAATGATAGACTTTTGAATAGGCGCGTTGTTTTAGTGGAACAAGAGCTATGTGCTAAATTCTCCTCGGCGTTTGTCTGCTATTTTTACGTAAACGCCTCACAAGGTCTGCGTAATATGCCCCTGTGACTGTCTTGGCCTTTTTGAAGATAGTCCACTAGCAACACTCCATCAGCACCCAAAAGACCGATACCATCACCTTGGCAGAAGAAGGAATCGACTTGGCTTTCTTTGGAGGAAAGAAGAGCTATGTTTTCCACTGTTTGGACTGCTCCTTTGTCACTGGCTGAAAGCGATGGATCAACGTCTCTCGTCCATGGTCACAATCCTTGCAAGGAAATTTGCAGGATCTGCATGAAAACAATGCAAATATTCACTTGACTTGATTATTTTTGAGTTTTTGATCTACTGTCAATAATTTGAGGACCCATCGTGCCCATTAATTAAACTAAGTTTGGAGAACGTAAACCTATAAAGATTTCTTTAGTGTTTATCTTAGTAATTAATTGATAAGGAGATAACTATATTAACTTTTCATTTCTATTAATTACAGAAAATGAAAAAATCATTTAATTTAAGAAAAAAAATTGGACGAGCCTGAAATGTAAGGTACTGCATACATTAACTTGTTTTACACTATCCAAACAATTGGTTTCGTAGTGTATCATATTATTGTATACAATACACAGTATAAAATAAGAACACTAGTTATGTTTTATATTTAAAATTGTTTTCTGTGATTTTTAAGAATATTTTGTCTAAAAGTTTTTGGCCCGTCATAAACTTTTTAGACAGATATTTTTCCTGTTAAATACGAAAAATCACTAGTTTTATTATTAAATATTAATTGTACTATAAGAACTGTTATTATTATAAACATACGTTTACTATTATTATTATTATTATTTATTTGGGTTTTTTTTCATTCGGGTAGGGCACTTCTCAGCGCCAAGTAAATTTCTGATTATTCGCTAATATGCAGTCTCCTTCGCTAGAGTCTTTGTGCAGCAGTACAAGACTATTATGAAAATACAACACAAAGTTGTACACTGAATGGACAGAAATCATGGAATACCCACCTAGTACCAGGTAGGCCCACCTTTCGCCCGGATAAGGGCAGTCACACGGCGAGGCATTGAGTCCACTAGTTCACGAAAGCGTTCCACAGGTATTCCATCCATGCTTGCTGCACCGCTGTCCATAATTCCGTTGCATTCCTGGGTAGAGGATCCAAAGCTCGAATTGACCTTTCCACAGCATCCCAAATATACTCTACAGGGTTCATGTCCAGTAAATGAGGAGGCCATTCCATGGTGGTAAAATCTGCGGAATGCTCTTCGAACCATGTTCTAGTCACCATTCCTCTGTGGGGAGGAGCATCATCCTGCTGGAAGAGTCCATTGCCCTGTGGGTGCACGAGGACCAACAAGGGATGTAGATGGTCTGCAAGAATGGACACATAACGTGGGCTATTCAGAGATGCGTATAGACGTACCAGAGGAGGCCCCAATGTGTGCCAGTTGAACGCGCCCCAGACCATTACCGACCGTCCATCTGCCCGAACAGTTCCGTGTTGACATGACGGGTGCATAGCTTCGTGCGGTTTCTGCCAGATACGCACCCTCTCGTCGCTCGAAATAACTGGAAACGGGACTCATCGGAGCAGGAGATCAGTCTCCAATCATCTAAGGTCCAGTGCCGATGTTTTCGCCCAGTTGAGGCGTAGAGTCCTGTATCGTGTTGTTAGCAATGAGACTCTGGTGGGTTGGCGGCTCCCATAACCTACTGCGGCTAATGATCGCCTTTTGGTCTTGGTGGAGACGTTTCTAGCAGCTCCCTCGTTGAAGTCGGCAGTGATTTGTGCCAATGTCGCTCTCCGGTTGGCTGAAACAATGCGAGACAGATGTCGACGGACACGTTCATTCACCACCTTTCTCTGTCAACAGCGCTGTCCACGATGAGATATTATTCCAGAAATGGTGTATTCCTGATACATTCTTGATACTGTCGAACGGGGATAGTGCAATTTCTGTACCACCTCCGCGATAGCGTGACCCATGCGTCTGGCACCCACTATCATCCCTCTTTCAAAATCAGTTAACTCATACGTTTATCCATACTGACATTGAATTGCCGTCTACGTGAATGCAGTGATGCAGTGTACCTGTATAAATGCCAAGCGGTGGGTTCGTCCACTAGCGAGAGGGATTACAGCTTCGCGTTGCCCAGGAACCAGGTATTCCATGAATTCTGTCCTTTCAGTGTACATACTTCCAGAAGCTCATATTCTCTTCATTGGCGAGTCACTGTCATGCATCGTACTCCAAATAGAAATATTGCACTAGTTATCGAAATTGCTACACCTAGAAAAATCGACGGATATACCTGAAAATTTGCATGCATAACTGTAACATATATGGATGTAAACGACTAGCATGTAAAGCTGATCGGCGCAGTAGAACGTGCAATAACATGTCTGTTACCGCCCTGACGTAGGAATCTGATGGTGCTATAAAAACAGGCGCCTCTGTAGCCAGGTGGGCAGGAGCAGCAGTGCGTAGCACACGCTTCTTGATTAGACCGGGGTTCGAGCCCGTGACCACCAAATTCGGAGGATGCGGAAAAGTCAGGGAATGACCACCGCATATCCCCGGAGCAATATGGCCTTAGTTTCCTAATGCTCCTAAAAACCAAATGACAAACAAACTATAAAAACAGTGGCAAAACCGACAGATACCGACAATACCGACAGATCCGCCAAAACTGGGAGGCCCGTCAGGAAGATTGGTTTGGCATAGTTGTTAAACAGTATGGGGAGCCCAATTTCGTGTATCTCACAAAGTGCTCAGAATCTGTAGTTACGCTAATGTAAGAAAGCCTGTGTAAATATTAGTAGGCAAACAAAAGAATCAGCGAACGAACGTCTAAGGGTGCAACACCTTGAGTACTGCGTACAGGTCTGGAGGCCTCATTTTAGGAAGGATGTAGATTTACTTGAGCGTGTACAGAGAAGGGCAACAAGATTGGTGAGGGGAATGAAGGGATCCTCTTACCAAGAGAGGCTTAAGTTCTGCAAATTGCAATGGCTGGAGACTAGGCACCTGCGCGGTGATCTGATTGAGGTATATAAGGCCTTGAATGGGTTGAGCACGCTGAATTCTGATGGGATCCTTCCACTTGTTCAGATTACGAACCTAAGGGGGCATAAATTCAAATTAAGAATGGACAGATGTAGAATAGATGTGCGGAAATTTGCCTTTAGCCAGCGGGTGGTAAATTGCTGGAACAAACTTCCATCTGTCGTTGTGGAAGTTGATAGGTTGAATAAATTTAAGGAGGAACTGGACAGGCATTTGGAGGCAATGGTGTGATTTCACTTGCTTTCTTGCATCACATGCCACTACTACTACTTAACACCTTTAACACAAGTAGTGCAGCGTTACGTATATGAACAATCAACACGGAAAATGCCGTTCACATGAGTCGCGATGCCTGAATGGTTGGACACTATTGGCAACAATGGGTACAAGAAGGTACTCAGACACGTCGCTAGGGCTCTTGTGGCATCAGAAGACCGTCAGAAAGGAAAACCGACGCCAAATAGCGACAGGAAGTATATGTCATGATCTGTCGGATTTTCAGTATCGTAAATTCGTCACTGTTTGTGCCTGTTGCGGGAGACATGATTGGCAGACAACTGCGAAAAGCAAAACTGCGTTCTCGCCGTCCGTTACCTCCTCTACCTCTGACGTAATTCCATTTGTGGACGTCTGGTGGTGGTGGTGGTGGCGTTGTTATTGTTGTTCTAGAGCAGTGATCTCCAAACTTTTTTGGTCGCGCACCCTTATTTTACTTAAAAGGACTACCGCGCACCTCGGAATAAAAAATTAAATATATAAGTTTAATATTTTTATTTATTTATAAATCATTATATCTAAAATCACATATAATTTTAAAAGATCACAAATAAAAAAAATATAAAACAAAAAGTTCAAGCACAAAATTATATGAAATCATTAATGTAACAAGTGTAGTAAACGTAATATAATACTATTTGTTTTATTTATAAATAATTTACATGGTATGCATTATATCCAGAATCACATATATAAAATCACAATCTAATTCCATGCAAAAATACAAAACAAAACGAAATTGAAATTAAAGTAAAAAGTGGTATAAATCAAATCAACAGCATTTTTTTAGTAGGAACAATGTACTTGAATATTTTTCATTATTGCTATGTATCTTGGTTTCATATTTTGGGACACAGCTACCCGAAGATCTGGTTCCAAGATAAGTTTATTTCTAAACGTGGTTTTAATAATAGTCATTGCAGAAAAAGTCACCTCACATAGGTACGTTGATCCAGATGGAAAGATTGCATCGCTCGCTCGGCTTACCAAATCACCCTATGGATCATCCGAGCACCCCACTTTGGGGACCATTGTTCTAGGGGTTTTAGGAGCATCAGTGACTAAGGCCATGTGAACGAAAAACTCGAGTTTCCGGAGAAAAATCCATGCTACTCTCACCTGAGACCGACTAACAACTCAGCCACGTTGTGAAAAAGGCCCATAAAAATTATTCCTTACGTCATCGACGAAACACGAACTCATATCTTTACCACCCGGTGTGGGAGGACAGCGGTTCTGGCAACCGTGCTACCACAAGGGCGAGCAGTGGTGCAGGGAGAGGGCTGCTTACGCAAAAGAATAATATGTGCCGTCTTTAATGACGGATAACCTTTTCTGTTTGGGATACAGTGATGGCCGTATGTGTTTAGGGCCACGACAAGGTCATAAATAATCTACTCTGCATTGCCCACACATACAGACAGTGCCCACACATAGAGCTCTCATATCCGGAAAGTGCTTGTGTGATATGGATATGCTTCTCTGGCCCGCACGCTCACAAAATCTATCGCTGATCGAACACATTTGGGACATATTGGGACGTTTACTGATCTCTTTCTCTTAGTCTTTGTCTCTGCCACTATTGCTCAACTCAGCGCAAGGACAACAAGCATAGTTCAATATTCATCAAGATGATATTTGCGAAAGGTTGGACTGCTTGTACTGCTGTTGATGGAGGCAATACGTCACAGTGATGTGCACCACATTTTAGTAAGCAAATACAGCTGAATTCATACACAAACTTAATTATTTCTTCCCTACATAGATATCTGTCACTCCACTTATTTTGAGCTCAAAACATGCACGCCTTTTAGGTGGGACAATTTCAATGATGACCAGTGTATGCGAATTCGAATCAATGATCCAACCACACATCCATTAAACGTGTAAAATTATGGAAACGAAGTTTCACATTAAGAGGAATTTCATGTTATGGAATAAAACAGAATGCTACATTGTGTCATTTTGTTATACCATAGTGAAAAGCATAAAAAAGGCAAATGCTGATATAAAATATTATTTTAGCACCATTAAAAATACAAGTATCAATATTTTTCATAAGTGAACCTTACTTCATTGATGGCCGATGAAGCAGTGTATGGTGCCCAGAAAACAAACATAGGTTATTAATTTATTCATATCTCTTCGGAACAACTAGCCTGGAAAATTCATTTGATTTCAATCCAGTTCAACTCAAAAGTATATTTCAGTCTATTTGGACTGATACGACCAAAAATTTTGTCTGAATTAATTAATCATGTAAAATAAAAATGGGAAAAATCGCTCTTAGAAGCGATTTCACTGTTTCAAATTCACTGTTTATTTATGTAAACAAATTTGAATCAACAATAAAAATAGAAACAACAATAATTAAATAGCAAAAACTGGCATTCAAAATATGCAATCATTTTGAATGCCAGTTTTTGATATATTTTGCTATCATTGGTGGTTTGATGTCACTAAACACAGCCCTCTTGGGTAGTACAGTTAGTAGAATCGCCGTTCTCCCCACACCAGGTGGAAAAGACCTGCGTTCCAGTCCCGTCGATGATGTGAGGAAATTTTATGGGCCTTTTTCATAACGTGGCTGAGTTAGTCGGTCTCAGGCGAGGGTAGCATGGTGTTTTCTCCCAGAAACTCGAGTTTTTTGTCCAGCAAACAGAAAATCGACCACAGAACACACACAATTTGCACAGCAGTATATACGGAGCAATATGGCCTTAGTCGCTGATGCTCCTAAAACCTTATTACAACAATAACAATATTAAACAAGTTAAGACAGTAGTATATAGCAGTTTTTTGTTTTACTTAATGATTAGTGATTCTCTAAGAAAGATGGAGCACACTACCGAGTACGTGTGTGTGTTTTTTTTTTTTTTTTTTTGTCTGAAAAGGCTATATGGAGGGTTGATTCAGCCTTCTGATAACGATTTTGATATTAATCCTGCTTGTGACATATGGCAGCAATGTAATTTTTTTTCCCGCAGGCGCAGTCCCAAACCTTATGAACAGGTGTATCAGTTGTAGAAGTTGTTTTAATGTCGACATGCCTCAGAAATTGGACCCATGGTTGGAAGGTTACATAACCGCACTTTCCGAAGAAGGGTACAGTTATGCGAAAATTATTGATAGGTGCAAGTCGAAAAATTTTAAGTGTATCGAAGTTTGGTATCAATAAGGTTTTGAATGGCAAAGGAAAATTCCGCGAAGCTGCTGCAAGAAGGCGGAAAACACCGAAGAGACTGCAGCCTGCTCCAAGTTTATCGCATAATCAACGAAAATTTGCAACTGGAGAAGAAGCACAAGGCCCTCGTACACCACCAAGGCACATTGCAGAGCGGCGGGTCAATGCTCGAAAACTCTACGAAAAATATCTGGCAGCTGAAAGGTGGAAATTCGTAGCAACATTGGACGAAGGGTGGATGTAGCTGAAAGGTGGAAATTCGTAGCAACATTGGACGAAGCGTGGATGTACCTCTCCTACTGCAACAAAATTCGGGCAATTTATTACCGTCCACAAGGTGACAAAGCCTTTCTAACATGGGCGCATCAGTGCAAGGAAAGTTTTGGCCGAGGTTTTATGGTTGTAGCCGGATTTTGTTATAACGGCAAATTTGAGTTGCGTAGAGTCGCTAAAAACGTGAAAGTCAACTCAGTGTATTACCAGACTGAATTTCTACAGCCGTTGTTTGAACGTGAAATACCCACATTGTACGGTTCTGACGCTGAAAAGGTCTGGGTGCACCAGGATAAGGCGTCCAGCCACAGTCACATTCCACCCGTGCTTTTTTTTGTGGAGAATGAAAGCGGTAACAGGTATGCGTTCGATTCCGTTTGAAGATATACCTGTTAAATCACCTGACGCCGCACCCATGGATTTTTGCGCAATCGGACTTTTGAAAAGAGCTCTCGGAAATCGCCACCCCAGAACTGTTGAAGGTTTGTGGAAAGTCTGCCAGCAGGAATGGAACAAAGATCGACTTGGTAGTTTTGCAGCGGGATTTACTTCAATAGAAATTGCGATGCAGGGAAAACAAATAGAACACAACCGGTGGGGTGGTGGCGACACGGAATTTTATAGGTTTAAAGGACTGTCAAAATCGTTATCAAAAGGCTGAATCAACCCTCCGTAAAACTGACAGTTTTGTTATTTGGTTCCTCTGCAGCACGAGTTTTGTTTAAAGTGTGATTTGGTTGCAAAAAAGGTTTCCCCCAGGTTAGCAAAGAATTTAAACAGTCTGGTTCTATGATAATAACCAAAAATAAGTGCGGGTTGGCAGAAAGAAGTCCGTGAGGACGCCTGAAGATATTGCATGTGTACAGGAAGCATGTAGACATGTGTTATTGTTAAGGGCGGTTTCTGGAACGTTAATTCAAATCCACCTCGTATCACTGTAATTTTAAAGACTGTAAAAAAAAGTTTCAGACATGCAGTAGTGTAAGGTTTGTGTGGTTAGTGCGTGTTGTGTTGTTGGTGCTGGCCGCTTGGCTACCCAGGAGCAATGATCAAGGAAAGCTGCTTCTAAGTACACGTCCACACCACGGGAAGGCGGGCCAGTTCTAGTAGTAGGTAGAACGCGCTTAGGGTTCCGTTTACGAAACAACAACAACAACAACAAAAAAAAACACCACTCTGGGGGCCCACTCCAGAAGGGGGGAAAAAGAAAAGAAAAGAAAAGAAAGGGGAATCTAAAAAAGAAAGGGCAATTTAAAAAAAGAAAGAGGAATTTTTAAAAAAATTAAAGAAAAAAAAAGGAGTAGAACTTAAAATTCTTAACACTTCCCTCCACTGAAATCTTACGCATTGTCTTCAAAAAGTATTTATACTATACATTCTTTTTCTTAATAAAAATTATTAGCTATCCTCTCAATTTTTACAACACACTGGACCTATACAAAGCCATTCGTGTCAGCAGAAATTTTCGCCTTTTAAACATTTGATTGGCGAACATATGAAGCGCATTTAGATTAAAAGGAGTTTCAGTAAGTTTAGTTTCTTTACCAGGAGAAATTGTTCTCCAGTAGTTTAAAATTCTGTTCTGATGCCCAAATATTGTGGACAATCATACAAACCATGGCTCCAACTCTCCGCATCTCCATAAAAAAAAACAAAAAAAAACAGACAAATGTAAGAATATAAGAAGTAAACATGCTCATAGAGAACCACTTATTTGTCCTTATGTCCATTAAATAAGAAACCCGAGGGATAAATTACTTAGTCACTAATCCAGCCTCGGATATATCTCATCTGTCCTGCCATTTGTTCACCAACTCATTCCAGCATCTTTGTTTCTCTCTCTTAGCATCTTGTTGTGTGTCAATCTCAATTCCCATAAATGCAGTTGGAATCTGTTTACGGATATAAAAACATAGCCCTTGAAATACTAAGAAAAAGTCCAATGGTGGCACTTCGGCTAATACCTGCAAAGCAGCTGTCGATACGTGAGAATTAGCATTAGCATTAGTAGAGGCATATGATGCAAGAAAGTAAGCTTATACAGTATTCCTTCGCCCCAAACGTTTTTGTCCACTTCTTCCTTGAATTTATTTAAGCTATCAACTTCCACAACGACAGACGGAAGTTTGTTCCAGCAATCACCTACCCGCTGGCTAAAGGCAAATTTCCGCACATCTATTCGACAACTGTCTTTCCTCAATTTCAGTTTATGCCCCCTCAGGTTTGTAATCTGAGCAAGAGGAAGAATCCCATTAGCATTGAGCCTGCTAAATCCATTCCAGGCCTTATACACCTCAATCAGATCACATCGCAGATGCCTAGTCTCCAGACGCTGCATGCAGAATTGAAGCCTTTGCTTCGTAAGCTCACCCCTTTGTTCCTTTCACCAGTCTTGTTGCCCTTCTCTGTACTCGTTCTAGCAACTCTACATCCTTCCTAAAAGGAGGCTTCCGGACCTGTACGCAGTACTCAAGGTGTGGCCTGACCATTTCCTTATACAAGGGGATAATCACCTCGTTATCCCTGCTAGCAAAATTCCTGTATATCATTGACAAGACCCCCTACTCTGGCAGCCTGCCTGCACTGCTCAAAAAACTTTATATCTGACTGGACAATTACCCTCAGGTCTCTTTCCTTCTCCACTACCTTGAGCGTAACACCACCCAGTTGGTACATTTCTCTGGGGTTACTGCTGCTCATACTTTCATTTGTCAACTTCTCAGCCCATCGGCCCAACTTTTCCAGATCCTGTTGCAGCAGCATACTGTCATTACTGATACACTGATAAATATACAAAACAACAATGAGCCCAACAGTGAACCCTGGGGGACACCACTAATAACAATGGTCTACGAAGAGCAGTGTCCATTGATTACCACTCTCTGTCTTCTCCCACTCAACCATCCTTTTATCCAGTGTCGCAACTTGCCCTTAATGCCATACTGTTTCAGTTTGTACAGTAGTCCTTTGATACTGTGCAACAGTATCAAAAGCTTTCCTGAAATCCAAGTATATGATATCAAACTTATGATGATATGATATCAAATGTATATATGATATCAAACTATTATATCATTCTGTTATACTGGGGGGGGGGTTATATACTTCTTACTATTTATTATGCTTCTTGCTTGCTTATTAATTACTTACTTTCGTTCGTTCGGACTTCTCTGGACAACACATCTGTATGGCGGGACACTTTCCTTCCTTAATCATTTGTTCAATGATAACCCCAGTATACTCATGTGATTGTCTAGTGGTTTTTCATATTAGGACAATGATCTCGGCCCTCGGTAAACTATTCAAGGGAATAGGAACTGCAGCTTCGATCAGGCGTTGTGAAAATACTCAAACTCTTTCCAATTATAGGTAGAAATTCGAGTACCCGCGGTATCAGTTCTATTATATAATTCTTTGCTTACTCATTCGTGTGAATAGAGGATAGGCCTGAGGCATATGTTTAAAACAAAATATAGTTTAATATACTCCATTATAGAATTGATACATGTATGAAAACTACTGCCCTAGCGGCAGTGACAAGCAAATCCTAAATCATTTGGTTACAATAATATAAACTGACTTTATGGAAGTATTTAAGAGTTCTTAGCATTTATTGATGTTTTGGAAATTAATGGGTTCTTCACATAGGTGTTCTTCGTGTGGATACTTCATCTCAGGCAAGGACTAGCATATGACATAATGGTTGTACAAACATGATGGGGTCAATACTAAAAATACTGCACTATTTAGGATAGCATGCTTAAGATACATCATTTACCTATTGTTAATTTGTGAAACTGACAATCTAAGTGATGCGCTATTTAAGATAGCAGTATTAAGACATTTTACAATTTATCAATGCTAACATAATTAATTATATTATTGAGGAGTAAGGTTTATGCATAGCTGTGGGATAACTTACCTAAGTAAGGATGACTCATTCTATGGGGGGCGGAACTCGGTGAGGGGATTCCGTGCTTTCGCAGCCTTCCTTCGGGTTCTGCTATCTTCGCTCGCTCATTCTGTATCTTCTTGCGCTGTTCTTCAAGCTTCTCTCTGTACAGTCATTCTGTAACGTAATTCCCGTTTCCAAAAACTTACTGTATTTTTTCACTCTCTCTCATACAGACTAACTAACCGACTGCTTCTACCAAAAACCACCACAAAACCACTGTCGTCTCTCTCGCTCTGTCGTCCGCCGGGTATATCCTGCTTATCGCGTGAACTTTCACCTCCTCCTCCTCAGAGCTTGGTCACGGGTGGGACACTTTACTCACGCGGTTGACATCGGACAGCTGAACAGTGTTTGTCAGAGAGCGAAAGTTCGTATTTTCCTGGACTTGTGAACTTACTTCTGCGTGTAGCGACTGTTATCTTGAGTTAAGAAAATAATGGCAAAGGGAATTTATAACTGAGAAAGCAACTGGGTCGGATAAGAGTCTCACTAGCGAATTTAACCATCCTATATTTGACAAGAAACTGATAGCGGTTAGTCATGGTAGACTAGTATTTATATTTTCTGCTGAAACAGCCAAAATAACTCTTTAGCAAGAAGGGGCACAGCAAAGGGGGGGGAGGTAAATGCATGGGAAATATCTGTAAATTAATATGAAAAATGTGGGCATTTTACACTCCTCGCCACTACCGCTGAGGATTTCAGTCGGGGTACACAACTAAGACTGAAATTCTCGACGTCCCTACTGGGGCTTTGACTTTTGTCAGGGGGGGACAACATAAACATTCCTCCTCTTACAGTATGTAAAAGAAACTTAATTACTAACATATTATATGGATATAATCAAATAAAATACAAGACAAACAAAACAAAGCGTATAGCACTTAGTTCACTGTGCGGACTTAATGTATTCACACTTCTCAATGCTGTTCGCTCTCCACATGGAGGCCATTGTCTGCACCCATCTGTTGAGAAATTGTTTTTTTTTTTTTTTTTTTTTTCCTCACCACTAAAGTCCGTGCTTCAGTTAACAGTTTCCCTGGTTTAAATAAGTGAGCATTTTGAAGCACAACAGAAAACAGATCTGGACTTCCAGGCTGAGGTTGTCAGGCAGTAAAAGAAAAGTTCTTCTGTAGTCCATGATTCGGTGAGGTTATTCTTCAGCAGGCTGGAGACACACAAAAGGAGCTTATCCCTCCAAGGAATGTTCTGGGCACTGCTTTTGTTCATAGTCCTTACTTGGCTCACAGGCACGACATAAAACATAAACAATCACACAATTAGTAACTGTCCTTAGGTCATGGACACAAAGCATCTGAAGTTAATTAAGCAAGTACATTATAATTGTATACATGTAACTAAACATCACAATAACATAGACATGAACTAATAACTAAAATGGAACACTGCAACATACATAAAAGAAATATCATATATGTAAAGCTGATAAAAATATTAAAGTTAGGTCTATAAAATATATATATGTATATATATAATTTTTCTTTTGAATATTGTAGACCTTAGCAATCTCCTTACACAGAAATGAATGGAATTACAATCTCTTCTGTCTCCACGTTTGGCCTTGTCTTTCTTGGCTGTTAACACATGGCCTTGTGGTAAACCACTTTCACTATTCAGTTCTCAGGAAGAGCTTTTCTTGCCTTCACTAGACCGATGAATTCCAGCCACTGGGTGCAAAGGTTCACTGTGCGGACTGCACAGTGGTCCGCCGGGTGGTTCCAGGGACAATGAAAGGGATTGTTTCTTGCATCAGGCAAGAATTCTGGATCGTGACAGAAGACTTTAGCATCCACCACAGTCCGGAAGGGAAGGACTTTTTCCAGGCTTCGTGCCTTTCTTTCTCCTATAGCTATGATCGTTTGGTATGGCTTCGTAAGGATGCTTAACCATGATCCGAAATGCCGAGATGCAAACGCTCCTGCCTTTGGGGTTGATGCAATATACTGATGGTCCCAACTTACTAGGGCAATCTCCTCTACTTTGAGTGCACTTTCTTGGTTACTGGCAAATAGAAAATCAATGACGATCCACTTCGAGAAAGGAGGAAGTGATCCAAGGGGGTGTGTCGTTGGTGACCGGGGAAGGGCAGGTGTGCACCAGGTTGGGCGGACAAAGCGATTCACCATCCCAAGTCTATGTTTTGAGACCTGCACCTCACCTTTCCAATTTAGGAAACTTCTCGTGCCATGGTTCTCATAGTGGCAGGGAAAACGCATTTCCAGGGCTGCCTTAAGTTTCCTCCTCATGGGTTGAGACCGCCTTACTTCCTTTTGTTTCCGCTCTTGCTGGGAAAGCTGCTGCGGGGTTAGAATCAGCTCAGCTCCAGAAGACTCCTGACAAGGACTTATGGATTGATTAGGCGCTGGGATCTCCCTTTCTGTGGTGGTCACCCTCTGTATCCAACGTAAAGGTGCTAGGAGGAAGGTCAGCATTGTAGCGATGAGGCATCGTACAGACCTGTGAAACTCCACCATCGCGACTAAACAAGGACGGATAAACACGACTAGTTAGTGAAGAAATACTTTTCTTCCTGCTTTTCCTTCCATTCCTCTCTTCTATATTAAAGATTCGCTCCACTTACCCATCTTTTCCTCCTTATACTTTCGAATCCCGGGTGAGGGAGTATTTGGTACCATACATACTCCACATTTACCTTTCATTCATTCTTCCTGCTCTCACTCACAACCTCAAATGTCACTTTCTTGATTTCCTTGCATACCTCTCCGAAGACGAATTACTCAATTCATTTGCAAAATCAAACATGCCATGCATGGAAAAAAAAAAATAATATCCCCATCAGAAAACAAAAACTTTAGAAATCATTCTCTTATTTTAAAATAGCCCTTGATTCTCCTAATTAGCACAATGTTTTGTTTATCAGCAGTCTGGATTTTTGAAGGCACGAACATGAGTACACTACTTCAGCAATCTTGTTTCTGTTTTTTTTTTTTTTTTTTTTATAGTCAATATTACCTATATGTTTTGTTCTATATTGATCTTCTTACATTAATGCACTATCACTTACTCCCTACTGTCATACATGATGAAGTTCTCATTAGTAGGTAAACTTTATTCAAAAAGAAATTATTGACGGAATTAGAATTCTGATTAATATTGTTTTGAGGATTTCTTTCCACAGTAAAGTTTTTTTTTTTTTTTTTTTTTTTTTTAATATATATTATTTATATATATGTAGTACAAGAAGATGGATCCCAAGTCTAGATCTTGAAGTTCAGAAGTTACCTCCTATTCACTTAAATTTTTTTTTCCTCTGGAAAGTGATAAAAACAACTAGTGACTGGGAGGAACCAGCCGTCCCCAGGCCAATTGCCCTATCCTCTCTCCAAAAGAAACCAAATATTATCTCCCTCTTGTTCTCCCTTTTTTTTTTTTTTTTTTTTTAGGATCCTCTCTCTTGACTTTTGGATTTCGATGTGCAATGAGAGAGAGGGAAAACAAAAAGTGACTAGGGGATTTCCGGACATTCCCTCAGCCACCTGTATCCTTCCTCTCTCCATTTTTATACCGCATAATTTCATAAAGTCTAGATATATTTGGTGGAGAAAGGTGTTTGCTTTAATAGTATTAGCCCAATGGTCATATTTGAATAGAATTCGGATACAAAATCTCTGGGTTTTTTTTTTCAAGGTTCATTGGAGTGGTTCGTGCTTCTGCGTGAGATTTATAAAGATAAATTAATTCTATTTTCCTACTTGTGCCATGTCATTCAATTTGCCATCCATTTATCTGGCTGCTGATAAAACACATTGCCAGAATCCAACAAAACTGATCAATTTCTTCACCTCTGTGGTCAGTTATGTACTTTGATCCTTTTCTTATCATAACTTCGCTTATCCCCTCTCTCTTTCTCTTGAAATAACACAAGTGTTTTTTTTTTCACATTAGTACAGGAAGATGATCTACTTATCTAAAATCTTGATCTCCTGATGTCATAAATTTTTTTTTTTTTGTACTGGTAAAGTGATATGTAAATTAAAAAGAAACCTTTTCTCAATGGTCCTACCACAGTTTAAGCAGAAATGCAAATTAAATTCCCAATCATTCCTCATTCTCTCCTTAAAAAAAAAAAGACTTGTGCTTGCTCTTCACATCTGCTCCTATAGTTCTCAGTATTCTCTGTCCCTTTCATCTCATGCATTATTATGCAGGGGATGTGTATACAGGTGTATATCCCTTCCTCCTTCTCCTATTTAGCTATTTGATACAGATTCGGAATCGAACCTTTTGTACATTGAATGCCTTACAAGAATGCTAAAAAGATTTTTTTTTTTTTTTTTTTCTCTCCTTTTTTTTTCATCTCTTCTCTCTTCTGTGTTTCCACCTGTGCCATTTATACTTCTCAATCCTTTTTCCCGCTTCCACTTTCTGTCACCAATCTTATTATTTATTATTATTTTTTAAATTTTACTGGTGCTGGTTCTGAAACTGGTCGTTCGGTGTACACAACTGTCTTGCCAAAGCATTCACTTTGCTAGTAACTGTAATTATGGCTTGTTTCTCCTTGAAATCGATACACATCACTATCCTCACTTTAGTCTCTCCAGGCATCTCTCAGAATACCTGCCAGATCAGAACTACTGCCATCGCTTGGTCGAAGGTATCTCTCAGCAAGATGTGGACCCAATATCCACTGAACTGCTCTTTCTATCCTATCTGGTGGCTCGCTTTGGCTTGTGTTTGCTTGAGTGTTGTTACTCTGATCTGGGGTGACACCTCTTTCTGCTTCAGCTACATTGCTGGAAGTATCAACCACTGTATCTGCTCTTTCCACTGAAGCTGTCTCTGGTACTAATTCCTCAGTTTGTGACTGGGACACCACAATTTCCTTTGGTGGGGCATGAGTTACTCGGTCGCGACTACGTAAATTATATCCGTGGGTCTGAGTAGGTGCTTGCACAGCTCCCTCAGGTCTCACTGAATGCTCTGTCCTTGGTTGGCCCTCCTGATTTCTTTGTGGGAGGGATGACAATGGGATTGATATGGGTAAGCTTGTCGGATTGATCCTTGTTGGTCAGGGAATTATAGGTGGGATAAGATCACAATCCTCCACTAAAGGTTCATCAAAGATCCATGTCTCTTTGGGCACTGATGTAGTGCTTGTTTGGTCTGGTGAATTGCTATCTTCTGATTCCTCTACTCTCAATTCGGGAAACACTTTCCTGTCAATAACCTTTGTCAATCTGTCCACGTGCACAATTTGTTTATCTTTAAGGTTATACAGGTGCTGTATTTCATAATTCACTAATGATGGCTGACTGATCACACGGTAGGGACCTGTGCTCAATCGAGCCAATTTCTTTGTAGTGCCCACTTTTATTTTAGGGGTAAAAAGATAAACAAGGCTTCCTACACGGATGTTTTTGTCTACTGCAACAGATGCTCTACGATCCTCTTGCCTCTGCACTGCCTCTTCCAAGTGTTGGGAGACGATTTCATAGGATCTGCGAAGGCGTGCACACAATAGTTCTGCATAGTTTTCCAAAGACGCATATGAATGTCTCTCTTTGGAATGCCATAAGTCAGATGGCAACACCAAATCTCTGCCATACATTAAAAAGTTTGGCGATTCCTGTGTGGAACTATGAGTTGCCGCGTGGTACGCAGCGATTGCTAGTGGGGCCATGACATCCCAGTCCGTTTGAGACTCGTTCACTACATGAGACAGGATGTTTGCCAAGGTGCGGTTTAGACGTTCGACCTTTGCATTGGCTTGGGGGTGGAAGGAACTCGTATGAAGCTGATGAATATCTAGCTTTTTACACACCTGTCGTAACAGTGATGACATGAAGTTAGTGCCCTGATCTGTTAGGATGTATTTAGGAATCCCATGTCTCGAGATCACATTGTTTATGAAAGCTGTGGCCACTTCCTCAGCCTTCTGGGTATAAAGCGGGCTTACTTCTGCGTAACGGGTAAAATTGTCTATTGCCATCAGTAAATATTTGTGCCCTTTCAAAGTCATTGGAAGGGGTCCCAAAATGTCCAAGGACACTCGAACCCAAGGTGAGTTCTCATTAGGAACTCTCATCAGGGCTGCTTTTGCCTTAGGGTTATACCCTCTATGCTCCAAACATGATGGACAAGTCTCCACATAATTCTTGACGTCGCCAAAAAGGCCTAGCCAGAAAAAGTGTTTTCTAACCTTCTCTAACGTCTTGTGTAGGGCCAGGTGGCCCCCGCTGAGAAAACCGTCATGACAGGACTTCAACACTTCTGCTTTCAAGCTGGTTGGAACTACTAACTGTTCACAGGGCTCTGAGCGAGTAGCTCCATGGTCAGGTAAAGTGTAGTGATACAGTATCCTGTCCTCACTCAGATAGAAGGAGTCTGGGATTTTACTTGTTGCCTGGAGTGCTCCTTCTAATTGCTCAATTAACTCCTGCAAATTAGGGTCCTCTCTTTGGAGATTCCTAATCAAAGTTCTGGTTTGTTGTTGCGGCATGATCAGTGACTCTATGGTGGGATTTGCTGCTATAGGAGCAACTAATTCAGCAGTTTTGGATTTCTTAAGCCCCTTTTGTCTTTTCTCTTCCTCTAACACTGGCCTTGAAAGGAAATCGGCATTTGAGTGAAGTCGACCCGGCCTGTATATGATTTTGAAATTGTATTCTTGTAGAAGCATACTCCAGCGAGCTAATCTGGGGGATGGATTCTTTAAGTGAAGAAGATAGCTTAATGGTTGGTGGTCTGTTATTAGTGTGAAACTGGAGGCTATTAAGAATGGTCTGAACTGTGATACCGCAAAGACTATTGCCAAAGCTTCCTTTTCTGTGGTACTATACATAGTCTCTGCTTTCTTTAGTAGTCTGGAGGCGTAAGCGATTGGCTGTCTTTGATTTTCGTCAACTTGTTGCTCTAGCACAGCCGAGATTGCATAATTAGATGCGTCAGAGGACACAAAAAATGGTTTAGAAAAGTCAGGGTAAATCAATAGGGGTGGTGTGGTCAAAGCGACCTTCAGCTTGTCGAATGCCTCTTGGGCGGCACTGTTCCATAAAAAGGGGGTGTTCTTTTTTGTAAGTTGGGTTAGCGGCCTGACTATCTCTGCATACTCTGGGACAAACTTTCTGTAAAATCCTGTCATCCCAAGAAATGATCGCACTTGCTTCATTGTTCTTGGCTCTCGACACTCTCGAACGGCCTTCACGTTCGCTGGATCGGGACGGACACCGTCCTTATCAATGAGATGACCTAAGTATTTTATTTGCTCTTTTAGGAACTCACACTTCTTTGGTTTCAGCTTCAGATCGTACTTTCTCAGGCGCTGGAAAACGTTCTCAAGCTTCGAAAGGTGTGAGGACCAAGATTTCGACACTATGATTATGTCATCTAAGTAAGCGAAAATGGAATCTCGTTGTAAATTATCCAAGACAAGCCCCATTGCTCTCACAAAACTAGATGGCGCGTTTTTTAACCCAAAAGGCATGCGCCGGTATTGTAGCAGCGATTCCCCTGTAGTAAAAGCTGTCTTGTGGCGGTCCGCGGGGTGCACTTCAATCTGGTGGAATCCGGCTTCGAGGTCCAAAGAGCTGAAGTAGCGCGCGCCTCCCAGAAGTTCAAGTATCTCACTCATGGAAGGGATCGGGTATGCGTCGGAGATCGTCTTGGCGTTAAGTTTCCTAAAATCAATACATAACCTGTATCCCCCACCTCGCTTCTTCACCAGAACAATGGGCGCGGCATACGGAGAACAGCTGGGTTCAATGATGTTTGAATCTAGGAGTTCTTGGACCTGGTTGCGAATCTCATCCTTTAGTAAAAAGGGGGTTCTGTAAGCATTCTGTCTAACAGGAATGTTGTCTGTCAATTTAATTCTGTGTTGGATAACTTTTGAGTTGCCTAGTTGGGCTGGTGATTTGGCAAACACATCCCAGTATTTGCGTAACAGGTCTGATAATTGGTGTCTTTGATCGGCAGTCAGGTGATCAAGCTTAAAGTCCTCTATGGTCACTGGAGAAACTTCCCTTTTGCCTCTTTCCTGGCTCTTAGGGTTAATTGATTGAGGATTCAGGTTCTCCAGACACACAATACCCATGCCTTTTGGAAGATGCAGCGGTTCCGCTGTTAAATTGGCGACGAGCACAGATATTTTCCCACTTTCGTCCACCTGGTCTACCGAATATTTCACTGCTAAATCATCCCGGCTTAAGTTTGAATTTGGCCCTGCTAATACTAGTTGTTTGGGAGGAGCAGCAAGCTGGTCACAAGATACTGTTACCACCTGTTCTGTGCTTGCTGGGAGCACATGTTTACATGTAAGCTTAGCAACTGTGGGTGTGGAATCCACCAATTGTTGCCGAATATCCTCTTCCCTCAGGCAAATCCCTAATGGAACTGATCGTATGATCCCTTTACCTAAGTCTAGGCTGAATGAAAACTTCCTTAATATGTTCAAGCCGAGGATGATATCATATTTGCCACTAAAATTTTTTGAAGTAACCAAAATTTTCTCCCTAAAAGTTGCCTTATCTAATTTAATATTAGCAGTTACTGTAGTGTGTATTGGCACAATATTTCCTGAAACTCCGGTTACAGTTAATTCTGGAGGTCTGAAATCTAACGATGTATCATTTTTAATTTTATTAAATAAATCTGCACTCATTAAAGAAACGCCAGCACCTGTGTCTAAAAGAAATCTAGTTTTAATGTTTTGTACAGAACCCAATACCACAGGTAGTTTAGTATTATCCTCCAGAATGTAAATGCCATGTTGTGTTCTGATGTCTCTGACTTCTGGCTTACTAACTTTACTAAAGTTAGGGGTTGGCAAAAGGGTTTTATTACATCGCGAATCCTTCCTATTAAGTTTAGAACCCCTTTTTAGTCATAAATTTCTATCTCTATCTCGCCTGTAGCTTCCAGTATTTGTATAATTATTTTGCCTGCCCTGAAATGTTTTTGGCCGAATTTGCCCCTGAATATGCTCATTCCTATATGTTCCTCTCCTTATCCTAGAATAAGAGTCTATATTACTCCTATTATGATCAGCATAATACATTCTATTGGCAGCTTGATCTCGATTTTCATTAAAATTACAATATTGATTATTAGCATAGGGCGTCCTAATTTTTGGGGATGCAGTGTACATGTCCGTTTCGTAATTCGTGCACGGGCGACTGCGGAAAAGTTGAGTGAGTTGATGGAAGCTCGGACGGCCGTCAAAAATGCGTCTTTCCCTTCGTTCGCGATTGTTTACCATATTTCTGGCTGCCTGCTGCCGGCCGTGGTATGGCAAGATTATGCGTCTTTCCGGGCGGTCAACGACCTCTGGTCTGAAGGTCACGTTAGCGTCGGTTAGCGGATCTACTGCGCTGTCCGAGTGGAGGTAGGTAGCGCCTAATGCTGCTTGACCGTGGGGAGGGGAAAATTTGCCCACCTTCATAGTTTGCATCTGCTGACTCAGGGCGGCTATTTGTGTCTCTAAATTGTTGATTGTTGCGTGATTTACTGATAATGAACTTAACGATTGTTGTAAGTCGCGTATTTGATCTTGAATGGGTTCAAGAATGTGTTTGGGATTATTTTCCTGTCGCTCCCGTTCATTCTCGGCCCTTACAGGACTATTAATAACATGTACAGGGACAGTTTTTGTGTGAGTAAGTTGGTCATTAATTTCCTCTCTTTTCGAAATCTCAATTGCCTGTGAAAAAGTTAAAGGATTGTGTGTGAGCACCATTTTTCTAATTTTTCCAGATATGCCCCTAAGGAATTGGGCCAGCATTGCCTGGTCTAAAATGTTTAATACTTCAGGTGTCTCTCCCTGAATTTTGAAAGCTGCCCTTGCCAAATTCCTCACGCGCGCGCTATAACTCGCAATGGTTTCCGAAGGTTCTTGCACAGCACTGGCGAACTGCTGGAGGGAAGTGATAATTGGTTCCGTTTTTTCGAACTGAGCTAAAAAAGCATTCTTAAATATGTTGTAATTCTTTTCCCCGCGTAATTCAAAGGATTGGGCTAAAAAGTCGGCTGCCGAAGCACGAAGTTTAGATTTCGAGACTGCCAAAAGTTCTCTGTGTCCCCAGAGTGCTAATTCTCCAACACTCTCCAAAGTTTCGAAAAACAATTGGACTGAAGGGCCTTCATCATTTTTGCCAAAGAATAATGGCACAAGACTTAAAAATCCTGCGATATTCGCTGAATGCGGTCTGTCTGGTTCTGGGGTGGGTGGTGGCTGTTGTGTTTGAGGTAGGGGGGATGATATTCCTGTTGTTTGAGGAATTTGATCCTCCATTTTTTTTTTTTTAAATTTACTAGGAATTGGGAAATTTAATTGCTAATTTTGGGCCCCTGTCTTCCAAAATAATGTGACTTACCTGTTGCTGAAACAAAATTATGATGTTAGTAATCACTTATTTAAAACAAGAGTGTGTTATAGCATGTAGTCATTTGTTTATTAAATCTAATTATAAAAATAGCAATAATTTATTAATTAGTGTAGATGTCCTGTGTTGTTGCAAAGGAGTAATGCCTCCTACCTATTCTCTTAGCGCACGAAATCAACAGTCTTACTACTTATCAGTAATCCCTTTAGATTCTTTCTCTCTGTGACTTCTTCTTCTGTGTAGACAGTTTTTCATCCCGCAAAATATTTAATCCTGGACACAATTGGCACAAGTGTTATACTGGGGGGGGTTATATACTTCTTACTATTTATTATGCTTCTTGCTTGCTTATTAATTACTTATTTTCGTTCGTTCGGACTTCTCTGGACAACACATCTGTATGGCGGGACACTTTCCTTCCTTAATCATTTGTTCAATGATAACCCCAGTATACTCATGTGATTGTCTAGTGGTTTTTCATATTAGGACAATGATCTCGGCCCTCGGTAAACTATTCAAGGGAATAGGAACTGCAGCTTCGATCAGGCGTTGTGAAAATACTCAAACTCTTTCCAATTATAGGTAGAAATTCGAGTACCCGCGGTATCAGTTCTATTATATAATTCTTTGCTTATTCATTCGTGTGAATAGAGGATAGGCCTGAGGCATATGTTTAAAACAAAATATAGTTTAATATACTCCATTATAGAATTGATACATGTATGAAAACTACTGCCCTAGCGGCAGTGACAAGCAAATCCTAAATCATTTGGTTACAATAATATAAACTGACTTTATGGAAGTATTTAAGAGTTCTTAGCATTTATTGATGTTTTGGAAATTAATGGGTTCTTCACATAGGTGTTCTTCGTGTGGATACTTCATCTCAGGCAAGGACTAGCATATGACATAATGGTTGTACAAACATGATGGGGTCAATACTAAAAATACTGCACTATTTAGGATAGCATGCTTAAGATACATCATTTACCTATTGTTAATTTGTGAAACTGACAATCTAAGTGATGCGCTATTTAAGATAGCAGTATTAAGACATTTTACAATTTATCAATGCTAACATAATTAATTATATTATTGAGGAGTAAGGTTTATGCATAGCTGTGGGATAACTTACCTAAGTAAGGATGACTCATTCTACGGGGGGCGGAACTCGGTGAGGGGATTCCGTGCTTTCGCAGCCTTCCTTCGGGTTCTGCTATCTTCGCTCGCTCATTCTGTATCTTCTTGCGCTGTTCTTCAAGCTTCTCTCTGTACAGTCATTCTGTAACGTAATTCCCGTTTCCAAAAACTTACTGTATTTTTTCACTCTCTCTCATACAGACTAACTAACCGACTGCTTCTACCAAAAACCACCACAAAACCACTGTCGTCTCTCTCGCTCTGTCGTCCGCCGGGTATATCCTGCTTATCGCGTGAACTTTCACCTCCTCCTCCTCAGAGCTTGGTCACGGGTGGGACACTTTACTCACGCGGTTGACATCGGACAGCTGAACAGTGTTTGTCAGAGAGCGAAAGTTCGTATTTTCCTGGACTTGTGAACTTACTTCTGCGTGTAGCGACTGTTATCTTGAGTTAAGAAAATAATGGCAAAGGGAATTTATAACTGAGAAAGCAACTGGGTCGGATAAGAGTCTCACTAGCGAATTTAACCATCCTATATTTGACAAGAAACTGATAGCGGTTAGTCATGGTAGACTAGTATTTATATTTTCTGCTGAAACAGCCAAAATAACTCTTTAGCAAGAAGGGGCACAGCAAAGGGGGGGGGAGGTAAATGCATGGGAAATATCTGTAAATTAATATGAAAAATGTGGGCATTTTACAATTCTGTTCGAGAAACACGTAGAATAGCCAGCAGCATTGTCCTTTGCAATGACATGAGTTGACATGAATTGTCACTCCTAAATATTTCAATTGTTATAAGAGGAAGCAATTATTGGTAGCTCAAGAACATACAGTATGAGAAACTATTGTTGAAACAGCTACGTTTCAAACGAACGACTACTTTATAACTATTGACTGAGAACTGTTTCTTTCTTTGGACAAGACAAATTAAACAATCCCTGACCGTCATTGAGAAAAAAGGCGATTCGCCTTTTGTGACTTATTTCGTCAATATATGGAAACAATGCAAGTTATTCACTGTATATGGTTCATTGACGAAGCGCACTTCCACTTGATTCTAACTCAAGGTGTGGAGGTGAATGTGGAACGTTTTAACAACAAAGTGGGACAAGACCTCATAGGGCTTTTTAAGTGCATCAGCAACTTAGCTGATGCACTTAAAAATATAATGCCATACTACGCCATATACAGGGAGTATCATAACATATGGGACCCATTTCAGGAATTTATTTAGAGCATAAAAATGATAAAAAAGTTCAGACCTATCTTTATATAAACAGGTCTGAATTTACCCTGATTCCAAGTTACAGCCATTTTTGTGTTCCAGCAATTCTTTCTGCAAACTGAGTTAGCATAGCTGGCTTCATTCAACTGTTTACAAACAATTCTCAATATCTTATCGAGGACCTTGCTGTAGTTGTGTAAACAAGATCTTCTCGTAGTGGTCTTTGAGTGATATCAGTTAGTTCTCCTGGCAAGGTCATGTTTGGAGCTTGTTATTAACATTTTGATACTGCGCATGTGCTGTGATAATGCAGGCTTATTCAAATCAAGAGATGACAGATATGCATGTCATGTATGGCCTTGCTAAACCAACGCAGTCGAAGCAAGACGTCTTGCTTTGAAGCATGCAAAAAAGTCCCTAATTGTCATGTGCCAAATAAAAAGACCTTTCAGAGAATACATTAACGCCTTGCAAAAATTGGTTTCAGATGAGATGGTGGTAGATCCATCAGCACCAGAACAGCAAATCTGACAAATCAGACATCTGGATTTTTGAGCGGGTGAGGAGGTCTATGACGAGGCGCAGGATGGTCATTTTGGGCATTTCCTGTAAACGTAAGCAGATAGTTGCTGTAACCCAAAAATGCTGTAACTCAGAAACAAGGAGAAATCAGACCTTCGTTTTCATATGAACTTTTTTATTGTTTTTCGGTCCTAAATCCATTTTTGAAGTGGGCCCCACATGTTATGACACACCCTATATAATATATCTGTAAATTACGTGTTCTGTGGTGCATTTTCTGTTTTGTGGACGAAAAACCCGAGTTTCCGGGAGGTAAAAACCACGCTACCTTCTCCTGAGCCCGGCTAATTAAGCCACACTGTGAAAACGGCCTATAAAAATTCCTCGCGTCATTGACGGGATTAGAACTCAATGTCTTTTTCACCAGTGTGCGGAGGACAGTGTTTATAACACGGTAATGTCCACGAGGACACATACAGCGAATGCGGTTTTTTTTTTATTTCCAGAGGGAATCTTTTAATGCTAGAAATCACATTCAATTGATAACCCGGACGACATGGAATTAGGTGGTCTTGGCCTCCGTACTCGCTTAATCTTAATACCTTTGATTATTTACTTGGGGATTTCTGAAGGAAAACTTTTACATGAATAATCCAAATACCTTTGACGAATCCAAATGTGAGATCAAAACTGCTGTGGAGAGAATCTCTGAAGATACACTTTGTGGGAGTGGGGTTTTAATGATGAAACAATCTATCTCTATTTATCCCTGGCTGGGTCGCCAATTGAGGGGGGTGGCGTTTTTATCTTATATATATTTTTATATTACTTTTTATTTTGTTATTATTTGTTATTTATATTCCCCACTTTGCATCTGACTGGTTATCTCACAGAAGAATTCCGGTTCTGAGGGAGTTTCTATATTAGTGCACTCCTCCTTTGGGTTTTGCTGTGTGTTCAGAAATGACCAAACTCCATTTTCATTAAGTGAAATACAATCAGTTTATTATACATACTTACAAATAAAAGATAAGACAAATCATTACACATTATTCACTTCATATATAGGTACAGGGCATGGATCACGTTCCTGGTCATTAGGCTCTACCATCCATCATCTTCTTCTTACTATAGGCCCACTAACATCTCGTACAATCAGTTTAATTTAACTCTTTCTTAATTACAATTGACATTTATTATTTATCTATTTATATCTTTCTTTTTCATACCTATCTAGCACAATCCTACATTCTTCTTCAAGGTTGATACAATTCTACTTCTGGAATTATGTCCACTCTACAAACTATTCTATTCTATTCTATTCTCTCCCCAGCACTTTAAAGTTACATGTTAATGAAATGTACATGGGATTATTTATTTCTTCATTCCCTCAGGTAAACTTCAGCATATAGCGACTAACTTCTCTACTTCAGTAACATTATATAAATAACATACAACTGTACCTGCTCTATAGGCTAACCCGTCCAAAATTATTACTTTTACTCCATTGATTAATCAGTAAATAAATCATAACTGTAAACCATCCTTCATTAACTATTTCTATGATATTTCCTTACTTATCTATACCTTAACTTAACTCTTTACTGTATGCTTCCCAAAATCTCACTTAATATTTATCTATCTTCTCTGTAGTCCTTTGCAATTACATAGAGGTAACTTCGTTGTTTAACCACTTACTTCTGGGGATTTGGATCTTACCGCTAATACAACGTGTGGCTAGTGACTTTCTACTCTGCATCGGGTCCTCCATTGGTTTGGGAACGTTCATCTGGAATGCTAAACTCTGCCAGGGACACTTTTTGCTTTGCCGATCATACTGGTCTCGTATCCTTCTTTGCTGTGCCGGATCATTCAGTAGGGGCCGCTTCCCATCGCTTTATTTCCACAGGACGGTACGGTGTTCTTCTCGCTGTCCTCCTTTCAAATATATCTCTCGGTGGACGCTTTCGGACTTCTGTGATTCGTCTCGAGAAAGTTCCCCTTTCTGTAACTCATCTATACTTCATTAAAACTATCAGAATTTAGTGAACTCACCATAACTGGTTCTACTGGTGGATCGCTTCCGGGGACTGTTTCCTGGGCCTATCTTTCCAAAAAATCACTCTCGAAGAAATTTTATCATCTTCCGAAAAACTTTATTATCTCCAAAAAAACTTTATCACATCTCGAAAAATCATCTCCGAAAAACTTCATCACATATCTAAAACATCTTATCACCTTTAAAAAACTTTATCACACATCAAAAAAACTTTATCACACACCGAAAAACTTTTTCATCTCCGAAAAACGTTATCACCCCTCTCGTTTGCGCGCGCTCTTCTCCTTTTATTTCCCAAAATTTAGTAACGCCCCTCCTTTCCTCAACCAATCACTTCTATCTGACCATCATCGTCCCCTTCCGGTGTAGAGAGAACTTCCGTTTCTATAGAATTCTCGAATGTTCTGGAAAAGACCAGAATTTCGGAGCTCAGACTCCATCCGGAAAACATCTGCGTCCATTTTCTTGATTCGTCTCGCCTTATTATAAAATGACCACACCTGCTCTGTTTGCAGTAAACAAGAGCGCCCCCGCTGGTACCCCTATTGTCATCTCTGGACCAAACCGTCCCTTGCCATACTATCAGTTGACCCCCCACTGTTCCGTCTTGCTATCTTCGCTTGCTGTTTCCGGTGTGGGCACTGATCATATATCTGTTTCTAATGTTTTTCTTCAAGGTATATTTGCTTGTACATTAAATTTAACCTTCTCTTAAATTAATTCCATTAGCGCGAGACCCATTATCTTAAACAATATTAGTGACTTTAAGTGTTTTCTTTTGTGGTTTACAATATCACTATCTAGCGTTCTTTCTTAAATTATATTTAAACTTAACTTGTAAGACTTTGTGTCTTTCAACTTGCTATGGTAACTGTAATCGACATCTGCCAATTGTTTTGGATGCAGAAGTATCACATATCTGAGTATGTTTTTGCTTGAATAATAAGCTTCTAACATGCCTTATGCATTTAATGACAAGAAGCTTACCTATAAATAAAAAATACATAAAAATACACAATACATAAAAAAATATAGGCATTCAACGCTACTGCGGCTTTTCTTAATGATCCTGTATAAATATTTTGTTCTTTAAACTGGGTTTTTGTGAGTTTATTCTATGTTTTCCGACCCACGCAACACGAAAATCGCCCAACCATATGAAACGATTGGGCTGGTCGCAGTATGATAAAAACAATGTACTGGCCAAGCAAAAATATTCCACAGAAACCTACAAATCTAATCTACTGCATATAAAACCAACTTGTACAGCATAATAAACTTAACTGCAAGACACTAAAGTTTGTGTGAAAAACCTGATTTACAGGGACAGAATTGAAAAGATGTTATAGACCAGGGGTCCCCAACCTTTTTCATCGGAGGGCCACATAGAAAATTCATAACAAATGGCGGGCCGGAGTCGGTGCAATTTTGACGACTAAAAACACCGTAAATCAAAAAACGCAATTTTAGCGACTTCACCAGGTCAAACGGGGTGTACAAGATAGAAAAACTATAAAAAATTATAATATTGATTGTAATTAAAGACATAGTCATATTAAAAATCACAATTTTTATTATTATAATCACATTTGATATTACAGAAATAGCAAATCAATGAGATGTTTGTAGTTGTTTTGATTTAGCAATAATTGAAATGTTAGGTTAAATAGTAAAGTTCCCAATCTTAAAAAGTCTTGCAAATGTTCATCTGTCATTCTTGATCGATGTTTGGATTTTATATATTTCATTTTTGAATATGTTTCTCCACATAGGTAAGTGCTACCAAAAATAGAAATTATTCTTCTTGCTAATTTTTTTAATTATGGAAATTCATTTTCTGTCAAAGTTTTATAAAAGTTAATTAATGTTTCATTTTTCAATAATGTTTTCAGGTTATCGTTACTTTGAAGATCTATGATTTCTAATTGTAGATCTTTATCTATTTGTGAAACATTTACATCAAATGGATTCTGAAATAATGTAAATAATTTTCTATTGTTTTCGAAATCAACAAATCGATCAACAAATGCTTCCATCAATAATTCAAGATTTTGGACAAAATTGTCGGTAGAAAAATCACAAGTGGGCATATTATTATATAAACTTTCACAACACAAAAAATGGGAAAAATTATTTTGTTCAATTTGATTTTTAAATAATTCTAATTTTGTCTGAAATGCTTTAATATTGTAGAACAAGTCATTGTAGAACAAGTCATCGCGACTTTGAAGTTTTTTATTAAATGTATTCAAATGTTCACAAATATCTGTTAAAAATGCAAGTTCCCATAACCATTTAGAGTCTGTTAATTCTGGGACTGGTTTTAATTTTTCGTTCATGAATATATCTATTTCTGTTCTGAGTTGAAAAAATCTTTTTAACACATTATCGCAACTCAACCATCGCACCTCCGTATGATACAACAAATCACCATATTCGCTTTCGATTTCTTCCAAGAAAATTTTAAACTGAAGATGGTTCAGGCCATTTTTGCGTATAAAATTCACAATGCTAATTATAGTCGACATGATTGAGTTCGAAGACAAAAAATTACCACACAACGATTGCTGGTGAATAACACAATGAAATTGCATAGGTCTTTCGATGTTTTTGGAATCAAAATATTTATTAACATGGTCGATGAAACCAATATTTTTTCCAACCATATTCTTTGCACCATCGGTCGTAATTGCTGTCAACAATTCCCAATCAAGCTGCAGGTCTTCAAACACTTTTGATACGCTATAAAATATGTTTTCACCAGAGGTTTTATTCTTCAAGCTTTCAAGTGCAGCCAGTTCTCCTGTGACTTCAAAATTTTGATTTATACCGCGTATGTAAATGAGTAACTGTGCTGTGTTGGTAATATCTTCACTTTCATCAATTGCAATCTAAAAATTTATAAAATCTGTAACTTTTTGTTTCAGCTGATCTTTAACATTAGCAGACAAATCTTCGATTCTTCTCGCTAAAGTTGACACTAATAAACTTATAACAGCGAAGTGCTTAACGATGATCAGGGCATATTTCTTCTGCAATTGATAGGCACACTCTTTTCACAAACTCGCCAACAGTAAAAGCCTTCCCTTCTTCAGCAATGATTTGAGATGCTCGCAAACTAGCTCTAATTAAATTTAAATTCTGATTAGTGAAACGTGTCATCTGTTCTTGTTGCCTCTTGAAATCAAAGCTCAGCTCTTGTAATTTCTTGTTTCGCAACTCTCCTTGAAGTTTATCGTAAATTGAGGCATGTTTTGTCGTATAATGCCGTTTCAAATTATATTCTTTCAACACAGAAACTGCTTCCTTACATATAAGGCAGGTACATCGGTTATCGTCCCTTATAAAAAAAATAATTAATCGACCAAAGTTCATTGAAGACACGACATTCGGAATCAATTTTTCTTTTCCTTGACATCTTGATTCGCTAAAATTAAAATTAAAAATTCAAAGTTAAATAAAATTAAAAATAATACGCATTTATACAAATAGCACTAATAAATTGTTGCGCATGATAATCGGTGCAGCGACCCGACGACTACGGTCTGAATGAGAATAGCTGACCAGGAGAAAGATTAATACGCGTACTCGTCTTTACATTGCAAACTGCAAAGAACGCATTGCGTACTATTTTTTCACTAATACTTACTCGATTAATAATTAGATTAGTGTTTAGCAATTGTTTTAGCAGTCGCTTATTTTAACTTTACTATTTCACTTTTTGACAACTCGTGTTCGCCGGAAATACTCGAGGCTATAAACTTATAGCCTTGGGCACTCGCACTGTTGGGATTTCCGACATCGCAAGAAACACTGCTGCCAAGTGGAAGCGCACAGATTTGCAACAATGTTACAAAATTATATTTGGACGCATTTACATTATATTTTGATTAAAAATATCCTTATATACGATATGTAGCAACCAAAAAAAGATTTCTATAGAATAAATTTCACGAGGCGGATGAAATAGTCTTTCGGGCCGGATCCGGCCCGCAGGTTGGGGACCCCTGTTATAGACAATACGATTACGATCAGTAATCTCAATCTACTCCTAATACGCAAAAAATTATGCAATAATCGATGCAATTTGCATATACACTGCCCTACCATTAATATCCGAACACCTCTCCATGGATGGGGAAACAGGTCCTATTGCATGCAACACGTCACAGAGCCTGCTATAAATATGCACACTGCATATAAATTGCAAAAGTGGGCATGCAAGATGACACGTTCAACAGGTCAACAGAATTGATCGCCTCAACAAACGCTAGACGCCGATTAACATGGTGTAAGGAGCGCGAATCCTGGACTGCAGAGCAGTGGAAAACAGTCCTATGGACAGACGATTCAAGGTTCTCACTCTACCAGTCTGATGGCCATTCCTCGGTGTGACGAATGCCAGGGGGAACAGTTCCTTCCTGACTGTATCCCCCAACAGTGAAGTTTGGTGGAGGCAGGGTCATGGTATGGAGCTCCTTTCGTGGTCTGGCTTGAGCCCATTAGTCGATATCGACAAAACCATGAATTCTGTGCAATACCAGGACAGCATGGACAATTATGCACATGCACTTCCAACATTATGGCAATACTTCGGGGAAGGCCCATACCTGTATCAGCAAGACAACGCGCCATGCCATATTGTTCGGGTTGTAACAGAGTGGTTCGAGGACATGGGTGTGGAAAAGTTGAATTGGCCAGCCCAGAGAGCTGATCTGAACCTATCGAGCATCTTTGGGATGTATTAGATCGTCGGGTACGTGCACGTCGAAATCGCCCAAAGAATAAGGCAGAATTGGTGGCTGCCTTAAAGCCGAGTGGAGGAAAATATCACCTGGCATTTATAAAAAGCTGGTTGAGAGTATGCCACGAAGATTGAAGGCCGTCATAAAACCAAAAGGTTTCAGCAGAAAATATTAAATGACACAATAAAAGCTCTTTTTCTTTCCCTTTTTTTTTGTCTAAAGTCAGGTGTCCAGATATTAATGGTAGGGCAATGTATATGTGGTCGATAAGAATTTTAGAATGAACATTTATTATTATTATTATTATTATTAATATTAATTTATTTCCGAAGAAATGTCCCTTTACAGCTATGCAGCTAGAGGACACTAGTTACATACACAAATTAAATAAATAATGATAGACAAATGCATTGTGTACAGAGCCCAGATACAATACACGGCCTTAAACAGCCTCTGGTGAAGATACATACAAATAAAGATACAACAGACAAAAGTACATACAGATACAGTACAACAAAGTGTGGATAGAGCGGCATCTCTGAGAGTCCGCTTAGAGCATAACGAGGGCATACATGTCTGCAAGAGTGGAAGATCTGTAGGTTTTGTCCTTGCAGAGCTTCTCAACGACTATGACTAATCTATTCAATATTTGGAAGGAGCTATGTGAAAACATGTTGTCCAGAGAGAACATGCTACGCAGCTTCGATCTGTATGGGGATGTGTTGGTCTGGAATCTTTTCCTATCTGATGATGATATCCCAGATATCAGGTGAGCTCAGTTTTCCGGATAGAAGCTGAGAGAGGATAAGAAGATTCCTATAGATTATGTGATACCTCCAAGGAAGCATATTAAGATTGGTGACCAGAACAGATTTTGAGATTGTAGGTGTTAGACCGGCAACCCTATTTAGTTTCAAAATCCAGTATTCCAGGAATAGGAACCTGGCTTGGTATGATGAGGGTACAGAGGACCATATAGTCGAGGCATATAAAGGAATTGGGATTATGACTCGAAGAATGTATCTGATGATAAGGTGCGGGTTATGGAAGTTGGAGATCTCCTATTTTACTGACCATGAAGCGGCAAATGTTTTCATTCGAGTGGCATTAAAGTGAGCCAAGAAGGTGAAATCTTTATCCCATGTGACACCCAAATCCTTATAATCCTTATGTTGGGTGAGTTTTTTAACTGGAGAGTTCTCTATAATGATGTTCACATCGTTAGTATTTCCCTTCTTGGTGATAGAGAGCTGTTAGGTTTTCTCTGTGTTAATGGAGAGCCCAATCGCATTAAGGTAGTTTTACAGTTCATGTAGCTGTCGGTTGGAGCTCACAGTGATAGACTGGAGAGATTGGGGCATTTTGTGACGATGAAGAACTTTATATCATTTGCGTACGTGGTAAAGTTGGCAAGATTTGCGAGGAAGAGTTCTAAGGATGCAGCGAAGAGGGCGGAAGAGAGAACGCTCCCTTGGGGGAGCCCTCTGGAGCAGAGAATGCGGTGATTATGGTTCTGATTTCGGATGCACAGGGTTCTGAACTGTAGGAGTTTCTTAAGGAGAACTAGAATGTGACCAGAGATTTTGAAGTAATTGCACAGTATGGCACATAATGCATGGATGGACAGATTGTCCTAGGCCGCCTTAATGTCGAGGAACACAATATCCAGTTGCTGTTTGTTGCTTAAGGTACCTTCAATTCTGAACAGTGTGTCCATGAGGTTGGTAATCGTGGATCGTCCCGGTAGTACAATATGGAGGTATGGTGGTTTGTGGCCAAACATGTGATGGGTAAGAGCAGAGAGTATGGCTTTTTCCATGATTTTTGAGGAAGGTGCATTCTATAGAAATTGGTCTGTAATCGTTATGCAATTTTGGGTTAGACTTTTTTGGGATGGGAGAAACATAATATATGTTCCAGATGGTAGGATTAGCTCTTGTTTCGAGGGTGGAGTTGTATGCGTCAAGCAGGGGGTCGATGATATATACACTGCATAGTTTAATCATAAAAACAGGGAATCCATCCAGGCCAGTGGTGGACTTGTTGGGAAGACTGTTGATGACATCAGTAAGGCGTTCCTTTGTAATGGCTATTTTATCCAGTGATGGTTGGTTAGCTGGTGGATTAACCCGAATAAAGGGGTTTGGGGCAGGCGGGGGTTTAATTTCGAAAGAGTTAGCCCACGCGAGCAAGACGTCAGTAGTCATGGGGGACTGTTGGTTCTTGTTGGTGTAGATTCTTTTCCCAAGTTTCATTCTATGTGCAATCCAGTCGTTCTGTGCTATCCTCCGTATGAGTAGGAAGCGTGCCCGATGTTTTTTTATAGAGCTTGTAGTCGGTTAGATCCTGTGTTCTTTGCCATTTCCTGTATAGTTTCTGTTTCATGCTTTGAATTTGAGAGCAAAAAGATAATTTATATGAATAGTAATAAGACTCTAGGAGTGACACAGTGAACTGTTTTTATGTAGGATGTTTCGATATAGGACGCAGAATTAGCTAGCTACCACTCTTCTCATACCGCTAATGACAGACACGCGAATGCAGAAAATTTGTATTTTCATTGAATCCTACACGATAGGATTCGCTGGTTTAAATGGAATTTACCTGCAAAAAGTGTTCATAACTATATAATATGTTTTAATAGAAAATAAATTATTTCTATCTACGAAATGAAACGTAACAGGATTTCGATTATCCGTCTCTGGGTTAATAGTTTTGCAGCTCGACCACCTTTTTTAAAATAATGGCAGCTGCTTCGCTTCCCACCCATGCATTCTTAAGTGGCATTGTTGCCTCATTTTTCGTGCCACACTTTTCGTGAATTACGTTTTACTGCTATCGTTATGGTTTTATTTGCAATAAAGGCTTTGGCTATACGTTGAGACAAACATCCGTATTGCTTTTGCTCTTGCACGTACCCAAGAACTGTTGCAATCTGACGATAGCTGCCTATTGATAGAATTTACGTGTCATAAGAAATGTAATAAAAGGCAAAACTTGTTTACTAGCGCTAGAAAGGAAAATTTTAACGGGGATGAAATACTTATTAAATAAATGTAATAAAATATCTGTATTAATTACAGAGATTTTTAAATTAAATTAATAATTTTTTCATTAAAAGTTTAAATGGTAAAGTTAGTTCCAAGCGCCATCTTAGGAAAAACGCTTTCTGAATAAATTAAGGTTTAGTGACTACTAAAATTAAGAAAGTGGGCACCATTTTACAAAATTAGCTTAAATAATTCAAACTTTTTTATTACAATAATTCTATAACACGAGTAGAAGCGACACTGTCAGTTTTTTGAAACATTTTTAAATGGAATCATGTCGGCAGAAGGCATATACCCAAACAAGTTAAGTGAAAATTGTACTTTCTTATTTGTGTATATGTGAATAAAAATCAATTCCCATTACACGCACGGGATTAAACACTAGTCTTAGCTTCACTACAAGTTCTTCATTTCCACCAATTCGATCATCTTAGAATTCTAATGGTGGAAATGAAGTTCTACGTATAGAAATTTATTTCAATACGCCACTCAATCAAATATAATATCAAAATATAGTATCAAACATAGTAACAAAATATAGTAACAAAACGTGATGGGAAACAAGTTAGCTGTAAAGTAAAGAATTGTGCTATATTTCAGGCGCATTTGACTTTTTAAAAATTAATTAATTTTTTTTTTTTTTACCTTTTCTGTAATTAATGTAGATCGAAAGTAAATAACTAATTATACTAATAACTCATAAAATAAACGAACAGCATTGCGTACTTCACAACGAAATACCTACATTACAAACTGTAAACAGTTCTATAAAGTAGGTAATTCCACCTGGATTTTAATAAAAAAAATGAAACATGCATTTAGCGTATTTCTGTGATTAATCGAATAAACTAATAGTAATAATCCATTATTTATATATTTAATTTTAGTATTACTATTAGTATTGATAAATGATGCAAATAAGTAAGTTTATACAACATCAGCTAAAAAAACCTACTCACATCATCTGTTCATCCTCTCTAATACGAGGAGTGATCATTTTAATTGTCTTATCTTAATTGTCATCACCTGAATCTTCTGTGGATTTCTCCTCGAAATACTCTCCGCTGAACTTCACACACTTTCACCACCGTCGTACCCACTCATTAAATGCTTGCTTCTTACAAGCCATTTTTCAAAAGTGTCGAACGCTAAACGCTTGCCTTTTAGAGTTTTCAGATGTGGAAACAGGAAGAAATCACACAGGGCTAAGTCCAGTAAATAAGGGGGATGTGGCAGAACCTCGGAACCTATAGCAGTGATCACTCATTACGATACGCTTCATCTCTTTAACTGTTTCCGATGTGTTTAAGCCCCGTCTGATAGAATGACGAATTACATATCGCTGTTCAATCTGTATGTCCGACATAATATTTTCTTCAAAACGATCGTCAGTGACACGCGGATAAAAAAACTCTTTACGCAATACTAGCTCGACAAGTATTGGCATGCGCACACAGAGTCTGCTCAGTAACGATCAGGGTGAACGTCTCTAGCGGCACTTATGAAAAGTTCGCGCGGTAAACATAAAATCTTGCACCAGTCCGCGAATTAAATGATCGCCCCTTGTATAAGCCATTAGCTGATCGAACAAACATATTTTTAAGACCGCTTCACGGCTAATGAAGAATTTCGTAAAAGATACGGACAGCAATAAACATATCTTTCAATAATTAAAACTAAAGTTTCCATGTATTAGTAATGTCAAAATCAAAAAAGGTATTTTCGTCGGTCCGCATTTCAAAGAGTTAAGTGAAAGGTAAACATTTTGAAAGAGTGTTGAATCCTTTGAAAGTGGAAGCTTGGAAATCCTTCGAAAAAGTCGAGAACATTTATGAGCAACAAGGGAGCAGTTAACTATAAAATCTCGATTGATTTTGTAGTTGTCTGCTCGATTGTGTGTGTTGTCCGAAAAAGAGTAAGGATGTCATCAGAATTTAGTTTATTCAAACCATTTAAAGTCTTAAATTTTTCAATCAAGCCTCTTTGCAGGTTCCTAGTTTCCAGATGCCACAATTTACAAAACTGAAGTCTTTTATGAAGAGTATCCTTTTGTGCTCCTGTTCAATCAAATGCCTGATAGAGTTAATGGTGGTGTTAATTGGAGAAAATAAGTTTACGTCGTCAGCAAAGATCAGAGTCTGAGCTGTACTCTTTAATTATCCTCACCTGTCAATTTTAATATTAAGTTTCCATAGAGTTAGTTCCTAACATTAGTGAGGTCATGTTTCAATTGTAGCCTTAGATTCTATTTTCTTCATCCGACAAAAAACGTCTGCAATTAAGAAATCTTAAGACGCACATCTCTACCAATTTATTATTGATAGAGCGAAGATAATAAAATACTTTTTCAGCATACAACTAGCAGAACGAATGATTTCCGATATTCCGAATAATATTATTAAAATAGCTTAAAAGAATCCTTGACAGTTCAATTTTATCTATTATTATAAATATTGATGGATGTCGATAAAGGAACTTATTGATTGAGCGACAGATGGAGTTATTCCCTGTTATTTCCATAAAGGGCAGAACCCATGAATCTTTCTTCATTGCTTATTTGAAAAATCATGTTGAATTTCAACAGACCAAGACGTATCGATTTTTAATAAATTTCCTTAAATAATGCGAATTTCACTCAAGGATAAATTTAACTTGTCTCTGATAGCAAGTTTTATAATATCAAATTCTTCTAAGGTTTTATTGCTAAGAGGCCTTGAAGGTTTTATATTTTCGTTAATATTTAACTAGTTTGAAAAGCAACCACCGTCTGGGGTGAAAACTATTTTTTTATTTTTTTGATTTGCAAAAAAAGTAAATAGCCTAAGCATTTTTATTTTGTAAATCAATGCAAGCAAACAATACTCTTTTAAACAAGAGGCCTATTTAGTTTTAATAATACTCTTTTGCTTTTCAGACTGCTCTTTTCTAATACGAACTAGGAATATTGGAGTAGAAATCGGTGTGAGATTAACTTTTGATGGCACATTGATTTATGAAGTAGAATTATCCACATCTTCGAAAAACTTAAGGTAATCTAGACTGAACCAATTTATTATTAAGCTGTCGTTTCTAATTATCATAATTATAAAGTTTGAAGTAAACGCTTTGGCCATCACACTTTCGTTACTATGGTAACTTTAATCAGCGTTGAGTGTGATATGTTGCACCTGTTTTTTAAGTAGAAAATACTTTGCAAGAATGCGTGTTTAATTTAAAAGAAAAATCTGTGATAAGAAAACAAAAAGTAATAAAACATCCGTAAAATAATTTATAGCATTTTTTCTAACATTTGAAACGTTCGAGAGTATAAATAGCTTTTACTGGATTTATCATTTTAGGCTATGTGTACGGTAAAGAAAACGGGCAGGGAGGGGTTTCTCTAATAAAGGTTCAGCATGTGACATCCTTGTTTGGATCCATATGGAGCAGATGCAGATATGTCTGAGGACAGTAGAGTTAGACCATACGGTGGTGCTAAGACTTTTCTAATGCAAGTGTAATTCATACGATAAGTCAGTTCTGTAGACCTAATCAGATTTCAAATACATTAAACATTTCTTATATAGTTGCCGCTACTGTCCTTAACTTTAACCTTGAAAGAAGTAATCTCTTTCATGCACTCTCTCACGTGCTAAGCACACGTTAAGAGGACGCTAGATGTTCTTCGCGGCTCAGTTATCCTGGTTTATCAGCCTCACCTGTCGCTCACAGCTGTTCACGTCAGAAGAGTTTGCGAAAATTTTTTTCCTGCTCCGGAACCTGTTGTGTAGTGATGCGATGTTTGGAAGGGGGGGGGGTGCACTTCACCTACTTCATCTAGCAAACTCGGGAGCTGTGGCCTGGAATTTAGCTTTTCCTTATCTCCTCCAATCTGAAGATCGAACTTCCGCTTTGTGCTGAGGCCCCGTGGAGAAAATAGAATTAAGATATCCCGGCATGCATAGTATGAGAAGTAGCATGCGTGGATTGACTTTAAGCCAACGAAACTTTAACCGAAAGATGCGTTGATATTACAGTCCATTATTGGTAAACAACACAGACTGTATAGTGTAATTTAAGTAATATAATCCTTGTTGTTTTTCAGACCTGTTTCATCGAGTGGGATTTATACACTGCAAGGGAAAAGAAAGTGCGTCTTCCAATACGTATAATTTTTATGAACATATTAACTGCACAGGAGGGAATTTTTGCCGGAGAACGAAATCCTCAGTAGGGCCTACTGAGGATTTCGTTCTCCGGCAAAAATTCCCTCCTTGAATTTAATATTTTTTGTAAAAAAATACAAGTAATTTTAAATTATGCTGGTCGCTACTCCATCGGCGAAGCAAAATATCCAAAACCAATTACAATGGCTGAAATACGGTCGCACTTTCCTGGTCCATAACCATGATACCAGTCTTTGATATACACTCCCTTCTAAAAGTTTAGAATCACGTTTAATTTTTCGTAATTTTTAAAGATTTTATTAAAATAGGGCCAACTTGTTTATCAATTTTTATTAAAATATTTTCTGTTATGAATAAAAATCACACTTAAATAATATTTAAGAAATGTCTAGAATATTCGAGAATATTCCAGAAAGGTGTAGTAGAAGACTCCTGAATGTGGTAGAATATTATAGATGATTTCTGAATGTGGCAGAAGGTTGTAGATGATTTTAGAATATTCTAGAAAGTGGGAGTATTATTTTAATATTCTAGAAATTGGGAGTATTATTTTAATATTCTAGAAAGTAGGAGTATTATTTTAATATTCTAGAAAGTGGGAGTATTATTTTAATATTATAGAAGAATGTAGATGATTTTAGTGTTTTGCAAATAATACAAATTGAGGAGTAACTTATAAAATCGAACACCCGTAATTCAGAAATAGTGTTTGGTGTAAGTTTTGTGTGTTTCGTTTCGTGGCAATATATAAGGAAATGAACGTCGAAAAAAGAAGTGCTATTATAACTCTGTATAAAGAAAGCAATCCCATGAGAAGTACTGTCAAAAAACTTGGTGTTTCATTTAAAGGAGTACAAACTACCATTCGACGATTCAAGGAGATTCGCAGTTTAAAGGACAAACTACGATCAGGAGGACCGCGCGTAACAACGGAAGCACAAGTGTCTACATCCACTGTAACACTTCGCCATAAGCAGGACTTCATGATCGTGTAGCGGTCCAAAAACTCTTATTAAAACTGGAAAATCGAAAGAAACGGTTGGCTTGGGCTAAGCCATCAACATTAGACAATTCAAAAGTAGAAAAAGGTACTACGGACGGATGAATCCAAATTTGAAAATTTTAGATCCAAGTGTAGAGTTTATGTGAGACAATCAACTGGATAAAAAATAGTGCCACAATGTTTAGTGCTTACAGTCAAGCACGATGATGGTTCCATCATAACCTGTGGTTGCTTCTGTTTTAAGAAATTTTAAGAAAAGAAGGCTATGAAACATTCTTAAACATAATGCAATATCCTCTGGACTTCGACTTTGTTGAAGATATTTTATATTACAAACCAATGGGCCCCCGAAGCACAGCTCGAAGCTGTGCAGGGACATTGTAGCAACTAATCAACAGAAGGGGTATTGCATATTATGGTGTGACCATCCAAATCGCTTGACGTTAAACCCAAAAGAACTTTTATGGGATCATCTAGAGACAGTTCTAGACCATCAAGTCTGCGAAGTCTGCCCATCTTCACAAAATTTATGGGAAACCTTGCAGGTCGCTTGGAATAAGAACAAGACACTATCATAAAATTAATCGCCCAGAATTCCATGTCTGTGTAATAAAATCACCTGGAGGATACTTCGATGAAAAATCAGTATAGTTGGTAATATTAATCGTTCCAATATTTTTTTGCTGTAAAGTTTTCAATGCTTAATAAAAAGTCTTAAAATACTTTGTAATGTATTGTTCTTTTTATATTAAACCTTACATTGTCATAACTAATTTCAAAAAAATAAAAAATAAATAAAAAATAATGAAAACTGTTGTCATACGCTGTGATTCCAAACTTTTAGGAGGGAGTGTATATGCGGAAGATAGCAACAGAATATGTGAAAAAGAACATCTACGGAAGTATTTCACCAAAAAAATTAAACTAAGTAGGGTCAGTGTGTACTGTCCGTAAATTTTGTGAATTCTATTATCGGGCTGCCTGTTTTGCTGTATGAAAAACCTCTCCATTCCTCGCTCGAGACGGCTTCACTGTGGGGGGAAAAAAAATAAAAACTATAAAAATTCTTTCTGCTCTAGAACGACTTCTGTACGACGACCGCTGGAACAACTGGATTTTAATAGGGTCAGAAGGACTACGATCTTGGGGCAAGGATTGTACTTCTCTTCCGGAAATTTGGAGTTATTCATCCAACAAAAAATCGACAAACCGATCATAGAATATATGCCATTTACAATCATAATACACTGACACCTCATAGCCTTAACTACTTTATCAAAAATCAAAACTCTCACTTACACACAGACAGACAGACATGGCCCCTAGCAACTAGCATAGTAGGTGCAATCGGCATTCTTCCATAAGGCTGGAAAGGTCTCGGTTCGAATCGCGGTGACAATTTTTATTAGATTTTTCATATTGTGGCTGAGTTAGCCGGTTTGGGGGGACAATTTTATTCATAAAATAGCACTTAACTTGAATGCAGAATAAATTTCATAATAGAGGGAGTATCAGTTTATGCATCGTAGTGGCCCTTACAGCAATAATTCTCAACTTTTTAGGCCTAGAAACCCCTTTTTTGGAAGGAGGAAAAGAAACTGAAATTTGTGACCGATCAGAACTGAGCTTTTTATGACCAATTGACCATTTAGTCATAACAAGTTTAGTACTACCCCTCGGGGTCGCGATCAATCGATTTAGAACTAGTACTAAATATATCAAGAGCCCAGATACTGCCATTGGTTTAAAAAAAATATTTTCAAAGTTTTAGACATATTCATAAATGAACCAGGGATATTATCACCACGACAACAACCTATGAATATAAATTTCTGGTCATTATCAGTGTCCAACGACTAACTTTTAGGCAGAATCGATACCTTGTACGTGCCTCAACTATAATTTGTTTCCATAGTTATTTTATTTTATTTATTTATTTATTATTATTTTTTTTATACTCATGGCAGACTTTCTGGGGGAAATGCTACTTTTACCCACCAGGGAGATATTTTGATCGATGAGCGAGTGTAGGCTTGGGATTCTGTAGGTCTAGAACGACTGGATTCTAACAGGCTCCCAACTGCTTATCGGGGATTTGCAGTCGCCTTTGAATGTCGTCGCAACTCGGGGATGCCGACCGACAGGACCGAAATTTGAACTGAGGTCTATCAAGGAAGCGAGAAAGAGGATCATAGTGTGCTTTACCTGCTTACAGTAAGGGTGAGGTGATCAATAAGCCAATAACAGCAGCGAAAATGCAGTCTAATGGAGTTATAACAATATCCGTCGATTCTACAATGACTCTATGGTTTGAGTGTTCTGATCAGTCTTTCGTGAAGTTGACAGAAATTTTTAAAGATTAATTTTATTAGACAAACACGAATGGAAGAAAAAAAACGAAAAAAAAAAAAAAAAACTAAATCAGACGAATAAACAAAATTGTAACTGTATTCCTAAAAAAACCATTCCGGTAATGGAATACGTGGTGAAATGAAAGCTTAGTTACAGTTGAAACTAAACTTAAATTTAGAAGGCTTTCTTATAAAAATGGGGAAGTTCTCGAAATGCAACGCATGAACGATTTCAGAAAAACAAAACAGTATATTACGAGCGACCGGTTAGAAAGTACAATGGATGTAATAAATCCCTTTTCTCAATCCGCTTTATAAAAAGAGGTTTAGATTAACTGGAAAAAATAGCTGTCTAAATAATATCACTATAATATTAATAATACTTCCGTAAACGGTGAGAAGCAATAAATCTGGTTAAAATGCCTTTACACATATTGTATATATGCAAGTATTTGGTAGTATAAATAGTACAGAAATTTTTTTATATCACAGATTTTTAGGCGATTCCAGAAATTCCGATAAAACAATTGTAATGCGATTCTATAGATTGTGGTTTCTTAGTTTTGACTGAACAACTTTTAAATCTGATTGTTTTTTTTTTTTTCCAGAAAAATAGTTCAGACCCTCTTTTATAATTTTTCTGAGCTGCTAGCCATGTAACACTTTCCAAAGGAATTAAGAGGATCAAGTGATCTGTTTGATCTTATGATCCGTTTTCTAGTGTTCTTTTCTTACTCTAAGGCATCGATTTCCAAACTGGGAGGCGCGAACTAGTGCAAAAGGAGGCGCGAAAAGTTTAACAGAAATGTAATTTTCATAACATAGCATATATAAATAAAAAAATATATACATGAGTTTAATAAACAAAAGCAAACCTTCAAAAAAATAGTTTCTGTTCCATCAAATGCATTGCTAGCTTCGTACTAAGTTTCTTACAGAATCGCGAAATGTAAAAAACCACACACACAATAGGAGAAACTCTAGTTTTGTGGAAGAACTAGAAATTGCATAATTATGGATGTTTTACTTCAAGGGAGGCGCCGGGAAAATTTTACAGGTCAAGGGAGGCGTGGGCTCAAAAAGTTTGGGAAACGCTGCTCTAAGGAACACGCAGAAAATAAATGCTTGTTACACTATTATCAAGTTTGTGGAAGCAATTCGAAGTACGGGCCAAGCAGCTCAGTTGAATTACAAAGGATGATCTGAACTATTCTTCCGGAAAAAAAAAAAAAAAAAAAACTGAGGTTTAAAAGTTGTTCGGCCAAAACCAAGGAATCACAGATTACGCAGTCACATAAATTATTTCACTGGATTTTCCAGAATCGTCTAAAAAAATAGCTATCAGTAATTTAACAGGGCTACGTCGTTATTTCTGCATTTAGCGTGTAACGATACTTGTGGACATGTGTTATTGTAAAGGACTGCTCATAGAACGTCAGTTCAACTCTGTCTCGTGTCTCTGTGAATGAAGAACAGTACCACTGTAAAAGGGTCAGATATGTATTTAGTAAAGGTTTGTGTGTGATGTGTTGTTATGGCCACTTGGCTAACCAGAAGTATCAGTCACCGGGAGAGATGATTCCGGGTATTCGTTCACACCACGGGAAGGTGGGCCAGTCCCAGTAGAGCACCTACTGTGTCATCTGATGTTGCCAAAAGGTGAGACAGATTTCTTTGTGGGGCCCACTCCAGAGGAGAGAAGGGGGGGGGGGGAAACATGGTATTAGAAATAGAAAAAAGAAAGAAAAAGAAAAGCCTGGGAGCCAACCCCAGAAAGAGAGATAAAAAATTAGAAAAAACCTGGGAACCTTCCCCAGAAAGACACAACACAAAAAAAAAAAAAATAATAAAATAATAATAAAAATATTAGTAAACTGGATTTTTGCAGTTTCAACGAAACATATTTGTCATGGTTCGTTGAAATTGCAAAAATCTAGATGTCTCCCTGCTACTATCCTTTCTATAATTTCCAGAAATACGCAAAACGTATTTCGCCACCCGTCCCTTTGGCTTAGGTAACTGATCTCTTTTACCAATGGAGGGCAGGGAAACACGAATTCTAGGGAAATAAAAAACTTCGGAAGGAGCAAATCCAGTGAACAGGACGGATAGATCATTGCCCATATCTTTAATTTCAGCTTCGGAAATATTAAGTTATACACCCAAGGAGTCTATTCTGACAGGTCATAATTCGCCATTTTTATGGATTTCAAAAAATAGAACTATATTTCAAAAAATATAACTCTTAAAATATCAGCGTGCTATTCAGCGAAAATAGATTACACAGAAATATTTTAATAAATAAGATAATACTTTCTGATTAATTAACTTTCTGCAATATTGCTGAATTGAACCAATTGCCAAAGAGACCTGGCTTATTTAAAAATCATAATTTAAAAAAAAATAGCAATTTAGTCCATTTCCTGTTTGTTTTCTTCTATGTTGAAACGAAGCTTTCCCCTCCGTAGTTATGAGTTCTAAAGGCTCTTTCATTTCTTCCCGAAAACCATATATGCTAACTAAGGACTTCTGTTCGAATTTTCCTTAAAAGCTGCCTATTTCATCCCAAAAAGTTATTGAAAGCTCGACAGAAATAAGAAAAAAAAATTTAGAACGAATGGATCTCGTAAAATTAATGTGAAATATGAAAAGAGCATTATGATTCTGTGTTTGCCCCAATCTACTGTATTCTAAACACAGGAATATAAGCGAGCAATAGATACATTCATCCTAAAGCGAGTAGAGAAAAATCGATAAATTCTAAACGAATACAAATTGCTTTAATTTAACAAAGATACAAGCCCATCGCAGCTAGCATACTGGCTGAGATTGCTATTCTTCCACTAATGTCTTATGACCTTAACTACCTCGGTGTTTTTATTGAACAACCAAACAGCTGAAGTGCTAATAAAGAACTTTTTAGTAAAAGACTTTATCACCTTTAAAATAAATTTTAAGATAATCGCTTTCTTCGTGTGGCTTTGACTTCATGTTCGAAAAGAAACAGAGATCAGTAGAGATGACGCCTGGATGATGAAGTTCGAACTACATCTGCGTATATCTACCATATGATGCTTCTAATATATTTTCCAAACCTGTACGCCCGAATGAATATTAACATTCATTTAGTGTCTGTAGATAGGTGACAACAGACTTGTAATGGCTGTCCTTCCCCCCCTTTTCAAAGTCTGAAAGCTTCATATGTTGAATAATAAGACATGAATATTCAAGTTCTAGAGGTGTCTCTCGTCGCAGCGTTGTACCTAAGTCCTTATGAATAAGGGGATGTACTTTACATAAACATGTTACATATTCTGTGTATCCTCCAGCAGGGACGATTTGCATTTAAATGGAAGCTTCACTGCCGGAATAAGCGAGCATCAACCTCATGGACTGCAACTAAAGATCGCTTTAGTTTACCTCAAACGTGACATGACCTATGACATAACGGCGGCGTTTTAATTTCTGGGACTCAGCTTGATTAATGGTATTCACCATTAACGATTAGGGTTTAAGCTTGATCTACTGATCCAGTGCACTGAGTTCAATCGGTTCCGTGTAGAGGACCGCAAACTTCAATCCCCGAATAAATGGGGAGAAAACGAGTCAGCAAAATATGCATTAAAAATAATGATATTAAAAGCAACAAGAATAACAAAGCACAATGCATAATGTTCGAAGTTGGTAAATATGTAATGCAACCCCTTCCCAAATACTACTGTTTTCAAAAACTTAAATTCAACGAAGTTATGATACTCAAAGGCCAAAGTTTTAAAATAACTAATAAATGTCATACTTTGTTTAGTTTTCGTAAATCAGGTTAAAGCCTGGATGTAATTACCAACCTCAGCACCCCTCTATGCAACAGATGAGTCTGTTATTGTTGTGGAATATGTGCTGAAGCAGCTAAGGCTACGTATACTTAGTCTATTAATCAGATGCATTTTTTGACTGGGTTGCCTATTTTCCAGATGAAAAACCTGAATTTCTTTGAGAAAAAACCGCGTGACCCTCGGTCACCGCATAAAAATAGTTCATAAAACAATTGTATTTTCGATGTATTTTCAACTGTGTTTTCGATGTATTTTCAACTGTATTTTCGATGTATTTTCAACTGTATTTTCGATGTATTTTCAACTGTATTTTCGATGTATTTTCAACTGTATTTTCGATGAGATTTGGGCCTAAGCCCAAATCTCATCGAAAATACAGTTGTTTTATGAGATGTGATAAAAAACAGTTATGATATAATGACTATGGTAGCCGCGAGAATTTAAACTCATTGATGCGAAAGCTATTATGTGTTGGAAGACAGTGAATCTTATATATTAATAGCATTAATGAAAATTTGAAACTCATAGTTTCGGCGAACGGCATAGCATATTCAAATTAAAGATGATTTTTACAGGAAACCGCAAAAATAGCATAGAACGATTATAACATGTATCATTTTATTGCCCAAGTTTCCCTGGTAATGTTTGCCCGTTCCTTCATCTTTTCTACCTTTTTCATCATCGCTCTCTCAACTGTCTTTCGAAATAATTCCGCAAATTTTCAATTGGTTCAAATTAGGAGACTGTGCGATATATGCCACATCATTCTGAGTGCTCTTTAAACCTGCTTAACACTTATCCTGTGTGCATTGGCGTTATCGTCATGGGACATCCCACTAAGTTCTGTGTACGACAACAATCCAAGAAGAAGCATATGGTCTACAAGAACAATAAGGTACACCCAAGGGTTTACAGGGCACCTAAGGATGATGACAGGATCGATATCGTGCAACGAAAACATTTCCCATTCCAGAACACCCCAACCAGAGGCTGTGAAAGACAAAGAATATGATACGTGGCACTTACTGCAAAACCTATAACCGTTCGTCAGGGAAAGTGTGAAAATTAAAATTGCGAAACCTACTCCTTGAATCATAGTACAAGTTTCAACCATTCTAAAGAACACTCTCACAGTTCACAACACCAGTGAAAATGGATGTCACATTTGCTCAGATACGGAACGCTTATAGAATACTGTACAGTATGGCTGAGTCAGAGCTTTTGTTCCTGATGCGTGTGGCTATATGAATAGTTTTGAATTGGGATTAGAATGAAAAGTTATACAAAGAAAAATAACAACACCGAATACTTGACTTAAAATTTTTGAAGTGATTTACAGGTCTCTCAAAATCGAGGGCGGATAAGTCAGTTTTACTGGACAGTTTTGAATAAGGTATTCTTGTATGACACTCTCATTATTCAAAGTTTTTCTGCAAAGAGAGAAAGAATGGCGGTTATCACCACCGTTTCAGGATAGTGGCATATACTGTATGTTGTTTTATGCATTATGGTTGATTTGCCAAGTTTTCAGCAGGTTGCAGATGTCAAAATAACAAATATATCCCGCAGAATGAAGATGTCAAAATAACAAATATATCCCGCAGAATGAAGATGTCAAGATAACAAATATATCCCACAAAATGAAACCATCAACAATGAAACCATGAATGACAGAAAATTTCAATTATAAGTAGGCACAGAAGTTGAAGTTCACAATTGTTTGTGAACACTTTTAGCTGGGAAGGCCATGTTTACCGATTTCTTTGACATAAACAAAGTCAGTGACAGAGTTGCCAAAAAATGTCTCCTCAGCGAAAAGCGAGAACTGCAAATTACTAAAGCCAGCCACCAGAAGCAAACAGCGCAGATTGCTGCCATAGGATGTCTATTTGCAATACTATAATGCTCCGCCACGCCTCTTCTGCGAAGGTATCAACGACCAAAGGTCTGTCCATAGAAGTCTATCCACTAAAATAACCATACTCACGGGATGTGATTATCACTTGTGTGTGTGTGCCCTCAAAGGCGAATTCGATTCGAGAAACAATTTTAAAAAAATCACGAAGGCATCGAAGGCCAATCGTTTTAAGAGGTGTATCGAAAAAGGGAGTGACTACGCTAATAGCAAAATAATTACTCTTAAGGTAAAGCACTAAAATATGCTACAGCAATCGTTCTCGTATGAGGGAAAACTTCTATAGTAATACTGATAAATGTTTGATATCAGTCGCATCCTTCATTTTCATCCTCATCGGTGGCACCGTTGGTATAATCACCGTCCGCTCCACACTTGATTGAAAAGACCTGAGTACGAATCCCGTCAACGACGTGAGCAAATTTTATGGGTCTTTTTTCACAACGTGGCTGAGTTAATCTGTCTCACGCAAGAGTAGCATGGTTTTTGCCCTCCTGGAAAGTTGTATTTTTCGTCTAATAAACAGCAAATCGACCACAGAACACACACAGTTTACAGAGATATTATACACGGTATGGCCTAAGTTGTGGATGCACCTAAAATCCTACAAAAACCAACCAATCTTCATTTACAAATTGGTTTAGTTATAAATGGACTATTTTACCCATGGATGTCTGTATGCAGGTAAGTTTCTATTGCAGTAGATACTCGAATTTTGGCACATTTTTATCGTTTTTAAATAAACGGAGAAAATTAATTTGAAGAAATGAGATATCTGTGCAATTAACATGCGCAAACATCCAATGATTAACTTGGCTTCATCTGGAACAGGGGTCTTAACCTTTTATGTACGGTCACCTCCCTTCCAACTTTGACCTGCTACCTTACTTACCTTATTCTATTTCGTAAATTGTAAATAAAAATCATGGTCAGAAAATTCAATTTCGAAAAGACTGTTCTTTACAGTGCATTCTAACACCGTGAAAATCAAACAGTGAAATAAAAATAAATTATCGAATAAAAAAAATAAAATTTTTGAGATATGTTGGGAGGCCTTCTCATCTTCCCTAGTTTGGCAAGCTTCCCTCCGCCACCGATCTAGAACAATGATAAAAATCACACCGAAACTGTGGTCTATTCTAATTAGCCACTCAAAACATGTCCAAGATACAAGAATACCTTCAACTGGCCATTTTATGGAAAAGTAGGTCGTAATATGGTCAAACCTCATTTATAATGTCAGCTTACAGTTACTAGTCATACATCACGTTAAGCGACAGAAATCGGTCTCTTTCCCTTGTATAATCTTTTCAGCGAGGTCTCCTCTCCGTAACCGTTGTCTAACACTTGGTATAGCCTCAAAGAAAGCAGTAAAAGAATATCTTACAACCTTAAAATAATCTCTCTCTCTCTCTCTCTCTCTCTAAAAGAGGTCAATTCAATTTATTTTTGCACAATAAAAATAATTCATTAATAACAGAAAGAATAACGGTATATATTTTTGAATGAATGAAAACTGAGTATTCATTTTGAACTTACAAACTATGACATGAAATCATTTGACTTCATATTAAGACCATTTCCTGACTTCGAATTTTACTGACCGAATTCGAATTATAAATACAGTCAATAAATCGATTAATCAATTTTAAGCCCTAAGATTGAAATATATGAAAAAAAAAATTAAGAACTCAAAAGGGTTTCGTACCCAGCAAAAGCTACAACACTCATCCATCGCAAGCTTTCCATTTGCTGATATAATGGGACTGTCAGGAGAACAGATATTTCGTTGAATGAAAGGACATTAAGTCCGTGTAACAGGCTCTGATCTTTCAGGGGCAACTTCTGGACGATAACATGGTAACCGAAGAGATAAGCTCATTACAAGGACTTAATGTCCTTCTATTCGGAGATCTCTTCTCCCCCCCCCCCTAATGTTTTTTTTTTTTTTGGGTCTGGCAGCTTACCATATTAGCAAATGAACAAAAACCCTGAAATATATAAACTCTAAGCCTATTTAATCTTAGAACTTAATACAGTAGCTCGTACCACGTACTCTCGTGAATTTTGAAAGCCTCGCATTTGGGCTTAATATTTTATTCAACTTTGTAAATATAATGTAAGTATAATACAACACATTAAAATTAAATGTGATTAAACGTAAAAAGTAACTCGCCAATTTATGCTTTTGAAAAAAAAATCGAATGGTAAAAAATGGCGTGAAATTGTTATCAAGTTAATGACATACAAGTACAAAAACTGCGAAACTTTTCTCTTAAGTTACTTCTTTGCATAATTTTCATAATGCAGGCCAGCAATTAGCTATATAGCGAAATTATTAATTAGTCTTAGACCTACCCAAGATTAATCAATTTACATATTTAAGGAAGAAGAAGAAGATTTAAGGATACCCACTGTTTTGTGAATCACTCTGCACATAGAACGAGATTTATTATTCATTCCAAATTTCTTTTTAATGATAACTAGGGGGCTTCGCCCCCTGATTGTTGCACTCGCTTCTTTTAATAAAATAAAATACTTACAGAAGCTTTCGACACTGTGTGGGTCTCTTCCTTAGCTATGAATACATAAATACATTACATATGGAAATCAAGAATGGTACCACGTGGTCATTTTAGATAAACAAAGCACGAGCGCGAGGTTTTACAACAGTAAAACAAGCTTCTGTTACGTATTTTAGTATTTGTTACATTTACCACGTAACCCGCATCCCTCTTCTCCCATTGGCTGAATAAATATCACTAGGAGGAAAATTATTTTAATGTAGAAAAAGATAAAACAATTTAAAGGTATACGTAACTTTAGATTTCAAAACTCATTTGAAAAAAATCTAAAAAACTATTTTACTGATAACTACTGCATCAGTTACCGGCTATAATACTGAATAATAATGAAAATTTTTTTCGCAGAAATATGGTGAGCTAGTGTATATATATATATATATATATATATATATTTTTTTTTTTTTTTTTTTTTTAATGCTTATTTCGCATGTGCAGCCCTTTTTTTTATCTAACACTCTCAATTCGCAAGATATTTCATATTTTAATTTTAAAGTACTAAACTTTGGCCTATCTGTTCATATTAGTGAGAGTTTTCTAGATCTTGCTGCATTGGTCAGCTTCTAAACTATTTTACACCACCTGCTTCCAGCATATTAGTATAAGTAGTAGCAACGATTTAAGAATGAAAGCTTATACAGCATTAGCAAAAAAAAAAATTAATAATAATAATAAAATAAAATAAAACAAACTTCTCATATCACCTGTCTATCCCTTCTAATAATTTGTATAGTTCCAGATGGAAGATTATCCCAACCATCAGCTACTCACTGTTAGAAGACAAATTTCCGCATATGGATCCGGTAACCATCCTTTCCCAATTTTAATTTATGCCTCATCATGTGTGTAGTTTGAGCAAGAGGAAAGACTCCATCAACATTTAACTTACTCAATCCATCCAAAATCTTTCAAGTTTTAAAAGCACGTTCAATTGTTGAACGTGCTTTTAAAATCTCACATCATTGCGTTAATTCTACCGACAGTTTTTGTTAGGTTTGCAGTGATTACACAATTAAATCTTACAGACAAGTCTATAACGCTCATATTAAAGAAAGCATACGAATTTTATTTTTGTTGCAATTTAGGTGTTCAGGACAAGAAGCAGGCTCCTTGAGCACACTTCTTGATTGCCGCATATGATGAGGAACTAGAAGCTTGGAAATCCTTCAAGAAAAGTTTGTGAACATTTTTTGGGCTATAAAAATGTTAACTGCGAATTTATCACAAACCTATCAAAATATCGGTGCAATGTCTCTAAAAATATACTTCCTCCACTCAAGTTAAGACTTTTTTCTCAGATAACCTTGAACATGGAAATGTTTTCATCAAGATATTGCTACCATCGAGAAAAGTTCCAAGGAAGGTGGAAGTCTAATATTCTAGCAGACTATTGCTTGACATTGCCAGCCTCCTGATCATTACAAAATAAAATGCAAAGGAAAAAAAATTGGCTCTATATTTACGTCATTTATTGTGATACTTGTTAAAATTTTATTAAAACGCTGTCTACTGGCCACAGCCAACCACTATGCTGCTCACTCAACATGTTGGACAATCTTCAGAGATGCTTTCCAGCAAGCATACTTGAAGTATTTGCTAGATGTTCACACACTGGAGGTTCACACCGAAAGGCTTTGCGAAGATAACATATAGGAGACAAGTTTTAGCGACTCTTTTCTTCATACCTAACTGTAAATAACCCCTCCAAATTTAAGCTCTTGGAGGGATTTGATCTGTCTTATGCACTCAACTACAATTGGACTATGTTTCTGCTTAATAATGGGCCATACTTCAAGATATTCAAAATATTAAACTTTTAATAATAATAGATGAGCAGATCTTGCTTAACTTTACTGTTTCCATTTTGACAAAGGCTATAGTGTGACGTGACCGCCTTGCAAATAAAACCTTGTATAATTTTTTTTTTTTTTTTTTTATGAAAACCCCAAACACGAAAGGTATCAGAACCTATAGTACTTAGTACCGTGCATGGGTTGAAGGAGAAGTGCGGGGGAAGGGGGATACGTTATCGGGTTGAATCCACACGCACTGCATTCAAGATTTTTTTCACATTTAAATCAAAACTGTCTCATTTGTAAATATGAAGGTATACCAAGTAATATAAGCAGTTGCAAATAAGACGTGTAAATATTTCAGCAGGTGAAGCATGGACTACACATAGACCTAGATGCATGTAGTAACTTGCACCTCAGTTTGTAGTTAACACCCTTCTAGCCTGTGGTTATTCAGGGGTAAATCCTAATGAATTAATAAACTGATAGTAATAATAATAATAAAATTTCAATAAACGCAACCTGTCTTAACTCTCTCTAAATCTTTGAACGCTAGGCAATACCCTACTCCAAATTTAGATTCAGCTCATTAAAGTCCATTCGATGCACCATATTTTGGAAGGTAAAAAATCAAAGTTTGTTGTCTAGAGGAATTAATATCACTATTAAATTTATTTATCACTAATGGTAGATATTATTAACACGAACTATTTTTTGAGATCTGTTTAGTACTTATTTATAAGAGTGCCAAAGTTGCCTCCGTAACCAAAATACAGAGCTGTGTAACGTATAATCATGCTTGTAAATTGCGTTTTATAAAGATTGAATACAAATAAAGAACCCTTAGAGATTGCGTAAAGTTCTACAAGAATAAGTATGCATTGTACAATAATAAAATGCAATACTATATAATACAATAAAACGTTATCACTGCATTTACCCAATAAAATAGACTATAGAGCTTACAGTTCAATACCCAATAGCATAGAGCTTACACTTCATAAAATACAATATCCAATAACAAAGAGTTTACAGTTTAAAACGTATTGCACTTTTAAGTTACATGTACTAATCTTCCTTTCGTTTCTAGGACATTAGATCACAACCCAAGGAACGTCCACTACAGGTTAAAAAAAAAACAAATTAGAAAAAATAGACTGTCATATTAGGACCACCCGAGAATTACCTCATCTACCCGTTTGTATTATGTCTATAAATTGCGTGTTCTCTGGTCGGTTTGCCTGTTTTGTTCGTAGAAAAACTCAATTTTCCGGGATTACAAATCCTTGCTGTGCTCGTCTGAGACCGACTAACTCAGCCACGGAATTAAAAAAAACGAAACAAAACTATAAAAGTTCCTAGCCTCATTAATGAGATTCGAACTCGGGCCTTTTCCACGTGGTGTGTGGAGGCCGGTAATTATAACCATTGTGCTATCCGCGAAGACACCGTATCGTTAAGAGTGAGTACTCCCTCTGGCATTTGTAATAGCTTTAACTGTTTGAAGCATTCGGCTTAAGACCTGTACACAAATGAATACAACAGTTGCTCAGTACCCTAGCAGTGTTTTGTGACGTACAGTTAGTAGGGCAAATATGCCATAGGTCCTTCCGCTTGGGCGACTTTTTCCAACAGATTGATGAGGGCTGCTCGCACATTTCACGAAAATATCCGATGCATTCGAATCGCCTATTATATCAGTGGACGTCCACAGACACACTTGTCTGTACTGCTTCCGATATCTTTAAAACGTCTAGTACATTCTCAATAAGTGACTTCGTTTAAGCTTTTAGAGATAGAGCTAACAAAAGAGCTACCACAAGCCTCCTGTTGACTTCTACAAGTTGCATTTAGCAAAGCTCGCCGAGGTACGCCGGTGGGTTGAGCCTCGTGGGTTGATTTTTTTTTTATTTAAATTGAAGGTCACAAATTGAATTATCTCTCTAGGTATCAGAGATAATTTATTCAGCCACAGAATAAATCCAAATTGAGGAAGAGAAATTCATACAAAAATACCAAAATAAAGTTAAAATAATCCAAGGATATATTACTAAAAGAGCAAGAGGAAAAATTCCATCAGCATTGAGCCTGCTCAAACAATTCAAGGCCTTATACACCTCAATCAGATCACCTCGCAGGTGTCTAGTCTCCAGACGCTACAATTTTCAGAACTGAAGCCATTCTTGGTAAGACCACCCTTTCATTCCCCTCACCAATCTTGTTGCGCGTCTCTGCACTTCCTCAAGCAACTCTACATCCTTCCTAAAATGAGGCCTCCAGACCTGTACGTAGTACTCAAAGCGCGGCCTGACCATTGCCTTATACAAAGGGATAATCACCTCCTTATCCCTACTATCAAAATTGCTGTATATCATTGAAAATACCCCATGATCTGATCTGGCAGCCTGTCTGCACTACTCAGAAAACTTCATAGCTGACTGCACAATTACCATGAGGTCTTTTTCATTCTCTACCACCCTGAGTATGGTATCGCACAGTTGGTATGTTTCTCTGGGGTTACTTCTACCTATATGCAGTACTTTGCATTTGTCAATGTTAAATTTCAGTTGCCACTTCTCAGCCCATCTGCCCATCTTTTCTAGATCCTGTTGCAGTAGCATAGTGTCATTACTGTCATTAACAACCCTGCCAACCTTTGTATCATCTGCAAACTTGGACATTAAGCCTGATATACCTTCATCAATATCATTGATAAATATACAAAACAACAATTGGCCCAATACCGAACCCTGAGGGACTCCACTAATAGCATTAGTCTATGAAGAGCAGTGTCCATTGATTACCACTCTCTGTCGTCTCCCACTTAACCACCCTTTCATCCATTGTAGCAACTTTCCCTTAATGCCATACTGCCCAGATTACAAACCTGAGTGGGCATAAATTCAAATTGAGGAAAGACAGTTGTAGAACAGATGCATGGAAATTTGCCTTTAGCCAGCGGGTAGGTGCTTGCTGGAAAAAAAACTTCCACCTGTCGTTGTGGAAGTTTATAGCTCAAAGAAATTCAAGGAAGAACTAGACAAACCTTTAGAGCAAATAGATGTGTGAAATGGGATGATTTTTTATTTCTTTATTATTATTGTTTTTTTTTTTTGGTTGATGCTTTATAAGCTTGCTTTCTTGCATCATATGCCTCTGCTAATGCTAATGCTAAAAAGAAAGCACAAATAAATCAATATTTAAAAAACGTTTAGTATAATTTTATTAAAATTATAAAATTTTTCAAATAAATCCAATTTCAGTTGATTGCATAATCTCCTAGTTTTGTTGATAAACTTTTAAGTATTTAGATTTAGCATTTTGCGGTTTGAGTGATTCTGTTTTTCTATTTAATCTCGGGGGCAGTTAATGTTAATAGATGAACGTAAAGCGCTATTTTCATATTATGCATTAATGATTATGAAGAAAACACAAAGGTCTAAAATTTTTCTTCGATCCACAAGATGATTAATCAACCGAAACTTTATACACCTGTCAATATTAATAATTTCTGTAAAATATTACTTTTAGTTTATAACAAAGATATCTAGTAAAATTCAAATAGATTCCAAACTGGTGAATTATACTCCAGTATTGGTAGAACACGCATTTTAAATATTTCAGTTAAAAATACTGGATTACTAAAATTCCAGCAAGATCTTTTAATTAATCCAAGTTGCTTCGTGGATTTCTCATAAATGCATTTAATATGATTTTTATAAATGCCGGTGTAAAAAAAAATGGGGTGGGTTGTGTACGGGGACACAACCGCAATCGTTTAAAGCATGAATCCGTCTTTGTGTTATTAGAGGAAGGGTAAGATGTAAATGAATAAAGTCTTGGTGGTTATAAGTGACGTATAATTTTATTTATCAAAGGCCGATGATAGGAGAAGTAAGATACATATGGCATAGTATTTACATCGATGTTTCTTACAAAGGTTAAAGCTATACAAGTGTTGCCCAGAGTAGTGGGCGATGTAGAAATGTACTTCAAGTTGAACTTTTGAATTTCTTTCTAATGATATACGTTTCATAGATTTCTGTTCATATTTCCTTTGCAATTTTTTCGACATTATGAAAATTTTCTTCAACTCAGCACACTTATCGGCTTATAACTTTACAAATTTTATTTTATCGGTTATTATTGCTAAATAATATTGTATATCCTGTTATTCTCTACAAATCGACACCAATTTCAACGTCCTATCTCTTCGCAGTCCAAAGTTACACTGCCCAAACGCCGCGCGGCGTCGCCATTTTCAGTCTTCACGCGCAAGCGCTACCCCTCCCCCCTCACCGCTGCACCCCCCAGTACCCACCATTTTAGATACGGACATAAACCCTCTATCCAACAAAATTTAAATCATTAAATTATCATTTAAAGTTTATGAGATATAAGCGCGACAAATCTTGCCATTTTTTTGGTCGCTAGAGTTTTCGTAAAGATCCCCTATACCGGACCGAATTTAAAGCCGTATTCACGTCAAAATTACACCTAAGTCACAAAGTGAATTGTCTCTGGGTATCGGAGTAGTAGCCGAGTAATCGGGAGTGCAGTAGCACACGCTGTTTTAGTAGACTGGGGTTCAAACCTCTGACTGCAAAATACGGTCGACCAGCGTGGCAGATTATGGTCCAATTTCCTCAACATGATTTGTTGATGAGGTTTCCATCCTGTAGTGGGATGATAATGACTGCAGTTTACCTTTTTTATATATATATATATATATATATATATATATATATCGGAGTAATACAAGAGCATAGTCATAATGAGATCATCAGTGGAAAAAGTTCCGATCAAAAAAGTCTCGACCAGAAGTTCCAACGACACTCTAAAAGCACCATAAGGGTAACATGCTCTACTTTGAATTTAAGACCCACAACCAGTTATACTGAGCCCGAACCTTGTCGCAAACATTTTTGCAAATTCAGTTCTTACCATGACTTACTGTGATGATTAAAATTATATCGATCCTGCTCTATTAGTGGTGTTAACAAGTAACTCCTCACTCCATGAACCAATCCACTGAAGATTTTTGTTATTTTATTGAAATATATCACGCAGAGGATTCTATCGATCACCGTCATTGCATTGATATTCCTAATTTCATAGACGATTTCATTGTAACGTATTACTCATTAAAATGGCCACCTTTATGAAGTTCTCCATAAATTATGTTCACTGGTAGTGACTAATCAACTTGTGACTGTATTTCATGGATTAGATTCCAACATAGTCTGTGGATTCCATTAGATTCCAATATGATTATAATCACTGTGCTACCCGAAGGGTAGCACAGTAATTATAATCATCGTCATCTCACAACAAATACAAACAAACCGAAGAATACAAGCAATTCTAGACACAACATCACGACATCTGATAGCCTTGGTTGCTTTGCCATTTTACACACATATACATCGTAATTATTGTGCATAAAGTAGCCTTTATGTACAAGTTCAGCTGTCTTTTGTCTTTATTGAACTTGTGCTTAAAGGCTATTCATGTACCATCGTCTGATTTATTACTCGCTATATACATTTATATAGCGAGTAATAAATCGAGCATTAGCATATATGCATAAAGCGTCTATTTATTTCGCCATGTTCGTCCGTCCGTCCATTGGACTCATAGTGGATGGATTTTCATGAAATTTTACATTTCTCTCTTTTTGAATGATTGGTCAAGTGATTCCAAATTTCATTGAAAGTGGACCAATCTGACAATTATTTTTCTGTTCATCCGTCGGAATGTAAAAACTCGACTTTCACTGGATGGATTTCCATACAATTCTATAGAACAATTTGTCCAGCCATCACAAATTTCATTAAAATTGGACCAATACAAATCCGGAAATTATTTATTTATTATTTATTTTTTCATACATATACATGGGTAATCCACATACAGTATGTATGTGGATGGCCTTGGATAGCCTATATGTATTTATGTTTATGGATACCCTGTATACATACTGTTATATATATCGATAGCCATGGATAGCCTACGTACAATGGCGCACAAAAAAAACTGCATCATCTTAAAAAAGTTACATTTGTAGTGAAATGTATAAGATATTGTTTGATTGCAGTTATTTTGTTTGTCGCAAAGCAAAGGTATTGTGTCAGATAACACTTCTATTGCACCAGACAGCAATTTAAAGGTATTGCATCAGCCGTTTCTATAAATACGGCGTTGGAAGGGTATACACGCTCATTAGTATCCTGTTTACCAGGAGGTGTAAGCATGGCTCCACATGTTCAGTTGACACCAAGAACAAAAAGTGGAACTGTTGCTCTGTCCCAGGAAGGGCTTTCTATGCGTGCTATCGCTGATAAAATAGGCTGCCACCAGTCAACAGTATCCCGGGTGCTGAAATTAAAGCGTGAAACCGGTGATGTGAAGAGAAGACTTGGATCAGGCCGTAAAAGAGTGACTACGCCTTCCCAAGATCGATATTTGAAACGGCTATGCCTTCGTAATCGCCATGCTAGTGCTCCTGATCTAAAACTGGACTTTGAGATGGCTTCTGGTGTTGAAATAAGTGCACGAATTATCCAAAGACGGTTTGAAAGGAATATGGTCTGTATGCCTATAGGCCAAAGAAGAAGCCTTTGTTGATCCAACAAACGAGGAAGAAGCGACTTGCTTGGGCTAAAACGCATGTTTCACGGACAAAAGAGCAATGGGACACCGTCATCTTTTCTGACGAATCGAAATTTAACCTGCATTGCTCGGATGGGAAGCGATATGTCAGAAGACGAAAATCGGAGGCATACCATCCTGACTGCATAACACCGACTGTAAAGTTCCCCACCCGCCGGTCAGATGATCTGGGGATGCATAACAAGCAAAGGGGTGGGGCGCGGGCGAATTAAGTTTATTAACGGAACGGTGAATGCAGAAACCTACAGTGCTATCTTGGAGGAGTGCCTGAAACTCGTTATTAGGGATCACCACACAGACGTCCAAAACTGCATTTTTCAACAGGACTCAGCAACTTGCCACACAGCAAAATTGGTAAGTTTTATGCTATTTAGATTTAATGATGAGATTGTCTTCTAGTCTCACAAGGCTTAAAACATACTTACACCAATGTTTTCCCTCGTTTTTCTCCCTTAAGGGCAGTCATACCTTAGAAATGCTGGCATTACAGTGTTGGACTGGCCCGGCCGACAACAGTGCAGATTTGAACCCTATTGAAAATTGCTGTTACATAATGTCGTATAAAACTGCTCAGAAGAAACCAACAAGTAAGATTCAGCTGCAGGAGAGCATTGTAAGGGTGTGGTACCACGAAATTGGGCAACCGTATATCCAGAAGTTGATTAACTCTATGCCAGATCGTTGCAAGGCTGTAACTGCAGCTCGAGGAAGAAAAACAAAATATGGAGGACTTATTTTGCTGATTTACAATACATAATACTATTACGTTAACTTGTCATTTCAGTTTGTACACGTAAATGCAATAAAATGTAGGTTTGGTTGTCATGATTGCCAATTTGCATGATTTCTTATATTTCTATTAATCACGCATTTTACCCTTTGGGAAGATATTTATGGCAATTAGGCGTATCAGGTGGAGTCTTTTTATTGGATTTCATTCACAGAGATATACAGTGAGTGAACACTGAATTATGACCACACCTATGAAAACTGAATGCGACCCGTTGACCACGTGAGGTAGAGAGTGCGGAGTTAGTCGACCTATGTAGTATAGATAAGGTGTCAGTGGTTCAGTAGGTAGTAAAATTCCGAGCGTGATGGGTAAAAGGAAGGATTTATCGGACTTTGATAAAGGACAGATTGTGGGTGCTCGACGAGCTGGTGCCTCGATTTCCCAAACGGCTAAACTGATGGGGTGTTCGAAAGCTGCTGTGGTTAAAGTGTACCAGGACTGGCGTCAAAATGGTCAAACAACGACCCGACGGCAAAACTGCAAAGGTCAGCGATAGGTTGATGTTAGAGATGAGCGCCAGATCCGACCACTCGTACAGGCGCAGCACTGTTGAAGAGTTGACTACTCAATACAACATGAGCCAACCCGGAACAATATCTAGCATGACCATGCGTCGCACGCTCGCATGTATGAGCTATACCAGCAGACGACCCCTACGGAATCCTATCCTAACCAAGGTTCATCGGCTTAAAAGACTCGCCTGGTGCAAAAAGCATGCAAGTCGGACGTTAGAAGACTGGAAGAAGGTGTGCTGGTCCGACGAGTCACGTTATTTACTCCACACCGTGGATGATCGTGTACGGATTTGGCGTCAACAACATGATGTTCTTGATCTATCATGCATGGTATCAAAAGTGCAGGCCGGTGGAGGAGGTTGTATGGTGTAGGGCTTGTTTCACTGGCAGGAACTTGGACTCCTGTTGCATGTGAAACAACGTATCAGTGGTCTCCGCTATCGTCAATTGCTTGCTGACTGTGTACACCCCGCTATGTTACACTTTTTCCCGAATGGCGATGGTGTCTTCCAAGATGAAAATGCACCGAGCCATCGGGCACTTGTTGTGCAGGAATGATTTGAGGAACACAGTTCTGACTTCCAGCATATCGATTGGCCTCCGAACTCCGCCGATATCAATCCCATAGAGCACTTGTGGGAGATTATGGAAAGGCATATCAGGTGTCTGGATACACCAATCACCTCCATACCTGCATTGCTGACCGCATTGCACACAGTTTAGTTGACCCTACCTCCCGAACGAGTGAGACATCTTGTTGAATCAATGCCACGTCGGATAGCCGCTGTACTGAGGGCAAAAGGAGGACTTACGAAGAATTAGGTAGGTGGTCATAATTCAGTGATCAATCAGTGTATATCCCATCTAACAAATTCATTTCGAACATTTCTGCAACCCACAATACAGCGCAAAACACATTATTTGCAAAATTCAGTAGTGATGCAATTTTTTTGTCTGCCACTGTATGTTTTAGTTGAAATTATGTTTGTCACTGTACGCCAACTGGAGGAATGAATGGACAATATAGCGGATGAGCAAAACGAAATGTTTTTGGTTCGCTCATAAAAGTCATTGCTTTTTGTTCGTTCTTTTTTGTTATAAATCATGAATTATTACTATTGTACTTGCTAACCACGGCCTCCGTAGCCGAGTGGTCAGAAGCGGGAGTGCAGTAGCACACGCTCTTTGAGTAGACCGGGGTTCAAGCCCCTGACTGCTAAATGCGGTCGATCTGCCAACACGCATTGGACCAGCATGGCAGATTATGGTCTATTTCCCTCAACATGAATTGTTGAGGAGGCTTCCATCCTGCAGTGGAACGATAATGGCTGCTGCTTACCTTACCTTACTTGCTAACGCGTCTTCAAATCTTCTATGCCATATTGACCTTCACGCTCCAGCCGTGGCTACTAGACAGAAGACTACATTCCACATCGGTAATTCTAGATTAGAGATATCCAGGAACTCCTTCTTCAAAAGAACATTGGCACTCATGAACAAGTTTGACTTGGATATGGCTGTGAACAAGAAACAATTTCACAGAACTATTTGGAGTAGGTTGACCGATTGACGGATGAGTTCTGGGCTAAAGATGTCCTCATTAATTCGTGTGTGTGTGATGATGTCTCCTGCAGCAAACTGCTTTCTGCGAGTTTACATAGCGCTGGACTTGACGTCATGAATATCTTTTTTATTTTTGTGAATTGGACTTTTCCAGTTTGAATTAACTTTCATTGTACAAAGTATATAGATTACGTTCGATGGCCGTCATTCAGTGTAGCCACGTGTTCTGGAGCTCCTGAATGTTGAGTTATATTAATGTGTTTAAAGTATTTTCTTCCACTGGAAAAGTGTGCCAGCTAAAAGAACTTCGCAAGTGGATTAAGTGGGTAAAAAAAATTTTGTTATTACGAGGGTTATCTGGTCTGTACTCTCTCGTCATAGACCAAATCCCTTTAGGCTTAGCATTCTGCTAACGCTTTGCTGTAGTCAAACACGCATTGTTGGCAGTTAGGCCTAGTGGATATTGCTGGGAATACGATACGTACAGTACATAAAGTTTTGGTATCAGTGGGTAGCTCTCTTCTCCAGCTTCTGAAACAAGTACCAACAGAAGACTGAAACATACAGATGGTGTTGGAAGAAAGAGGAAATTGGACTGGATGTACAGGTGACCTTTTGTGACTTTTCGTTAACTATATTTAGAGAATGAACGTTTTTAAGAAATTTTCCTATGTAAACCAGTACAGCAATATGCTGGCAGTATATGTTTAGAATAATCGTTTTGATTAGAGCGGACCAAATTTTGGAAGCCCTAAAAACCTACAAAATAATCTCTTTGACCTGTATGCGTGTAGCGGGTATTGTTCACCAGCATATTACAGCCACAAACTGATATAAAGATTGTCAACCCCGATAATCCGCACGTCCGAATATCCGGAACCTTTGCTGATATGGATAGCAAAAATCACAAACTGAAAGAAACCCAGCCAAAAGGGCAGGACGACGAGATAACCCCCCTAGAACAACAAGAGGACACAGAAGACGCCTGTCCTGGGACCCCCCAAACACAAAGCAAGCGTAAAAACAAAAAGCTGTTAACAGCGAAAATAGAGCGGGGAACACGCTCCCAAACTGAGAATAAGGACACTCAGGAAAATGTCAATGCGAACGAAGAAACAAACAATGAAAAGCAGCAGGAATCTCCCCCCATAGATCCCTCCCTACCGGTGGGCACTGTCTATGAAAAGTCACTGGCACTCAAAACAGCACTGGAATCAATATTTAAAGAACCGAATAATAGAATAACCACCCTTGTGAGGTCGCAAATCGTCACAATCTTTAACAAGATGGAGACTATCCTTTTCAAGACATATGTTGAAAATGAAAAGGTCACCGCGAGGCTGCAGGCCTATAAAGAATGTGGGACAAATAAAATGCAACAGCGTGCTCCCACTTTTGCTGAAACGCTGAGGAGTAATCAAAATCAGGGAAAACAAACTCAGCCCGGGCCCCCAAAAAGGAAGCAACCTCTCTTGATGACACCCAACTTGGTTGTGCTTAGACCTGTGACCACAGATGGCCCCCAGGAAAAGAGAACTAGTGAAGAAATAAAGACAACTGTGATGAAGGAACTAAGGGATGACCTCAAAGCTACTAAGATAAAGTCCATTCGGAAAACGAGGAATGTAGGACTCGTTATTGAAACGGAGGGAAACGAAGACATACAGACGATAATGGATAACCCAAAAATTGCCACCTTGGGTTTGACTGCAGAATTGCCAAAAAAGAGAGGACCTGCTATCATTGTCTTTGACATTGACAAAGACCTAACCCCGGAACAGTTAGCCACAGAGATAATAAACAGAAATCTGAGACCGACCCCCCAGCAACTACAGGAACAGCGAACCCTGGTGCAGCCTAGGTACTCCACCAGATCTAGGGCAGGACCAAACAGAAACTGGGTTCTAGAGCTGGCCCCGACTGTCTGGCAGCAATTAAAGAATCAAGAGAGAATCTACATTGAATGGGGATCCCACCGATTCCGGGAGCATGTGGCAGTCCCGAAATGCTTCCGGTGTTGTAAATACGGCCACACAACTCATACATGTACACAAACAGAATCAACCTGCGGTCACTGCTCTGGCAGGGGACATGAATATAAAACATGTCCAAACAAGGAGCAAGATCCAATCTGTACAAACTGCAAGGCAGGGAAAATGGACCATTCGCATTCTATCAGAGACCCGAACTGTCCAGTTTATCTTAAAGTAAAAGGGTTATACCAGTCACGAACCGACTATGGAGAGACGCCCTAAAGAGTACAATAGATCCAAAATTGCAATAATACAGCATAACGCGCAGAGAGCTAGAGCAGTGGCGCAGCAACTTAGGGTCATAGCGGACGAGGAAGCAGCTGACGTCTTACTATTACAGGAACCATATACCCACTCAAAACGAGTGTGCGGATATCCGGCTGCATACAAAATAGTCCATGACGAGAGTGACACCCCTTGGGCTGCAGTTGTGGTGCGCAATCCCAATTATACTGTGACTAAAGTAACACAGCTTTGTGCACCCTGGGCGGCGTGTGCCCACATCTTAACGCCATTGGGCCAAATCTATGCTGTGGCCCTTTACAGCAGGCCGGGCGAGGACATCGCACCCATCACCAGGTACTTGCAGGCCTTGACCGACATGCTCCCTGATCAAAGGATCATAATTGGGGCAGATGTAAACTGCCGCTCACCAGCCTGGCACAGTCTGACCCCAGACAGGAGAGGTACCAGAAATGGACAGATTTTAGAGGACTTTCTCTCGAACTCCCGGTTCACTATCCTGAACAGACCACACCAGATGCCTACATTTTGTAATACCCTGTGGGAGGCGACTATTGATGTCACATTGTCCACGAGAAACCTTGCAGGTTACGTTGATGATTGGATCGTCAGAGACTCGTGGACGACTTCCGACCACAGGGTGATTACCTGCCAAATCAGAAGATCATTAAACAGGCTACTGATACCTAAACAAACACTAAATCGCTTCGCCATCCGCTGGGCGAACTGGGAAAGGTTCAGAGAGGTTTTAATGCCCGCTGCAGCCCTACACCTGGAAACAACAAACCAGAATGGGGATCCAGACGAGAATCAAAAGAGGGTAACGGAAATAATACTTGCGGCGAGTGAAGCATCAATGAAGAGGAGAAATCCCAAACCGGGAGCAGTCCCGTGGTGGACTCACGAGATCCAGCAACTCAGAAGGGAGACCATGAGAAGAAGAAAACTCTTTCAACGGGCAAGACGCACATGGCCTGCTGCTGAGGTCCAGATACTAAAGGAGCACTATAGAGAAGCAAGAAACAGATATACGGATGCGATAAACAAGAGCAAACAAAGAGCCTGGGAAAACTTGGCAGGCATAACAGGAAATAATGAGCCATGGGGGGTAGTCTATAGGATAATCACAAACAAACTCCCCAGGGGGGAAGTTATTTCTACCACATTGACACCACAGGGGAGCCAAACCACCACATGGCAACAGTCAATCACAAATATTCTGGGCACTATTTTCCCGGAGACTGCCATGCCTACTTCACCTGAACAGCATAGAATATGTCAGGAAAATGACATATACACCACTGACTCCCGTGAACCACCGTTCACGCTAGATGACATCAAATCCGCGGCAAATCACGTAAGAAATAATACGTGCCCTGGCCTCGATTATCTCGAACCGGAAATTGTCAAAAAAGTAACGGATCTGACCCCCGAACTCCTTCTAAATCTGTTTAACAACTGTTTGCATCAAGGCATCTTCCCAAGAAACTGGAAGACTGCGGGACTGAAGCTGATCCCAAAAACACCCACGAAGCCTCCACAACAGCCAACCACTTACAGACCGATAGCTTTGCTACCAGTGATCAGCAAACTATTTGAGAGAATGCTATATGCCCGAATTGACACACATTACAAGAGTGCTGAACTGCACATGTCTACCCAGTTCGGCTTTAAGCCTGAGTCTTCGACAGTAGAGGCACTTAGACATCTGCTGCACGGTGTGGCCAGTTGCAACAGTAAATACTACCTAATCATCTCCATAGATTTTGCCGGGGCTTTCGACACCATTTGGTGGCCAAGTGTCCTGGCAAGGCTAAGGCGGGCCAACCTTCCCTGCAATTTGTATCTCACTATCAAGTCTTACCTTACCGACAGGAGTATTAGTGTCGTGGCACCCTATGGTAGGGTAAACCGCCGTGTCTGCAGGGGTTGCCCCCAGGGTTCTGTCCTGGGGCCGCTGTTGTGGAACATTGTCTTGGATGAGTTCCTGGCCATGGACCTTGGTGACGTCCAAACCCAAGCTTTTGCCGACGACTTAATCTTGAAAATTGCTGCCGACAGTAGAACCCAGTTGGAGGTAAAAGCAAACCATGCCATCAGGATACTACAGGACTGGACCATCTTACACTGCCTAAAAATCTCACCAACTAAGACATCCTCAATCTTACTGAAAGGCTCCCTTGACCTGCACAGGCCACCTCAAATAAAGGTGAACAACACCACAGTGAAACTCCAAAGCCAGCTTAAGTACCTGGGGGTGATATTAGATTGTAATCTTTCCTTCAAGCAGCATCTCACACATTTAAGAACAAAGATAAGGAAGTACTCTGCACTGTTAGCACGTGTGGTTCGTCGGGACTGGGGACTTAAACGTCGCGTGCTCTCCTTATATTATAAAACGACATTCCTACCAGCTATAACATACGCCTCTGCGGTTTGGTATCACAAGGCATCAACCGCCGTAAATAGACGCATAATCGACTCAATCCATAGAACTATCCTGTTAACCATTACCAGAGCCTGTAGCACCACTAGCACTGTTGCCCTACAGGTCTTGGCCGGAGCCCTTCCCCTTGACCTGGACATCATACGTACTGGAATAGCCTATTATATAACCAAAGGAATGCCTTGCACCCACCAAGACTACACAGTGGATAACAATGCAACCCACAAGGCTGAAAAGAACAGGCTGCAGAAATACCTAAAAGAAACCTGGCAATACCGCTGGACAAACACAACAAAAGGGAACATCACCAAAAAGTTCATCCCGGACGTAGACAGAGTATACCCCATTCTTCCAACCTGGCTGCAACCCGGACTTTACACGACCTACCTCCTTACGGGTCATGGGGCTTTCAATGCAAAGCTTACAGCATTGGGAATAGTGGAGGATCCGCGTTGTACTTGCGGGGAACAAGAAAGCTGGGTGCACATTATGTTTGAGTGTGTCCAATACGAAGACCTTAGATGCAGACTAATAACTAGAGTTCACTATTTACCGAGGGATCTCGAGTCACATCTACTAGATACACAAGAAGAATATTTAGCCTTAACTGATTTTGCCCAGGGATTATTTAGCAGGCGCCAAACACTAGCCGCCATATACCGAAGACCTTAACGGAATGAGACAAAACAAAACTGCAAATAGCTGCGAGACGACACAGAGGAACCGACTATACAGACCTTGGACTGACTACAAAATGCACTAGGAAAAGACAAGTGACAATAGATTGTCGAACTACAAGAGTCATGATTACCGCCAATAGAAGCGAAAAAACACCTTTAAATAGTCGTGACATCAGAACAAAGGGACACTGCCCCAAGACCTTGCAGCATAGACCCACTACATAATGACAAAAGGTAGTGTAAGGACTAGCAAACATCACGGAAGGGATAAAACCCCATAATGACAGCCAGTAGACTTGATTATGACCCCAAGATAATGACCAGAAAATAAGCCCCAGACCACATGCAGTCTGGAAGGATGACATCCAGATTTAATCCCCTATTAGTGTCCCACCTAGATGAGACTCAACGGCCAATTTTTTAGGGCCTGCAAACTGATGGAGACGACATACGTGGCACTCTCCCGCCGGAACAGCCTATTGGCGACCCAAATCCGCACTCTCTTGAGCGGATCTTTCTTTCCAAACTCCTGGGGAGGAGAGGCTTGCCTCTCCTTGCCTCCCCAATTTTTTCACTCTGGTGGGGCACGGGCATGCCTCACTACCTGCAGGGGCCATCTACTCTGTCGGCCCCTTATTTCCAATTTCTTCCCCCCAGTCTTCATCCTCCCCCCAAACTTTTGTCTTGCACAGCGTTTAGCCCTACATGTCAAAATCAAAAGAGAACATCAAAATTCTTGCCCGAACCTATTTGGTTTTTAAAACTCACTTTCACCGCACAGCCCCACGTCGCGCAATATTAATACTAACTTGTATCACTAATATCAACCTCGATTTTTTTTTTTTTTTTTTTTTGGTCCTAGCCACTAAAATCCCAGGAAAGTAAGTGGCAAGACCAGCCAGAGTACAAATATTGGTAACACCCGGCCGGCCTCCCTGTGGCAGGTATTGGTAACGTCGGGTCTCACTAGGGGCCCGGCGACTAACAGGCCGGACGAACAATGGGCACAACAAACTACACAGTACATATCCCACACACTTTTAAATCTCTGGCTTGTCCGATACAGAGAACATACGCGGAGATGGGAGAAATCCCAGGTGCCGTCAGAACCCGAACATACCTAATACCTAATACCTAATGTACAAAGTATATTATGTTTTGTACAACCTTTGCTCTGTTATACACTTTAACTGGGCTAATGCCTGTTGTGTATATTATATGTTAAAATAAAAATAAAAATGTAACGCCCATAACTACCACGTTGCATACACCGAATATGCTTATTTTAATGTCAATATTTTTCTTTACTTCTAGCTTCCTGAAATTTCTTTCGCAAACTTCTGTTAATGAACCTTTTTTGTTCTTGTACCACTATTTTTCACTTTTCTTTGTAATTCATTAACTGTAATGTTTCTGTTTTGGCTACTAACTGTTTTAATACTGCTTTTTCGAGCACGTTCCGGGTCAAGATTTCACCGCGAACTGCTGCTCACATCCAGGGCTCCCACTCCTGGGTTTTTCCACCCAGATCTGGGTTTTTTGATTGTCATCTGGGTTGATAGGTTTTTTTCACAAAAATATCTCATTATCTGGGTTTTTTCGGTAATTTTTAATTTTAAGTCAAAATTTATTTTTATTTCTTGTAAATACAATAAAATTTAATACATTTAATAACAGTTTACAATTTTCTTAATTTTATATTCTAACAATACTGATCATAATTTGTAATATTTCAAGTGCTTGTACAAAATACTACAAATGTAAAAGGATTTCCAAGTTTTCACAGGGTTCTACACTATGATTTTCGTTCGTGTTACTAACATGTATGCGCAGCCTACTGAGCAGGCGGAAGGCGGTCTTTACTGCACAGTCTTTCGTGATCGTTCGTGGTATTATTGCATTATTTGGTGTGATTTTTACATTTATGCGTGTACTACATACAGTGATATAATAAATTTAAATTGTAGTGACTATTTCTATTTTATGTTAATGGATTAGTGATTTATTTTTTAGTTTATAGAACATTTTAAATAAGATAACTGCTAATTAGCCATACCAACACAATGTCTGAAACTTGTTCTCCACAGAGAAAGATGAGTAAACGGTGGTATACTCAAAATTTTAGAAATGAATGGTTAGAAGATCCGGAAATAAAGGATTGGTTGAAAGAAGACAGTAATGAAAAAGGTGCGTCTTACTGTATTTGTTGTGAAATGAAATTAAAGAATGCCAATAAATCGATGTTACTAGTGCATAAAAATACAGTTAAACATAAAAAAAGTGCAAATATTGCTAAGACAAGTTCAATGTTAGACACGTTCTTCACAAAATGTAAACCTACGGAGAATGAAGAAGTAGCAAAGGCAGAGTTAACAATTGCTGCACTAATTTCTGAGCATAATATTCCATTTGGGCAATGTGATCACCTTATAGAAGCATGTAAGTAAGCATTTTATGATAGCAATATTGCAAAATAAGTTCAGATAAAGGCGACTAAAGTCTCTTATCTTATACAAGATGGCATACATGAAAAAATATACATTTCTAACATATGCAGAAACAACAAGTTTTCAATGATAATAGATGAAGGTACAGATTTATCTTTATCGCAAGTTCTAGCTGTTGTTGTTAGATATTTTGATATTCAAAAACTTGATGTTGTAGATGTGTTACTTGACACTGTTCGTGTCGAAAATGGTACTTCAGAAGGGCTTTATCAAGCTGTAAAAGATCTTTTCATAGAAAAAAAAACATTCAAATAAGTAATCTTGTTGGCTTTGGAAATGATAATTGTGCCACTATGATGGGTACTAAGAGTGGGTTCCAGTCATTGCTAAAAAAGGATGTACCATCGGTATTTATAATGGGATGTGTTTGCCATTCTTTTAAATTATGTGCTAGTCGTTCAGTCAAGGTACTACAATCATATCTAGAAATATTTATAAAAGATATCTCTTGTTATTTTTCCCGTAGTAGTAAAAGATTAAACGAGTTCAAAATGATTCAATATGTTATAGATACTGCTAAGCATAAAATCCCCAAATTAGCACAAACACGTTGGTTATCCCGTGGCAATGTAATAAAAATTATTATTGATCAGTGGGATGCGTTAGTTCTTTATTTTCAGTCTCAATCAAAAATTGACAAAATCGATGGTGGAGGGAATATTTACAATACTATGATCACCAAAGGAACTAAGCATATGTTGCTGTTTTTAGGATATGTACTGGAGAAAATAAACTGCCTGAATATTGAATTTCAATCTGAGCATTTCAGATTGTACTTAATTCGATCAATGGTTTCAATTGAGTATAAAAATATTCTTAGTTTTTTCATAAAAGAAGAAGTCATTACTTCATGCAAGCTGGTTGAAATTGGTCCAAGCAATGCAATAAATCATAAGCCTCTGAATAAAATATATTTAGGAGGCCGTTGTATGGCCTTATTAAATTCAACACCACTTGGTGACAGTGAAAGCAGGTTTTAAAATGATTGTTTAAAATTTCTTGTTGAACTTTGTATGGAAATAAGAAAAAGATTTCCTCTAAATGATGATGGAATTATCGCCAGTCTCAATGTTCTTGACCCAGCAGTGATACATGATCGTGCCAATTCGCCATCATCAATTTTCCATTTAGCAATGCAGTTCCCTCACCTTGTTTCTGAAGACAAAATAGATCTTCTAGATGATGAATGGAGATCATTTCGTTTAAATCAAGATTTAGATTTCTCATACAAAACCATCCCTGAGTTTTGGTATCTGTTACGTAATGTAAAAGATGGCTTTAATAATTCTAAATATGAGATTTTATCTAACTTTATGACCAGTCTAACTATTTTACCTCACTCTTCGGCAAGCGTAGAAAGAATCTTCTCCCAAGTAAACCATATAAAAACAAAAGCCACAAACTCCCTTAAACCAGAAACTGTGAAAAATCGACTAATGGCAAAACAGGCGATAAATAGATCTAATCAAAATTGCTATATATGGAAACCTAAATCAGAATTGGTAAAAGAAGTCATACAAGGAACTTGTCATAAAAGATACGAAGAACGTTTGAAAAAATGAAAGAACTTCAAAAAATAAATGTGGAGGGAACTGAATGGGATGAAAATTCTGATTAAAATTAAATAAAAGATATTTTTGCATGGTAAGTTTTATCTTATTTGTGTTGCTATACTATATGATGAAAACTAGGTTTTTTTTGGGTTTATTTAAGTTGCAATCTAAGTTTTTTTAAAATTTGTGAGTGGGAGCCCTGCTCACATCAAGGTCTACTGCTGTAATCTTCCTGCCGGTGAATCTCGATAGAATAAACAGAATTATTTATTAAATTTTTCTAAGATAACCAAGTTTTGTAACGCCCTCTATATGTCTACGATACCTGAATATTACATTGCTAATGAAAAAAGCACCCACTAACCCAAAGATACTGTTTACAATGCAACCTGTATATTATTATCATTTAGGCTGTGTACTTTATAGGTTTTATTGCATATCCGGTTTTTAAATAATTTTTTACTTATGCAATTACAATTTTCTTATTATGCTACATGTAAATAAATGCTACATTATATCTGTTCATTCCTATTTGATCAGAGGATTCTAAAGACTGGGATTAAAAATGTACTTTTCCTTGTAAAAGTCATACTAACGACACTCTCCAACTACTTTCTAATAATATCGATCATATTATGAAAACATTCTGATCAGAAGGTAGTAAACTTCATGAAAATTCGTCTTATAGACCTCGCTTTATGGATTAACGTAGTTTTCCTTCAAGTAGGTTAAAACCTACTTGAAGGAAACAAACACATTAAATAATGTTTGAAGAAACATTAAATAAAAACAATAAAAAAACCAAACTTTTTGAAATAAATAATTCAGAGACATACCTGCGGCGTTGACGCATCGTGTCATCAGACGAGACACCCTTGATGAACTGCTAGTGAAACTAATAAGTGACCTCCATCTCATCATCCAAGTGAATGTGAACTTCAGCCCCTTATTCAAGACAGCCGGAGATGTAGTAAGAGCAAGGCGACAAGTCAGGAATATGGGCTGTGCGTTGCAGTACCTATTTCCCATACTGCTGGTGCGTTGGTTGTTTGTAGGGTTTTAGGCGCATCAGCGACTTATACTATATTATGCCTTATATACTGTATTATGTCCGTAAATTGCGTGTGTTCAGTGGCCGACTTCCTTGTTTGCTGGTCGAAAAACACGAGTTTCCAGGAGAAAAGACCGTGCTACCTCGCCTGAGCCCGACTAACTCAGCCACGTTGTGAAAAAGGCCTATAAAAATTCCTCCCATCATTGACGAGACTCGAACTCGGGACTTTTCCAGCCGGTGTGGGGTGGACGGCGATTATATCAACTGTGCTATCCAAGTAGGCTCTCATACTGCTGCAGCTAAGCCTAGATGTCAAGGGTTTCTTGACTTGTCGTGGGCAAGTTTCTCGGCCGCTTTGATATTGTGGTCCGCAGTAACTGCACTATTGGTTAGCTGTAGTGATGGTCACTGATTGTGGCACCGTGGGACAATCAGAACTGCATCACCGCACGCTGGACACATTTGGACGAATCGACTGTGTTCACAAAAAGCACTTTAGCCACCGTTCCCGCCTCGCTTTCAGTATCCGATACTTATGCGTATATACCCTGGCTTCTCAAACGGCGACCTGCGGGCCACTTCCGGCCGCCAGGTTGTTTGAACTGGCCCGCTAATTATTAGCTGAAGAGTATAGAAATTATGGAAACAAACAGTACAAATATAAATTCGTTTTCATAGAAGCTATTTTGAATTTGTGCCAAGCTAAGAGCAGCTAAGTTGTTACAATTACTAATATTACCACCAGAGCGTAGCACCTCTCTGAATGTCGCTTCCTGAGAGCTGATTATCTACAATGGTTGCCAATACAGCCATTTCAAAATTCAATGTAAATATTTGAAATCCAACCAAAATTTGTGTTATTTACACAATAAGCTTTTAAAATTGTTCATGTAAATGAAGCAAAACGAATTACACCCTTTTTCTTTTTTAATCTTTATTAGATGGTGACATTATGTTCTAGCAAGCCGTGACTGAGTTCGCGCGAACTGTACAATTGTTTATTCACACATTTTACGCAAACTGTCCAATTTAATTACATACCTCGTTTATTATCTTTTAAATTGTTTTTATTCAATTTTAGCAGAAAATGTCTTTCTTGCCCAATTGTTTAATCTGTAATGAAGTCCTGTCAGTTGCTAAAGTATGTAATCTGAAAAGACATGAGACCGAGCATAACGATTTTCACGTAAAATTTCCCACACCCTCGAAATCCAGAGAAAGTAAGCCAGATAACCTAAAAGCGTCATACAGGCAGGCCAACGTAATATTGTATGGACCTCCTGCATCAGAGGAAAAATGTATGGTGGAAGCTTCTTTGAGAGTATTTGCTAACATTTTGAGAGACGGTCGCCATCTTTCCAATCTAGCATTTTTGGTTGATATTTTTCTTAAATTAATGATCTAAATATTTGTCTCAAAAGAAAAGATAAAAACATCGGTGAACTCTATATGAGTCTATCTTAAGTTCCAAAAAGAAACTTGAGTTTTTCATTCAAGATGTAAGAAGTAATGAATTTATTTTCTTCAAAATTTTCAAGATTAAATGACAAGTACGTATGAAGCTGATATAATATTATTATTATAATATTATAATACACTGAAAAGTGAGTTCGATCACAGATTCAAAAATCTGGAAGGCAAACAAAGTGTGTTACGATTTGCTGCCAACCCTCTATCAATACAAATCACATCTAAATGGATGCAAGAAATAAAATAATGGTTTTAAATAGATGAGGAAATGTGTGAAATTATAAAAAAAAAATCAAGGGTTACTGAATTATTTAAGTTAACTTACAACACAAAATTTTCGATAGAGCTGCACACCAACAACGAATATCCTGAAATCACAACAGTGGCTACAAAAATTCTAACGATGTTTGGGTCAACACCTGCTTTTGGATCATTAACATCCATCAAGTCAAGATATAAGAGCTCACTTACTGATGAAAATACGAATCACACCCTGCGAATCGCACGCACAGACTATGTGCCTAACTACAAGGATGTGATGAGGGACCAGATGTGTCACTATTCCCACTGACTGACGATTGGCCCACCAAAGATTCAACAGCCCAGGTTAGTGGCTCTTTACTTAATTTAATTGAGAAGACTGGGTATATACTGTTCCAAGAAGGCGGCTGGCGCCTCCGTAGGTGGGCAGGAGCAGCAGTGTGTAGCACACGCTTCTTGATTAGACCGGAGTTCGAGCCCGTGACCACCAAATACGGAGGATGCGGAAAAGTCAGGGAATGACCACCGCATATCCTCGGAGCAATATGGCCTTAGTTGCTAATGCTCCTAAAAAAAACCAAATAACATAACCAAGGACGCTTCATTTCAGGCATATCCCAAATGTTTAATCCAAAGATCTGGTTCAACTGAACGACTCCTAAATTACGGTATAAACAGGCGGTTAAAACATTTACTGCAATGTAGAGAACGTAGCTTCAAATAATGTTGTATATTGCTACATATTCTTACATTTCCTAACCTTCATAGAGTGCTAAAGTTAATCATAAAATTTATGATGGTTTATCAAATAAGAATTACGCATTCAACGATACATCAGCCTTGGGAATAATTGCCTAAACATCTGAGTTGTGATTTCCTGAATAAATACGCCATTCTCATGGGAAGTTATTTCATTTTTTATTTTTAATGATAGCTATATAGTGCACTATTCAAGAACATATTCGGTTAACTCTGGTTTTATGTTGTTAACAACCATATCACTCTTAATTTATTCATTCGTGATAAAGGACCTCACTTCATCTCAAATTACTATTCCTGACTTAAAGGAATGTGCACTAATCAGGTCATTTCCTCTTTAAGCATTAATAGACAAATATTAAGAATGATTCATCCTAAGATGAAGTAATAGTGGCTACTACACTATTTACAAAATTTATAACATTAAAATATGCGCGATATCACTTCCAACATTCATTATTGCCAACAGCGAATTAAATTAGCACCTCACAAATTTTTAACTTGGTTCAAATAACAGGTATAGGAATATTAATTATATTTAGGCATCTTTAATTATCTTCATGGTATCGTACGCATTATATTGTGCCCCATGAACACAGCAAATGCATCGTTGAAATTAAGCTACGATAAATATTACTTATGAACTCGGGTCTTTTTTTTTCCCCCACATATAAAATTACATTTACAACATGTGGAGAAAATATTGAAGAAATGATTACCAGAAGCATATATTTTATAAAAAAATAATTTAAGGATTCAGACTGGGTGGGTTATTTCAAAAAGGTACTTCCGGAATAAAGGCCATGAGGTATTACCACATCGTGTTTTTAAAACATGAATGCTGACAGAACTTTCTGGGGGAAAAAAGGACTGGAAACATTTGAGTTTTTCTATCTGTCGCAGCAACTAGGGAGCAATGTAAAAATTGTTTGAAAATCAATGAAGAATTCCATCTAGAATTAGGAAGAGGGGTTAAACCCTCCAAGAAGGGGGAACCTTCACCTACACCTGAGATCGTGCTGAAGTATAGGTTCTCGATTAACTACTACTTTCAGAACAATATCAAATCAAATCTGGAGCCCTCGTGTCTAGCATAGTGGTCACGATCGTTGTCCTTAAATGCCGTGCAGAAAAGGCCTGGGTTCAACTCTTGTCGAAAGACAAGACAGGAAGAATTTTGAAGACCATGGCAGAGTTAGTAGGTTTCAACCGGTTACATGTTTTTTCCTCCAGACAACTTGAGTTTTTCATCCAAAAAACAGGCAAAACAACCATTCAATAGATGTAATTTACAGACATTATATACTGACGCTTATTAGTTAAGGCCGTCTCGCACTTATTCTAAACAACCACCAACTAAAATCTAGAAAAACAATTTTAACCATATAACTCAAGAATACCAAAAAATTCAAGACCGTGATTAAAGTCTATGACTGCTAAATACGATTAACGATTGTATTTATGATTTACTGTAAACTCCTCTGACTTGGTCAGAGGTGTTTAAACAAGAACTATATCTTGAATGAAGACACTCAGTGATGATTCGATTTAAAAATGTCATTTCACTATCATTAAAGGTGCATATTACTTGCTTGATGAAACGCTATGCCCCCTATATGCATCATCTCTGATAAAGAACCAAACTAATGGTTTAGTTGTGAGACTGAAAAAAAGTTTTTCATTCTACGGGCATACGGTCTTAAAGTTAAGATGCTTATAATCCACTGATTTAATTCCTTCTATCAAATTTCACCTTGGTCATTCAATGGTTGTTAAATCATCCATTTAAAAAGAAACAACAACAACAAAAGGAAAGGGTGTTGAGTTGTTTTTAGCATTTAAATGCTTCAATATGAGTGGCTGACATGTGTCATCTATAAAGAAAGAACAAATACTTTGTCATTGATAAATTTAAATCTTTTTGGTTTGACTTTTGGAGTCCATGACAGCGAATTGGCTCCAGCTTATATCAATTTTAGGTGCTCATCTTTAAACAAACTAAACTTAAATTTAGTTTGCTTAAAGATGAAAATTTAAATTTAGTTTGCTTAAAGATGAAAATTTAAATTTAGTTTGCTTAAAAAAAATACAAGATACCCATTACCCAACCCTAATACGAGTCTTGATTCTCCCATAACATCTGATTCAAACTGGGAGAATCAAGACTCATATTAGGGTTGGGTAATGGGTATCTTATTGTATTTTTTCAGAAAGAAAAGCAGAAGATAGACAAAAATTAAACAATGCAAAAATTAAAAAAAAAAAAAAAGAAAGCAAGGATGTAGGCAAAATAGTTACTATTCCGTCCCCGCTCAAAAATAATCTTAAAAAAAGATGTTAGAAGAGGCTGAAAACGCAAATCTAAGAATGTACACCAACCGTACTGAAACAGATTAAGAAAACGAGAGAAAAACGTTAAAAAATTTTATTTTAAAGATGTACAAACCAGCTTGGAAAATCGGATGAAGAGCTTTAAGATATCATAATAAGAAACAAATGAACTACAAATGATAAGGCCAAAGGCCGCAATTGTCTTGCATTTGGATTATTTCCATTTAGAAAAATGATTTAAACTAATGATTTTCAACATTAAAAAGAGGAAAACAAGCCCTCGTAGACAACTCCACATTTATTAGTTTAACTGGGTGAGAGGTTTAATAACATTCATATCAACGGCTTGCAAAATATGTCAATATTTCTAAATGTCAATACATGCATACAAGTACAATACACGATGTTTGAGCGAATTCGTTTTCAGAACTGCTGGAAATGAATTCACCCAAACACGGTTTCGTACTTTATTCAGTTCGCACCGCTTAAGGTTGCGCACGTACATTAACGGATCGCTCAGCGATGAAAGTTGCCTTTACGGGGTACTAAGTCTCATTTGCAACGCATCGTTGCGAAACTGACGGCGTCAAGTTTGGCAACAATAATTTTCATCCAATAAATGAAAATTCCTCCTCTGAACTGTAACTGGTAATGATAAAAAAACACGTGTTTTCCTTAAATAACCAATGAATTCCGTAATTTAAAAAAAAATTATTACGTTTTTCATGTGTCTATACCTCTCAAGGCACATGCAGAAAGGAACATGTGCATGAATTTTTAATACTGTACTGTAAATTAAATTAAATATACAGTAATCGGTATTCGTTGTAAAAGTTTTAAAATTATCGTTTAAAAATAATTCGTCATATAATATATTTTTAGAAACTGAATCCAAAATTTGCACAAGGATAAATTCAGATATTGTTTAAGACAGTTAATTTCATTATTAACTTCGGTATTCGGTTAATGGTAAATTACCAAAATCGGTACTTTCCTTATAGCCATTTTCACATAAGTACAATATTATGCATGATCATTTACTATATAGCGAGTGTAACGGATTATGCCGACCGGGCTAGCCAGGTGGGTAAAGTGCCTGCCTGGCAACCCAAAGGTCGCGGGTTCGATTTCCGCCTCGGGCTTGGATCAAAGTACTGCAAAAACCTTGGGAGGTGCACTATGGCCACAGAAGCCGATGCGCCAACAACTACCAAACCAAAAAAAAATAAAAAAAAAATAACTGATTATTTTATTGCAATATCCTCTTAGTTTATCGGGTACTTTCCATAAAAACCCTTTCGGGGAGCGAAGATCGAGAATTTAATACATGAAATTCGCCTATTAAACTTACAATTTAAAACGAATACATTGGCATGTTTTTAATGCAAATTTTATTGTTTGCCAAAGAAATTACTGAAGCAATGAAAAGCGTACGCTGAGTGGCCACTTTTTTTAGGTACATTTACCTAATAACGATTACTCATCTCGTCCTTAGAAAAGCCTAGGTTTGTTGTGGCATGAACTGAATGAGATGTCGAAAGCGTGCCACAGAGATGCTGCTCTAGGTTGACTCAGCTGCTTCCAACAGTTGTTGCAAATTGGACTGCTGCAAATCTCTACTCCGAGGAGTTCGTTCCATCTTATTGCACAGGTGCTCAATTGAACTCAGATCTAGTGACAGGAGAGGCCACAGCAATAGGTTGAATATACGCTCATGTTCCTGGAAACAGTTTTGTATAATCCTTGCCTTTTAATGTGCCGAATTATCCTGGTGGAAGTATCCATTCGAGATGGATACACTGTAGCCGTGAAGGGATGCGTCTTGTCGAAAACAATTTCCAGATAATCTATCACATCGAAATATTGCTTCACTGGTATCAAGGGGACCAATGTGCATCACGAAAACACTCACCACACCATTACATCGCTACCATCAGCCTTCATTTTTGTTGACACCAGATAAGATGGACCCACTGCTGCTGCACTATCATTTGACCGATTTTGTCTCATCTGTCTTGGCAGTAGCACAGTAGATATAATCACCGTTCTCCCCACACAGCGAATGGAAAAAAGGAACTGGATGCAAAAAAAAAATAATTTTGATATCATATACTTGGATTTAAAGAAAGCTTTTGATACTGTTGTACATGGAAGACTGCTATACAAATTGGAGCAGCATTGCATTAAGGGCAAGTTGCCGCTATGGATAAAGAGATTGTTGAGTGAGAGAAGACAGAGAGCGGTAATCAATGGACACTGCTCTTCGTGGACTAATGTTATTAGTGGTGTCCCCCAGGGTTTGGTGTTGAACCAATTGTTGTTTTCTGTAGTTATCAATGATATTGATGAAGGTATATCAGGCTTAATATTTAAGTTTGCAATGATACGAAGGTTGACAAAGTTGTTAATGACAGTACGCTACTACAACAGCATGTAGAAATGTTGGGCAGATGGACTGAGAAGTGGCAATTGAAGTTTAACATTGACAAATATATGGGTAGCAGTAACCCCAGAGGAACGTACCAACTCTGCGGTACTACACTCAGGATAATGGAGAATGAAAAAGCCCTGCGGGTGATTGTGCAGTCAGATATGAAGTTTTCGGAAAGTGCAGACAGGCTGCCAGAGCAGTCCATGGGGTTTTGTCATTTATATACAGGAATTTTACTAGCAGGGACAAGGAGGTGTTCATCCCTTTGTATAAGGCAATAGTCAGGCCACACCTTGAGTATTGTGTACAGGTCTGGAGGCCTCATTTTAGGAAGGATGTATAGTGCTGGAACGAGTACAGAGAAGGGCAACGAGATTGGTGAGGGGAACAAAGGGTTTTGCTCTTACCAAGAAAGGATTAAATTCTGCAAATTGCAGCGTCTGGAGACTAGGCACCTGCGAGGTGATCTGACTGAGGTGTATAAGGCCTTTCAGGGTTTGAGAAAGCTCAATGCTGATGGGATTCTTCCTCTTGCTCAGATTACGCACTTGAGGGGGTATAAATTCAAATTAAGGAAAGACAGTTGTAGAATAGATGTGCGAAAATTTGCCTTTCGTCCAGCAGTTGATTGCTGGAACAAACTTCAATCTGTCATTGAGGAAGTTGACAGCTTACATAAATTCAAGGAAGAACTGGACAAACGTTTGGAACGAATGGGTGGGTGAAATGGGAAGTATTTTTTTTTTTTTTTTTTTTGTTGATGCTGTATAAGTTTTCTTTCTTGTATCATATGCTTCTACTAATGCTAACTGTGTGTTTTTGTGGCTGCTTACAATGAAAGACAAGTTTCGCACCCCATTAGGATCAATCTATTCGCAACTATTTTGCCAAGTACGCACTAATTTGGTAACCGCCCACACTGATAAGAATCCCCGATATTGTAAAGCGTCAGTTGTTAGGGGTCCTTTCAGATAAAGCAAGGTTTCCTGACGGGTGCGTGTTACCGAGTTAATTGGTCTCTGGCGATGACCGAGCGATTTTTTTTTTCATTAAGAAGGGGTTCTAATCAATAAAAACAGGGATGGAAAGACATGAACAAAAATTAGGAGACGGAGACTCCTCATGGCCGCAGGTTCTAATCAATAAAAACAGGGATGGAAAGACATGAACAAAAATTAGGAGACGGAGACTCCTCATGGCCGCAGTTGCCTCCGCATTTTAAACTGCCCAACCCTGTCAAGATGATGGCACCTAATTACAAATAAAAAATCATGATCTATTATAGATTTTCAAAACCGTTCTTGAATATGTTTGTTCACATATTCATTTGAATATGCGAACAAATAGATCATATATCACTCACAAAGCCTCAACCAACAATCGGGTTTATGATATTAACCAGAATTTAAAGTTGTAATTTTTAAATACAAAATTAAATAACTGATGCATTTACGCAAACGCAAGGCGCTTCCGTAGCCAGGTGGACAGGAGCAGTAGTGTGTAGCACATGCTTTTTGATTAGACCGGGGTTTGTGCCCGTGAGCCACCAAATACGGAGGATGCGGAAAGGTCAGGGAATGACCACCGCATATCCTCGGAGCAATATGGCCTTAGCTGCTAATGCTCCTAAAAACCAAATAACAAAAGCACAATCGCAAGGATACTAACGATAACACTTGAAGCAGTAGTGTAATTAATAAAGACGGGTTTCATATTTTATTACTTCGGATATACGTGATCAAATCCAGTTAGGATCTATTTTTCTTTCTTTCGAACTATTTCTTGATTCATTTTACAGAAAAATTGAACGAAGTGATATAAACGAGAGATATAAATAATCAAGCATGTCATCGGGATGGGAATTTACTGTTAAAAAAATCTAACCACTGCACGAATTGGAACCTTATATTCGACCTTAAAACCAACCTCCACGTTCTGCGATGCAACTGGATCACAAATCTTACAGACATGTCAATCGCAGAATCCGGCATACCACCCCGCAAATTAAGTAACTACTTTTCAACCACGCGTTGTATAAGTATAGTAAATTATTGGGAATTCAACGCATAGTATTAACTCTTAACATTTATAAAACGCATTCGTGAGAGTACAAAAACCAGGGCATTTTTAAGGTTTTTATACGAGAGATCAATACCATTACGAAAAAAAAAATTTCTTTTCCCTAGTACAAACTACAGTTTGGAAGAATAGTACTGGTTAAGAGGAAGAATGTATGTTCTGCTTTTAATATTAAACTGGCGCTGAATAGAGAGAGAGAGAGAGAGAGAGAGAGAGAGAGAGGATGCGCAATAAATATTTACAGCATTCATTTAAAAAACCTAGAACTACATGCATTTATAGAAGCAACACATCAAGCAGTTTAATATAAGTAATACACTATATTAAATCTTACATCTTACCGATGCGAAGCGTCTGACCTATATTTGACGTCACGGATTTACAACACACTTTTAGATAATTCCTTCATGACTACAGAAGCCCAGAAAACTACTACTCTGGGGCTAATTTTTGGTTACGCACCAAGACACAAGCATACACAAGCAAATGCAAACAGTACTTACTGTACAGGCAGTGTTTATTGAGAAAATCTATGGGAGGAAAGTAAATAATAATAAATTTAAATTTTCTGCTTATACTCCGGGACGACCAAATGGTCAGGGAAGTAATCTTCATAACGTTTCTTAAGATCAAAGGTTAAAGTATAATTTAAGTGTACTAACGTGAAGTAAAGCACTGTTATAACAAACTCGCAAAAAAAGCAACCATTATTATTTCTGCATAACAAATTCAGATAAAATTAACTGTTTAAAGAAAACTTTCCACTATTTCCGCATAAAATAAGAATTTTCACAGTTTATTGCATCATTTCTCAGTTCAGGCATTGGATTTCCCTAAAATATTGCATTTTAGTATTTGATAACCATAGTGAGATCTTTCAGTATAAAGAAAACCGTCAGCGGTACCTGACGTCTTATTTTAATGTAATTAGGTCGAGCTCAGTATTCTGTTAAAATGTGGACTTCCTGCTGGAAGTTGTTTACCGATCCACGTGATGTGGTCGTGTTTTTGTTCGTAATTACTCCCAACTTTCTTCCACTGACGTAATTTGCGTCTGTTGTCCATTACGTAAAGCCTGTGATGCTAACAGGATGCTGTGGCACCTCCATCTAGCTCCTCATTTCCTCCTCTCTGGATTACGCGATGTCACATCTCAGTGATGACGGGAGGGTAGAGGGGGGGGGTATGAAGGCAAAGAAACTCCCGCTCAAGCGCGAGACGAGCCAAGTTTTACCTGCGCAGGCGGCACACAGAATGCCGTGAACACAAGGGCCCTCGATTACGACAGAGATGCCGAAGACTGTCCTACGACTGACCACGTGAAAGTAACCTCCAAGCACGTGGCGAGAGACAACAAAACACCTTCGTCACGTGAGCCCCCCTTCCCTCCCACGCGGTGGCCACTTCCGATATGAACCTCCGCGTTCCACGCCACTTGACTGCATCCTGACCAGTAGTATGTACCAGTCGGCCGCCTTCCTGCGGTACGTTCCCGCCACAATGGTGGGGCTGCCGTCAGTAGTTCCGCTCAGGGAGTTATACTCACTTTTCTTGCTACTGATTCTCAGAGGAACACTACGGGACTTGAAGGTTTACAGTGACCTGGGCATGGCCGAGGTGAACTGCGAAAGCAGTCTACAGGTAGGAAATGGTCTTTTGATTATTTCATTAATATTTAGTTTTGGATCGCAAAAATGCGTGTGCGTCAGCCTCAGAGCATAGTCCATCTAGACTATTTTCAGTTGAAATAAAAATGCAAGATATTATGTGTTTTCTCTAGATCTATATGCATTTGCGTTGCATCCGTGCGTGCGTATGCGTGTGCGTGTCAGCTACTCAGGCATAAACACTCATTGTCAGTGCCGGATTAAGGTACGGGCTAGCAGGGCTTTTGCCCAAGGCGCAATTCTTTAAGGGGGCGCCAAATTTTACAAATTATGAAAAGAGAAAATTAAAAAAATATATATATATCCTTAGTAAATGGGTACCGAAAAATCGTTCTGCCCGTGAAACGAAAGTACCTTGGTCCGGCCCTGCTCACTGTTTTCTGTTATAGAGTTCGGACAGCCAGCTTCTGGTTTATGAACTTGTTCAAACATCGGCACGGAGTTTATTATATTTCACCCGATTACTTTCATATCTTTCCTTTCTTCCAACTTAAAAATATATTATTTACCTGCTCCATTTAAAATTTATAACTTACAGGTTAAGAATGCTTCAGAGTGTACAGATAATTCTAGTTTATTGAAGGAATTGTATTTCAGAGAGCTATTCATAATACGTGTGCGCGCTTTCTCGCTAGACTGCTGCTACAATCAATGTTCACCTGCAGGGGGGTTCGCCGGGGTTTGATAGAACCCGCTATGATATCCCAGGTTCAGCGAACCCGTTGATTCAATGGTGAATTCAGACATCTTAGTTCGGAAGAGAAATTAAAAATATGATTTTTTTTTTTTGCTTGCTCGCCAAGAAGTTTCCAAAAGGGCCTACCATCCATTCTATTTTTTTTTTTTTTTTTTTTTTAAAGCTTAAGTTTGGCCTCCTTCATAAGAAAACACGTTACTGGGATTGCGCTAGTAAACCAGATCCCGTGTTTCACAACTAACATACTGCTTCCTGTACTTCCATAAAAAAAGAAAAAAGAAAAGAAGTTAAGTCTCTTATTTATGTTTATTGGCTTACTCCGATCTTACATTCGGATGATGTCCGCAAGATGCAGTTCTACCAGCACATCAGCTACTATGGCAGATTATCATATATCTTACTAAAGCATAGTAGATGGAATCCCATCCAGCTTTCAACGTTATTGCGAGGATGAAAGAAATCCCCTAAAGTACAATGGCCTGTGTGTGTGTGTGTGTGTGTGTGTGTGTGTGTGTGTGTGTGTGTGTGTGTGTGTGTGTGTGTGTGTGTGCGCGCGCGCACACCGATGTTTTTATTTTAGCAAGAAACAGTAAAATATTGATCTGGTAAATCAGCAGATTTAAATATACACCTATCATAAAATATACACCAAAACTTTTATTATTATTATTATTATTATTATACTGGTTGTCTATTACTACCGGATTAAAGAATAAATAAAATAACCCAACAGAAGTGGTCTCATTACGTTACAGTTCTGTACATACATTTTGCTGTCATAAAAATTACTTAGCCAAACTTAAAACTTTAATGACGTTTTGTCCACAATCTAATACACAATTCAGAAAGTGTGTTTACTGTCTGTTAGTTATTAAAAATACTGTAAAGTATTTTATTAACGAGAGTACCGCTTCGTAAAAATTTTATTTCAACCTCTTTCTGCGATCTCCTCAGACCCTGGAGGTGTCAAGATTTTGAAGATCCCACATTGGGACGAAAACATGTTTCCGAATAAGAACTTCATACTTGGATCAAAACAAGACTCAAGCATAATCCAAATATAAAGCTTCCACATATCTCCAAACATAGACTAGAAAATAAATTAAAATTAAATTAAATTATTTCTCCAGCCAACGTCGGGCACTTGGGCTATAAAAAAGATAACAGATGTTAACAGATGATAATCTGTTTATCATCATGTATCTTTATAGACGATAATTATAAAACACTGAAAAACAAAGACGTATCCAAAGTAATTTCATACAATTGGAACAGTGCCAGCAGCTACTAATGCAATTGAATATTTGTTTACAAGTCGAAATTTACCCCTATCCTACATTAAAGTAGATTTTTCGAGAAATTATATTTAGATACTGCATTTTCCACCCACCATTATCTCTCTTGGACGCTACAAACTTTCTTCATCCACATCCACATAGGATTACTTGGTTCTGTGATTAGAACATCTGATACTACTGTGTATAATATAGACTCCTTCACGCAACTATCTGATTAAGGGATTTTGATTTCTGTCATGTAATGCAATATGAAAAAGTAGTCGAGATAAAACAGAATACGCAGATATGCTTGACTGCTTAACGAGGAATCGTAATAATAAAAGAGTAAGGGCTACATTTGTGGAACAGAGCAACGAACTCATTAATAAAGATCTTTCCATCAAACTCGTAAGAAACTAAGCTGGCGATATTTTGTTGGTTTTAATTTTCAGTTAGTGGGTTAATTTTCTAGGAAAGTTTACCGCTGTGATAAATGAGGAATGACATATCAACAAAATTTAAAGCAATATACAAAATCATAAAATATACATAAAAAATATCGAAAATGTCTATGCCTTATGGCCATAGCATACTGCACTATTATTTGTTTATTTCCAATAAAACAGTCTTTTAGTAAAGAATTCTAAGGGAATGCTTAATAATATTTTCAGGAAAATCTGTACTTAATCATTACAATATTTACTAATAACTTAACACAGAGTAGCTGTGTACAATACATACAATATGTAATGCCAATTTTTATAGTATATACTCTGTGAACATATACAAGCACTTCGAATACGAAAAACGTAATGTAATACTAAAATTACACTTACCGCCAATAGAATAAACGTATGCTTTATGATATCCTGGCATTCAGCATTATTCTAATATTGAGTTTTGATGTATTTATCCATAAGAACAACATGGCGACACTTCAGTACTGAAAAACAAAATTAGCAAAATCACCAACCGATCAGAATAATTCTTGCGAAAAACTTCTTGCTGCTTCGAAACACATCCGCTAGGGGGTTATTTTAGTATCAATAAAAGAAATTCTCCGAAAACTAATATTAATTAAATATAAAATTAAACAAGGACTATAATTTCTACTTAAAATATAATGTAAACAAACAGTCATTCACTTCGCTTTAAATCGAAGTGAATGGCTGATGTTTGTTCATAAAGGTATATTTATAAAAATACAGTCTCTAATAATATATGATTATGTAATAACTAATCTAATTATGTATTTCTCAATAGACATTTTTAACGGTGCTCAGATGGTATTTATCTTTTTGTTCTTTAAGCAAATATATCAACAAACACTAGGTACTGGTTAATATTCTCGCTTTCGCTGAATCAAAATGAGTTGTTAAATTCTAGAGCCCAGTGGTACAGAAAATTCATTTCTGTGGTGGTGGTCAAGAAAATGAGGAGAATTACTGTTCTGTAATAAGTATTTAAAGAGCATTATCTTTACTATATTAAAAAAAACAAGTAAAAATATTTTATAGAGAACAGGAATGCGCCCTCCCTCTAAATTCACTATATTATATGAATTTAGAGGGAATTTATTCACTATATATAATTTCGAACGCTAAATCCTTAACTTTTACATCATTCCCAGCCTTGCGTCTGAGGCGGACGCCTGGGTTGCCAAACCCTCATCTCGACTCTACGTTCTTCAACAGTATATGGTACTTTATATAGATGACTGAAATTAGCGATGAAATTATTTGCATTTTAATCCTAAAAAATGCAATTAATTTAATTATCGCTGACGGTTTCGGAAATACATGTAGTTACATATTTCCATCATAAAATTGACTGTCGTTCTAACTTCAGAAATATGCAACTATTTTCGAAACCGTCAGTGATAATTAAATTCATTGCCTTTTTAACTATATAGTGTAGTTTGTGTTCAAACAGTTGTTTCGGACAGAGTCAGGTATTTTGAATATCCAGTCATGTTTTTTTAATATTATGAGTTTTGTTGAGTCCGTTTCCGAATAATTAAAAGATAATCAAAAATTAATATTTGTTTTTAACCAAAATTTGATGTTCCTTTTTTAACCAACGTTTCAGATTCGTTTTTTTTTTCATACCACAAAATCATATGTTTTCTTTATTTTTTCTTTTTTAGCAAAGTAACTAAGACCACGAGACGTCAGTGTATTGTTTTAAATTGATTTGTCCGTTTGCCTGCTTTGCTGGATGGAAAAAAAAACCGAAGTTTCTGGATAAAAACTGTGAAATCTTCTTCCGAGACCGACTAATTCGCTATGGTATGAAAAAATCCCCCCCCCCCCACACACACACACCAAAAATTCCTCCTATCTTGTGGGGATTCGAATCCAAACCTTTTCCATACGGCGTGAAAAAGACAGCAATTTGTGCCATCGATGAGGGTGAAATTACAATTAAATTGACTTCTCTGGACAAAGTCGAGCAACAAAGTGACAAAGGCATGCAAAGCAAGGATGAATACAAACTTCATTGGATTCATCCTTACTTTGGGAAGAGGGAAATGAGATATGAAAATTGCCCTATAATGCAAAAATATACAGTAAAACGATTTCGGAATAATCACAGAGACCATGCGAGATTTACCGGAATGTAGTACGGCTGCTCCAGGGACCCGAACAAACACAATTACTGTTAGTCCAGGGAACTCTGTGACTTTATTTTTAAAACCTTCAGAAATATGTACGCCAGAGCTGCTCCAGATTGCCTAAATCCTGCAATACTTAGGGGAAGTGGGTAATTACTCCATTTACCAGTGGACTCTCACTTGATTGCAAAGTTGCCATAATTTTCTGAAAAAAAAAAAAAAAAATCATAAATTCTGGGGGTTATCAACGCAGTTTAATCTCTTTCGAAATTTTGATACGAAAGAGGAGTTTGGAATATACTTGTATATAAAACCTGTATTTATTTTATTTATAACCCCAAAGAGCCATATGCTTTTCTTTTGGTTCTCTGGAAGCACGTCTCATCCCACTTTATTCAAGGCACTGGATATATTTAACTCCTCTTTATCTTCTGGAAGCTGTCCAACTTGGCTAAAAATTATATACTCAATTTTTATATCAACAGAAAAAACTCTAGGTTTCTAATCGAATATTACATTCCTTTATATTATTTAATTCTAGTGCAAACTAATGGATACGATCACCTGAAAAAACATTTTTTTCCTGCCGTCTACTTTCATTTGAACAAAATAACTGCATTCCCTTTCCTTTTGCAAATTCCATGAATGTGGACTTAGACCCAGAATTCCATGGCCTTGACACTGGCCTATCCGAGGCCTTCACTTCTAGTGCATCACTAACTGCAGCATAAACTTTATGTGCACGGTGTATAACCCATTCCTCTCACAATCTGCAGCTAGAGAATGACCTTGCGAGTTCCTTCATCATGAGACTATTTCTCATGCATTCACATTGAGTACTGGTGCGATTAGAGAACCTTTCTAGGTTCACATCTGTTCAGCGCGGTGGTGATCAAACTTTTCCTACACGCTCCTTTTTATTATAAAAGGCACTTGCTTGCTGTAATATATTTACGTCTATATATGCTACCTTCTCAAATGTACGCGCAGTGATTATAATCACCGTTCTTCCCTCACCGGGTGGAAGAGGCCCGATTCGAATCCCGTCAATGATGAGAGGAAGTTTTATGGGCCATTTTCGCTCCGTGGCTAAGTTAGTCGTTCTCAGGCACATATAGAGCCTCCCCCCCTTCGAAACTCGTGTTTTTCAAACAGGCAAACTGAACACAGAACACTTGCAATTTATGAACGTAATACATATGGGCACATAAGTTCGTTTTTGGGTAGCTCTAATATGACAGTTTGTTTTTTTGCCCTCTCAAATATATTCGGATACCCTTCCGAAGGTGATGAACGATGCGAACCAGGCGTATGCAGATAGGGAACAGGTGTAAAAGTGTACAGGAAGAACTACAACTATCAGTAGCAGACAGCATGTGTTGCTCACTGTGCTTCAAAAATTACGATTGTCAGTTGTCACGTGTGTTAATAATGGTACAACATAGCATTCGAATCTTTCGAAGTCGATAGTGCCCAATGTTGTGAAAGATGAAAGACAGAGTAATACGCCCTAGTGAGTAGCACAGTTTGTATAATCATCGTCCTTCTCACACCTGAGTTCAAATCCATCAATGACGCGAGGAATTTTAATGGGTCTTTTCCACAACGGGACTGAGTTAGTCGGGCTCAGGCAAGAGTGCCATGGTTTTTCCTCCCTGGTTTTTCGTTCAGCAAACAGCAAATCCACAATAGAACACATGCAATTTACAAACATATTATATACGACGGAATATGGCCAAAGTTGCTAAAGCCTCTAAAACCCGATAGCATGGCAAAAGAGTGATACAACAATTAATTAATTCCAAGATCGGATAGAGGATTTCCTAGAAAACATGGCACGAAAGACCGAGATTTTAACAAAACTGTCCATAAGTGTATTCTCTCTCTCCATAGGGAGCTGCATCGGCTTGGTTTTCATGGGTCATCTTCAGCTCAGCTCCACATAATACCAACGACCGCGAAACATCGTGAGTAGTTAGTTGGGAAAAAACGTTACTTGGTTTCTATCCATCCGATTATACCTAAACATGCGTCAATACTGGCTTGAGGTGTCATTTTTTTGGTTTATGAGATGGGGATTTCAACTCCCTAATAAATATTTAAGAATAAAAAATAAGTATATTAAAACAGAAAATTCTCCATTTCTCATGATACTTGTATGTCGTACATAGAGCATGTAAATTGTATTAATGAATACTCGGTAATATGAATAGAAAACATTTCGAAGAGTTTATTCGGGATCTGCTTATAGTAAGACATTGCAAGAGTTTTTTATGATTAAGGTTGACAGACATTTTAAAAGCGGGAGAACGCAACTTATTTCACATTTTAAAAGAATAGAGTTCGAGGAGGTTTGACAGCACCTCCCGAGCGGACACAATTTTGCAGGATAAGGCGGGTTTCATATCTGTGGAGTAAACAGCTGCTCAGACTAAAAATGATGTCGGAAGCGAAGGAGAAATTCTGGTTTTTGGGTGCCGAGTAAGTGATATTTGTGATATGCTTAAAGCAAGAAAATTTAAAAATTAATTCCAGTAAAAAGATGTGTTCTTGTCTAGAAATCTGAGTACTGTTGAAGATGAGCGTGACACAGATTCTATTTGTAGGAAATAAAACAATTGAATTGCAGAATAACAAGTTTAAATTAGATTAAACTTGTAATACTGTAATTTGACCTTTCTGAATCCATTGTGAGATTCTGTTGTCAAGCAATTCAACACCTTAAATACCAATACATTCAGATGAATTTCTAATCTGTTGTGAAGTTCTCCACCCCATAGAAAATTACTTGGACATTTAAGAATCTGATGGATATTGAAATAATAGTGGATGTGAAGTGAGATAACAGTATAAAAATACACACAATTTACAGACTCACTGTAGTGACGCCTCGTAAGCTTAGTTGCTTTTGCGCACGAGACACGAGCACGCGCGCGGGCACGCACACGAATCGGGCCGCCTTTGTTTCTAATAACAGCAAGTGTGCGGAGCCGGATTGATTCTACAAGTTGATACCTTCCACCTGTATCAGCAGACTCAGTCCGTGCTAACGAAATATTCCCCATACCATGATACCGCCTCCAGATGCTTGGGTTGTTTTAACAAGGCAAGCAGGGTCCATCATTTGGTGAGGTACTGGCCACACTCTCTGCTTACAATAGAAAAACAAAGTGTATTCTGACTACATCAGTTTCTTCCATTGTTCTAATGTCCAATTACGACGTTCTCGGCACCACTGCAAGCGGATTTTTTTGTTTTTCTCTGAAATAAATGGCTTCCGAATAAGCAGGCGACTGTCAATATCCAGTTTCTTCAATTCCCTGTGCATGGTTTGAGCTGAAATAGGGCGGTTCTGGACTTGGTTGAATTCAGATGCTATTTGCTGCACACTGGACGTCCCAATTTTCCGTACCTTCCTCCTTAGAGTACAACGACTTCGCTCTTGAAGTATTGTTTTTCTGCCTCATTTGAGATTTGAAAAAAAAAAAAAAAACACTTGCTTTACACTCATTAAAAACCTTTCAGAAGGATGCTCTTGAGAAATTCGTTTCTTGCTAAACGTGCACCCACGATAAGACCTTTTTCAAAGTCTGACAGGTAACGCGTTTTTCCCATTTTGGGTTCAGGTTATGTAGTTGAAAAGCCTGTGCATCCTTTATGCTCAACGAGGCAACACGTCATCACCCCATGTCCCATTTTTCTTTGCAGCTATTTGCATTTCTTCTGTCCGTGACTGTCTTAATACAAAGGTTCGTATATTTTTGGCCAGTATGAGTAATATTCCCTGTAAACTGCGCGAGTTCTGTGATCGATTTGCTGTTTTCTGGACAAAAACCTGAATTTCCGGGAGCAAAAACCATGTTACCTTCGCCTGAGACGGACTAACTCAGATATATTGTGAAAAAAAATCCATAAAAATTCCTGGCATCATTGACGGGATTCGAACTGAGGTCTTTTCCACCCAGTGTGGGGTTGTTGTTGTTATTTGGGAGCATTAGCAACTAAGGCCATATTGCTCCGGGAATATGCGGTGGTCATTCCCTGACCTTTCCGTGCATGGTTTATTTGGTGGTGACGGGCTCGAACCCCGATCTAATCAAGAAGCGTGTGCTACGCACTGCTGCTTCTTCCCACCTGGCTACGGAGGCGCCTACCCAGTGTGGGGAGGAGGGTGATTATACCAACTGTGAGACCCACGAGGGCCGTAATGTAGATGTTTTTTTTTATTTGATTTGGTAGTTGTTGGCGCATCGGCTTCTGTGGCCATATTGCACCTCCCAAGGTTTTTGCAGTACTTTGATCCAAGCCCGAGGCGGGAATCGAACCCGCGACCTTTGGGTTGCCGGGCAGGTACTTTACCCACTCGGCTAGCCCGGTCGGCAATGTAGATGTAACTAATAATGTGGTTACTTAGTGTATTTATATCTGAACAACTTTCAAGTATATTTTCAAACATATTTTTCCACTCCTGGGTGGGTAAATTTCACAGAAGGATTTTTGAAGCTACGGTGTTTATTTGTAACATGACATAGAGGCTCCGAGTTCCTTTGTGTATTATTACAAATAAACATAATATATCTCGGAAGAGAAACATAATGCTATTTATTTTTAATGCGATCCTTCTTCCGCATCTCGCTCCAGAAGAGGCTATCACGATTTCGTTAGCAGGAGACCAGGACTGATATCTATATAAACCATGTTAATAAAATATTAGATACTAAGAGCATACGTAACAAAGGTTTATAGACTAGATTTTAATAGGACGTAGAGCGATCTTTGGTATGTAATACTATACATAACATTCACGAACACTTTCCAACGTTTGACGCACGTCAAAGAATCTATTTCGGCATTCTTCCAACAGAACAATTTTTAATTGTCGAAAATTCGAAAGACATGTGAAATCGCTTTCTTGATGTGTTAGTGCCGAGTTCGGGATAACCGGCCTAACACATCTTTCTATTTTGAGCAATAGTGGTTCGATTAAAGTGACGTTGGGCTTGCAACGATCAAGTTCATCTATTCACACATCTGTCCGCACAGAATCACATTATTCTCTCCAACCAAGCCATCACACACTAATAGGGCATGTTGCCCTCGTGAAAAACTTAAGATTCTGCCTTCCCCATAAAACGTCATTAACGTTAGTAGAACTTTGTTATCCGGTATATCATATCACTTCTTCTACGATGTGCAATAAAAGAAAATCTTTCCAACACCTTACTACAAATAGCAGGCACCACAAACCAAGAGATTGTCGACTCCATGGTTCATAGTTGGGAGAGTCCAGCCTTTTTTCAACACGTTCTCTGGGTTAGAGTTACACCAAAGTTCTTCCATCTGAATCAAACTGAGTATATCTAGATTTGTTTCTCCAGAAAGTCCTTTCACGCTGTTACAGAGGCCAATTCCCCCAAACTTGGCACCCATCACTATGCACTATGCATTTTGATGAAATGCTCTGTGTACAGTATGTGCAGTGACAACTGTCCCTATACTTTTCTGGATCTTTTGGGTTATTCTATTGCGACTTCGAACATGGTTTCTCTGCTACATACTGTTCGAAGATTACTTGTCAAATACTCCCGCATGTAGCGCAGTAGTTATAATCACCATCCTCCCACAACTGGAGTTCGAATCCCGTCAATGACAGAAGAATTTTTATGGGCATTTTTCAAAATGCGGCCGAATTAGTCGGTCTACTAAGAGTGATTCGTGGTTTTATCTCCCGGAAACTCAGGTTTTGCATCCAGAAAACAAGCAAAACGACCAAACAATACACAAAATTTTCTGTCCCCCTCATAGCCTTGGCACATAACACTTAACCTAACTTTATAAAAACATTCTGTTTCCCTGGTTGACCTCTCCTGGTTAACACACTGCTGACGATCACTGTCCTTCGACACGTGTGAAAGCGACTGGAGTTTTTCATACTGTGGCTGAGTTATTCGGTCTCCGGAGAGGGCTTTATGATTCTTTGTCCACTCAGTTTAAATTTTCCACCTACCAAATTGGCATACCGACCGAAAAGACACCCGATTTTCAAAAACGATACACTGACGTCCCTTCGATCAGAGTTGCTCAACTTTGGCATACCCAAGTTCTTTTCACTATGGTAATATGCTGTCCACGGAATGTGTACAAGCTCCGAAACCCATCGTACGCTAAGTCCAGGCGTACGGCATACAACCACCTATCACACTGAAATTCTTTGCGTTTCTATCAGCGTAGCATGTTGACTGTAAATGGCAATTCTACCTTCTGCAATTTCATTATTATCTCTGTGCTATTGCAGTGCCCTCTACAATATTTGCGCAGCTACAGTTTGCACAAATATGATTATTTTTAGTACACTGATACTTTTGGTAACCCAGAATATATGGACAAAAATTTTGATATTTATAATAGCAGGACTGTTTTCATTATCCAGATATAAAGCTTTTTAGAGTTTTATTTTACTGATTACGAAATAATTTTTATTATTAATTGTATAGACGCTACAGTATTAATAATGTATGGATGAATGAAATCAGTCTTGACGAAAAACGTTCTGCTCAGACCAACAGGGGACCCGAATGTCACATATCCCAAAAAAAGGTTAATTTTCACAGATGTCTTTTAATTCTGAGCCTATATTCTGTCGCCAAGAACTGGATGTACAGCGCAGCGTAAAATAATAAGCGTATTAATTAAAAAGTAGAAAATAAAAAATCAGTGCACGGTGCTGTACATAAATTCAGGTATGCATCATCCACGACTTGCTGGAAACCGTGTGGTGTTTTTCATTGAAAAGCGATTTCTGAAAGAGGTGCGGCTATTGCGTGTGATAGCCCTGTTTTTGTACACGTACAGAACACAGTTGTCTAATGCTGGTAACTCTACTGCGTGGCCAGCCACAGGAAAACAATGTTAAGAGCTTGCAGATCGATGAACGCGCTGGCTCTATTACCTTTCACAGGTGTATTGGGAATAATTCACGGCAACCTGGAGATCACAATTTGGACATAACCAATTTATCTTCGATGCACTAGAAACGCTTAGATAGGAAAAGGAGAACTTTAACCAGGTCAAAGTTTTTTGTTTTATTACGTGTACATTTGTACTATATGATCAGGTCAGTATTACTGAAGGCCTACTAAGATCGTGTTAAAATATACCCTGAGTCAAAAATAACTTTTTATCCACACAGATTATTTTCAGAAATTGCAAAATGTTTTATGTCATCAACAAAAGTAGTTAATTTGCGTAAATATTCATCGCAGTATACATTCTAAATAACTGTAATCTCACAGCTATCTTCCAGACATGTTTCATTTGCCCTATTGTAGTATTTTAAGGTATTAGGACCATATACCTCACATTCAACCCTGGTGGGTAGCACAGTTGATATGATCACCATCCTCCCCACAGCGCCTGGAAAAAACCTTAAAAGAATCTGATCAACGACGAGGAATTTTTATGGGTCTCTTTTTCACAGCGTGGCTGTGTTAGTCGGTCTCAGACCAGCGCTGCAGATTTTTTTTTCGTCCAGCAATCAGCAAATCGACTACAGAACACGCAATTTCAGACATATACACAGCGTAATATAGCCTGAGTTGCCGATGCGCCTAAAATTCTACAACCACCAACCAACCTAACATTCATAGAAGTTATACCTCAATTCAGCCATAAATAAATAAATTTCCTGTTTATAATCAGAGGAGTTCACAAGATAGCGAGAATACAAGAAACAGCACCGTATTTAATAGTCACACAGGCTTGAACCACGGCCACTCAAAGCATCTGTACTTTGGGTGACCGTTTAAACAACTTGCTTTATTTGTCTTTATACAACACAAGAAATGCGAGTGGATCACAAATTTTCATTGTTTCTAGTACATAATGATACAGATCAGTGTCATTTTTGCACAGTAATTTCGCAATCTATCCTCCTCATATTACCGTACTTGTGCGCTTGCAGAAAATCATACCTCAGAACTGCAACCAAAGAAGTCAGCAAGAAGGTGGAACAACAATGTATAATGAAAATTTTGCTGAATGAAGCTCAAAATCGATTGATTTTCACCGAAGGTGTACAGTACAGTTCGGGAATGATGTAGTCTTAAATACAGGTGTATGACGGTGTTCTGCGTTCAAGGAAAACTGTGAGACAATGAATGGTTCCTCCGATTCCACTTGTCAATCCTATGAAAAGTAATAAATTAGAAAAGCTTATTCTGGACAATTGCCGCATATCTGTGCGTGAAGTGCTCGTCAGTGAACTGGATTAGTATTAGCCACACTCAGTGATCACCGAATTATGAGCACCCCATAATGGACTATGCCGCATAACTCGCATTAAAAACAGCCGACCAACTTCGTACGCTAGACTCTGGAGCAGTGGTAATTTGTATCTGGTCGTGAAAATCAAGGTGATAAAGTAGAAGTTATGGGACGTAGTAAAGACATCAAGGAGTTTCAAAAGGGCACGATTGTGGGAGCTCGTGAGTCGTTGCTTCCATATCCGAAACGGCACATTTTGTCGGTTCCTCATGGCCCACTTACGGTGTACAAAGAATGGTGTTGAACGGGACGAACCTCCCGCCTACAGAACTGTAAAGGTTTATTTACGTAAGGTGGATGTTTGTGGCGAGCGAAGGGTGCAACGCATTGTACGGACTGAACGGCGGGTTACTGTGCAGCAGTTGACATCGCAGTACAATATGGAGAATGCGAAAATAATATTCCAAATGGCGATGCGCCTCACACTCAAACGTATGGGGTTCCACAGCAGACGACCAAGAGACACCCTCTCCTCACCGCTGATCATCGTCAATGACGAATGCTGTAGTGTCAACAACACGCTGGTTGGACTGGAGGAGGATTGGAAATGAGTGCTGGTCGGAGGAGTCCAAATACCTGTTGCAACACACGCTGACGGACACCGTGTTGTGTGACACATGCAACACGAGTCCATGTACCCATCGTGCATAGTGCCCAATATCCAGGCAGGTGGCGGTGGCTGCTTAATATGGAGCATGTTTTGCTGGCAAAAACGAGAATCACTGGTGCGTATGGACCAACGTTTCACTGGTGAGGTCTTTTTTTTTTTATATCATATTAGGATCACCTGGAAAATTACTTTCAACTACCCATGTGTATTATGTCTATAAATTGAGTGTGTTCTCTGGTCGATTTGCCTGCTTTGCTGGACGAAAACCTCCAGTTTTTCCAGGGGTAACCTTGCTATCTACGCCTGATACCAACTAACTCAGCCACAGAGTGATAAAAGCCGATAAAAGTTCCTTGCGTCATCGACGGGATTCGAAACCTGGCCTTTTTCACCCGGTGTTGGGAGGACGGTGACGATACTAATGTGTTACTCTCGCAGACTCTGGTGAGAGCAACCGGTAGCTCTTAGGAGACCATGTGCATCCTGCCCTGTTGCCTTTTTTTCCCCTGAACAGAAATGGGATCTTCTGAGATGATAATGTGCCGTGTCATCGGGCCCGCATTGTGCACAAGTGGTTCGAGGAACTCAGAGAAGATATCACCCATCTTTATTGGCCTTCAAATTCGCCTGGCCCCAATCCATTGAACACCTGTAGGATGTTTTGGAACGGGAAGTGAGGCGTATGGACACAACCGTCATCTATTCCGACATAATGGGAAGCATTGCAGTCAACATGTCTGCAAGGCTTTCCACAATGCATGCCTGTAAGGTTTCCCACAAAGGCTTTAACTCCACTATATGTAATTTTCAGACATCTAGTGGAATCAATGCCTAGGAAAATTGCGGCATCTGTGCGAACAGTAGGTGATCATAATGCAGTAATCGCTGAGTGCATATACTGCAAGGAAGCCCGAGGTTTTTGCTGCACTAGCCAACCAAAAAATAATAATTGTAATAATAATAATAAATAACAATAATAATAAATAATAAATAATAATAATAATAATAATAATAATAAATAATAAATAATAATAATAATAATAATAATAATAAATAATAATAAAATAAAAAAAGATTAAAATAAATAAAAATAAACATAAACTACCTATGTGCTTCCTTCATCACGCAGGTACCTCTTAGCTGACCTTTGAAATTCTCCAAGCTGTCAGTCACTGACCACCCTCAGGCTCAAATAAAATTTTCTCCGATTCAGTCTAAAACTCTCCTCGTAATTATTGCACCCAGTTTTGGGATATTCAGTGAAAATTTCGCCTTTATTCATTTTACTGTCCCTTCTCAGAGCCTTATAGACCCTAATTAGGTCCACTCCAACGTGCGTGGTTGCTAAGCTCTGTATCCCACATATTCGAACTCTTTCCTAATATGTGTGCCATTTTCAAATCTTACCATGCGGGTTGTTCGTCTTTGGACCAGGGGCGACTCGTTGGTAGGCACTGCTGAACTACAGCACCCCAGCTTTTTAAATCTAATATACAGTCAAGGGAGTTATATGAAATTTTGTGAAGAACAATGCAACGCAATGAATATCTTTATTAACAGGTCCCGCATATAGTATACTCATTCTCTATTTCCAATAATCATTTCAATAATAAACGAATAAAAATACGAAATCGTTTTCAACTTTGAAGTTTAACCGTAGGTGGAACTGTGCGCTACACAGTTCCACATTTTGACCCCAGTAGTTGAGTCAATGCCTAGTTGGAAGGTTGCCAATACGCATTTTTTAGAGGTAATAAAACTAGTCAAAGGAACTGTGGAGCGAGCAGTGCCGATTTGAACAGTGCACCAAACTTGAATGAAAAAGTTATTATTCTATTTTCAACAAATAAAACCCGAAGAATGGATTTTGTTTTTAAATAAAATTTCGAGATTACTCAAGTCTCTTAATGGTAAGTGTCCAGTTAATGTTTTGTAGTACTGTATTTTTAACTTGCTTACTATTATTACCATCTATGTCTACATGTCTTATAACCAAGACAATTTAATGTAATTTTAAGAAGCAGTACTCCCATACATTAGAGTCACGAGCTGCCACTGCTTTGGACCCTTTCAAGAAGCTCGATGTCTTTTTTAGCATTGTGACCTTCTTTTTGACTTTCTTTTGACCTTTTTTTTAACATTATCACCTTCACATCTCTACAAGCAAATGTTCGATAAATCGTCGATAAAACATCATGGGTTCTCCACTACACTGCTCGGAGAACTTCATGTCCGCCCATATCATAACCAAAATCCCTTTCTTACTCTAACGTTATGAGTTCAGTCCTACCAAGTGTATAGGTTAATCTGGGGATGCTCTTCCCCAAGCGTAAGACTTTGCATTTTGCTGAATTAAAAGATTGCTGACCATTACTGATGCCAATCCGAGTCATTCTGAAGGAGAGCTGCTTGTTGCTTATCATTGACCTCTCCCCCAGGCTTGACACTATCTGAAAATTTTTACATCATATCCTTTCGTCGATATCATTTATGAAAATCAGAAACAACGGTTTTTTTTAAATTATTTCTTAGTAAGAGAAATAAATTCAAAATAAATTCAAAGCTAGAAGTAAGAGACATAAATTCAAATTAGGGGAAAGCGGTATAGATTGGATAACAGAAGGTGCTCTTTTAGCTTTGAAAACAAACAAAAAAAAAAAAAAAAACAGTCGCTGGAGATACTTCAAGTCCCACTTCAAATTCCAGCGATTGAAATTCTTGCCGATGCAATGAGGTCGCGCGTTGTTGTGTTGAGACAACATTGCTGTATTACTGGGACTTACTCGTTTGACTCTTTTATTGAGATAGTCTAATATTTCAATGTATTGGCTAAACCGGTCGCACTTCGTTTTTTTCCAAAAATTAGGAGTGAATGCATAGTTATCCTTTGAGTCACAAAAAATAGTCATCGTCACTTTTTTGACTGATAATTAGACTTTTAAATTTTTTGGACACGGATATTTTATAACAAAATTTATTGGAATGTCTCCTGTTTTCCAGATCTTAGTGGCGAATCCAGAATTCATCTGCAGTCACGATAACATTATTAGATGTTATTGTGACTATCTTCTTATTGCTTCCTATCCCTTATGCAATCCTTATAAAAGTCCTTATGGGCAATAATGCTGTCAGTTGGGGTATTTTTATAAAGATCTTATGAGTTTTCCTTTCGTAAACTCTCGTTTTTCATCCTGAAAAACAGAGAACGAATTAATTACTTCTTCATATTTTTCTAAAAACTCCAACCTAATTCCTCCTCCAACTACTTTCGATTATCACATATGGACCGAAGCTATACCAGCGTCATATTGTCAGCAACATTCCAAAATATTATAAGTAAACGGTGGAATTTAAGTCAAAAAGATGGAAAATTACAGTTAAATACTTTAATAGCATAGTAGCAAAGAGATGGCTATAAGTTTTTTTTCAGAAAAGTGCTGCATATTCTAGAATACAGGTGCAGTAGCGATCTGATCTTTCTTTCTTCTTTTTTTGTCTGTCTATCGAAGAATGTCTTTAAAGAAAATGAGTTCTGTCGCGAAAGCATTGACGGTATCTGTAACCAAGCAACGCTTCAGCTAGGATTTCCTTTATTAGTATGCTTTGTGGGTCGTGCTGAAGTCGGCCGTAATTCTGATCACGGGTTTATCATCTGTAAGGAAAGAACACAAAACCACTGAGAGCAATACATCACTGATCTGAAGGATTACTCCTGTCCAACTTATCGTAACTGAATTCATGAGGCAGCCTTTTTTTTCTTTCTTTCTTTCCTTCTTTATTATTTGTTTTTCTTTTCTTATTTTGGCTCTTTTCTTAACAGTTCGATAAATTTTAGTATTAGGTAGTAAGTGTTCTTTTTACATCATAAAAAGTTACCCATGGACATCAAACATACCGTATATTAACTGTAGTGAATGATGGTTTCAATAACAGATGGAATGGACTAGTAAGTACGATTGTCTCATTATGAGCAACTTCAACCAACTACTGACAGTTGGGAATACGTAAACCGGAAATACACTATATGGTAACATTTTTTTGAACAAACTGCATGAGTTCTACTTATTCTACCATATCCGAGAGAGAGTACAAGAGTCAATAAAATCCTACATCTGGTTCTCACTAAGGAGTCTAAAAGTATGAAAAACTTGACAGTGGTGGAACCAATAATAGGAAATGACCATAATAACAAAAAAAAAAAAAAAAATGGGTTGTATCTAAAGAAACCGATGTGATTAAAGGTAGAAGCGAGAGTTTCAATTTTAAGAGAAGAGATTATAATGGAATGAGATATTTTTTAGGCCCGATTAAGTGGAGAGATTACTGCATGCTGTTGGATATATACATGTTACGGAATATATTCGAGGGATTTATCATCGAAGACATAAGCTTATCCGTTTGTGGAGATATAATGATCGCAGAGAAATGGTTGGAGTTAAAGGAGGGCAAAACGCCAGAGGAGGAGGAGGATATGTATTAATTTGTAATTAAGAAGTCTGTATGTCAGCGTACAAATCTGTTGAGACTGTTAATGAGAAGGTTTTTAGATTCCAGGAATATCTCCTTGGTCTGCAGAAGTGTTAAAGTATCCCCAGTTCACAAATGTGATGCTAAAGAGGAATTGGGTAACTAGAAGCCAATGAGTTTGATTTCCTGTAGTAAGGAAGACCATGTAATCTATTCAGGACCATCTCGGCAAGAATGGTATCCTCAATAGTTCAGCATGGGTTAGTTAAGGGAAGGTCATGCCTAAATAACCTGGTAAATTACTATGATGTAGTCATTAAGGAGATGGAAGCCAAGCCACAATTTTAATATTATATATCTAGACTTCGGTAAAGCTTTTGATATTGTCTCTCATAAAGCTTTTATATAAACTGGAAGAGGATGAAGTTACTAGTAAGCTCCTACGCTGGATTGTAGTCTGGCTGAAAGACTGGATATAGAGGGCTGTCGTAAGTTGATCTCTAAGAGTGTTTCGGCCCCTTACCATTTCTACTTTTCATAAATGACATTATTACTATTATTAATGCTGTTATATTATTTCTCCCTGATTGGGGGGTTCCACCACGTGACGGGTATTGCTACCAACTACACAGGGTGGTTGTTGTTATGTCTGGTGTTACTGTTGGTCGAGGAACTCTCTGACTATCCTGCAGGTGTTCAGGATTGCGACTTTCTGGAGTTCCTTGTAAGTGTTCGCTGGGAGACTTATTGCTGCTAGGCTGTTATGTAGGGTCTTTGGCAGCATACCTGTGGTTGACACGATGATCGGGATGGTCGTTACTTGTTGCATAAGCTACATCTCTTTGATCTCCTGTCTTAGGTTCGTGTATTTCCTGATTTTTCCCCCATGGGTTTTCTGCAGGTTGCCAGTGTTTTTGGTACCGCTATGCCAATCAGGTAAGTAGACTTTTCCTTCTTGCCCACAAGGGTTATGTCAGGTCTGTTGTGCGGGATTGTCCTATCCGTTATTATGGTGCAGTCCCAGTACAGCTTGTGAGTTGGGATCTCTATCACTGTCTGGGGTTCGTACTAGTAGTACGGTACCCTTTCTTCGGTCAACTGGTATTTCCTTCCTAGCTTCTGATGTGTTATCATGGCTACCTGGTCATGCCTATGAGTGTACTCAGTCTGGGCGATCACCTTGCATCCTGCAAGGTGTTGGATCGTTTCTGAGGCCAGGTAGCATCATTGCCATGTGTCATCGGACACTCCGGGATCCTTGGCGATCTTTTTTCTATAGTTCCTGGTGGTAATTACCTGGTCTAGGATGGCGAACATGAATCCTTCAGTCTCGGGCAAGAGCGTCCCGCGCGTGAGCCATGCATTGGAAGCAATTTTATCTATGTGATCTTCATGGAGATCATTGTAGTGTCTGCCATGAAGTGTCTTCTGTACCCATCTTTCTAGCTTCGTTTGTGCCTCCTGGTTGGGGGGGGACGCCTCGCTTAGGTTGAGTGGGGTATACCGCTTGTCTATCTTCCTTATGGCCTGCTGGAGTGCTGCTTTGTGTTTCTGGAAGTAATCCTTCAGGTTAACTATCGCTGTCTTCAGTTGCTCAATGTGGTCTATCAGGCCCCTTCCTCCTTCTTTCCGGGCAATTGTCAGTCTCCCCACCGCAGATTTCGGGTGGTGTTGGCGCGTTTTGGTCATCATTGTCATTGTCTTTCTCATGATATCCTCCAGCTCGGTGTTAGTCCAATCTATGACCCCGAAGGAGTATGTTAGCACTGGGACTGCATTGGTGTTTATGGCTTCAACTGTGTTCCCTCCACTCAGCTTTGCTTTCAGCACGCTTCTGAGTCTCTGATGATATTTTTCGGTCAGGCAGGCCTTAATTTCCTTGGGCTGTAACTGCTGAGCCTGCATCATCCCCAAGTATTTGTAGGCCTCTTCCTCTGCCATGGCTTCGATCTCTTTACCATTCTGCAGCTGGTAGTTTCAGTTGACTAATTTTCCCTGGTGAAATCCGTGGGTCTTGCATTTGTCTAGACTAAATTCCATCCTAATATCATTTCTGAATTCTTCGGTGATCTGGAGTAGTTGCTGGAGGTGCTTCTCGGTTCCCGCGTAGAGCTTGATGTCATCCATGTACATCAGGTGGGTGAGGGTGTACAGGTTCTTCCTTCCTTCCTTCTTTGACCGTACTTGCTACTGTTGATCATGGTGGATAGTGGGTTAAGTGCTAGACAGAACCACAATGGGCTCAGGGCATCTCCCTGAAACATTCCTTTCCTGATGGTGGGGGATTGGCCTGGTTGTGATGTTTCGACCTTAATGGTGGTACTCCATTTCGCCATCGTTCCTCCTAAGAAGTTTGTCACTATCGGATTGACTTTGTAGATGTTCAGCGCCTCTATTAGCCAGCTATGAGGCACGGAGTCAAAGGCCTTGCGGTAATCGATGTAGGCTGTGTACATGTTGCAGCGCTTCTTGTAGGCTTGCTCTATAACTGCGGAATCTATGGTTAATTGCTCCTTGCATCCTTTCTTCTGTTCGGCCATTATGTTCTGGCTCTCCAAGTGGTGTGATATCTTCCTGGTTATGCAGCTGGTCGGGATCTTGTACATTGTTGGGAGGCAGGTGATTGGCCTATATTTCGCCAGATTTCTTGTATCTTTGTCTTTAGGCTTCAGATATGATTCCTTGAGTGAGAAAGTTCGGGATTGTCTCTGGGTGCCTTATCATTCGGGTTAACTGCTCTGCCAGGTGCTTGTGTGTGTGCAAGTGAGCTTCTTGTACCAGTAGTTGTGGACGTTATCTATTCCTGGAGTTTGCCAGTTGTGAGAGTTCTTGGTCGTCTGTTTTACTTCTTCTTCCCGAATTTCCCACACTCTCATTTCTTGTACGTCCTTGGTTTTCTTGCGTTCTAGTTCTATCCAGGGGGCTCGGCTGTTATGTCTTACTTCCCTGCTCCACATGTTTCCCCAGAACTCTTCAATCACCTTCTGCTCGGGTGGTCCGTTCCCTTCTTTCCTGTCTTCTTCGAGACTCCTGTAGAAGTCTCTTTGGTCTTCATCAAAGATTCGGTTGTTTATTTTCCTCTGGGAGCTCTTTTTGTATAGTCGCTTGCTGAGTGCAACGAGGTTCTGCTTCAATGTGTCCAAGTACTCTCCTGTTCTCTGATTTTTTGTCTCATGTTTGCTGTGGACGCTCTCTCTTAGGCATAGATAGCAAGCTTTTCCCACCAGAAACTGGGGTTTATCGTCCAGCAAAACAGGCAAATCGACCACAGAACACACTCTTACAGACATAACACATAAACGGGTATATGTCATAACACATATGGGAGACCCTAATATAATTTTTTTATTATTATTATTTTTTTTTTGTGGACGCTGTCTCTCTTGAGGATGCGCTTCACTTTTCCAATTAATTTCTTACTCCTATTGCCTCGTTGGTACTGTGTCAATTGGCCTATCTTGACTCTTAATTCTTCTATCTTCTGCTGAAGTCTTCTTTCTCAAGCTGGCGGTTCCTTCTGTTTTCAGTTCTTCTACTGCTGGTCTCTCTTTTCTCTTCCATTAATACTCGTGGCTGCTACCGCAGCACAATACACGGCTGTGTGGATGGCCTCCAGTGTTGCACCATTGCTGTCGAGGTAATGCGGAATTATGTGCCGATTGAGGTGGTCTGTGACTCTCCACAAGGTTCTATTCGGCTTCTGTTTCGGTATCACGTGAGTCTTTGAGGGATCCATTCCTTCGAATTCTGTTAGGGCCTTCTTCCACTCGTCCTCTGTTCTGGATATCATGACCTCGTCTCTTTCCACTTCAGTTACTGTGGGTTGTATTTCTTCTTGCTCTTCCTCCTCTGGTTCCGTGGTGGTATGTTCTTCCTCCTCTGCTTCCGTATTCTTTATCCTTTATAGTTAATTGCTCACATCCTTCTTGATTTTTTCTAAGATTGCAGGAGCTATCAGGTTCTTCGTGACGATGGTCCTTCTCTGATCCGCTATTCGCTGTTCGGTGACCTGAATATCCGGTCTGAATATTCACTTAGTATGTAGTCTTGCCCTGTAAGTTGTCATATCGGTGTCCAGCTTCGTTCTTTTGTAGTATGCTTGCATGATGTACTTATTCATTTCGATGCTCCACTTCATGCATTGGCGTTTTCTCCCTTCCTGGGTTGTCACTAGCGCAGTTGCGCAGGAAGCACTTCCAGCTGGTGGGGCTGGATGGTCTTGCCTTTCTCTCGTGGTGGCCATAGGGGGGGGGGACAGCGCCACTTGCTCCACTGTCTTCCTCGGGTAACCGTCTCTGATTTTTCGGACCTACCCCTCTGCCTATAGCGAGTGACTTTATCCTGCGCCACACTCAATGCAGTATGATTACTATTTCTCTGCGACATCATCTATCTATGGAGGTTGACCCGTTTAGCTTCGGCTTATGTCCAGTGGTAGTTTTCGGGAGCGACGCCAGATGGCGCCACAATCTGCCTTAGCCGCCACTCCGACCTTGGGGTAGGTAGGTCCATTGGAGCAACTTTCACGATGCTTATTTATTTATCAATTTTTATTACTATTAATTAATTTATTATTATTATTCTAATTTTATTACTATTATTATGCCAGTCTCCCAGCGTGATGGAGCCACGTTCGCTTCCGACAAAACGGTACTCGAATCCGAGTCCATCAGGCTGGTAGTCCAGTGTCGTAACCACTGGGCCATCGCGCCCCATTATTATTATCAGCAGCCATATGATGTAAGGATGTTTGAGGCTTATGCTGCACCAGCCACAAAAAATTTCTGAATTACCCTGAGAGAGAACTAGAATAGAACCAACAAGAAAGAGAAGAATGATGATATCCAGTTTAGGACCCTGAATGTGCCAAGCCCATACTCACCTGATGTGAGCCACTGGGGTTGAGGGGTTGATGAAGGTATCCAAGGGAATATGTGAAAAGTTTGCAGATGATTTGAAGGTAGGATGGGTGGTTCGCAGTTCAAGCCAGGACATATCGATTCAAAAATATTTACATCGGTTGCATATATGTTCTGATTATTCATTTGGGGAACAGAAATCCTGGAGTCACATAAAAGCTAGGGGGAGAGGAGCTAAAAGTGGTCTAAGAAGAAAAAGACTTAGGTGTTACAATTCAGGTTTCATAAAATTTTTGTGGGAATGGGAATAGTATGGAAATTTTGTTTTACTGTATATTATTATCATTTTTTTTGTGACTAATGAACTTACTAATACTGACAAAAAATGTCGTGCTGAATAATCCTCGTGGGTAACACAGTTAGTATAATCACCATACTTCCCACATCAGGTGAAAAAGACCTGCGTTCCAGTCCCATTAATGACATGAGGAATTTTTGAAATGCTGGGATTTGTCTTAAACTTCAACTAGGTAGTAGTGATGCAACTGCAATACACAATGTTATAGTTATTCAAAATAATCAATTCTTGATTGCGTTAACCAAAAGAAAAGAAATAATTACGGAGTATAAACTCAAATTTATACTCCACTGCTTGCACTGTATTTTAAATATTGCTTACAATTTAACAAAACTTCCCTACTGAACTACTCTTGGAATTCTTCTCGGATCAACTTACTTCAAATTGCACCAAAATATAATTTAAAAAATTTCATCTTTAAAGAGAAATAAGCGATTTTAGTAAATTTGAACGCTGAATCTACGAATATTAACTTGAAAATTTTATATCACTCATTATTTTCAAGGAAAAGGAAATGAAAGTGAATAATCTAACAAATTAAATGCAAAACATTATTATTTTTTTTTTCATTTGTAACTAACATCTAGATATACTGCATCCCATTTTTAAATGCATCCAACGATTCTTTAAAAATAGTATCTTGCTCTAACATTGACTAGGAAATTGGCAGTGACCATTTTAAAATAGATTCGTGCTGCATTTTGAGCTGGGTTTAGTGTGGCTTCAGATGCAAAAGTTTTCTAATTTGCTGGCCAACGAAAATACCATCTTTTATTTTCTCTTCATAAATCCATCACCGTTCTTATTCATGGCTTATACGAAGTTTTTCATTAGAGCCAATTTAATATGAAGGAGAAGTAAAAAAAAAACCTTTTTTTTCTGTTTACGAGAGGCTTGATGCAACACATTTTTCTGCCCTGGAACTAAGCTCTTTCTAATAGGCCATACTTGAACTGCTTCATGCATGACTTTTCTCGGTTGTCCCACTCACACAAAAGCAGCAATATTTGGTGTAGTATGGATGCATCCCAAGAAAAAGAATGCTATCACTTTCAGGTCACTACATACCTTCCACAAATATTTATCATAATCAATACTTTTAAAAGCGCCTGCATGTTTCCTTAGCATTCTAAGAAATGCCGATTTCTTAAAATTTTCTTAGCCTTCTAAGATCTACCTATGCCGATCGCACATAGATAAACATGTGCGATCGGCATAGGTGGATAAATATTTCCATTATGTAGAAACGTCGAATTGAATTTTAACTTTAATGAATCTAGGAATATATGCTATTCTTCCAGTTTGTACTCTCTAGTCCCAAAGCTTTCATAAATTAAATGATATCATTGTAAAATACTGCTTATAGAGATAAAAATTGCTACTTATAGAAGACAATTTAAGTCAAAATCTTTTTAACTTGTGCGAAACTAAATTACTTGGTACCGTTTTCCAGAAGGGTGTACTGAATTTTCTATAAATTCAGGTTCATAACAAGGTCATTTAATTCTGATTGTGAAATAAAGTAAGTAGTCATTAATGCAGATATCTGAAAATCCAGATCCATAAATTGAAAACTGTAGTCGACTCATTTTTTGAGTTGATTCTCTTTGTTTTAAAGTTTATCCTTCAATAATAAGCTCTGATCATGAGGTATTGGTTGAATGCAAAGAGCAAGTTTGGGTATTGTATATTACAATGTTTCAACTTCATAAACCATTTACCATCTCTAGAGGGTTCCTTTATGCCAGCCTTCACTAAACACCACGGAAGTTAATTATAAACAAGTATAATATCGTAACTCTGGCTGAACTTCTCGCTGCCAGACTAGACGACTCTTCAGACATATCATAAATCTCTGCTCGTTCTCACAGCAAAAGAAGAAATGCCGGTATCTGCAGCAGAACCTATAAGGCTCAATAAACTGGCAAAAGTTCTGCAATATAATCACCTCAGTCAATGTACATACTCCCTGTAAATATTTGTCTTCAATCTTTTTATTAAACAAAAACGCTATAAACCCTTGGCGCTATGCCGTGACAGCTTATTGCTAGTATCGCGTACTATACTTGTATTGTACATGCTTGCAGTACAGAGTTTAATAATAATAATACGGAGTACACTCATAGACACGACCAAGTAGCCAGGATAATACATCAGAAACTAGGAAGGAAATACCAGTTGATCGAATAAAGTGTACCGTACTACAAGTACGAACTCCAAGTACAGTACTAGAGACCCAAACCCACTAGCTGTACTGGGACCGCGCCATAATAACGGATAGGAAAATCCCGCACAACAGACCGGACATAACAATTGTGGACAAGAAGGAAAAGGCCACCTAGCTGATTGACATAGCGGTACCCAACCCTGGCAACCTATAGAAAACCCATGGGGAAAAATCAGGAAGTACACGAACCTAAGACAGGAGATCAAAGAGAAGTGGCATATGCAACAAGTAATGACCATCCCGATCATCATGTTAACCACAGGTATGGTTCCAAAGGTCTTACAAAACAGCCTAGCACCAATAAGTGTCCCAGCGAACACCTACAAGGAACTCCAGAAAGTCGCAATCTTGAACACCTGTAGAATAGTCAGAGAGTTCGTCGACCAACAGTAACACCAGACGTAACAACAACCACCCTGTGTACTTGGTAGCAATACCCGTCACGAGGTGGAACCCCCAATCAGGGAGAAATAATACAAAAGCAATAATAATAATAATAACCACCCGAAGTCTATCATGGAGAGACTCACTATAGCTCGGAAAGAAGGAGGGAGGGGTTTGATTGACCTCACTGAACAAAAGAAGAAGGCGATTAAGAATCTGCTGGATTACTTCCAGGAAAATACAGCACCAATCTACCAAACCATGAGAATGATAGACAAATGAAACACCTTAACAAGGAGTTAAGTCACACAGAAAGCAAAAACAAACCAAAAACAAAAACAAATACCAAAACAAAAACAAACCTTAACTAACACAGAGAGCAAATACAAAGACAGAAAGATTGGCGAAGAAGGCACTCCACGGCAGACACTACAATGGCTTTCATAAAGATTACATAGATAATATGGCTTCCAACGCATGACTTTTAGATTTTTAGCAAAGCATTCGACTCGGTCCCTCATGAGAGGTTACTGTATGAGATTTAACAAGATGGAATTACTGGTAAGATTCTAAGATGGATTGCTAGGTGGCTTCAAGTCAGAAGGCAGGGGGTTGCGATTAATGGATATTCTTCGGATTGGTGTAACGTCAGGAGGGGGCTCCCTCAAGGATCAATTCTGGGACCACTGTATAAGGCAATTGTAAGACCACATTTGGAATACTGTGTTCAAGTATGGAGACCTCATCCGAAAAAAGACATCGAGCTCCTTGAAAGGGTCGAAGGACGGGCAACTCGAATGGTGAGGTCGGAAGAAGGATGACCGTATGAGGAAAAACGCCGATTATGTGAGCTACAGAGCTTGGCAATCAGACACCTCAGAGGTGACCTGATTTAGGTTTATAAGGCTCTGAGAGGGATTAGTAAAATGAATGAAGGTGGTTACAGGGTTTGAGGTTTAGATTGCATTGTAGGAAGTTTTCGTTTAGCCAGCGAGTAGTTGATAGCTAGAACAAGGTGCCTTCGTAGGTAGTTGAGGCTGACAGTTTGAATAAATTCAAAGGTAAACTGAATTACTTGCTTGTGTGAGGAGAGAGGCATATAATTTATGTTTTCTTTCCTACTTAATTGTTTTTTGTTTTGTTTTTTTGCCCCTGCAGTAAAAGCCTGTGGCTTCCTTGCACTATATGGCGAATACTCTTACTTACGAGGAATAGCTTTTTCCCGATACCGAAGAACTCATGCTCGCCATCCAAGACCAGGTAATCAACGCCAGAAACTACAGGAAATACATCGCCAAAGTCCCTCTCCCGGAGTGACAGACGACATATATCAACGATGTCACCCGGCCCCAGACACAATCCAGCACATTACCACGAGCTGCAGGGAGATCACCCAGACGGAGTACTTTCACAGACAAGACCAGGTCGCCAGGATAACACACACCAAAAGCTAGCGCAAAAGTACCAGTTGATCAAAGAAAGTGCACCGCATTACAAGTACGAACCTTAGGCCGTACTAGAGACCCGTACTTACAAACTATACTGGAACCGTGCCATAAAAACGGATAAGACGATGCTGGACGGCAGATAAAACAAAAAGCTCATCGACATGAAGGAAAAGGTTCCATACCTGACAGATATAGCAATGCCCAACACCAGTAACCTCCAGAAAATCTACGAGGAAAAGATGAGGAGGAAGTACACAGATCTAAGACAGGAAGTCAAAGAAATGTGGCATATGGAACAAGTAATGACCATCCCGATCACCTTGTCAACCACCGGCATGGTGCCGGTGCCTAAGGGCTTCCATAAGAACCCAGCTGCAAAAGAGAGGAATCTAGGCCTCACAAAGAACACTCTTACATGGAACTCCAGAAAGCTGCCATCCTGAACATCTGTAGAAGAGTAAGAGGTTTATTTTTTTTTTAATAAAAACCTATAGTACTTAGTACCGTGCATTGGTTGAAGCGAAGGTTGAGAAAATATTTTTTGACATTAGACTTGGACTTCTGTAGATTGTAATTTTTAGGAAATACGTATGAAGGAAAGCTGTTCCAGAAAACAGAAGTTGAATGAATGAAAGGAAGAAGAAAAGTTGATTCTGTGAGTTTGAAGTTGGACAGTAAATGGATGTAAATCTAAATGGTAAATAAATTTGCGCTTATAATCCAGAACAACCACAGGTTAGAGAAGTTCACAAGACAGGGTGAATAAAAGAAACTGCACCATATTAATAAACTGCCAATTGAATTTACCTTGGACTTCGATATCAAACATTTAGAGGTTAGACTTTAGATAGACATTTAGATACATATTTAAAACAAAAGAAAATGTTCATTTTATGGATATCTGTGACTATTTTAATTAAAGCACATCACAAAAAAAAATATATATATATATATATATATGAGGTGTGGCAATAAAGTTCCTGGACTGCCACTGTTGCGGTCATATTCGATGAGTTTGCAAATACAAAAAATTAGTATGTTGTAGTTCAAACTACCTACAAGAGATGGTAGTACAGAGATTTTCCATTAGGCTGACAGGTTGTAAGTAACAACCAGTTTCGTTAGTAGCGTTAACTTTCCGTATCATGATTTTGCAATGGAGAAACGAATAAATATCAAATTTTGCTGTAAACTGGGAAATTCTGCGACAGAAACGTTGTTGTTGTGTTTTAAGAGCATCAGCAACTAAGGCCATGTTGCTCCGTGTATATTGTCTATAAATTGCGTGTGTTCTGAGGTAGATTTTCTGTTTTTGCTGGACGATAAACCGGAGGTTCCGGGAGAAAAAACCATGCTACCCTCGCCTGAGACCGACTAACTCAGCCACGTTGCGAAAAAAGACCCATAAAAATTCAATTCCTCTCGTCATCGACGGGATTCGAACTCAGGTCTTTTCAACTCGGTGTGGGGAGGAGGGTGATCCTATCAACTGTACTATCCACGAGGGCCGGAGAAGGAAGAGGAAGATCTGTGCAAAATTTCTGATGCACAGCCTCACGGATGAGAAGAAGCAACGAAGACTGTCATCATGCGAAGACTTCATCTAGACAATCCTAATTTCCTCAACTGTATTTTCACTAGAGATGAGTGTTGAATGTTTAAGTACGACCCAGAGACGAAGCGTCAGAGCATGCAGTGGACTTCGAAATCATCACAAAGGCCCAAAAAAGTTTCGTTTACAGAAGTTCAGGATCAAGGCGATGCTTATCATGTTTTTCGACAAACAGGTGAGATCCATAGGAATTTGTATCTGAAGATGAGAGAGTCAATGTCAGTGCTGCGTTCTACGTTCAGGTACTTCAAAGACTGTCGAAGCGCATTTCTCGGGTGACGCCTCAATTTCGACAGGCAGTTGGTCCTTGTCGCACGAAAATAACCCCGTCCATTCCGTACTTGTGACGCTGACGAAACATGGCATTGTACAGATCAATCATCCACCCAACTTTTCCGATCTAGCGCTAGGGAACTTCTGCCTCTAAACTGCCCTCAAAGGAAAGGGATTTCAGGATGCTGAGGACTTAAAGAAAAACGTAACCGCCGAACTGAACATCATCTCTTTTGACGCCTTCGCTGACTCTTCAGAAACTTTTAGAACGGTATAATAAGTGCATTCAATCAAGGGTGATTACTTTGAATAAAAATAAAACCATTTTTGAGCTCTATTTTGTGCTCTTTTTATTGCACCAGTCCGGGAATTTTATTGCCTCACCTCGTATATTGAAGAGATTACAGGAGAATTTTAGAAAATATTAAGTTGTAAGTAATCTCCTGTCTGAGATAGAAAGTAAAAATAGCTCTGGTAAATTACGTTCATCGTCAATCACAGAAATCAATTCTGTAAATGCATTTTCTATCATTTCGCACTTCCAAAACGCTAATTGAGTTGGCTCTTCAAATTGTACAGTGAATGAATTCTGTACACTTGCATTAGATGTGTTAACGTGGAAGTTTTGGGAGAAGAAACCATTCCTTCTAATGGAAAATAAATGTCATAATACTTTATATGACACCTCGTTAACTTCTGCCATCTCATTATGCTTTTGTCGAAACACTTAAAGAAAACTGATGATAAGATCAGCTAATATTTCTAAGGTAAGAGTAACAAGTTATCCCTCAGGAGAAGTCAACAAATGCGACATGATACATTTGTTCGGAGGTGCATTTCCATTCCCTTCTTTTTTCCTACTGTTAGCATCCAACGTGTCGAGCATAAAGAGTACCATGACTATCGGACAGAATGTTTCTACTGTGTTGGTGATAACGCTACTTGGCCCGCTATTGCACGTGGACGACCTCTGCGACGTGAGTTGATTAGAAGTAGCATCTTTCCTTGTAAGGTTACCATGATGTCTGATGCCTACAGTGAATACAGAAAGGGCAAAAGGCTCCCTACGGAGCAGTAGAAAAGATTAGGTCACTTTACTGGAATCAGACCGAGGTGCTGACAGTCCTAATAGTGTTAAAAGTAATGGAAGGACACGACTGGCAACCTCGGAAAGTGGGATGGAGGCACGAGATGCTGAGAAACTTGAGAACCTCAAGGGTGCGAATGGCATAAGCGCTGATATGTACATTATGATGCATGACTCACCTTTACATTTTTTATCTTTTGTTTTTAGTATTTTTAGGAGAAACTTGTAGCGAGGTTTTTATTACGTTTTGCGTAATCTATAAGAAACTGAAGTCATGTTGTAGCCGCGATTTTGATTTTATGAATAAATAATAATTGTTTCGGTTCTTTAGAACAAAGAATTTTTAAAATTTAGAATGCACAAAGTAGTTATCGAGCAATTTAAGGATCATATTTTAAACAGGACAGGCAGCTGTAATCTGGTCCACGCGGGTAGCATAATGTATATAATCATCTTTCTCCTCACACTCGGTGAAAAATGCCTTGGTTCGAATCTCGTCAATGACGTAAGGAATTTTTATGGGTTTTTTCACATGAGTTAGCTGGTCTCAGACGAGGGTTGTAATGTTTTTCCTCCAAGAAACTCAGTTTTTCCGTCCAGCAAAATAGGTAAACCGACGACTGAATACACGCAATTTACAGATAATACAATATACTGACGCCTCAAGGCCTTAGTCGCTTTGGCACTTAACAAACACTATGTCTATGAGCCTGAATGTATTGTGTGTCGGTTGGTATAACAGGTTAGGCACATTAACTCCATTTGCGCCACCACCTTAATAATGAGTGATCGATCTCAGGCATGGATAGGTTTGCCAGATTTCTATGACTGGATTAAAGGACACTGAAAAATAATTAATGCTACCACTCTCCAATTCTCACTCCACCCACTCCAACCCCAAAAAAGGAAAAATGAACGATTTCTTAGTTAATAATTAAACATTTTGTTTATATTTTTTAAATTTTGGTTTAAAAATTATAGTTTTCATATTGACTATAAATATTTGCAAATTTAGAATTAAATTTGCAAATATTTATAGTCAATATAAATTTAGAATTTAAAATATTTAATGGTAAACCACGGCTTTCTCTGGGGAAGGATATGAATTGATATATAAGGATAATGAACGATATGGATGATATAAAAAGCATGAATTGATCAAAATATTTTAATGCAAGTTTAGTGCATTAATTGACATCAAGCTTCAGAGGTTGAAACAGTTTCATAATTTGTTTTCAGTACTGAAACCTCATCAAATAAATCATTCATATCCAACTTCAGTTTTTCTATTAATTTAAACAAATATTCTGCAACTTCAACAAATGAGTCATAGTTAGGACAACCACTTTTAAAGCTTAATTTGCTGAGTTAGAAAAAAAGGGGTATTTTCATTAAAATTAAATTTCTTTCCTAAATATTTCAATGCAGCATTATAAAATGCTTTGAAATCATTTATTATTGTGCTTTTAACTACAGGGTTTAATTTCTGAAAATGCTGATGATACCCAAAAAATTTTTGATCAAGACGATTCTTCAGTGAATTTTTTAGATTATCCATTATATAAAAAATATCACTGGCACACGTTTCATTCTTTTCAAGATCTTTTATTGCTTCGCAAATTATTTCGATCTCATACATTGAGAAAAGAAAATATAATTCTGTAATTATAAAATTCTTCAAATTAATGAAAATTAATTTGAAGAATTTTAAAAAACTGTTTGGAACACTTTTGGTTTGCTTACAAAATAAAGGCTCAAAGCCTTCCATGAAAGCAAAATTCGTTCTATACATGGTTGTAAAGAAAGCCATCTAGTTGGTACGTGCCTTTAAAATTTCCTTAAACTCTGTTTCAGCAAACTCATGAAATTCTTAAAGGTTATCCCTTCTTTTAGCTGAAACAGAAAAATGACCATATATTTTTGAAGACAATAATTTCTATATTAAAATCTAAATTACCGAAAGCATATTTAGTTAATTATGAATAATGTGAGCATGGCAGTTTGCTTTAATTAAGTCTTCATTTAATTTCTTAATATTTTGGAATAAGGATTTATGACTCCCAAAATTACAATTTGCATTGTCTGCACTGAAACTAGATACCCTTTGCCAATCCAATTCTAAATTACTCATTGAATTTTTTAGGCACTCAAACATTCCATCTGCACTTTCATTAGCATTTTCAAAAAAATCAAGAAAATAGTTTGTAGGACCATATTCTTTGTTGAAGTATTGAATTGACAAAGGGAACATTTTCAGGTTCTTTCTATTAGAAGCATCAATCTGTAAACAAAAAAAAAAAATAATGGTGGATCATGATGTTTTAAATCATCAAAAACAATTTGCAATGCTTTTTTACCTAAAACATTACAAACAATGGCAGCAGATTTAATTCTTCCACATGGTATTTTTGGTGCAATTTTTGAATCATTGTAAAGTTTAAGGTTCAATTTCATGCTACAATCTAATGAGTTATAAGAACAGTGATGCTTAACTTCCAACCCCACATGGCCCTGCGCATGTGGGGTTGGAAGCGCACGCTTCCGAAGCCTATACGGAAATCCGCCACTGCCATTAAGAGGCACAGGCATTGAAAAATGAAAATAAAAGACAAATTGCATCCTTTCTCGTTTCAATAAAGTACATGGACAGTTTGGCTAAAATAAAGGATAATATAGGTCTGGCCACCCTAAACGTGGATGACAAGGCTCGCGCTCTCTCTCTCTCTCTCTCTCTCTCTCTCTCTCTCTCTCTCTTTCTCTTACCTCCCCCCTCCCCCCTCCGAAACTTGGGTTTTCGTCTAGCAAAACAGGCAAATACACAAGAGAACACACGCAATTTATGGAAGAAATGTGTGAAATGCTATGTTTGTGTCGTGTATGTGTTTGTTATGTGGTTTAGTTGTTTCTGGCTGCTTTGCTATCAGGAAGCAACAAGCATCAGGGAGGTGCGTCCTGATAACGTCTACTCCGCAGGGAGGCGAACCGCAGCAAACCTCGAGTGTTACGTACTGAATGTACAAACCATTCAAAATATGAGCAAATAAAACAAAACAGTAAAGTAATAAAAAATATAAAAATAAAAAGGAATTCAAAGTTAAAGAAATTTAAAATTTAAAGTAAAAATAAATTTTTGAAAGAAAAAAAATAATAAATAAAAATTCAGAAAAAATAAGTTAATAAAATACTAGGGGGGCTTCGTCCCCTGCTCGCTTTGCTCGCCCATCTCCACGCACGTTTCTCTATGTAACATGTAGAGGTATACGGAGTAAGTTGAATCTTTTCTACGTAAAAGACACACCTGTCGAAACGCACTGGTCGATATCTAATCAGGAAATGACCTATGTAATTATTTACCTGTGCATTTAGGGTGCGCGGCATTCTCAAGGTCGAATAAATATCACAGTAAATCTCCAGAACCTCCCTCCTTGTACACCCTCTAACATGGTGGCAAGCAAAACAGTGGGAAAGCAGTGATTGACAAGTTGTGACTCACATATTTCGGCAAAGGGACAGGAACAAAGCAGTGATTGGCAGATGCCGCTGCTTTCCCCTTCCCCTGTCCTCCTAGGTTGATATGCCTAGGGTGTCTTTCCCCACATTTGCCGCTGTTTTTAAATTGGGAGCTCGTTTTCCCATTTTAAAACAGCGGGACGAAGGAACAAGCACCCTACCTAAGCTAATCCCCCGCTCCTCGACGACACAAAACAATCAGAAAAGGGAGGTGCCTTCACCTGCCAATTATCGCCGTCTTCCTCACTTTCATCGAACTACCCTGGACTTCAGCCAATATCACTATGTAATTATTTACCTGCGTTTACATAGGTCACTTAGGAAAAGGCCTTTTGCTTCGGGTTCCATACTACACGAGGAATATTGTTGCATACGAAAGAGCAGGACTAAAATATTTAACTGAAATATTTGCAAACTATACAAATATTTAAAATAATTACAAAATACTAAACTACAATATTTACAAATATGCAACATTCATTAATATACAAAAAACGTTACAATGGAACAGCAAATGTTAGCAGTGAATCATGCACACAAGGTTGGTGAACGTTATAGAGGCAGTTGTCAATAATTAATTGCATTTGTAGTGACGTAATTGCCTCGCATTCTTCTGCCATTGGCTCGAATAAATATAAGTAGAAGGAAAAGTTTTTTAATGTATAGATAGAAATAAAATTCCGGCACCAGTGCAAGGTGGTGCCAGAAGATGATCCAACCTCAGGACCAGCCTGAGGCCAGCAGGAAATAGAAGTCAGGAAGACACAGTGATGTCGTTCGGCTTCGTACAAGTATGATTACCAACTGTCCAAGTCGAAGGTGAAGGTGGTACTTGAGCTAAAAATGGTGGTAGTGACGATGGTGATAGCATCACGAGATGGCGACGATGGAGGTGCTGGTCTGGACTGGAGGTAAAGCTGGAATAGGAGTAGTTCCTGAAATTGAGGCACTACTGATGAGTTGTCCACGTCTGGCAAAGGCTTTATGTGCAAAATCTTGCAGAAGATTAAAGTTTTCTTTGAAGTCCAAGAGAGACGACTCATTGCCTGGAGCAAATGGTTGACACACAGCAGACAGAGGCTGATGAAGATAAAAGTAATATGCACAGGTGAAAAGAACATGCTGCCAGTCTTCTGGACTGCCACAGTTACAGAGGGGAGAATCAGACATGTTAAACATAGCAAGTTTAGCACGAAGGGAACTATGGCTAGAAGAAAAAGGGTGCAGAGACTCGGACTGAACCATTTTAGAATAGACTTTTGTAAGGAAAAGGATACAGATGGAATAAAGTTTCTTGTGACCATACCTTTGAAAGAAGAAGACCACCGATCTTGCCAGGGTTAAACCAGGTGGTTCCAGCAACGAGTTTTTTCGGTTTTAGGATCGGAGTGGATATTAACAGATAAGTCTAATATGTCAACTGAAATTGCATGTCTAAGGTAATAGCAAAAACCTAGATAAGCGATTTAGAGGTCCAGAGATAAGCAACCGTTTAAAACCTGGAGCGCAGCTGTCGAGACAGTGCGACAGGTACGACTCATCATTAAGAGCATACGTCTTTGGATGGAGGAGAGTTTCTCTTGAATGGCAATCTTCTTATTTTAGTATACCAAAACCAGGCGCCAGCGCCATAGGTACAAATAGGAACAAACACCAATTTGTACAAAAGACGAAGCGCATGATGGTTAATACCCCAGGATTAATGCGAAAGATGGACAAGCATAGATATAAATAGATAAAATAGCCAAGTATACTTGGCTATTTTATCATAAAGGTACAAGATATGTTTCTGGAAGTTTAACTTGCGATCTAGAATAATACCCAAAAATTGATGTCAGTCAACCACAGAGAGAGAACGACCAAAACGTTTAACAGTCGGAGGCCTGAAAACATTAAGGTTGCCATTAAGATAAAGAAGCTTAGTCTTGCTAGGAGAAATGGTAAGTTCATTAATAACGGACCAAGAGCACAGATCATTCATAGTGCTACTGGCAGTACTTTCCAAAGAAGCACGAGAATTACCAAGGACAAGAAGGGTTAGATCATCGTCATATGCTATTTTAGAAGCATTGGGAGTTGAACGGAGAAGCCACTCATTTAGAACCAAATCCCAAGCGAGTGGACCAAGTACTGAACCGTGTGGACATCCTCTAGAGGCAGAGCAACTAAGTTGTTGAGTTCCAGAAATGACTTGTACAGAACGGTGGAGAAAGTCCAGAGAAATCTACGAAAATAACCATAGCATATTTAAACGTGCAGTACTTTGGAGAGAAGTTCAACCAAGATCTCCTCAGTTCCACGGCCTGGACGAAACCAAACTGGTCAGAGGACTTTAAAGAGCGTTCGGTAAATAGACAATCTAGACGGGCAGAAATAAGTCACTCAAGAGTTTTACCCAAGTTGGACAATAACGCAATAAGACGATAGGTCTTAGCAGAAATAGGAGTACCAGCTTTGGAAATTAATTTTAACAATGTCGTCTTCCAAAGGACAGGAAAAGTTGCCTCGTTCAAACATTTATTATGCAGTGTAACAAAGGCAGATGGATAGAGTTTGTGTAGTCGCTTAATAAAAATGTCCTCGAGGTTATTAAGTCCATGACAACTATTATTATTGATTTTGAAGATTGCCAAATCAACCTCCGCCTGGCTGAACAAAGGAGTGGATTCAGAAGTAAGATAGATACTGTTGATAGATCTAATTTGTTGGTGAATAGGAAGATAAGTATTGTCTGAGCCAAGCTCTCGAGGATAGCACAATGGTTAATCTCACCGTCCTCCCCACACCAGAGCCCTCGTGGTAGCACAGTTGGTACAATCGCCGTCCTCTCCAGACCGGGTGAAAAACACTTGAGTTCAAGTCCCGTCGGTAAAGAGAGGAATTTTAATGGCCCTTTTTCACAACGTATCTAAGTTAGTCGGTCTCAGGAGAGTGTAGCATGGTTTTTTAACTCCGGGAAACTGGGGATTTTCGTCCAGCAAACGGAAAATCGACTACAGAACACACAATTTACATCTAATTTGTTGGTGAATAGGAAGATAAGTATTGTCTGAGCCAAGCTCTCGAGGATAGCACAATGGTTAATCTCACCGTTCTCCCCACACCAGAGCCCTCGTGGTAGCATAGTTGGTAGAATCGCCGTCCTCTCCAGACCGGGTGAAAAACACCTGAGTTCAAGTCCCGTCGGTGAAGAGAGGAATTTTAATGGCCCTTTTTCACAACGTATCTAAGTTAGTCGGTCTCAGGAGAGTGTAGCATGGTTTTTTAACTCCGGGAAACTGGGGATTTTCGTCCAGCAAACGGAAAATCGACTACAGAACACACAATTTACAGACAGTATATACAGAGCAAAAAGGCTTAGTTGCTAATGCTCCTAAAACCCAATAACAACAACCCACACCAGATGGAAAAGACTGACTCGAATCCTGTAAATGATGCGAAGAACTTTTATGGACTTTTTCACGCTGTGGCTGAGTTAGCCGGTCTCAGGACAGAATAAAAAAGTTTTATCTCCAGGAAATTTTGGGATTTTCGTCCAGTAAACAGCAAATCAACCACAGAACATACGCAGTTTATTGACATCGTACAGGTGGATAAGGCTGTTCTTCGGTAATCCTAATATATTCATTGCAAGAAGCATATTCCAACTCATTACAACGTGTTTTATATAGGAATTGATGAATATTGTTAAATTTCACTATGAGTATAACACTAAACATAATAAAATTCCTTTTTTTAGAAACACACTAGAACAAAGAGTTGAATAGATTGAGATCAATTAACTGATCCAAAGCATATATATACACTGCGTTTTCGCACGTGTAGTGATAACCAATTATTTTAGAGAATTAGTACAGGATGGTTATAATTAAATTGCATCACTTTTGAAACCTTGACTCTCTCAGAGAAGAACTTGGAACAGACAGTGTCTAGACTCTAGACCATTTCTTTCAACAAAACTATGCGATTAATAGTTTTTGTATTTCATAGTGTGTCGGCGCTACTTTTTTCCTAAACTTCCAGACGCCAAAAGTAACCTGTCGGCGTTCATTTAATCTGAAATAATATATATATTTTTTCCCTTCGTTTATGTACGTTCTCCAGTTAGCAAAGGGTGTCTTTGAGCTGAATATCTTCACTGTTCTGGTGTGCACGAAAATGGCAGAGATATTCAGCTCAAAATATCAGGACCTTCATATCTCCTGGTGTAATTGGTGAGCAAGTTGCAGTTTTTACAGTATATTTCGAAATATCTGGGATGTTTTTATTGTTACAGACATGAAGTCATACTTGGAAAAGTTTGGTTGGATTTATCAAAGTAAGCACAGTGCAACTACAGCGGTGATGCGTTAGTACAGAGTAGTTTAACAGGGTTAAAATGCGTCACTTTGGCAGCCATGGTGGACATGACTAGTGATGCACACAGCTGCGACCACAGTAGCAATCAAAAGTCAATGTGATACTGGAAAAGAAATATCGCTTTGTTGGTAGAGCTCTTTTACCAAAACAACAGTAACATGTTCTCTGTGCTTCGAGAGTCCTCTCGTCATGATGAGAAAATTCGAAGAAACAAATGCTTTGTCTGTAGCTTCCAGCAGAGGATGCCACCCAGTTGCCACAAAAATTGCCATTTAGGCCAACCGAGGAATACCTCAACTATCCGTGTGTATCATGTCTGTAGATTGCATAAGTTCTCCGATCAGTTTTGTCTCTTTAACTGGACGAAAATCTCGAGTTTCGGGTGTTAAAACCCTTTATTTTCTTGCCTGAGGTCAACATTTTTTTTTTCATTTTTGATTAATATACATACAAATATCCACATACACAAACACTTTTCTTATACAATCTGCAGGGAAACTCCTTCTGATTATAGGGGCTCACATCTGGTGAGTATGGGCTTGGCAAACCCAGGGTCCTGAGCTGGATATCATCATTCTTCTTCTTCTACTTCTGGCTCTCTCTCTCTCTCTCTCTCTCTCTCTCTCTCTCTCTCTCTCTCTCTCTCTCTCTCTCTCTCAGGGTAACGCAGGAATTTTTTATTATTTTTTATTTTTTGGCTGGTGCAGCATAAGCCTCAGGCTTCCTTGCACCATATGGCTAATAATAATAATAATAAAATCTCATACAAATCCATAAATTACAATAAAGCACTCAAAAGACTCTAAAGAAAAATATGTATGCGTGTATACATGTAACCGTTCGGTGTAGCAGCGGCATTTCAATTCCGCCAGTTATCATCGTATTGTTTACAGAAAGCTGTAGTTTGGCCAAATGTAAATCCCATGTGGTTTGTATGTGCCACCTTAACCGGGCAGCAGCAAAGCGATACCCATCCGCAGCACGAGGAGGTGGGTCTGTATTAACCTAATTGCCCAAAAAGGGGCAGATCTCGAACCAATTGCAACTGCTGTTGTTGATGAAATTGATGTTGCTGTGGAAGACGGTGCCAAAGAAAATGCCCACTCGTTCCCTGGTGCCAGAGGCAGTGTCGCCACAATTAGATATTCTATGGAGAACAATGGATCTAAACAAAAAGTGTTTCGATCCATTCTGTAATGGTTTGCTTGCATGTTTGCAGGTACCGATGTCTAGCTAGGATGGAGGTGGATGACTTGTGGACCAATTATGTGCATTTCCGGCTAAGCTGCGTTGTGATTGCCCATAATTCCTTGGTATGGACAACGTCGCATCCACGTATTATTGAGAAAGTTCCTGTCAATACAAATATATTACTTTTTGGTACAAATTCACATAAAACTTCATAATTGAACCGTCCTTCTTTGAGGAAGTTCGATCACGCGATCCTGAAACGTATATCGTTACTGTAATCTTCTTTATCACCATATATTTCCTTCAGGATGGACTTCTACCATTGCTTGGTCAGTACAAATGTTGCTTCGGGCCACATTTAATGATGACAACGTTATTTCCCGAAATTTTGCCATCTGGCTCTCTGCATTCTTTTCATTTGTGGCTATGAGGATATCCAAAGGACAAGTTTTATCAGGACATTATTCCGTCTCTAGCTGAAAATAGCCATCATATTAAATAATTTTATTTTATTAACCTGTAACTCACTCATACTGCATTGTAACTTGATGTAATAAATTGTGCTTTGTGTGTGTAAGTCATTTGGTTGCATGTCGTGCTAAAGGCGTCCCTATGTCACTTTTTGGAATTAATTTTTATATACCACTTGTTTCTTCATATTTAGGATGTATATTCCCTATGGTCTATGCGATTCGTGGGATTTGCCACCTACAGGCAGCCAAAATGAACACCTCTCAAGTTTTTCCGATATTAGTTTAATACACGACCACTTCTTCAGAAGTGCAATCGGACACACACACACACACACACACACACACACACACACACACACACACACACACACACACACACACACACACACACACACACACACACACACACACACACACTTTCTCAGATTAATTTTTAGATGCGGGTGTTGTTCGGTATTTTCAATCTGTGATAGGCTATATCAGGTGCCTTCAACCTACAATACTGGTGCCAAGGTATAACAATTATAAACTTACAACATTTCATTAGAATTTTTTTACTAGAAGTTGGGTTTAGAAAGTCACTTTTTGGAAATCAGCTGTTGAAGACCACATTGGATTTGTTGTTGTTATTGTTGAGTTTTAGGCGCATAAGTGATTTAGACCATTACGCTGTTTACAATTGTACTGCGAAATATGGTCTCGTATATTATGTCTTCTGTAAATTACATGTGTTCTGCAGTCGACTTATTTGTTTTTGCACGAAAAACCCTTCAACCCTCACCTGAGACCGACTAACTCAGATACGTTGTGAAAAAAGCCCATAATTTCTGGCGTCATTGACGAGATTCAAACCCAGGCCTTTTCAACCTAGGAGGGAGGCACGGATGGACGGTACTTATCTGTAATTTTTTACCCGCGAAAGCTACTTGATTTATCAAGAGTTTATCTTAGGTGGTGACTCTGCATTATAAGACAAGTTGGTCTTATTAGAGGAGAAAGAAGTGAAAATCTGTGAGTACGTTCTCAGTACATACAGAGGGCATTTATAAAGAGTCGGATCAGATGATACGTCTGATGAGGATAACTTGCTTATATGCTTTTCTGGTACCTGGTTATTCATTGTCTATGGAAAGTTAGTTAAATAAATCCCCTGTATTTCTTGGGCACATCCGATGATGGCAGCATGTTGTGGCTGTTGTTGGGTTTTAGGCGCATCAGCGACTTATGCCGTATTATGTCTGTAAATTGCGTGTATTCTGTGGTCGATTTGCTGAAAACATGCTACCCTTGCCTGAAACCGACTAACTCAGCCACGTTGTGAAAAAAGCCCATAAAAATTCCTCATATCATCGACGGGATGATTTGAACTCAGATCTTCTCTACCCGGTGTAGGGATGACGGTGATTCTACCAACTGTGCTGCCCACGAAGCCGATGATGGTATGCCAAGTGATCAAAATTGGAAAGCAGTGGGCTTCGAGTGGTGCCAAGGCTTCTCTATTAACTCCGGGAAGTGGGAGAGGTGGAAATTATATGCGTAGTAGGATGAATCTATACGCAACGTAAAACATATTTCTAGGGCATGGATGCTATTTCCTCTTAAGGGCTGGACATGTGTACATATGTTATTGTCAAGGCGGCTCCTAGAACGTCAGTTAAAATCTGCCTCGTATTGCTGTAGGTTTTAACAGACTCTGTAAAATAGGCCAGACGTGTAGTAATGTAATGTTTGTGTATTTTATGGATATTGTGTTGTTGTGTCGTGCTGGCTCTTGGCTACCAAGAAACAGCGATCACCATAAAGGCTGCTTCCAGATAATCGTCCACACCACGGAAGGTGGGCTCCAGTAGTGGCACTCCCAAATCTCAGTTTATAAGACAAAAAAAAAAAAAAAAAAAAAAAACCTGTGGGGCTAAATGCCATGGTGTATGGGACACTCTGTGATGCTATAGAGCTTGCTAAGGAATTTGTTAAAACAGCTGAGGATCCGATATTCGACGTTCAGGAGGTGTTTCTGTTGAGAATGCCTAGGATTAACTAACCGACGCATAAAGGGGAATTGGAAAAATACATCTTTGTACGTATTTTTTGACCAGCCGAGGGTGGCCAGTGCCACTGATCACCCTCGGCTGGTCATGGTCTCAATGCCCTTGAGCTTCTGCTTCACTCGCCACAGTTCAGCCAGTTTCTTTTCCCAGAATCCGCGAAGTGATGCCCTAATGTCGTCAGATGCTCATTCCAAACAAGCGCAAGATGGTAGACGTTGGTGATCACGAAAATTGATAATAGCTTAGTTCAAATTTAAATTTCAAGAGGTCCCTTAATTCATTAAAAAAAAAAAAATCCACACCCTGTGGACTCCTCATCCGAGTGAACCCGCCATACAAGTCCCCATAACAGAGTGAAGTGGCATACCATCTCCTATGAGGTTGCCGGCTACTGGGATATGCAACAATTGAATCTTCCGAAACGTAAGAATGATTCACATCTTACTAGTATAAGATGCATGCCTTGGTTTTTAATGAATATTTTTCTAGAAGAAAACATAGCACGAGTAGTATTTGAATAAATTCGGTATATTATACGATTTGTCAACCTTTAAAAAATGCAAATAAATTTTAAAAACTTTAAAAAGAGCAAAAACACCTTAATTATTGTTTTCTCTGCATATCACTGGCGATAACTGCTCCAGCACTAAAAGGCTTTCTTACTACTTAACCGCACATTTTAAAACTTTCCTTTAAATAATTACATATTTTTTTAACCGTAAGAAGAGGCCATCGATATCAATAGAACTCTTCGCACGTTGGATATCGATGGATTTAATGTTCAATGTTTTTCTTTCTTCTCCCCCCCCCCCCGCCTTCATTAGAAAACCTTCAGCACGACGACAAAAATTTACAGTTAAAATTGTTCACAGTAATATTTTTGTAAACGCTGTTAGAAGCAGTTTCGTAGCGAAAGCTGCAAATCGGAAGATAAGCAGATTAAGTAAGATTAAAGTACTCAGCTTTACTGTAGAATACCAGTAGTTGATCAACGACGGTTTTCGTTAACATTTCCATCAATCAAAACCAGCATTCTCTTGAAAAATGATTTCAGAAGAAAGAACAAAAGAAAGCAGACGTCAAACTGAAGCAGAACTTCGTTAAGAAAATCGTTGTCACACTTCAGCGATATCCAGCAGAAGATAAATACAGTACACTGTATGCCATTGCAGATACTTATTTATGTAAAATAAATATTTTTTTGCGCTTTGCGGTTATTTTAATATGGCTCATATTTAAAATTTTTTTTTTCCATTTAAGTTCGTACTTTTTTTTGAAATAGTGTGCTTGGGATTTTTTATAATTTATTTATTATTATTTTTTATAATTTATGGCAACTAGGCACCTCAGAGGTGACCTGATTGAGGTTTATAAGGCTCTGAGAGGAGTTAGTAAAATGAATGAAGGCAGAATTTTCACTGATATAGAGAATTCCAGAACTCGGTGTTATAAATTCAAATTACTGGGTAAGAGGTTTAGACGAAATTGTAGGAAGTTTTCTTTTAGCCAGTGAGTCGTTGATTGTTGGAACAGGTTACTTTCGCAGGTAGTTGAGGCTGACAGTTTGAATAAATTCAAAGCTCAACTGGATACTGTAGCTACCTATATGAGGAGGGAAGTAAATAATTTGTATTTTCTTATGTACTCGTTTTCGGCCAGTGCAACAAAAGCCTGTGGCTTCCTTGCACTAAAAGTAAAAAGTAAAGTGCAGCCATTATCAACCCACTGCAGGATGGAAGCCTCCTCAACGATTCATGCTGAGGGAAATGGACCATAATCTGCCACGCTGGTCCAGTGCGGGTTGGCAGATCGACCGTAGTGAGCAGTCAGGGGCTTGAACGCCGGTCTACACAAGGAGCGGGTGCTACTGTACTCTCGCTCCTGACCACTCGGCTACGGAGGCCGGTGTATGATTATAATGTATTATTACCGGTAGAAACGCCTTCGTGGGTAGCACAATTGGTATAATCACCTTCTACCCAACACCGAGTGGCAAAGAGTTGTGTCGAATTCCTTCGATAACGTTGATGAATTTTTATGGTCCCTTTTCACAACGTGGTTAACTAGTTTAATTTCAAAGAAAAGAACGAAACAAGCACAGTGGATAAACATCGGTGCCTTTTAATTGAAACATCCCGTATGTAACATATACATAATAACATACTTATACATACAGGTTAACATTTTCATTTGTGATAATTATTTAGTGGGAACGACATTATAGATGATCACGAAATTCATTTGATGTATAGGTAAAGCTATATAATTTAATATATCCGGCTAATATGCAAATTGGGAATTTATCATAATTTCATCATTCATTATAATTCCAAATTATCTATCTATTAATTAGGAATTCTATCATAGACAGAATTCCTAATTTGCATATTCGCCTGATATATTAACTTATATAGATTTCCCCCTATATTTGCCTAATTTCATTAATGTTAAAATTTTAGCCAGACATTCTTATTTTACATCTAACATTTTCGAAGTGAGAGGGCGTTGGTGTGTGATAAGTGAAAAAAACTAAAGCTATGGGGATCAGTATATTCAACAGCACGTTTTCTTCTGTCAGTTTTCTGGTCAGTTTTCTTCTGTTTTCTTCTGTCAGTTTTCTTGTTTTTCCTGTCATTTTTTTTTTTTTTTTACAATTTCTTAGCACCATGATAAAGTGTAAATAATATTTTTTAAATATACACTGGACAGAAGAGCAAAATCTAATCGAAGTCTCCTGCACTGAAAGCGATTCTACAAATAACTGATACAAATGGACTTGTCTGGAATTTTTAAAAATTTTCTAAAAAATAGGATGCAGTGAATAACGCGACTAATAATTATAAAAGAATTATCTGGTGTTATTTTATTATTATTATTTTTTTAAATATAAAATTCATTTTGGCATTTGAGTTTCTGTAGTTCGCGTCCTTTATATATATATGAAAATTGTACTTGGATTGGATTTTTGTGTTCCTGCAGTTTACAGATTGATAATTTTACTTGAACCAAAAGTAAAATTTCACTTATTTTTTTCGCCATTTTATGTAATGATATTAGCAATGTGAATATTAAAGTGGCCTGGAAAAGCCAGGCAGTAAAAATTACGTTACCTTCACTTTTATAGTCCTGGAAATTCCCGATTTGTCTTCTTCAGAGAGCGTTTCTCTCGATTTTTTAATCAGAATTCGTTTTTCCCGATTTCTTTTTCCTTGAAAATCTGGTCACCCTGGTTATAGGCAGCAGCGGCTTTTGGTGATTTCAACTGGTAGTACCAAAATAAAAATAGATACATAAAAATAATATATATATATTTATTTATTTAAATCAGGTTAATTGATTAAGGACTTCTAAATCGTTTAATTTCAAGTTGATCATCGTACAACAGAGAAGAAAATAGCGAACCAGTTTAAGAGTGGCACGTTGCTTTTAGCCGTTGACTTACGAATATCATTACATTATGTAACATTTGATGTTTTATCAGTATTCCAGGCCTAATTTTAAAAACCTAAATAATATTAAGAACCTAAACCTAATATTAACAACTAATATTAAAAAGTGATATACTAGTAGGGAATAAATATGTAATTTTCTCTTAGTTCGCAAACTATAATAAAGTGTCTTTATTATAGTTTGCGAATTCAGACTTAAGATAATTCCAAATTGGAAAAAAAAAAAAAAAAAAAAGAGAAAGAAATTAAAAGAAGAGAAGAGAAAAGAAAAGAAAAGAAAAGAAAAATGGTAGAAATTCTGCAATGAGCTCTTCTTTCAGGTAGGTGATTATTCTTACTCCACATAAAATTGTTTATCAGAGTTCATTTTCAAGGGAGGGCCCCCACCTTGAAAACTGAAGTTTGTCCCCAAGGAAACTGAAAAATCGACTATAGAATTCACACAATTTGCAGACACACACTGATGCCTTTGTGTTTTATTTTTAATTTTTCTTTTATCTTCTGAATCTGACTAATATCTTTGTTTAGAAGTGACCAAATACCTGTTTAATAATAGGAAACCGAACTTGCTACGCAGGTAGCTGTTCGGATATTTAATTTAATTTAATCAGTAATTACACCGTTCTCTGCTTGCTAATATTCGTGTATAACTTCATTGAACTGGTTTACTCTTCAACAGACGCACTGGAATAGAAAACATTACAAAAATAAACTCAGAACTTATATTTTGTAATCTGTGTGAACGTATGTCTTTACGGTTGGGGAAATGCAGTTATTGTATTTACAGAGTTTACGACAACCAATTACGGTAGGACTTCAATATAAAACAAATAAACATTACGTAAAAAGTTTCCACGGTATTGTATAGAGGGAGTTGGTCTCTTGCTGCTTTGAAAAGGAAGAGGAGAAAAAAGCCTGTACTCTCTCCTTTCTATCTGCTTGGAAATAAGATTTTTCTGTCTTGTTCTGCTGCATCCACTTTTCGTGTTGTCACACGGGATGAAACACCCCCTACAGGCAGTGAAAAAAAAAAAAAAAAAAAAAAAGAAAAGAAAAGGCAAGCCCAATGGAGCAGTTCTGTGTTTCTACCCGCTCAAATGGCAAAATTAGGCTGGGGAAATACCAGTCAGCCCTAAAGAAAATCGTATTTTTTTCCTCTTTTCTCAGAGAATTGGCTAGGCTGCAGTAGAGGTTGTCTGGATTATCTGATGGTTTAGTTTGGTCGTGACAGAGCCGCCTCCAAGATTCTCGCGGGCAGCCACCGTTGATCAAATCGCAGCCCGTACCTTTTGGGTCGTTAGCAGTCGCACCGCGGTCGAAAGTGCTGATTAAGTCTGGGTCCAGGCTGACAAATTTAATCATTCCGCTGGGACGGTCATGGAGGGGTTTGTCGACTTCTCCCGGGTTGACGACTTGAAGGGGATTCTGCCAGTTGTCGGTCGGCTGAGCAGTAAGCTACCGACACTAGGAACTTGAGAATTTGTTCTCAGCTAAGGATTAGAAACTGGGAGAAGTTTCTCTTTCTTTCTCTTTGTCTCTGGCTTACTTTCTTGCACTCTCTATCTTTCTTTCTTTCTTTCTTTTGGTAGACAGCTAGACTGAAAGTCTCCGGTGGACCGGCGTGTTACTGGACGATTTGTCTATTTCCACACAAGTGAAAATAGAAGAAAGCTGACAATACCTTTCTGAAAGGCGTTTAATCTTTTGCACTCGATATATTTGTAATGCATTTTGCCCCTTGACTTCCTAACACCCATTTCTGTGTTTCTTAAGCAGGAAAAAGTTTTGCATTCTCTATTTTTCGATCGATTTCTTTCTCCGAATAAGAAATCGTGAATAATAAGTGCTGATATAACCAGTTTAATTTTTATTTTTTTTATTCTTCACCTGTTATCATTTTCTCGTTTCCCGGGAAAATAAAGATTATATGTTCGGAAGAAAGAGAGAGAGAGAGAGAGAGAGAGAGAGAGAGAGAGAGATCGGTAAAGGAAAGATACTTTTTACTGAATTCGCTAAAAAGACATGCCAAAGGATTTGCATCTGATATTGTTCGTTCTCATGACAATCTAGTATTTCCATTTCAACAGGACTGATTTATATAAACAAAATTTATATTTAATTCCAGTTGTTATCTATTTATGTCTCACCGCTTGCACAATAGATCCACAGCTTAATTTACAGATGTAGAAATAAAAAAAATAAAAAAACTGATAGTACCGAAATAGTGAAACAAGAATAAGAAAAATAAAATACTTCAATTAACAGTACTAGCCACTAAATTTGTTGATGTTAAGTGCAAAAATATAGAGCATTCACGTTACTTTTCAGCTGTAGAAAAAGATATTAAAATGAATTAACGAAATGATTAGTATATATTTAAATATTCATATATTTGCAGTTTAATTGTATACAATTCAGAGATCTCTCTTATGCAGCTACGGAAAATATTAGCGTAAGATCCAAAAATAATATTTCATTTATTTATCTGATGTTTGAGCATAACGCGATTAAGGAGAAGTCAGATCGACTTTGTTTCTCCCTCGGAAGTGTTTCATGCTCAGTTATGATTCCTTTCCCCAGCTTGCTCCCCACAGAAATCTATCTATATAGATAGATCCAATTTAGGCCCAATTTCGATTGCATATCCCCCAGTTCTGCTCCCCCAACACCAGATATCTTTCTACCTACAATAAATATTTTTTTTTTTGGTGGCAGTGACAATTTGAACGTGTGGTGTTAAAGCTCTTCACATCCGAGAGGGTTCAGTATGTGAGAACGTTGGAAGCAGCCGATTATATTATTGTGCTCTTCCTGCAGCCGGCTCCTCACGTCCCCAAAAATGGATTATAAATTTTCTCCACAATTTTAAAGTGGTGTCATTATTCGATTTCAAATGAAAACTACTTTCATGGAATTCTTTCTTATATATTGGCATGCAGCAATGAAACTTCTGAAGTAGGCTTTTTTCCCTCCGATAATGTAGAACATTTTATGTCACAACAGAGTTGGATGAAATAATACTACGTTCAATAATTACAGTCAGCCATCCACATACCTTCAGTTAAAAAGCGTGTCATGAATGTCAGTCTTGCAAAATTACAAATTCACAGTATTTACAAACCAATTATACCAGCGTTTTCTCAAACTATAGTGAGGCGCATCCGTAGCCAGATGGGCAAGAGCAGCAGTGCGTAGCACACGCTTCTTGATTAGACCGGGGTTCGAACCCCTGACCACCAAATACGGAGGATGCGGAAAGGTCAGGGAATGACCATCGCATATCCCCCGGAGCAATATGGTCTTAGTTGCTAATGCTCCTAAAAACCATAACAACAAACTACAGTCCGCGAACCCCTAAGGTCCCGTAAAGATGTTTCAGGGGCGCGAATAATGTCCGAAATTTGTTATCTGCCTTTAAAAACTGAAAAAATTTAGAGTTAAAAAGAATATTGTTTTTCTCCCAAAATACTTTTCTGGAGAAAAAGATTTTGCCCGAAATATAGAAAGTTTAAATGTTATTGATTTGTATATCGTAATTGGCTTGTTTCCAATTCTCCATTTTCATTTTCTGCCTACACCAAAGCTTGCAACAATTGTAAAGCAGTTACTAATCAGTCCAAACTATATTTTGAACAGGCTAACAGCAGAACACTTGCTTCATGCCCTAATGTTAGCCGAGCATTGTCTCTTGCCAAAGCTATTGGCTGCAACTTTTGTCCATCTCTGCTCCCACCTCTGTCCAAACCAGATGGTTCTGTTGTCGCTTCAGCCAAGGATAAAGCTGACCTGCTAGCATCCCATTTTTCTTCCAACTCATGTATTAATGGCCGACCGGGCTAGCCGGGTGGGTAAAGTGCCTGTCTGGCAACCCAAGGGTCGCGGGTTCGAATCCCGCCTCGGGCTTGGATCAAAGTACTGCAAAAACCTTGGGAAGCGCATTATGGCCACAGAAGCCGATGCGCCAACAACTACCAAAAAAAAAAAAAATATATATATATATATATATATATTAATGATCTTGGTAAAACACTTCCCACCATTCCCAACACGCTCCATTCAATGTCTCCTGTGGTCTTCCGTCAAAAGGATGTCAGAAGGATTTTGACGAATCTTGATGCTAAAAAAGTTCCAGGTCCTAATGGTATTTCTCCACTTGTTCTCAAAACCTGTGCTCCTGAATTTACTCCTGTTCTTTGCCGCCTTTTTCACTTTCTTATTCCAAAGGTGTTTTTCCTTCTGCTTGGAAATTTGCTCATATCCAGCCAGTTCCTAAAAATGGTGACAAGTCCCTTCCATCTAATTATCGTCCCATTGCAATTACTTCTACTTTTTCTAATGTAATGGAGAAATCAATTAACCGCCAACTCTTAAACTACCTAGAAACCTTCCGTCTGATCAACGATTGCCAATATGGATTCCGTCAGTGTCGATCGACTGGTGATGTTTTGGTTTATGTTACCCATTTATGGACTAATTCAATGGAAAAGTTCGGTGAAACACAAGCCTTGACATCTCAAAGGCTTTCGATCGTGTTTGGCATAAAGGTCTTCAAAAGAAGCTTCCATCTTAAGGTTTGCAAACTGTTTTTTGTAATTGATTATCCAGTTTTCTCTCTGATCACTCACTGAGGATGATAGTAGATGGCTCTGTCTTCTAACTTCTCACTAATGCCGGTGTACCTCAAGGTTCAGTTCTCTCCCCCACTCTTTTCCTCTTGTATATTAATGATATTCTTCCATTGACTGGAAATCCTATCCATAGTTTTGCCGATGATAGCACATTGCATTCCACTTTCCATTTTAAAAAACCTTGCTCTGCTTAATCAGCTTCAACTTCTCGAATATCAGCTACCAGTCCTTAAATGCCGATCTCCAGGTAATTCTCCAGTGGGGCAAAGACAACTTAGTTGATTTCAATCCTTCTAAAACTCAGTCTTGTCTTATATCTCGCAAAAAAGATTCTTCTGCTCTTATGCTTATATTTGGTGACACTCCGATTTCTAGGCAAAATAATATATCTTTTTTGGGGATTACCCTGCCTTCTATTCTCTCTTGGAAAAAGCACATTACAAATATTGCTTCCTCTGCATCAATAAAACTTGGTTTTCTCTTTCGCTCTTGGCGTTACTTTTCTTCCAAACAGCTGTTTACTCTGTACAAATCGCAAATCCGCCCTGCCATGGAATATTGTTCCCCACATCTGGGGTGGTGCTCCCAAAGCCTCTCTCAGGCTTCTTGATTCCATTCAGAAGAGGGCAGTTAGGTTAATTAATGACAGAGTCTCTTCACTCTAAGAGACTCTAACAGAGTCTCTTCACTCGTTGTCTCATAGATGTACTGTTTCTGCTCCATGCCTCTTCTACATTCCTTTTCTGTTTCCATGGGCACTGTTCTTCTGAATTGGCTTCATAATTCCCGCTCTCTCTTTGAAAACAGTTCGAACACGTGTCGTCACCAGCCAACATCCATTTACTGTCCAACTTCAAACTCACAGAACCAACTTTTCATCTTCCTCGTTTATTCATTCAACTGCCGTTTTCTGGAACAACCTTACTTCATACGTATTTCCTGAAAATTACAGTCTATAGAAGTTCAAGTCTAATGTCAACAAATATCTTCTTTCGTCTTCTCAACATCCAACCCAAGCATGGTACTAAGTACTATAGGTTCTAATACCTCTCGTGTTTGGGGTTTTCATAAAAAAAAAAAAAAAATGATTTTCAAAAATATGTAAACAAATGTCGGAATTTTTTTTTTAAATAGAACGAGTTTTCGATTGATACCGATCATGATCATATATATAAAAAAATCGCGCGTGTGCCGAGCACTGTGCTGCCACTTTATTAGGTACACCCCTGCTGTGCAGAAATATGGTCTGTCCCACAATGTTTCAAGTCACATGACCACAGTTTTGTGAATATAAATGCAGCAGAACAACCTTTCTAATATCAGTTAAGCGTAAAAACCGTAGCGAGAATGGGGAAAAGAGGTGATCTAACGGACTTCGAATGTGGGATCGTAGTAGGTGCAAGATGTGCTGGACAAAACATCTCTGAAACGGCAGTTCTCCTGAACCTTTCACGCACCACAGTTTCATGGGTGTATCGAGAATGGTGGAACGAACAGAAATTATCCTCTCAATGGCACTGCTGTTGAAGAAAATCGCTTGTTGATGAAAGAGTTCCCATCAACATGCATCATGTTGATGGGAGGTAAGGCTGAGAATTTGGCGAAAACAACATAAATCCATGGACCCGTTATGTCTGACGATTACTGTGCAAGGTGGTGGGGGCAGTGTTATGGTGTGGGGAATGTTTTCTTGGCATACATTGGGTCCATTGATACCCATAGATTCACGTCTGCATGCCACACCGTACCCAAACATTGTTGCTGACCAAGTGCATCCGTTCATGTTGACAGTTTATCCTCGGTCAGATGGTTACTTCCAACAGGATAATGCGCCGGTGCACAAAGCCCGAATCACTATAGAATGGTTCCAGGAACATGACAATAACATTTCTTTGCTGCAGTGGCCCGCTCAGTCCACGGATTTCAATCCTATTGAACATCTTTGGGATGAGCTGGAAAGGGCTGTTCGCTGCAGGCGTACACCTCCGTCGAATCCGAAGGAACTGCGTGATACACTCATGTCTGCATGGTACTCCATTCCTGCACAACGTTTTCAGTATCTTGTTCAATCCATGCCTAGACGAATTCAGGCTGTTTTGAAGGCTAAAGGAGGCTCAATACGCTTCTAGGTAGGTGTACCTAATAAAGTGGCAGCACAGTATACTTTCGATTGCACCGTATCTAAATGTCTCTGGAAAACAGCATCGATTGAGGTACCCGATACTTGCGATCTTCGTCTTTATTTGCTGAGGTTTTTCGCTTTCGTTCTTGCTGGATACTCTCGAGAATGTTCTGCACGTCGTGACTTCGGCATTGTTGAACACTCAAATTTTATTTTCGAAAATTATTGATCTGAAACATCTATAGCGGCACCTAGCAATGGAATGTAACAAAAATGCGAGACGAAAAAATAAATTGTTGACAAATATTTGTATTGTTGCAGTCATATGACAAATACTTGTATTGTTGCAATCATACTGCAGGAAGTATGATTGCAATTAAGTCACAATCGTGCAGTAGTAACTGCAAGATTGTGACGTCATACTATTCAACAAATAGCTACAATCAAATGGGTAATTAGTATATTGGCTTGGATTTCGCTAACCTCTTCCAAACTAAGGCTGTTTTCACATAAAAAAAAACCATCTTTTTAGCATACAAGGTACACACCCTTTTTTTGTTGTTGTTTTATTGTGTTTTTCTAATGCAGTTCGACGAAATTCAAGCGAATAGCATTTGAATTTTGTAAATCGGTTCACTAGAACTCGAGATATCGTACTGGTCACGAAAAATGTGTAATGTGCTCTAATCACACTAGTAGTGAGTGTCAGCGCAGACTAATGGTGGGAAGCGCCTCTGGTGGAAGCTGCAGATAGCATAATCACTTCCGTGACACATTTTTCGTGACCAATCAGATTTATTCTTTTGAAATTTTTGTAGGTTCCTCAAGGATGTTTTACATTAAAAAAAATGAAGCATAGCCAGGTGTATTTATAAATTTTAGAAATATCTGGATTTATAGTCATTTAGTTCAATAATGGTTGGCAGGCAATTGGTAAAAGAGTAGTACCATCAACATTTCGTCATCAGCTCATCACAATAGGGATGAAAAACTACACAATAAAAATAGCCGTTTTGAAATTCGGAACAAGTCAGACAATGCTTGGCATGGGGTTTAAACAGAGGGTCTACTTTTTTTATTAATTAATAGAAAAAGCTAAGCTTCTGTGTGCCCCTAATTTTAAATTGTTCTTTCAATTTCAAAAATCGTCTTCAACATGGTGGGGACCAGTTGCGTAACATACCACCAGGCCCACTTGACATGGCGATGTTGTGAAAATCATCCTACGAATCCTCGTGTCATTGAAAAAATCTAACAATAGAATTCAACAAAAAAATTTCACGAGGGATGTTTTACTGTGTTCTGATGTTAGCAGCAACTTAGACTATTTAAGTATGTGATCTGCGAGCTGAAAAACCCAGAATGACTAGGGGGATATCCCACTCGCTCTGCTTGAGATCGACTTGATTGAAGAGTGCTTTATAAATTCCTCCAGTCATTTAGAGGAATCAAACCCAGGCCTGTCCAAATGAGTGACAAGCAGTGAAACCACTATACTGTCACGGAGGACTCATTAACTGGATTCAATCTCTGGACTCAATCCCCTGGTGTGAGATGACTGTGATTTGGTCTACATTAGTGGACTGAGCCAGATGTCCATAAACAAAGCTTCATTGTTTCAACAGCAACCTATGGCTAACAAGCAGTTTTGCTACCTTGAAGTAGATCAAGTTTAAAAAATATCAAAACAGTTTGTAATTAGCATTGCATTAGCATTAGATGAGGTATATGATGCAAGAAAGCAAGCTTATACAGCATCAGCCAAAAGAAAACCCTTTCCATTTCACCCATCCAGTTACTCCAAAATGTTTGTCTATTTCAGCCTTAAATTTATTTAAACAATCAATTTCCACAATGATAGATGGAAGTCTGTTCCAGAAATCAACTACTTGCTGGCTAAAGGCAAACTTCTGTACATCTATTCTACAACTGTCTTTCCTCAATTTGAATCCATGCTCCCTCAGATTCTTAATTTGAGCAAGTGGATGTATCCCATCACCATTGAGCCTGCTCAAACCATTCAAAGCCTTATACACCTCGATCAGCTCACCTCGCAGGTGTCTAGTCTCCAGATGCTGCAACTTGCAGAACTTAAGCCTTTCTTCGTAAGTGCACCCCTTTGTTCCTCTCACCAATCTCGTTCCCCTTCTCTGTATTCGTTCTAGCAACTCAACATCCTTCCTAAAATGAGGCCTCCAGACCTGTATAGTACTCAAGGTGTGCCCTGACCATTGCCTTATACAAAGGGATAATCACTTCCTTGTCTCTGCTAGCAAAATTCCTATATATCATTGACAAAACTCTATGACCTGCTCTGGCAGCCCGTCTGTACTGCTCAGAGATCTTCATATCTGACTGCATAATTTCCCCCCAGGTCTTTTTCATTCTCCACCACCCTGAGTGAATACCACACAGTTGGTACATTTCTCTTGGGTTACTGTATCCCATATGGAGTACTTTGCATTTGTCAATGTTAAACTTCAGTTGCCACTTCTCAGCCCATCTGCCTAACTTTTCTAGATCTTGTTGCAGTAGCATACTGTCTTTACTGTCATTAACAACCCTACCAACCTTTTTATCATCTGCAAACTTGGACATTAAGCCTGATATACCTTCATCAATATCATTGACACAACACAACAATGAGCCCAGCACCGAACCCTGGGGGACTCCGCTAATAACATTAGTGCACGTAGAGCAGTGTCCATTTAATACCACTCTCTGCCATCTCCTACTCAACCATCCCTTTATCCATTGCAGTAATTTGCCCTTAATGCCATACTGCTCCAATTTGTACAGCAGTTTTCCATGTTCAAAAGTATCAAAAGCTTTCCTGAAATCCAAGTAAATGATATCAAAATTATTTTTTGCATCCAGTTCCTTTGTGACTACATTGTAGTATCCAATCAGATTGGTCAGACAAGACTTCCCCTTAACAAACCCATGCTGTGTCTGAACTATTGCTGCTGCTGTCTTTTCTAGGTGATCCTGTATCACCTCTTTAATCAGTGACACCATTATTTTCCCTGGAACAGAAGTTAAACTAACAGGTCTATAATTATTTGTGTAATGTAGTTCATTGAACTGAACAGGCAATACCCATGTTTATAGAAGTGAAACTCTGGAATTAATAGTTTATGAAACCTTGTGAACCACAGAATATGAAAACTTAATCGAATTAGAGAAAACTGTTTAGCCAAAAGTCAATTGGCAATAAAAAAATACTTATTTATTTCATTCATCTTTAAATAATTCTTGAAGTTACTGTATTTTCACAGTTTTCATGAGTTTAGATTTTCCTAGACATGTTGAGTGACATTTGGATGAAATTTTAAGTCCTTTGATGAAATTGAAGCTAGCCATAGTAATGGAATAAAGTATATGCTGTATACATTGTGAGAAGAAACTCATAGAAAGCCACAAAAATGCACTTCCTGTGGCTCTGGTGGCCATTCCTTTTTTTTTAATACAAAAAATTATTTTTTATTTTTGTTAATAATAAACATCCCATCCCCAAAATAATAAACATTTCCATCAATGTATGGAAGGAGAAAGCCACAAAAAATGCATTCCCTATGGTTGTGGTGGCCATTTTTTTTATACAAAAAGAATTTTTTATTTTTGTTAATAATAAACACCCCCATCCATTGATGGGGATGTTTATTATTTCATTCCATTTCTCTAGGAGTTGGTAGAGTGCGTACTAATAAAACAATAATAATAATAATAATAATAAAAGGTCAGTTGTCAAATATTAACTTTTGTTTTGGCACACCTAGGTGGGAAGTTTGCTAGCTTGACATAATGTTATTTATTATGCTATTTATTAGTTATGAATTCACAAATACTAAAACTAGGAACAATGATAAAAAGATATTTAATAAATTATATTCTTAAAGTTCAGTGTGGTAATCCTCTTTATTCAGACCCTTTCACATCTTTTAAATAAGTGGTTCTACTTATTATCTAACCATGATTTAATCCACTTTGAACATTTCTTTATACACTAAAATCCTGATACAACGAACTTCAGTGGGGTGTACAGATCTTTCCATTGTACCAAAAATTTCGTTCTAATGAATATTGCTGAAAATTATTTCATAAGAATAATTTGTTATTTGTTCAAATAAATTCTACTGTGCTTTGTATTACACAGTGTGGCAACTGGAAAACTAGACGGATGCTAGAAAAAAAAAAACAGTGGTCCCATTTGTGAGTAAACTGGCCTTTATTTATTCAAAGTAATTTCCTCCCACACACTGCGTGCAACAATCACAAAGTGACTGAAATACTGTTCAATGTTCTCATCACAGCTCTTTGAGTGGTGCCAACCAAGGCCACTGCAAGTGGGTAGACGAGATAGGTGTTGCCTACAGTCAACAGTTCAGGAGGGTGAAAAATTGCTAATTGCTTTCTGATTGGTTAATGTTCATCAGTATTCAAAGTTTAGGGCAGGAAACTTTATTTCACTAACTAGAAGCACATAGGGTTGCAGCACCACTGGTGTTGACACCATGAACATAACATACTTTCAGTGGTGCCTTAAGCTTTGGGAACAAAAAGAAGTTGTACAGAGCTGAGTCAGGTGAATATGGTGGATGCAACAGTATGCAGACTTTTTTTTTTCTAAAACCCCAGAACAGTGAGAGCCTTGTGGCTTGGTGTTTGTCATGCAAGAAGAACCAACTGCCATCTCCATACTGAGGCTGCACACAGTGGGTATTAACAAAGATGGCAGTTGGTTCCTCTGCAACAAACATTTCAAAACGTCCAGATGGTAGGAAGCAGTAACACTTTGGCCATTGAGCATGAACTCTTTGTGCACAATTCCCTTGCCATCATAAAAAGTGATGAGCATGGTTTCGATTTTTGACCTTTCTTGAGGAATTTTTTGGCTTTGGGAGACTTCCATCCTGCACTTTGTTGTAGATTCAAATCAAGGAAAATACCCCTTGTTTTCATTGTAGAAAGAGAAAATATGCCCATTATTTAGTTTGCTCAACATTTTTAAGGCCTTACACTCTTCAACAGATATCCATGCAGATGGTTGGTTTCCAAATTTTGCAGGCTTAAAAAACTGGAGTCTTTTCCTATAAAATTTGGATCCATAACTAACTCCAAAAATTACAGTATCTATAATTAGGAATCTGCAAGGAGACTTGATTGAAACATTCAAAGCTTTAAATAAGTTGAGTAAACTAAATGCTGATGGTATTCTTTGCTCTTTCTTAGATGATACTCACACACAATGGGATATAAATTTAAATTGGTAAAGGATGGTTGCAAAATAGATGTCTGGAAATTTGTCTTTAGCCAGAGACTAATTGATTGTTAGAATAAACAAATGATCAGAAGGGATGGGCAAATGAAATGCTTTTTTTTTTTTTTTTTTCAAGTGGCTGATGCTGTACAAGCTTGCTTTGTTACATCACTTTGTTAATACTAATAGCAATACTGATCTTGTTGTTCTCCTTTACACCTTTTAAAGCAAGTCAGTTCTGTGTATTGACTCTACAGCTTTTTTCTTATCTTCACAATTGTATAGCATCACCAGAAAAAAGCAAATCTGCAATACACTTAAAAATTTAAGATACTTCTGGGATAGTTGTTTTGTAGCTGACTGACTTCTCATTAGCTGGCATGTGGTCTCTCTTAGCAAATATTGCTGGTGTACTGATGGTTCCATCCACAACGAAATACATCAGTATACCAGCAATCAATAACATGCATACCTATTGAAATAAATGAACCTTTAAATGCATGAAAAGACCTCAGATTTATTTACAAAATTATAAACAGTAGTGGTTTAAACTCTACATTACTTTCAAATATAGATTTTAATGTTCCAGTTAAAAGAATTCGAACCCTTTAACCTTTAATGTGAACTTTCGGAAAAATTATGTAAAATATGCAGTCATTTTATCTTCTGTTGGAGATGACTATAATCTGGATCCATTCATGATTTACAACAAATTTCAGTAGCTAAAGGGATTATACCATTGAGAACTTATAAAAATAGTAACTAACTAATGAGTGAACATGCTGCAAATGAAATATAAAAGTATTCGTATATGGTGTGTATATGTTAGTGCGTATGTACATGTATATATGTGTGTTTATGTATATATATATGTATGGATGTGAGTGTTCATATCATCAATACCTTTACAAAAAATAATAATTCGTTTTGTTATTGAAACCAATATGAATTTATAACTTCTATTGTTTAAAGTAAATCTCTTCAAAAAATGTATACTTTTACAAATATTATTAATTATTTACCTAAATATAACTGCTTTTGTAATTGTATAGCATGTATTTTTGAATAATTTCTCTACACTACCATTGTCTGTAATGCATAATGAAAAATAAATTAATAAAAAAATATATGCTGAACCGTGAATGATATATTTTGTCTAAGTTAAGAGCCAAGTGGTATATGAAAATAAAACTTCTATTAAAAAGAAACAACCTTTATGTGTACCTTTAACTGCTGGAATTGGTTTACATTTGCCTTGTGCAGTACAACACTGTAGGGCACAGAGGTATATTTCAATGCAGTAGCTATATATATATATATATATATATACAAATAAAAATTTATATGCTTTGATTAAAATCAAATGCAGAAAGATGTACACATTTTATATGAACTTTAATATGCTTGCTAGGCATGTAATGGCTCTGACAACTATCATAATGTTTGTTCGTGCAAGATGTACAATGCTTGTTTGATAATTGCTTGAAAAGGCTGTACATAAGTGTATATTTTAATTTATAAGTATGAACTCTTTTCAGTTTCCAAAAGAAGATATTGCTCATCTTCATTTTGAAACAGTTAGCAGTTCAGAAAGAGAGCTACACAAACATGACCATGAAGGTATGATTTTAGCCTAAGTATACTATTTAGATATTTTTATTCCTCTGTGACTCTCTGAAATTCTAGTTAAAAATATTGATTTTTTGATCACTGCTTAGTATTTTGCAATTTGAATCATCATGGCTTGTCAATTGCTCCAATGATAGTGTGTCAGATCATCTAAAGATATTGTGGTCATACTCAAAACAGCCCTCTCTGTTGTGGCACCGCATTACAGATAAATAAACATTACTTATAGAATGAAAATTATTAATTTATTTGTAGTGCAACACTATTGTTTAAATTATATACACTACTCTGTGTGAAAAATATACACCTTTTATTTAGGATACTAACTGTTAACTGCTCATATATTAAAGATAATTTTGTGAAAATTTCTCCTGAAAGCATTATGAAATTTGAAAAGCTTTTTTGAAAACCAGTTTTAACTAGCCAGATATTTTGATTTGTTTTTAAACCTTCTACCATGGCTAATATTATAACTAATGTTCAGAAAAACTTACAGATTAAATGAATGACTTTTGCTTCAAGTTCAGAGCCTTAATTATGAATACAATCAAAAGAAAAAGAACTTTCATGTTGCTGTTTGAAGAAAAATTTCTATGAAATTATTTTTATATGTAAGCTCCATTAAGCAGTTAACAGTTAGCACCCTGATTAAAATGCATATATTTTTCATGCAGAGTGGTGTATGTCATTTAACCTGGATCTGGGCTCTTGAAGAATTGTTATTTCTCTAGATGCTGGTGTAAGAAACTTGATTTTAAATTTGCAAACACCTCTGTGGTTATATACTGAATAATCTGAAGTATGACCACCCCTATGAAAAGTGAATGTAACCTGTTGACCACGTGAGGAGGCGAAGTGCAGAGTTAGTCGACCTACGTAGCATAGATAAGGGGTCAGTGGTTCAGTAGGTAGTAAAATTCCGAGCGTGACGGGTAAAAGGAAGGATTTATTGGACTTTGATAAAAGACAGATTGTGGATGCTAGACGAGCTGGTGCCTCGATTTCTCAAATGGCTGAACTGGTGGGGTGTTCGAGAGCCGCCGTAGTTAAAGTGTAGGACTGGTGTCAGAATGGTCAAATAACGACCCGACGGCAAAACTGCAAAGGTTAGCAAAAGGTTGATGTTAGTGGTGAGCACCGGGTCTGATGACTCATACCGGTGCAGCACTGTTGAAGAGTTGACTACCTAATACAACATATGCCAACCGGAACAATATCTGGCATGACCATGCAACGCACGCTCGCACATATGGGCTATAACAGCAGACGACCCCTACGGCATCCTCTCTAACCAAGGTTCATCGGCGTAAAAGACTCGCCTAGTGCAAAGAGCATGCCAGTTGGATATTAGAAGACTGGAAGGTGTGCTGATCGAATGAGTCACATTATTTACTCCACACCGTAGATGGTCATGTATGGATTTGGCATCAACAACATGAGGCTCTTGATCCATCATACATGGTATCAAAAGTGCAGGCCGGTGGAGCCGGTTGTATGGTGTAGGGCATGTTTCACTGGCAGGAACTTGGACCCCCCCCCCCGGTGCATGTGGAACAACGTATCAGTGGTCTCCGCTATCGTCAACTGCTTGCTGACTGTGTACACCCCGCTATGTTACACTTTTTCCCGAATGCTGATGGTGTCTTCCAGGATGACAATGTGCCGAGCCATCGGGCACATGATGTGCAGGAATGGTTTGAGGAACACAGTTCTGACTTCCAACATATTGATTGGCCTCCGAACTTCGCCGATATCAATCCCATAGACCACTTGTGGGACACTATGGAAAGGCATATCAGGCGTCTGAATACACCAATCACCTCAATACCTGCATTGCTGACTGCATTACACACAGCTTGGTTGGCTATACCTCCCGAGTGCTTTCGACATCTTTTTGAATCAATGCCACGTTGGATAGCTGCTGTACTGAGGGCAAAAGGAGGACTTACGAAATATTAGGTAGGTGGTCATACTTCGGTGATCATTCAGTGTATGTAGTACGATACTTAGGAAATAGTAAAAGTCTGAGAGGTTTTGTTCCCTCGACTTCATTTCCTCAACTTTTCAACACATATGCAAGAGGAACATGGGTCTCACAGTTTATTTTTGTTACCTAGTTTCATCCAGAAATATGCACAGTTTACCTTTTTAACAAATTCTAAAATGTAATAGTTTTTTTGTAAAACTCTTTACAAAAAGCCTATTACAAATGTATTAAAATGGGCCAGAGCTTGACACATTTTGCTACATACAATCTTTATGCAATCCTTTGCCATATTGCACTAAAAAACTTAAAAATACAGAAAAATCTGTTTTACTTGAATTATTCTGTTCAGACTAAAACAGTATGGAGAATAAATAAAATAAAGTTTTTCTAATTTAACATTCATATATTTTTAAAAAACAAGCTTGGAACCTTTTTGATCCTGCATTTTATATATATTACACACTCATATAATTATTCCTCAAAATAGCAGTTCTTCCATCCTTGTAACAAACTGTGATTTCTCAGTCCATTATAAAACAAGGATAGAATTCCAGTTATTTTAATTAGTATTAATATTTATGGGCAGGGCCATATGCCATATATATTGACCGCCCATGTTCAAAGGAAAATTATGCCACCCGAACATTGTAATCCCCCCCAAAAAATAAATAACATTTTATCGATATTAGAATTTATAAATAATATTTACATTTTTTATTTTATTTCCTTATCACGCTTTCTTTACAAGAATTTCTTGAATTTCTTTATTTATATTGTCTTTATTCAAATTATGCTTAGATTCTATATAATTTCGATCTCCCTTGGATTTGGTCGCCCGTGTTCGTCACACATTCGAACACAGGGTTGGCAGGGCCCTGTTTATGGGCATGAAACTTCTTCGAAGCTCTCTTATTTTTAAAGTGAAATAATCAATACTGAGATGGTTGTATGTTTATATGCTTTTTATTTTTATGTTAGTTTCCTGAAAATTCAAAGTATACTCAAGTAAGTCAAAAAACCATCAGCGGTTGATTTTTAACATTTCAGCATTTGATAAAGCATGCCAAAATGCAGTTTATTAAAATGACTTTATTTCCTATGTAAATAATATTACGTCATTCTTAAGCGTAAAACTGTTGGTAGCCTTTTTCCAATAATGCACTTTTATATAAGTAAATAAATGGTGCACTATTGGATAAACAATAGGTAGGAACCTATTGTTTATCCAAATCCAAGGGGGGGCCGAAATGATATAGAACAGAATAATTCAAGTAAAACAGATTTTTCTGTATTTTTAAGTGTTTTATTGCAATATGGCAGAGGGTTGCATAAAGATTGTATGTAGCAAAATGTGTTAAGCTCTGGCCCATTTTACTACATTTGTAATAGCCTTTTTGTAAAGAGTTTTACAAAAAGACTATTACATTTTAGAATTTGTTAAAAAGGTAAACTGTGCATATTTCTGGATGAAACTAGGTAACAAAAATAAACTGTGAGACCCATGTTCCTCTTGCACATGTGTTGAAAAGTTGAGGAAATGAAGTCGAGGGAACAAAACCTCTCAGACTTTTACTATTTCCTATGTATGGTACTCCATACACTGAGTGATCACTGAAGTTTGTTCGTTATTTGGTTTTTAGGAGCATTAGCAACTAAGGCCATATTGCTCCGGGATATGCGGTGGTCATTCCCTGACCTTTCCGCATCCTCCGTATTTGGTGGTGATGGGCTCGAACCCCGGTCTAATCAAGAAGCGTGTGCTACACACTGCTATTCCTTCCCACCTGGCTACGGAGGCACCTGATCACTGAAGTATGACCACCTACCTAATATTTCGTAAGTCCTCCTTTTGACCTCAGTACAGCAGCTATCCGAAGTGGCATTGATTCAAAAAGATGTCGGAAGCACTCAGGAGGTATAGCCAACCAAGCTATGTGTAATGCAGTCAGCAATGCAGGTATGGAGGTGATTGGTATATTCAGACGTAAATTATATTATGTCAGTCTTAAGCATAAAACTGTTGGTATCCATTTTCCAGTAATGCACTTTTATATAAGTAAATAAGTGGTGCACTATTGGATAAACAATAGATAGGAACCAAAATTATTGGAGTTAAACTTATCATGAATCATGATGGGATTGTGATAGACAGACAATACAGATTTACATATGTAGTATGATAAAGCCCTTGTAAATTTTTGTAATAAGGATATAATTCCTTACAATAGGACCTTCTCCAATCATTTTTCCACCTCTACTTGAAGAAGAAGAAGAAGAAGATGATATTACTAAAGGTATTTATTTTATTTATCGCTGTTATAGGCAGATTTAAATCTAGAAAACAATTAATGGATTAAAGTCTAATTCAGAAACTGTTGTATGTTGCATGAACATTATAAATTCATTTATTATTTCGTGTGCACTGTGAGAATTTAATTACACATTTCAATCTTCCCTCCCCTAACTTTAGATGTCAGTTGAATTTGAGTTCTATAGTAAGGAGAAATACAACAGGTTGTTCAAGGTCAATCACTATGCCTATAAACTTGATATTGCTTTTTGCCTTATTGTAGCTTAGCATGTTGTATTAATGGAGTAGTGACTACTTTTCCACAGAGCAGGGATATCTCTCCATATTAAGAGAAATGCCAAAATTGGTAGTGGTCCATTTTTTCCAGAACTACTGTGCATGGACCACTGTCAGCAGGAAGGTTGATTGTTGAATCACCTTTCTTAGGTTCATGGAGTTAGATTGGCAAGGCAGAATTTGCTGCAAATGAAGGCAGGGGCATCAGTGTTGCAGGTATTGTTTGCTATTCCTTTTAGTAACTTCTGGATGCTTTATTTGATACCCATGATGATTTCTGCTATGATTGGATATGTGACAGTGGTGCAGAGTCCCCAGGCTGTAGTGAGTAGGGCTTGCCTTAGGCCTAGGCCAGTGCTTTCCAAAACTGTTTTGATGCATTACGCTATGTATATCACAAAAATAATTCAGTACTCAACCCAGAATTTTGTAATTATTCAACACCTCCCCTTTTTGTTTTTTATTTTTAAGTTGCCAGTAAATTTAGCGGTATGCAACTTTCTTTGTTTTGGGCCAAAAAAAATGTTGGTCTAACTTCGGGTATCCATTATCAAAGTTGGATTTGAAGTGGCAACAAGAATGCAATATCATTTAGTATATTAGGCATGGTAGAAAATAGATTTAAACTTTTTGTCTAATTTGGGAAGTCAATAAACCATTTAAAATTGCTAAATAAACAGGTGTCTAATTTTAAATATTTTTCCGGTACACTTGGAATATTGTAATTATGGCTGGAGGCTATGTCTAAAAAAATATTGAATTTTAGAGAAGGTTCAAAGAAGAGCAATCAGATTAGTAAGGAGCACTAATTGTTGCCTTATGAGGAATGACTAAAAAGGTACTGAATATGCTCAGACATCTTGGGGGGGATCCACTTGAGGAATATAAGGTCCTGGAAGGGACCAATAAAATAAGCGAGGGAAGTGTTTGCTGAGGTATAGTCTCACTGGTGGGAGGGAGAAGAGCAAGGGGTCCATAAATATAAAATCTTAGGGAGCAACAGAAGGCTGGATCTCTTGAAATTAACCTTAGGAGAGCATGTCATAGATCTTTGGAAGAAATTAATTCCCAAGAAAGCTGAAGCAGAGAGAAGTTCAAGATGGTTAAATTCAAAGCAGGAATTGAATGGTTTCTTTTTAGTGTAGAAAAAGTATAAGTGATTGAGGAATTTTTTTATAGTGCCTATTTCCTTATGCCTATCTAATGTATCTTATACTTAATGTAATGTAGCCTATCTAATGTATCTTATACTTAATATAATGTAGCCTATCTAACGTATCTTATACTTAATGTAATGTAGCCTATCTAATGTATCTATAAGATACATTATTGTACCCTGCATGCTTACTTCAAATAATAATGTTTAATTTACAGCTCTTTTTGTAAGAGAGGATTTGTTGTGGATATTCTTCCATTGATGATGGCCAGTGCTGTCACTTGGAGTATTAAAATGCTAATAGTGTTGATATTCAGATCCCTTTTGTGAGTCACATGTATCAAATTCTGGCAAAGTTGGTAGTTCTGCAACAACAGATCTTGTGCCTGCATGCTGGTAAAACTCTTAGCCCTGAGTATATCCCTCATGTTCAAAGTCTAAAAATACTGTCTGGTTCTTTGGAGAAACCACTAATTTGTGAACCAACCTAAGCAGGGGATTAAGGTGTAACACCCACACTGAGTGATAGCTGACCTTCTGTGAAACTAGACAGTACTAATTGATAGATGACTTTCCTCACCTGTTTCAGTGCCACCACTTTGCTTAACCACTTGCCTCACTTTCCTCTATACAGTATGAACCAACATCATGATAAAAAATGAGCTGCCCACATGTGGTAAAGGCATGGCTAAAATTAGGTGCACCACACATTTCAATGTCTTGGTTTTATTTTGAATGCAAATGTTCAATAAACTATGGCAGTATTATGTGATTGGCTTGTAAGATTTCACTTTTTCTATAATCATAATTTGTCTACTGTACACTAGATGACTCTACTTTCATTAATTCAATAATGTCAACATGTACTTTATGTGTGAATGCATAAATTAAGATTTCTTTGACTAGTGTTGGGATGTTTGCTTTGTCATTTTATTATTACTAAATATAGCAACAAAAAAAAGCTCTTAGCTATTTAGTTTGACAAGAAGAATATATCTTCTTATTAGTAAATTTTTTAATAAAATAAAATCAGTAATCCTTCATTTCAAATTTTTTTTTTGCAATTATGTTGGGAATACAGATTCAGAATTGCCCTATTCAGCTGTACATGGTTTTAATACCAACCATTCTGTTAGTGATGTCATACTTAGCAGGGAGAACGTGGAAACAAAAGTTGGTGGACTAAAGGTAAGAAAACTGCAGAAATATGGAAATTAAAGTACTCTTAACCTTATTGTATTTAATATTTCTTAGTTAATCTATTTTTTGTTATAATTGTAGCATTGTATTGGTACTTTTGCTGTAAATCATAGTGTTGTGCTGGTGCTTTTGCTATAAATTGTAGTATTGTAATAGTTTCCTTCTTGGTACTGTTTTGTGTTTGAATTACACAATTAATTTTTGTCACATTTTTATATATGAAGTTAGCACACATGTTCTTATTGTTTATTAATCATATGGTACACCTAAAAATTACTTTCTGAATGAAAATGAAAAATTGTGCTTATAGTGACCATCTGCTTAAAGTGACCACTTTTGAGCAGTCCATGAATGGTCACTTAAGCAGTTTTTACTGCATCTTGAATGAAGTCTGAATGTGATAACATTATCAAATAGTATTGACCACTAGGATATTACTAAATTCTTCTATAAAATTTTGGCAATTAAGCATATAGAATAATGACTCTAAAAGCACCAGAGAGTGCCATTACAATAAACTGCTTTTAACGCAGAACAGCCACCATTTTTTTCTGCATTCATCTTTTTGTATGTGCATCATACAACTAAACATTATTATAGTTAAATCAATCAACTTGAAGAAGAAGAGAATACAGCAGAGCCAGTGGAAGCAGTAACTAACTAAATTTAAGAAGTTTTAATACGACAAGTAGCTTTCGGAGTAATGAACTCCTTCTCCAGCAAGTATATACAGAAATGCAAACATGACATAAATCATTAGAAATGGAATAAATCATACTAAATATGCTGTATGTGATCAGATCTTCTTCTAAACTATGGAAACCAGTGCCATAGGCCCATTCTCTTTCAATAAACTTGAGATAGTGGAATGTGCTAGCTTGGAAGTTGAACTTCCAAGTTAGATGTTATGTTGTTTATCTGGCTAAAGAATTATTTATTGAATTTTGTATTCTTAGAAAAATAACTAATTACTTATCATTAGCCCTAATAATTATTAGCATTAGCATTAGTAGAGGCATATGATGCAAGAAAGCAAGCTTATGCAGCATCAGCCAAAAAAAAAAAAAAAAACCACTCCCATTTCACCCCTCCGTTCGTTTTAAATACCTGTCCAGCTGTGCCTTAAATTTATTTAGGCTATCAACTTCCACAACAAGGGATGGAAGTCTGTTCCACCAACCAACTACCTGCTGGCTAAAGGCAAATTTCCGCACATCTATCCTACATCTGTCTTTCCTCAATTTTAATTTATATCCTCTCAGGTGATTATTCTGAGCATGAGGAAGAATCCCATCGGCATTGAGCATACTCAAACCATTCAAGGCTTTATACACCTCTATCAGATCACCTCGCCGGTGCCTAGTCTCCAGACACTGTAATTTGCAAAACTTAAGCCTTTCTTTGTAAGAGCAACCCTTTGTTCTGAACTTAAATTACTGAACTTAAATTGATACCCACCGATATTTTCGGTTCTATAGGTTGTGCCATTTTGATGTGAATGCATTTAAGTGTTGCACTTCTTATAGAGTTAGTATGAAGGCAAGTAGCACATGTGTTTGATAGTAATCTGCAGTAATGTTTTGAATGTTTGCTAGTGTGTGGTATGGGTTGCAACAAAATATGAAGCGATAAGCACTCTTGCTTTTTTTATGTTGTCTAAGAAGTGTACCACTTAAGGGAAGCTCACATAGGATTTGACAAAAGAAAACCTCATACTGTTATTACATCCTTTTCTTTGAGAAGTAGGCCACATTTCCTTTGGTTAATCAAGCTAAAAAAATTAGAATATTATTGGGAATAGGGAATTTTATAAAATTAGTGTATAATTTTCATATCTTCTAACAGAAAAGTAATCAGGTTTTTTTTGTTATGCATAAAAGTGTTTTTTCTTGTTTTCCCAGATAACAATTATATCTTTTAATATTCAATATTAGAATAATTCTGGAAATGCTTACATATCACACATATCTCATCACACAATGCTCACATATCAGTATTGCATATGGGTAGCAGTAACCCCGGAGTAACTTATCAACTGTGGGGTACTACACTCAAGTTGGTAGAGAATGAAAAGGATCTGGGGTAATTGTGCAGTCAGATATGAAGTTTTCGGAGCAGTGCAGATAGTCTGCAGAGTAGCTCATGGTGTCTTGTCACTGATATACAGGAATTTTTCTAGCAGGGATAAGAAGGTGATTATCCTCTTGTATAAGGCAATGGTCAGGCCACACCTTGAGTACTGTATACAGGTCTGGAAGCCTCATTTTAGGAAGGATGTAGAGCTGCTGGAACGAGTACAGAGAAGGGCAACAAGATTAGTGAGTGGAACAAATGGTTGCTCTTATGAAGAAAGGCTTAAGATTTGCAAATTACAGTGTCTGGTGACTAGGCACCTGTGAGGGGATCTGATTGAGGTGTATAAGGCCTTGAATGGTTTGAGCAAGCTCAATGCTGATGGAATTTTGCCTCTTGCCCAGATTAATTGCCTGAGGGGACATAAATTCAAATTGAGGAAAGACAATTGTAGAATAGATGTGCGGAAGTTTGCCTTTAGCCAGCATGTGGTTGATTACTGGAACAAACTTCCATCTGTTGTTGTAGAAATTGACAGCTTAAATAAATTCAAGGCAGAACTAGACAAATATTTGGAGCAAATGGATGGGTGAAATGGGAAGGTTTTTTTTTTTTTTTTTTTTGGCTGATGCTGTATAAGCTTGCTTTCTGGCATCATATGCCTCTACTAATGCTAATATCAGGTTAATTTTTTACTAATTTCAGGAGGAACTTGAAGCACCATTAGATGACAGTCTCTTTCATGGTCACCATAATCTTAAAGGGGATAAGGGCGAACCAGGTTTCCCAGGAATGCCAGGGATTCAAGGACCAAAAGGCGAAAAGGCAAGTTTTTTGTTTTGATTTATAATGTTATTTCATTTAGACAGATAATAACTCGGGAATTTCTTTTCACTGATGCAGCATAAGCCTCAGGCTTCCATGCATCGTATGGCTAATAATAATAATAATAATAATATATTGTAGTTTTAAAATGAAGTCCTTCCTTTAAAATGAAGTCCTTCCACCACAAGAACAAAATGCACAGCACAAGGGATAGTATAAATCAGTGGCAAGCAAATTTTTAGCAAACTTTGACCTGCAATTAATCCAGTAACTGAAAATTTTAAATATAAACTCAGATATATAATATTCACAAAAAATTTAAAAATCAACAATGTGACTTTCTGTAAAGAAATAAATTTCTTTCTTTTTTGTGTGTGCATGCAGATGTGGAAAGTAAAAAATATAAGAGAGTTTAAAGCAGTGCTGAGTGACTAGTGCCCTCCAGGCTTTGTGTAACTATTAAGGGCTGTAGAAGACAATTCTAATTTTATGTAGGGATAATTTTTTAAAAATAAAATTATAAATATTGAGGACTTAAATTGAAAAAATATTAATTAATCAAATAGGGTATATAATTAAAAGGTGTAATTTAAAAAAAACCCAGAAAAAGTATAAGTTGAAACATTTTGAGAAAAACGAAGTTCTAGACACTCAGAGTGTATATAATGCTAAACTAGAATCACATTTCAAATTTTAACTCATTTTGGATTTCTAGATGATAAATTGACCGTATGCAGTCTGTGAGACCCCATGAAGAGCTCATTGTAGCCTGTTAGCAAGAAAAGGTTGCTCACCACTGGTCCAAGTTGTAATTGTATGCAACTGTTCAGACCTTATTGTTAAGAATAGTCTTTAATTAATGTGGCCTTCATGGGTGGCAAGTGGATAGTGCTATTACTACTCTCACGCAGTGTGAGAGTAGTAATAACACTATTCGCTTGTAAAGAGTTTTGAAATACTTTCTTTCAGGACACAGGAACTTTTATTAGCTTTGTCACACTGTCATTGAATTAGGCAGTCTGTACCAAGGCAGTATGTGGATTTTTTTCCTTCAGAACAACCTAGTTGAATACATGCAATTACAGACGTGACCTACTAATGTGTCATGGCCTTAATTAAACTCTAGAACAGTGTTTCTGAAACATTTTTTAAACTCTCTTCTCACTAAGATCATACTTTTAACAGTCATATCCCACTCAGATCATTATTACTAATGGGCACACCCCTATTAAAATCATTACTACTTGTATTTCTGCTAATGGTAATTTTTCACTCACACACACAAAATTATAAGATAAGATGTGAAAGATGTCAAGAGTATCCACATGCTGGTCCAAGAATTTTCAGCTCCAACAAACGGATAAGTTTTTGAAGAATTTTGCCATTTTATTGATCTAATTGTCATATTAAGTTGTACTCTATAAGTAGCTTTATAGTCACACTTGTTATTTTATTTTTTTAATTTAGCTAAAAATTTTCTGGATTACTGCTTAATATACGTGGAACCTTTGTATCATTTGAATCTTGCTGCCATTGTTATAGTTATACAGTGAGTAGCAGGGGAATTCAAATTTTTTAATTGTGCTAAATAAAGTTCTATAGTTAGAATATAGTTCTAATAAAGTTCTAAAGTTCGAATCTCTTAGGTTAGCACTAGTTGGATAATTTTATTATATATTATAATTAACTTATAACTTTCAAGTGTAACGGTATAGCCTAATACATATAACACAAACTTTGTAGCATGGTCGTATTATTGCTGCATAACTAGTGTATCAATAAGCAAATTTGAATTTTAATTATATATAATTAATAACATAAACTTCATAGCATAACTGGTGAATAGTTTATTACAAAATTAGGTATATTTGTTTAATGTAGTATTTTTAATTATACTGAATTTGAATGAAAATCATGCCTCAGACCAGAGCAGCAAAGCAAACAGCTCAAGCTAGTGGGCTGCTGTAGATCTGGGGAGAACTGAGAGAGGCAGTTATCCTCCAAATCATGGCCTTATGAGATGTATAACTTGTTTGATGCTGACAGAGCTATCAGGAATGGGACATAATATTGCCAAGGGGGGGGATGTCTATGTATGTGTGTGCCTGGTGTAAGGAATGTGAGAATATTATGTGCTAATTCAGCACTGTTATGGGCCTTTATGACAGCTTGAAGAACTGGATGCCCTCAAAGGAATTAAATTGGGGGTCCATTAAGTCCTCAGCTGCCCACATCAATGCCAGAGCTTGCACTTAAATCATCAGGTAACACAATGGCAATCCCCGAGGCAGAATGTGCTGGTACCACAGGAGCTAGTTGTTGTAAGTGACTCAGTTGTCAGGGAAATGGGAAATATATTGTGCAAAAAGGATAGATGGAACAGGCCTAGGGTATGTTTGCCAGGGGCAAAAGTTGATGACATTGTAGAGCTTATATCATCTTTTAAGGGCACAAAATGGTGATATTGTTGTACACATTTCACTAATGACATTAAGAGATCTGAAGACCATACTTAACAAGTACAGGGTAATGTTGAAAAAAGTTGTGAGTTAGGATTAAATTTGAAAGTGTCTGCAATTCTACCCAGACATGACAGGAGTAAATATATGATGAGAGCCTTGTAAATCAATTCGACCTTGGAGAGATTGCACAAGGCTCACAGGATAGAATTTTTCTCAGCATGGCCTGTGCTTTTAAACAGGAGAGACTGCTTCTACAGGGAGGAATACACTTAAATATAAAGGGTGCAAGAATGTTTGCTGATGCTATTGAGGCAGTGTTAGATATGACTGATATCTTGGGGGATACACAGACTAATAGATTAACAATACCAGCAGGCAGAGTGGAAAGTTATTCTTGCACTACTTCTATTGGAATGAGCAGCAGCCTGGAAAGCAAGGTGCCAGGGATTTCAAGTACTGCAGGGAGTCATCATGGAACAAATAAATACATGGGGGCTGTGTTAGGGTAACTAAGAGTACGAACAGGTGCATGTATAATTGCATATACACTACTGCTAGGAGCATAGTAAATAAATTTAATAAATTTTGAAGTGCTAGTAAAGACATGAAATGCAGACATTGGGCTATCAGAGACATTGTGTCACTCAGATGTAAAAAATGCAGAATTTGAATATGGGGGTATAATGTGTACAAAACGTCAAAATGTGTTTGTTTCATGGCATTCTCCAGATTTCTCCCTGTTAACTGCTGTAGCATCTGTATGAGGCATGTGCCAATGCCAGAAGAGTGGTAAGTGTGGGTACATAGGGTGGTGTATTTGTTCTGTTGAGTGTTGTTTGCTGGCTCCGGGCATCTTTACAGGCATGGGGCATAGAACGAGTGGCAAAGGTAAAGAAAGCCAATATGAGAATAATGAGAAACATCAGATAACTTATGTGTAAAATTAGTTTCCCGATACGGCACTCTAGCACTGCTCGCTTGGTAAACAGATGGTAGGTGTTATCGGTCTGGAGCAAAGTCGAGAACGATATATTGATTGACAGGTGGGCATGGCAAACAATGTGCTGATTGGTGCGCGAACACAACACATGATAACATTAGTTTAGTATCCCGTAACTCAGAAGCACTAATGGTAACTTGCTCTAATCGCCACTTTTCATAATGGTAAAAAAAGGTCAGGGTATTTTTTGAATCCCATGGGAGCTTGAACCCCTCCCGAAATGGAGGGGGTAACCTAACCTTTTTTCTTTAGAATCATGGTTGGACTAGCACAGAAATTGTTTATTAACAAAATATCAATTTTTTATTACTGTACTTTTATTTTTTAAGATGCTCATGCTGATACACACGCATCATAACATCAATCAACACCTCAATAGCTATTCGCTAAATATATATTTATATATATATAAAAATAATCTTTCTTTATTTTCCTATTATTTCCTAACCTAACGTTTAAGGTTAGGTCACGAAATAAAGGAAACTTTTTCTATTATTTCCTAACCTACCATTTAAGGTCAGGTTATGAAATATAATGAAAAATAGAGAAACTTTTTTCTTTTTTCGTAACCAAACCTAAATCAACAATATAGTAAAAACACTCATGAACTCCAAAAATCTGCTTTTAATAATGATAAAAAAACATAATGGAGAACATAAAAATGAACGGAACGAAACTTTTATTAATTTAGTTTTCATCAACCAACATTGTATTTTCCTTACAAATTTCTTCCATCTTGAAAAGATTCATCGCTACTATTACCTGTTTACCGTTCATCACAAAACTATTATGCACCGTTCTTTACTTATAAATACACATTATAATGCCAACCAATGACTACACAGTAGCTTGTCGTCCGTCACGCCCACCACCAATCAGTGTTTGCCACGCCTATCTGTCAATCAATATATCCTACTCGATTTCGGCTCCAGACTGATAACACCTACTGTCTGTTTACCGAGCGAGCAGCGCTAGAGTCCGGTGTCAGAAAACAAATTTTCCACGTAAGTTATCCGACTTTTCTCATCGTTCTCGTGTTGGCTTTCTTTACCTTAGCCGAATGAGTTTGTTAACTGCCCCCTGCCTCCCGTTCCTTGACACACGGAGGCATGCTAGGGTCCACACTGCAATGGCAGTACACCCAGGAAGAGGTTCCTCCAGTGAGGAGTCTCCCCCCACAAAAAGAAGAAAAAGAGAAAGTAAAAGGAAGGTCGTATGTTGGTAGGAGAAATCAGGTTTCGGGGAGGGAGGGGAAAGTTTTAGGCAGTAGGGGATGGAAGAGAGAGGCATCTCTTGAGAAAAGTAGAGTTAGTACAGTGGAACCTTTTGGTTCCGATCAGGATTCTTCAACTTGGCATCATGCTTTGGTCTTTGTCATTGTTGGTTAGTGTCTAAATTGGTGTTCATCTGTGTCCAGGTTCTGTTTACAGCAGTAAGGATTCTTTGCCTGATTTTGAAGAGTCCATCCACAAAGTCAGCAAACGAGGTGAATCTTTGAGGAGTCAAGATGAGATTTTTGACATTTTCTTGATCATATACTTCAGTGATTATTTGTAGTTGGGCTCTTAGGTTGTGATAAATATGGCATTGGAAGATTAGGTGATTGACTATCTTTGGTGATCTGCAGGGGCAGAGAGGTGAGTCTGTTAGTCCAAGAGAGTATAACTTTGAGATTATGCTGCCATGTCCAGTCAGCAAAAATGATAGGTGAAGTCCACGCCTGAACCATGTAGTTTGTTTGTTTCTCAAATACTTTAGCTTCTGGTAGAAATTTATATATGGTTCTTACTAGTGTCGAGCCAGTCCACTCCCTTTTCCACTCATCCATCATTTCTTAGATTATTCTCTTGTTGTCTTCTTTTGTTGACATGTTCAGGTTTATTGTGTAGTCTCTGTTGTGAGGAGGCTCTTCCTTCTGTAGTATTGAAGATGGTGGACGGCTACTTCATGTTGGATTGGTAGCTTGCTGCAGATGACCTGGAGTGCAACTGTGGACACTGTTCTGCAGGCTCTTGAGATTGCAACTGGGAAAAGGTGCAGTGTGTACTAGAGCTTACAATACCAGGATCCCGGTCATTTTTTTCCGGTATTTCAATACCGGAAAAAAATGACAAAAAAAATATATATAAAAAAAATAATTGTTTATAATTTAATCACATAAAGGTTATAAAATCACCTTTATGTGATTATGATGTCGTTATCTCTACTAGCAAATGTTCGATAAATCATCAATTCTTGGACAACTTCATGTCTGACCATATCGTAACTCCTAAGTCCCGTTTCTCCACTACTGCCTTTAGTTCAACTCCAACAAGTGTATAAGTTATTTTGGGGTTGCTATTCCCCAGGTGTAAGACCTTGCATTTTGCTGAATTAAAGCATAGCTGCCACTTTTCTGACCATCCTGGAAGTCTATCTAGATCACTCTGAAGAAGCTCTGCTTGGTGGCGATCATTAACTACTCTACTGATCTTTACATCATCTGCAAGTTTAGACCTCACGCCCTCCATCCCTTCATAGATGTCATTTAAGATAATCAAAAACAACAGTGGTTCCAATACTGATCCTTGGGGAACCCCACTACTTACATTAACCCAATCTGAGAAATAACCATTTATCACAACCCTCTGCCTCCTGCCCTGAAGCCATCCAGCTATCCATGTAAGGATTTTCCCTTTGATTCCAACCTGTTCCAGCTTATAAAGTAACTACTCATGTGTGGGACTGAGTCAAATTCTTTGCTGAAATCCAAATAAACAATGTTGAAATTATTCCCTAAATCCAGCTCACGAGTGACCTGTCAAAATGCCTAACCAGATTTGTTAAACATAATTTTACAAAACCATGCTGAGTATCCTACAGAATTCCATTTCCATCTAAATGATCTTGAATTCCACCCTTGATCATTGCCTCCATGATTTTCCCTACTACCGAAGTTAGACTGGCCAGTCAGTAATTTCCCGTTACACTCCTAGAACCGCCTTTATGTTCCAATTTACACCACTCCAAGAATCTCTCCTGAGTCCAGTGATGCTCTCATAACTAACCATCCGTTGTTCATGATGTGAGTGCATCGAACCTTAATGGTTCGATGCACTCACTTCTCATTAAATAATCATTTGAAATTTCAACATCATTAATCACATTTTTTTCAACTTCACTTCTATAATATCTCATTGACACAAAGGGTTTTTTTTAATGTAAATATTGATGCAAAGTAACTGTTGAGTTCATCTGCAACTTCAGCTATGTTATCTAATACTATCCCAAGTCCATTACATAAGGGTCCAATCTAATTTATTCCTTCTGTTCTTTGCATTTATATATGTGAAGAATTCCTTAACTGCACTCTTTGCTCTCTCCCAGACTCAATAAAGATACTATAGTGAAAATTATACTTTGCTGAATAAAACGTCTTTCTCCTTCAGAAAATGATGAACATAATTCAACCATGGAAGACCAACATGGAACAGAACCTCAGTGTTCCACAAAATCTTTCCAAAATAAGAAATTGCCTGACTCCAATGAGATTTTAAAAGATGAACTTGAGTCGGAAATTAATGAGATACTTTTAACTATTGTGGCTAAAATAATTCAAAGCCAGAAAATATGGACTGAGATCGTACATGATTATCTCAGTACAATAGTACCAGAATAGAATCTGAAAGGGCATTTTCTGCTGCTAATCAAATATTGTACGTACCAAAATTAGATCCATTTTAAACGATCATACTATTGATTGCTTATGTTTCTTAAGAGCTCACTTTATTCAGACAGGTAGTGTGGATGCTTAAACATAACTAAACTTTGCTGGTAACAATATGTTTTTTTGGTTTTTAGAATAACTGTATTTTAATGATTTTTTTCAGAATATTTATTATTGCAATAAAAGTTTATTTCAAACATGAATTCAAGTAATTACAGTACTTGTTTTTTTTTTATTTACTTTATTGCACCTAACTGTCATCAAAATTTATTGATAAAAACGTTTGTTTTTGGAATACAAGTATCCCGGTTTCATAAATTAAAAATACCGAAATACCGGTATTAAGATTTTGACCAGTACTGTAAGCCCTAGCGTGTACAGAATGGACAGAAAGGAATGGGGGAGGGTTATGCTATTAGTTAAGAAGTACATAAAATCTAAGGCAGTGCATCCAGTTGATATGGGTGACCAGTGGAAAACAACAAAGGCTCCTTTACGTATGTAAACACTAGAAGGAAGGGGATGAATCAAATTGGTCCACTCCAGCAATTCCCAACTGGTGGTTCACGAATCTCCAATGGTTCGCAAAAGTGTTAAAGGGGGTTTGCACAAAAAATTCAGTAACGGCGTCTGCTTAGATTTACTTAGGTATATTATTGTAAACTACAAAATATAACTAATAATACACAATAAAGTGAATCAAAATTAAATAAAAAGTAAAGAAAAGTAATGTATAGGTACTTTTCTTTTTTTAAGAACATATAGTACTTAGTACCATGCATGGATTGAGGGTTGAAAAGATGAAAGAAGATGCTTGTTGACATTAGAATTGAACTTTTTTAGATTGTAATTTTCAGGAAATACGTATGAAGGAAGGTTGTTCCAGAAAACAGAAGTTGAATGGATAAATGAGTAAGAAGAAAAGGTTTTGTGAGTTTCAACTTGGACAGTAAAAGGATGTTGACTGGTTGCAGCACGTGTTCGGACTTCTTTGAAAGAGAGAGAGAGAGAGAGAGAGAGAGAGAGAGAGAGAGAGAGAGAGAGAGAGTGGGAATTATAGAAGCCAATTCAGAAGAACAGTGCCTGTGCAAGTATCTATAGAAAAGGCATGCAGCAGAAACAGAAATTTGTGTCTATGAGACAGAGTGGAAAGACTCTGTTATAGATGAGACATTAATTAACCTAACTGCCCTCTTTTGAATGGAATCTAGAAGCCTGAGAGAGGTTTGGGGGGTACCACCCCAGATGTGGGAACAATATTCCATGGTAGGCCAGATTTGCGATTTCTACAGAGTCAACAACTTTTTGGAAGAAAAGTAATGCCGAGAACAGAAGAGAAAACCCAGTTTTTTAGATGCAGAGAATGCAATATTTGTAATGTGCTTTATGCCCAGAGAGTAATAGTATGCTCAGGGTAATCCCCAAGATCTTGCCTAGAAATCGGAGCATCATCGGAGATAAGCATAGGAGCAGAAGAATCCTTTTTGAGAGATATAAGATAGGACTGAGTTTTAGAAGGATTGAAATTAAGTTATCTTTCTCCCATGGGAAGTTGAAACTGTTTCAGCAGGGCAAGGTTTCTCAAACTGGAAGGTGAAATGCAATATGCTATAGTCAGCAAAACTATGGATAGGATTTCCGGTCAATGGAAGAAGGTCATTAATATATACAAGAGGAAAAGAGTGGGAGAAAGAACTGAACATTGGAGAACACCAGCATTAATGGAGAAGTTAGAAGACAGAGAGCCATCTGCCATCATCCACAGTGAGCAGTCAGAGAGAAAACTGGATACCCAATTACAAAGAACAGTGGCAAACCAAAGGATGGAATTTTATTTAGAAGGCCTTTATGCCAAACACGATCAAAAGCTATTGAAAAGTCAAGTGCAATGGCTTGAGTTTCACCAAATTTTTCCATTAAATTTGTCTATAGATGTATAACACACACTGCCCTACCATTAATATTCGGACACCAGCCTTTGGACAAAAAAAGAGCTTTTATTGTGTCATTTAATATTTTGTGCTGAAGCCTTTTGCTTTTATGACGGCCTTCAATCTTCATGGAATACTCTCAACCAGCATTTTATAAATGTCAGGTAATATGTTCCTCCACTTGGCCTTTAACGCAGCCACCAGTTCAGCCTTGTTCTCTGGGCGATCTTGACGTGCACATACCTGACAATCCAATACATCCCAAAGATGCTTGATAGGGTTCAGATCAAGACTCTTGGCTGGCCAATTCAACTTTTCCACACCCATTTCTCAAACCACTCTGTTATGACTCGAACAGTATGGCATGGCACGTTGTCTTGCTGATACAGGCCTTCCCAGAAGTATTGCCATAATATTGGAAGTGCATAATTGCCCGCAGCATTCATAGTTTTGTCGATAACGACTAATGGACCCAAGCCAAACCATGAAAGGAGCCCCATACCATCACACTGACTCCACCAAACTTCATTGTAGAGAGGATACAATCAAGAAGGAAGTGTTCCCTGGCATTCGCCACACCCAGGAATGGCTATCAGACTAGTAGAATGCGAACCTTGACTCGTCTGTCTATAGAACTGTTTTCCACTGCTCTGCAGTCCAGGATTTGCACTCCTTACACCATGTTAATCGGTGTCTAGCATTTGATGAGGCGACCAATTCTGTTGAAATATTGAGGTAATTCTGTTGAACGTGTATTCTTGCATGCCTACTTTTGCAATTGTCTGTTTGAAGCCCAGTGTGCATATTTATAGCAGGTTCTGTGATGTGTTGCATGCATAGGACCTGCTTCCCCATCCATGGAGGGGTGTCCAGATATTAATGGTAAGGCAGTGTAAGACAGAATATCACCAGTGGAATGACACTGATGGAATTTATACTGGTAATCGTTGATCAGATGAAAGATTTCCAGATAGTTTAAGAGTTGGTGGTTAAATGATTTCTCCATTACTTAAGAAAGAGTAGAAGTAATCGCAATGGAACAATAATTGGATGGAAGGGATTTGTCACCCTTTTTAGGAACTGGCTGGATATGAGCAAATTTCCAAGAAGGAAAAACACTTTTGGAATAAGAAAGTGAAAAAAGACAACAAAAAACAAGAGTAGGTTCAGGGGCCCAGGTTTTGAGAACAAATGGAGAAATGCCATCAGGACCTGGAGCTTTCTTATCATCAGATTCATCCAAAATCATTCTGATATCCTTTTGACGGAAGACCACAGGAGGCATTGAATGGAGTGTACTGGGTTTGAGGTGATTTACCAGGATCATCAATACATGAGTTGGAAGGAAAATAGGATGCTAGCAGGTCAGCTTTATCTTTAGCTGATGTGGCAACAGAACTATCTGGTTTTGACAGAGGTGGGAACAGAGATGCGCAAAAATTGTGGCCAATAGGTTTGGCAAGAGACCAGAATGCTCGGCTACTATTTGGACAAGAAGCAAGTTTTCTACTCTGAGCCTGTTCGAAATCTAGTTTGGACTGAATAATCACTGCAATAATACTTAATAATAATTTTTATTATTATGCAATATTGCTTATAAAAATGTAGTACTGGAAATATTTTATATTAAAAATTCAGAAAAATTATATGATTTCAGAGAGTATAGGCTTAGTGTTTCACATTAAAAATATTATGTTGAAAATGGTTCATGATAAAAATATTACGTTGAAAGGGGTTCGCAAGTAAAAAAAGGTTGGGAACTGTTGGTCCACTCGATATTGATTTTTTGGCTGTTGATGATCCTACTCAGATGCTGAGAAACTGAATGAGTATTTTGCATCTACATTCACACATGAAGAATTCTTTAGGGAAGGGGATGCCAAAAATTTATCAAGCTCTAACAGGGAGCTAAATGGTTTTGTAATAACTGAGAGGAAAGTGGAAGAGAAATTGTTGGAGTTAAACATAAGAAAGGCAGGTAATTTAGGAAATAAATTCTGTTTGTGAAAATAAAGAATGTTGTGATGTTTTCATTAACTTGCTCAATGCAGTGTGTAAGCTGAAAGATGGTTTTCATTTGTGAATATATTCTGATTGGGTGAGAATATGCTTTCTTCACAGCTGTGAAGGTAATTATGTAAAGGTAACTGTTATGTATATACAGTGGCATAGCCAAGATTTTTTGTCAGCAGGTATATTTACAAAAAAAGGTGCCAATTGAAAAAAAAAAAAAAAAAAAAAAAAGATGCCATTTGCTTTCTAAAAAAGGGCCACAATACCAGATTTCAGCGTCAGGGGTACAGTGTACCTGCTGACCCTACCATGGCTACACCACTGTGTATATACTTATGTATTGTACTATTAACAGTACAATACATAACTATGTATTGTATTGTTAAATGAAAATCTTTTTTTTTTTTTTTTGCAACCCAAAATTTTTTAGGGAAAGAATTTGGTTTTCAAATTCTGTCATCTTAACTTATTAAGTGTAATATTAAGTTAATTAAATTTGTACTATTTTTATTCATAATAGGGTGAATGCATTTTTAGTTTACCAGCAAATCCTGGATTAGAACGTGGATTCCGAATTCATTCTGAATCTTTGAGTGCTGGAAGTGATGATGTGTGGAATTCCCAGGGTTTAGGATCTGGAGAAGCAGAAATTGTAAGAAATTCACTAATACAGTGGTTCCCAAACTGTGCACCACAGAAAATTCACAGGGGTGCAGTGGGATACTTTAAATTTTTGCGGGACACACAGTGATACTCAACATCTGTTGGACACTGCACAAACTACTAGCTCGAAGTAGTTCACAGTTTTAACATTATCACAGTTTCAACATTACTTATTAAGTTGTTTGGATCTAACTACTTAATAAACGGAACTGTTAGGTATTTCTTTTGGCCTGGGGCACCATTAAAAAATTACAGAGCCACTAAGGGTGCCGTGAACCAAGAAAGTTTGGGAATCTCTGCACTAATAGATATATATTTATAACATGTTAAGAAGTTAAAATACATACATTTTACATAATGATTAATATTGTCTAAAGATTTTGTTTACTCTACTAATTTTATGTGATTTTATCATTTTTTCACATTCTTATTTGCTTCTCACTTGATTTATGTTTAATAATTTATCTTATTACAAACCCTCGTATTACAAACATGATACGAATGCTCTGACTATTCTGCATCCTATCGCTATTTTCACCTTCTTTTGACCATCTTTTTTCACCCTTGTATTACAAACATGATACGAATGCTCCAACCATTTTGCATCCTATCGCTATTTTTGCCTTCTTTTGGCCATCTTTTTCTCCCCTTCCCCACCCCAAGAATTTTACCATTCCCTATACCATTTGCTTGTCCACACTTTTTGATCAAATTTCTCTGCTGTATATTTGAATTTTTACATTTTTTAACCACATTAATTTAATTACTTTTTACCCCTTCCGCATGGTACAAGCATTTGTATTATATTTCACATTACACTTTTGTAAATTTGTATTAAATTTAAAAATTACATTATTAACTTAATTTTTACACTGCGTAGGGACTACCTTGTCTGTTAGTATTATGATAAAGGCCGCATATTTGCTCCCACCCTTTTTCTAATACTATAGACAAGTTTGGAAACAGTGCCTGATACATGGTCAGGAGTAGTTCCCTGATGAAATTCCTGGCTATGTATCATATTTTCATTTACTGTATTCAGATTTTGCATATTTGCCATCCCTTGATTCGACCTCTTGCTAAAATTTACCTTCCATATCTGAATACTGCGTCATTTATTATTTTTTATTTATTTGTATAAACTTATTTTTGTATATTGTTTGCTTCCTCAGTCCCAGTTAATTTTTGTACTAGGTTTTTTAAATTCTTTCACTTTTTCATCACCACTTCACTTCCAATTTCTATTAACCCTTAAACTTCTCTTAGTTCAAGCACGTTGTGTAATTTTCATTTCCATTTTCACAGACACTTTATTCACGTTACAAACCACACATTATTTATATCCTTTTGCTTCCTTTACTGCTGCATGGTGCATTTTGGAGCATTAGACATATGATAACTTTTGTTATTTTCCTTTTTCTGCTTATTTTGCTTTTTTTTTTTTTTTTTTATGTAAACCCCAAACACGAGAGGTATTAGAACATATAGTACTTAGTACCTGCTTGTGTTGGAGGTTGAAAAGATGAAAGAAGATATTTGTTGACATTGGACTTGAACTTCTGTAGACTGTAATTTCCAGGAAATACATATGAAGGAAGGTTGTTCCAGAAAACGGCAGTTGAATGAATAAACTAGGAAGATGAAAGGTTGGTTCTGTGAGTTTGAAGTTGGACAATAAATGAATGTTGGCTGGTGGCAACACGTGTTTGGACTGTTTTGAAAGAGAGAGCTTGAATTATAGAAGCCAATTCAGAAGAACAGTGCCCATGGAAGTATCTGTAGAAGAGGAATGCAGCAGAAACAGTACGTCTACGAGACAGCGAGTGTAGAGACTCTGTTAGAGATGAATCATCAATTAACCTAACTGCCCTCTTCTGAATGGAATCAAGAAGCCTGAGAGAGGTTTTGGGGGCACCACCCAGGATGTGGGAACAATATTCCATGGCAGGGTGGATTTGCGATTTATACAGAGTGAGCAGCTGTTTGGAAGAAAAGTAATGCTGAGAGCGAAAGAGAAAACCAAGTTTTTTAGATGTAGAGGAAGCAATATTTGTAATCCCCAAAGGAGATATATCGTTTTGCCTAGAAATCGGAGTGTCACTAAAGATAAGCATAGGAGCAGAAGAATCCTTTTTGCGAGATATAAGACAAACTGAGTTTTAGAAGGGTTGAAATCAACTAAGTTGTCTTTGCCCCACTGGAGAATTACCTGAAGATCAGCATTTAAGGAATTGGTAGCAGACTTTCAAGAAGTTGAAGCTGATTGAACAGGGCAAGGTTTCTCAAAATGGAAAGTGGAATGCAATGTGCTGTATCATCGGCAAAACTATGGATAGGATTTCCAGTCAATGGAAGAAGGTTATTAATATACAAGTGGAAAAGAGTGGGGGAAACAACTGAACCTTGGGGGACACCGGCATTAGTGGAGAAGTTAGAAGACAGAGAGCCATCTACTATCATCCTCAGTGAGCGATCAGAGAGAAAACTGGATAACCAATTACTAAAAACAGTTGGCAAACCATAAGATGGAAGCTTGTTTAGAAGACCTTTATGCCAAACACGATTGAAAGCCTTTGAGATGTCAAGAGCAACTGCTTGTGTTTCACCGAACCTTTCCATTGAATTAGTCCACGAATGGGAAACATAAGCCAGAACATCAACAGTGGATCGACACTGACAGAATCCATACTGGCGATCGTTGATCAGACGGAAGGTTTCTAGGTAGTTTAAGAGTTGGTGATTAATTGATTTCTCCATTACTTTAGAAAGAGTAGAAGTAATTGCAATGCGACGATAATTGGATGGGAGGGATTTGTCACCCTTTTTAGGAACTGGCTGGATATGAGCAAATTTCCAAACAGAAGGAAAAATACCTTTGGAATAAGAAAGTGAAAAAAGGCGGCAAAGAATAGGAGTAAGTTCAGGAGCACAGGTTTTGAGGACAAGTGATGAAATACCATTAGAACCTGGAGCTTTCTTAGCATCAAGATTCGACAAAATCCTTCTGACATCCTTTTGACAGAAGACCACAGGAGGTATTGAATGGAGTGTGTTGAGAATGGTGGCAGGTGTTCTACCAAGATCATTAATACATGAGTTGGAAGAAAAATGGGATGCTAACAGGTCAGCTTTATTCTTGGCTGAAGTGACAACAGAACCATCTGATTTGGACAGAGGTGGAAGCAGAGATGGGCAAAAGTTGCGCCCAATAGCTTTGGAAAGAGACCACAATGCTCGGCTACCATTAGGGCAAGAAGCAAGTTTTCTACTCTTAGCCTGTTCAAACTCTAGTTTGGCCTGATTAATAACTGCTTTACAATTGTTGCAAACTTTGGTGTAGGCAGAAAATGAAACTGAAGAATTAGAAACAAGCCAATTACGATATGCAACATTCTTCTCTTGAACAGACTTAGCACATTTATTGGAAAACCAAGGTTTAGATAAAGGATGAGATTTTAGAGTGGAGTGTGGGATAAAGGATTCCATTCCTGCAGGAATAATTTCACTGACACGATCTGAGCAAACGTGACATCAGAAGTTTTGAAACAGTAATCCGACCAAGGAAAAGAAGAAAAGAAGTCTCACAGGTCATCCCATTTTGCATTCTTGTAATGCCAAACAACATGAGGTTGGGAATAGCCATGAGATACAGGTTCCATTGGAGAAGAAACAATCACCAAGTTGTGATCTGAAGTGCCTAAAGGACCTCTCACTTTGACCGTGTATTTAGAAGGGTTGTTTGTGAGAAAAAGATCAAGCGTGTTGGCTGTATGATTAGGATTGTCCGGTATCCTTGTATGTAAATGAACAATCTGTGCAAGGTCATTAGTAATTGCAAAAGCCTCAGCATCTCGACCAGCTGGTTCGGTGTGACTAGAAAACGGAAGCCAGCTGGAGTTGTGAACATTAAAATCACCAAGGAAAATTACCTCACTGTTAGGAAAGTTGGACTGGAGAAATCAAGATGTAAAGAGAGGAAGTCAAAGAGCTCCAAGTGATTAGTGGAGTTGGGAGAATGGTAAAGACAACAGATGAATTTGACACAATGAGGTAGAGAGATTTTAAACCAGAGAAGATCAAAGAGAGGAGATTCCAAATTGCCAAGGCTCTGACAGGGAATATCAGAATGGACATATGCACAAGTACCACCTTTGAGGCGAAAGGAATCATACAGCAAATAATTTGGACATCTGAGATGAGCAGTAGTTGAATCAACTGATAACTGAGATTCTGTCAGAAAAGGTACATTGAGTTTGACAGACTGCAAGTGGAAATGGACATCGTTGAGATTAGAATTGAGTCCACGTATATTTGTGAAATGAATTAGGAAGTGCTTGGGAGGTTTAGATCTTTTCACAGATAAGCTTGCTCTATTAGTTTGAAAATTCATGGTGTATTCAATAGTAAGAAAAAGTGGGTGGGACATGCTGTATGAAGTAATGAAATTTTTGGATATGGCGTACACATGGTAAGAATATACCCAGATCCCTGACATAACGTGGCCTCGACAATGCTCCCCACATACACACTACTCGGACTCCCCCCAGTCACTATCTGGCAGAGTAGAGGTAGCAAGATTATACACTAGCTGATCTGGAAGCCTCCTAGAGAGTTACCAATAGGTTCGGTCTGGTGTACTAACTAGCGGCCGGCCTGAGAACACCGTTTTAGAGCTGTACCCTTGAAATGTAAGGAATATTGGATCTCGCCACGATGTTCATCATAACCTCAAAAGTCATCAATCATACTGTATGATGGAAGAGATCAGGAAGGGTTAACCGGAACTTAAATCTAGAGACTAAACATGGGTTCCACCACTTCAAGCCTCCAATAAGCAAAGTGGTGGTATTGCACTGGTTGATGAGAGTCATCTACCACCTAGTACTGCCTGGTAACATAGAGGGGCGGCGTTCCTCCATGTGGTGTGGGCGCCACACCTCGACCCCTGCTTATGTTGGTTCACACCTGGGTGGTCACCCACCATATACTTGTGCATGGAGGTTATACCCAGGATTACTAACAATCCCACCCTCGTGAAGGTGCAAGCAGAGGATTTGGCTGTCTCAGACTGTCCGGACATTGCCAAAATTGAGTCCACTTGACTTGAGTGTCATCCGAATATCAGTTCCATCAGCGTTTTAGACTCCCAGGTAGCAAGTACAGCTTGTCTGGCATATCTGCAAGAACGTCTGTGACAACCTCAAGGACCTAACAGTTTGCTTCTTAACAGTTTAATATTTCTACTATATATATGCTGAATGGAATAACAAGAAAGCGGAAATAAGAAGATAGAAAAATGGGGAAGTAGTCTTTTTTATTTATTTATTTATTATATAATAAAATAAATCTGCAGAGATTGCAGGATGGAGGCCTCTTCAGCAAGTCATGTTGAGGGAATGGACCATAATTTGCCATGGTGGTCCAATGCTCGTTGCCAGACTGATTGTATTTAGCAGTCAGGGGCTTGAACCCCAGTCTACTCAAAGAGCATGTGGTAATGCACTCCCCACTCCTGACCACTCAACTACAGAGGCCATATATATATATATTATTTATTTTTTTTTATTTACATATTTTTATAAATAGAAAAATAGAGATTTTCTCTATTATTTTTTAATAATTTTTTTCTTTTATAAATTTTGTTATCCATTTAGTAAACTAAAGTATTAAATTTTTGAATATTATAGCCTTCAAAGCTGGAACATCCTCTTTTTTCTGGATTAAGGGGTTTGCCTGGTCCACCAGGTCTTGTTGGTCCTCCTGGAAATTGCATCTGTAATATTTCATCAATAGTAGGTGAACCTGGACCTCCAGGCCCTTCTGGAAAGGATGGAATAGATGGTTTACCAGGAGAACGGGGATTGCCAGTGAGTGTGACCTTATATTCCTAAAAGTCGAATGATTTATCACATAAATTTATGTTATGTCCAATCTTTGTTCTAGGATATTCTCTACGTTATAATTATAAATTGCTCTGTTAAGAAAATGTATAAGTTTCACACAAAGAAATGCCAAAAATGAATTTCTTAAAACCAAATCTATCAGTTTTAAAAAATTATTAACTGTGGCAATAAGTGATTTTTTTAACTTTAAACATCATTAAGTAGTTAATTTAGGGTTACAAATGGAAAGAGAATGAACAGCCTTAAGAAAATCATTAAGGAAGTTAAAATTTTATTTATAAATAACATTTACTCTGTAACATAAATGTCAGGATGGCTATAGGTCTATAATACATAAATTAGAATAAACCTGTGTATAAGCCCAGATTACGCTACTTTTAAAAGAATTTACACTCAACATTTCATAAATACAGTATTGTCCAGTTGTAACATTGTTTTTAATAACATTACTCCTGGAACTAATGATTTCTGTGGTAATATTACTTTCATTAAACAATGCTGAATTTATATCTTTTACTTCCTTTTAATGACATAAATTTTGCCATTTGTTTTGAAAGCCACTATACATGATGAGATGTACCAAGGAGTTGAGGGAATTGACACAGTGTACAACAGTAATGCAATCCTGGTTTGTTATTCATATGCTAATGGTGCTTCTCGATGCTGAACATCCCAAAGATGAATTAACATAATCATCCTTCCAGAAAATTATCTTTCCCTTATCCTTTCTTCATGCTCTGTTGTTTCTTTTGGTGCTCCAGAACTTGAATAAAAACCATGAGTGTGTTCCGCTATTTGCTGTTGGCAACACTTGCCAACTATCTTAGGATCACATTCAACATGAATACCAGTTTGCCAGATAGAACAATCAGACTCACAAATTGTGACTGTATGACTCCATGCAAGCCAGTTCAGTTTTGTGTACTCTACTCATAATAAATAATAGCATGAATGTCTCACTGATCATTCCTTATTTTGCTTATTTTTATTCTCAACTTGTAGTTGTTTATCCATTTGCATATATCAGTAAAACCTATAGACATGCAAATTTTGAGAGAGTTGCAATAACTTTTTTAGCAGGGGCAATTTTTTTGATGCTGAGTTCATATATGATAAATATATAGTTAAGTGTCATTGTTTTAAGAACTTGTTGTATATATCTCTGTAATCACAGAGTCTATATTTAAGAGGATATATGAGTAATAAGTTCACATTCTTATAATTTATAAAATTCATTTCATTCTTTTCTAAACTATATTTTGTATATCTATCAAGTTGCTATAGTTTTTCTGTTTTGGATTCATAGAATTTTTAAAAAATGTTATTTTGCATTGTTAAGGGGCTTGTTGGGCCACCAGGACTGATAGGACCACCAGGCCTTCAAGGGGAAAAAGGTGATAAGGTAGGTCATATCATTATATATATATTGTGAAATATACAGGTGTCCCATAAGTCTGAATTCATAGGGAAAAATAAAAAATGGATTCTGCAAATGCTGCATTTTTCACATTCCTGTCTGAGGAAAATCTTTGAAGAGACTTTTTTGGACTTTTGCATACATGAATAAGGATGGAAGTGATTGTCATTGTCGATGTCACTTCTCAAAGGTCTACTACATGGTTTATGTTGCAAAGCTTAGGAAAACAGGATCTGTTTTCCTAAGCTTTGCAACAAGTTTGCTAACAACATGTGTTGATCCTGTTGATCCTGTTTTCCTAAGCTTTGCAACAAGTTTGCTAACAAAGCTCTGTTTTATTGGCTCATGGTCCTCTCTTTGACTGTAATTTCTTACAAGAAGTATTATCTGGACTCATTCTTCCTTAAAGACATCTTGGGGGTGCAGAGATGAAGGTATATGAATCAGTTATTTTTTTCCTGTGACTCCAGACTTATGGGACACCCTCTATAATCTGTTTATTGTTACTAACTGCATCATCACCACCATCAAAATATCTTATATCCAGTGGGTGTACAAGCCACTATTGATAGTGGTCAGCTGGAGAGCTTTTCATTCACTGTTTTCCTTCATGCTCTTCTATTTCCTGTTAGGTCTTTAGCCCTAGCCAGAGTAAATCCTCTTTCCTCTAATGTTTGCTTTACACCATTGATCAACCTTCCTGTGGTGTATGAATAGCAACAGACCTATTGATAATCACAGGCCAGTGGAAGGTTGCAACTCTAGACCTGTTGCTGTTTACAGTTAACTAATTGCATAAATATATAAAATGCATATAGTCACAAAGTAATGGAATAGACATTGAATGTATAAGGTTCTAATAAAGTGACATGCCTGGATGTAGTACAAGCAATTAAATACCATATGGAATTTCAATTATACAAGTATTTTTAATTATGCATCTTAATAAATATCAACAACAAAAACATTTAAAACAGTTAATCAGTGAAGAAAAGGGCAAAAACAAAGGATATTGTAATTTTTATAATTAAATTATTAATTTTAGTGTTATAAGATTTATGTTATAAAATATATACAAGCCATAAAAAACAAAATTTCCAATTCCATTGAAATTACAAGGTGTTATTGACATTAATCAGGGTATGCTACTTCAACAAAATCTGGATATACTATTCAAAAAGGTTAAAAAAAGGCATTTGAGGTATAACATTAATAAATGGAAAGAACTGTTTTTAATTACAGGATAACATACCATTTTGGTAGTATGAAGTTCAAGGTGGTCAATAATGATAAAGACCTGGGTGTAATTGTACAGAAAAAAAAAAAAAAAACAACATATTAGGACCATCCAAGAATTACCTCTTCTACCTGTGTATTACTACCACAGCTGGATGAAGAAAGTGAGTTTCCTTCATATCCTCACCTGAGTCTGAATAACTGAAGTCACAGAGTGAAAAAAAGCCATAAAAGTTCTTAGCCAGGCCTTTTCCTCTTGGTGTAGAGAGGAAAGTGATTATAACCAATTTGCTACCTACAAAGACAGGGGGTAATTGTACAATCTGACACAAAGTTCTCTTAGCAATGGAGACAGAGACAAAGAGGTTATTATTCCATCATATAAAGCACTGGTTAGGTCACATTTTAAATAATGGTGGAAACCATTATTTAAACAAGGGTGGAAACATAATTTTAGGAAGGACATAGATTTGGTGGTAATTATACCACCAAATCTACATCCTACTTCTAAGTTCTGATAATTAATTATCACAGAGATCTTTTAAGCTCATTTTGTTAATTTAGATTTTGCACACCTCTTGGAACCTCTCTCTTTCCTTGTGTGTAAAATATCACTTGGAGGTGCTGCACTTTAATGGAGTGTCTGTTCTTTTGCAAAGGAGGTAGTAATAACTGTTGAAATTACTTCTGGGGAATGACACTGCATGAAAAAAAAAAGAACAAGTAACAAGTAACTGGCATTTCTCTTTGGATAAGTGCCATTTATTTGTTGTTTTGGAGTTTTGAGGTGCATTGGCTACTTTGATCATGTCTGTAGTTCATCAGGTTCATATGGTATCCATGTTCATATGTTTTCTTTTATTGTGTATTATGTCTGTACAGGGTTATGTGTTTTCCCAGGTTAATTTTAATACTTTTTCTGGTTGAAGGCTTAGCATAACTTGTGGGGAGGAGGAAATCTTGTTCCCTCTGCTTAACATTGACTAACTGCAGCTCTAGTTGAAGAGTGCTTATATGTAGTGCATTAGCGAGGCAACTTGTGATAGGCTCACATGAAAAATTGATGCCATTCGAAAAGACAACTTTTCTTTTATGAACTTTGGTTTGCAATTAGTCTATTCTGTATAAATATTTATTTTAGATATATTTTTGTGTAGCCTATTCTATTAGATATATTTTTATATTGTATGTTAGCATGTTCTATATAAAAAATGAAGTCCTGTAAATTTAATTGTTTTGTATGTGTATACATATTATCATTGTACTCATTATGTTGCTTCCATAAGTAATAAGGTAAGGTTACTATACTTATCATCTTAAAAATATTATTTTGAAGCTGATCAATATTTTGAATATTGGCTGTTATGATTTTATATATAGGGCATGCCTGGTATTCCTGGTTCTATTGGTTTTAAAGGTGATTCTGGAGTGGATGGGTTACCTGGTTCTACGGGTCCACGTGGCCTTCCTGGACCTCCCGGACCACCTGGTCCTCCGGCTAATCACAGAGGGAGCATTTTCGATGTAAGATTTTAATAATTATTTGGGTTTTTAAATAATCATTTTGAAAGCTAGTTTATTTTTTATATTTATAGATAAAGAAACATTTTAAAGCATTTATTTTGAAATAATTCTGAGAAAAGTTATTTGTTCTTAGTGAAAGTAAATGAAAGTAAAGCATGAAATTCATTACACATTATTTATTTTAAGAGTCCCCTAAATTGAATAGAAGTTTTTTTTATGATCAAATAATATGCAACATAATAATGAGTTTAATCAGTATATTAATTATTATTTATTATTATTAGCCATATGGTGCAAGGAAACCTGAGGCTTATGCTGCACCAGCCAAAAAAAAAATTTCCCTATTACCCTGAGAAAGAGAGAGAGAGAGAGAGAGAGAGAGAGAGAGAGAGAGAGAGAGAGAGAGAGAGAGAGAGAGAGAGAGAAGGTAGAAAGGAATCACCAAGAAAGAGAAGAATGATGATATCCAGCCAGCTCAGGACCCTGGGTGTGCCAAGCCCATACTCACCAGATGTGAATTGGAAGTGAGATGTTACATGGATATACATATGGTATTAAATGTGATCTTTATTCACTCTGTATAAGTGTGTGTGGTCCTGGGCTCATTTGCTTGTTTTGGGCTTCACATATAGAAGAACTCTATTTCCTATGCCTGAGAATGGCTAACAGCAGCCCTGGTTGAATTCTGTGCCCTGGCTAACAGCAGCCCTGGTTGAAAAATAATAAAACACATAATAATGATAAACTACAATAATTAGATCAGAGTTAGTCACTTTGGCCTCCGTAGCTGAGTGGTCAGGAGTGGGAGTGCAGTAGCACACGCTCTTTCAGTACACCGGGGTTCAAGCTCCTGACTGCTGAATACGGTCGATTTGCCAACCCGCACTGGACCAGCGTGGCAGATTATGGTCCATTTCCCTCAGCATGAATTGTTGAGGAGGCTTCCATCCTGCAGTGGGTTGTTAATGGCTGCACTTTACCTTTTTTTTTTTTTTAGTCACTCTGCAGTTTAATAGAAGAGGCAAACTTGTGGATGGAGTTCATCAGTGGTTGGGAGTTGTCAAAGAAATCAATGAGAGAGTCATTTGCTGATTTGCTGATTCTGTTCAGTGGACTGAACTTCATAAAGTCTGTGGTGGCAGAGTCAAGGCGAAACGGTGTAAGATTCCTGACATCTACAAGGCGCATTGAAGTTGATTTTGCTAAGGATATCAGATGCTTCATAAGTTCCAGTGATTACTTTGGCTAGAAGGGTGATGTCAGCAGTAACTCTTCTAGTGCACAGAGGCCTCAGATGAAAGTAATCACACAGCGATTCATAATACACTGAGTGATAGAATAAAGGATTATGTTACAAAATGGTATAGAGGATTATGGTAGTGATAGAATAGAGGATTATGGACAAAATTTTTTTGGACTGCTTCAATTTTGTTAGTTAAAGTCTTTGTGTGAGGATTCCAGACGGATGAGCTGAATCCAAGGATTGGCAGAACAATAGTTTTATAAAGGATAACTGCATATCTATAGTTCTTGAACTTGTAAGTGTTCCGTTTGATGAATCCCAGTGTTTTGAATGCTTTTCTGGTGATTTTAAGGACATGGGCATCGAATTTAGCACTGCTGGAGAAGAGAATCCCCAAGTCGTTAACTTGGTCACACCTTTCGATGATCACAGAGTTAATACTGTACTCCATATTTATTAGTTGTGGAGATCTGCCGGATGAGAAAGAGATTACTTTGCACTTCGCGGGGTTAGCAGACAAGCCATTCAAAGATAGCCACAGGTGCCTCCGTAGCCAGGTGGGAAGGAGCAGCAGTGCGTAGCACACGCTTCTTGATTAGACCGGGGTTCGAGCCTGTCACCACCAAATACGGAGAATGCGGAAAGGTCAGGGAATGACCGCCGCCTATCCCGGAGCAATATGGCCTTAGTTGCTAATGCTCCTAAAAAAAACCAAATAACAATAACAAGATAGCCACAGAGAGAATTTATTGAGAGCACATTGAAGCTGTTGAGAATCGGTAACTCCTTCACTGCTGAGTAGATCTTAAGATCATCTGCATAGAGAGCAACTTGAACATTGGAGGTGTAGATGAAAGAAGGAAGATCATTTACGAAAACAGTGAAAAGAAGAGGACCTAAGGGGGAGCCTTGTGGTACTCCACTTAGTGGTATAAAGCAGTCTGAGTTCACTTGATTGATGATAATGCTCAAGGAACAATGCATAATATAGCTGCGTAGCCATGAGAGTAAAGGGTCACGGATACCATATGGTTAAGTTTTTACAGAAGTTGTTCGTGCGGGACTTTATCAAATGCCTTAGATATATCTGTGTAGACTGCATCATTATTTTAATAATGTAATTAGATATTAAATAGTATTAATAAAGTTTCGAGTAGTTTATCCATAAATTTAAATGTTATATGATTAAATAACATTTAATAAAGGCATATGATGCAAGAAAGCAAGCTTGTATAGCATTTTGTTTCAATATGCTTTATGTCAGCTGGATGGTGGATTCAGTTCTGGACTTTATGGGGCATCATCAGGTGATGGGTCATTTGGGCCTTATACAGGACGAGCTGGACCTCCTGGACTTCAAGGGCCACCTGGTCTTCCTGGTCCACCTGGAGGAAGGGGAGAAAGAGGATATCAAGGAACAAAAGGTGAAATGGGAGGCATGGGTGCAAAAGGAAGTAAAGGTGACATGGTAAGTAAATTTAATATTATTATGTAAAATGTTTTTAAAATTTCCAGAATGACATACTGCTGTATAAATACTGTAATAAATAATTACAGTATTTTTAAAGCAGTAAATAAACCATCAACCTCATCCTTACTGTGTACCAAATTGTCCTGTGAATTTAATTATTTTGTGTATGTGTGTACACATCCAAATACCAGTGTACTCATTGTGGTGCTTCCATAAGTAATAATGTCACTATGCTTATTAATTTTAAAAATATTATTTTGAATATTGGTTGTTATGATTTTATATATTAGGCATGCCTGATATTAATTAGGTAGATAAATAAATAGGTAATGAATAGGTAGATAAATTTTTACAACTTCTAGAAATTTGTAAGTTCACATGTTCATTAAAAAAATTATAAAGAAAAAATAATTTTTATTACAGGAATTTTTGGGTCTTTTTATTGCTGCTTCACCCAAGTCAATTTTTCAATATCGTTATAATTTTGTTGTTGCAGGAATCACCAGTCTCTTTTTACATTACATTCTGCAAGTTGACACAGCTGTTTGATATTTATTAGTTTCATTGGTGAAAAGGATTGTTCACAGAGATAAGTGAACAGTAACGTTATCAGAGCAAACGTGCAGTGGACCAATGCAGTTTAGTAACTTTCTTTCAGTATTCACATATGCAAAAAATTCTTTATTATTGTCCTTTGCTCACTTTACTCCATTGACTTTTCAAAGTCTACTTTAGAATTTCTTAATTCCATAATATATGTACATATTAATCTTACACTAAGACATGAAAATTGCAACACTCAGAAGGAGGTGGCAGATCTGGCTGAAAAATTAGCATTAGCATTAGTTGAGGCATATGATGCAAGAAAGCAAGGTTATACAGCATCAGCCAAAAAAAAAACTTCCCATTTCACCCATCCGGTCACTCCAAATGTTTGGCTAGTTCAGCCTTAAATTTATATAAGCTATCAACAATTTCCACAGCAACAGATGGAAGTCTGTTCCAGAAATCATTAGCATTAGCAAGGTCACATGATGCAAGAAAAAGCAAGCTTATAAACCATCAGCCAAAAAAAAAAAAAAAAAAACACACCCCCTTTTCACTTCACCCATCGACTTGTTCCAAATATTTGTCCACTTCTGCCTTGAATCTGTTTAAGCTATCAACTTTACAATGACAGATGGAGGTTTGTTCCAGCAATCAACCATCTGCTGGCTAAAGGCAAACTTCCGCACATCTATCCTACAACTGTCTTTCCTCAATTTGAATTTATGCCCTCTCAGGCGATTATTCTGAGCAAGAGGAAGAATCCCATCAGCATTGACCATGCTCAAACCATTCAAGGCTTTATACACCTCAGTCAGATCACTTCACAGGTGCCTAGTAACCCAATAGTCTCCAGACACTGTAATTTGCAAAACTTAAGCTTTTCATCATAAGAGCAACCCTTTGTTCCATTCACTAATCTTGTTGCCCTTCTCTGTACTCGTTCCAACAGCTCTACATCCTTCTTAAAATGAGGCCTCCAGACCTGTATACATTACTCAAAGTGTGGTCTGACCATTGCCTTATACAAGGGGATAATCACCTCCTCATCCCTGCTAGAAAAATTCCTGTATATCATTGACAAGACACCGTGAGCTACTCTTGCAGACCGTCTGCACTGCTGAGGAAACTTCATATCTGCCTGCACAATTACCCCCAGGTCCTTTTCACTCTCTACCACTGTCAGTGTAGTACCACACAGTTGATACGTTACTCAGGGGTTACTGCTTCCCATATGCAGTACTTTACATTTGTCAGTGTTAAACTTCAGTTGCCACCTCTCAGCCCATCTACTCAACTTTTCTAGATCCTGTTGCAGCAGCATACTGTCATTAGTGTCATTAACAACCATGCAGACCTTTGTATCATCTGCAAACTTGGACATTAAGCCTGATATACCATCATCAATATCATTAATGAATATAGAAAATCAACTACCCGCTGGCTAAAGGCAAACTTCCGCACACTATTCTAAAACTGTCTTTTCTTAATTTGAATCTATACCCCCTAAGGTTCTTAGTCTGAGCAACCGGAAGTATCCCCTCAGAATTAAGCCTGCTCAAACCATTCAAGGCCTTATAGATCACCTCAATATAGATGCCCCAATCAGATCACCTCGGAGGTGCCTACTCCCCAGATGCTGCAACTTGCAGAACTTAAGCCTTTCTTCATAAGCACACCTCTTTGTTCCTCTCACAAATCTTGTTGCCCTTCTCTGTACTCGTTCTAGCAACTCTACACCCTTCCTAAAATGAAGCCTGCAGACTTGTATGCAATACTCAAGGTGTGGCCTAACCATTGCCTTATACAAAGGGATAATCACCTCCTTGTCTCTGCTAGCAAAATTCCTATATATCATTGACAAAACTCCATTAGCTGCTCTGGCAGCCCTTTGCACTGCTCAGAGAACTTCATATCTGACTGCACAATTACCTCCAGGTCTTTTTCATTCTCCACTTCCCTGATTGTAGTACCACACAGTTGGTATGTTCTATTGGGTTACTGCTACCCATATGCAGTACTTTGCATTTGTCAATGTTAAACTTCAGTTGCCACTTCTCAGCCCATGTGCATAATGTTTCTAGATCCTGTTGCAGTAGCATACTGTCTTTAGTGTTATTAACAACCCTGCCAACCTTTGTATCATCTGCAAACTTGGACATTAAGCCTGATATACCTTCATCGATATCATTGATAAATACACAAAATAACAATGGGCCCAGCACCGAACCCTGGGTGACTCCACTAATAACGTTAGTCCATGTAGAGCAGTGTCCATTTATTACTATTCTCTACCATCTCCCACTCAACCATCCCTTTATCTATTGCAGCAACTTGCCCTTAATGCCATACCACTCCAATTTGTACATGAGCCTTCCAACCCCAGGGGCTCACATCTGGTGAGTATGGGCTTGGCACAACCAGGGTTCTGAGCTGGATATCATCATTTTTCTCTTTCTTGATGATTCCTTTCTACTTTTGACTCTCTCTCTCTCTCTCTCTCTCTTTCTCGGGTAACTCGGGAATTCTTTTTTTTTTGCTGGTGCAGCATAAGCTTCAGGCTTCCTTGCCACATATGGCTAATAATAATAATAATAATGTGCAACAATATCAAAAGCTTTCCTGAAAACCAAGTATAGTTGTGCCCCGTATCCGCTGATTCAGTTATCCGTGGTTAACCACCGAAAAAAAATGAAAAAACTTAACATGTACTACTTGCATGTCCAATACGATGCTCCCCTTTATTTTTTACGATGTTGGTTTTAAATTGAATAGTTTCCCTTTATTATTTTTCAATGTCGCATATGGTTTGGTCATCAACATTATAATGGTTCATTAGAGATTTAATGGATGCACTATTTCCAAACTTTTGAATAATTTCAAGGTTTTGTTTAATTTGAAAACAACTCTTGCCTGTCATTTTCGCGATTTCTAAACAAAAACAAAAAAAAATTCCGACATCCCTGACATAAATAACAAAACAAAATTTGTCCTTTTGCAGTGGTATGGTACATAACAATCGATGCGATGCACTAAATGAAACTAAACATTTGGTCCCTTTTTTTCTTTTTTCTTTTTTTTTTGTTTTGAGCAATAGGTGTGAAGCCAGCAGGGGTTGCAAGATAGTAGGTACACTAATCTCCTAATGACGACTTATAACACCAGTTCTTGTCACTTATTTACGACTTGCAAAATATCTGTTTATACCTATTCTAGTTATTACTTAAATTTTATGATTTCTGGTTGATTTTTTTTTCTTTTTTAAATTTAGTCTTGAAGTGTCTCAGTTAATCCGCTTCCCTGTAAATTGAGAGTCTGCTGTACTTTATTATTATCATATTCAATGTTGGTATTGCCTTACTGTGAGTTTAATTTATCAATTAAACTTTATCATATGTATGTATGTACAAGAAAATCACATTATATATGGGGTCAGTAGGTGTTTGCTTATATCCAGTATCCAGTGTTTCTGCCATCCATGGTAGGTCTTGGAACGTATCCCCTGCGGATACGGGGGTCTTACTGTATATGATATCAATATTACGGGGGTCTTACTGTATATGATATCAATATTATTTTTTGCATCCAGTTCCTTTGTGACCACATCCTAGTATCCAATCAAATTGGTCAGACAAGACTTCCCTTTAACAAACCCATGCTGTGTCTGAACTATTACTGAAGTCTTGTCTAGGTGATCCTGTATCACCTCTTTAACCAGTGACTGCATTATTTTCCCCAGAACAGAAGTTAAACTAACGGGCATATACTTATTTGTGTCACCCTTTGAACCCCCTTTGTGAATTGGGGATACATTTGCACATCTCCAGTCCATGAGGACCTCCCCTGAATCTAACGATGCTCTCATAATTATGGTTAAGGGTTTGCTAACTTCCTTTGCTGACTCCTTCAGTATAACTGGATAGATTCCATTCACCCCAGGTGCTTTTTTATGTTTAACTTCAACAATTTCTCCTCCACTTTGCTCTCAGTTATTACAAAATCACTTAGCTCCCTGTTAGAGTTTGATAAATTTCTGGCATTCCTCTAATTGAATAACTCCTTGTGTGAATGTAGATGCAAAATACTCATTCAGTTTACCAGCTACTTGCAGGATCATCAATAGTCGAACCATCTGTGTTAAGTGGACCAATCTGATTCATCCGCTCCCTTTTTAGAGTTTACATAAGTAAAGAACTCTTTGCTGTTTTTCTTTGCATCCTTTGCCAAAGATTTCTCATAATCTGCCTTTGCCTGCCTAACCTCCTTTGTCTGTCATCCATTTAGGCCTGAACTTTGAACACTATTTCTTAGTTGGTATGAAAAGCTAGTAGCCTCCAAGATGAAATCTCTGAAGGCTTCCCATTTAGAGTTCCCCATTGGGAACATCATCAGTTGATCCCACTGTATAGAATTTAAAATCTGTCTGAGACCACTGTAGTCACCTTTACAGAAGCGAAAACCCTTCCCTTTACCCTTGATGGTGGTTACATCTTTAAGTAAATCCTACATTAGTACACTGCGATCACTGTCACTTAGTGGTTCCTTTATCTTCAAATTATTAATGCATGAATAATCACTGCTGATAATCAGATCAAGAGTATTACTCCCTCTGGTTGCCCCTCGAACATGTTGCTGTAGAAAACAATCCTCCAATAAATCTAAAAAAGTCTTGCAATCATGCGAGTGACCAATCCACAAGTTCCAGTCAATATCTGGAAAGTTAAAATCCCCCATTACAAGACATTCTGATTTACTGGCCCACTTTATTTCTGGAGTAAGTTCTTCTTCGGGTTCTATGTTCAATTTGAACATCGGAGACCAGCATTTTCCAACCAACTTTGTGAAAAAGTCCTTGTGTTGTAAGACCCCTGTCCATTCTTTGATATTATCAAGCCACTTTTTTCTTTCTCTTCCTTTTGCTCTTTTGCCTTTAATCTTCCCTTGCAGGATTAGTTTCTGCAAGTCATATTTAAGGCCTCTTATAATATGCCCGAGGTAGGTAGTCTTTCTCTTTGCAATTGTAGTTAGTAGTATTATTGTGATCCTTGCCCTCTTAAGGACCCACTCATTGGTGACCTAATCAGTCACCATTCTTCTGAGCTCCACATCTCAAAGGCTTCCAGAGTCCTGATTTCTGCTTTCCACATGACCCAGGTTTTGCATCCGAATAGGAGGTGCTCTGTGTGTAGCATTTGGCCATTTGATATCTTTCCTGAAAGTCCAGGTATACAAGAGAGAATTAAAAATGTACAAGTTACACAACAATTTTTTTTCTTTTTATAGCAGATTTTTTCTCTTAAGAAAAGAGTACAATATAGTCTTCTTCAGTATCTGGTAAATCCTTATGGTTAGCAATATGTGCTGCTATACATCAAGGCAAAGAGTTATACAATTGATGGATGGCATCTTGTAAAACATTTTCCATGCATCATGTAATTGGTCAGCCAAGGTGGCACAAACTGAACTGTAGTTTGTGTCAATTGCTGATATGCCCAGACATGCTTCTCTATTAGAGACAAATCTGGGGACTTGGCTGGCCATGATATGATGTTCACATGAAACAGATACTGTATGGAGATCACAGCAGTATATGGAAAGGGATTATTTTACTTCAAGATGTCACAATATGTTGTCAGTATTCCCCTAGACTCTCAGACTTCCTTGAACAATTACCAAAGGGCTGTCATAACCTACGATGCCCCATATCATGACACTTACTGCTCATGCCATGTTGTGTTCTGAATATGATGGACAGTTTGGATCTCTGATCACACTGTTGTCAGACGTGAGTGTGGCTATCACTTGCACCCAGAGTGAAATGTGGCTCATCACTAAAGACCAAGAGACACAGATTATGTCTCCAGGATGCCCTATCCTAAAACTGCTGTTGTTGATGCAGGGAAAACAGTGACAAGCAGCAGTTTAGTGGGCAGCTTTCATATAGGCCTGCCTTTACAAGTCTCTAAATGTTTTTTTCTATTATTGAATGATTAAGAGTGTTATCTGTCAGAGGCTCTCATTTGAATGTGGAATCCTTGTGTTTGCTCCACCCACCATACGCTTCCCAAGTACTGCCTTCCCGTAACCACCATGTCTAACATAAATGAATTGTTGCGAGTGGTAGTCAGTATGACATGGTAAGTAAATTTGACATCATCTTGGTATTTAAGGATTAGTAGCTCCATGGTAATTAGCTTCATGCCTTTACAAGTCTTTAAATCTAATGGTAATTAGCTTCACTTAGTAGCTTCATGGTAATATTAGTCTCTTCAGCAAAGGTAAAGAAAGCCTGCATGAGAAGCACGCAAAAGTTTGATGAAATTTACCAGTAAAAGTACTTTGCCGTGACGGCATTTGTATTGTTGCTCACTCAGTAAACATACAGCGGATGTTATTGGTCAGGAGTAGAAATTGAATCCCGTAGGAGATTGAAACCCTCCTGAAGTGGAGGGGGTAACCTGACCTTTCTTCTTTAGAATCACTGGTGGACTAGTGGATAAATTGTTTATTAAGAGAAAAAAAAGGCAAAGGAAGCCCACACGAGAAGCACGGCAAACTTCCAAAAGGTTTACCGGTGAAACTACGTTACAAACATTTTTTACGCTTCCAGAACTTCCAATATGACTCTGTTCATGATTCAATTAGTTATTTCAATTAGTGATTCTAAAGAAAAAAGGTCAGGTTACCCCCCCACCCCCACTTCAGGAGGGTTTCAAGCTCCTGTAGGATTCAACTTCTACTCCAGACCGATAACACCCACCGTCTGTTTACCGAGTGAGCAACAATACAAATGCCTTTACAGCAAAGTAAGTACCTTTACTGGTAAATTTCATCGAACTTTTGTGTGCTTCTCGTCCAGGCTTTCTTTACCTTAGCCATCTCTTCTTTAAGTTATATGACTTTCACAAACACTTTTTAGCATTAGCATTAGCATTAGCATTAGTAGAGGCATTTGATGCAAGAAAGCAAGCTTATGCAGCATCAGCCAAATAAAAAAAAAAAAAAAAACCCACTTCCACTTCACCCCTCTGTTCATTCAAAATACCTTTTTCATTTGCCTTGTAGCATCATGCTGATACCACTTACAAACTTTTGCTTGAATTCATCACTCTTTCCAGGTATTGCAGTTTTCATGCCTAGCATAGACATTAGCATTAGCAATAGCAAAGACACATGATGCAAGAAAGAAAGCTTATATAGCATCAGCCAAAAAAAGACAAAAAAAAACCCTTCTTGTTTCACCCATCCACTCGCTCCAAATGTTTGTCTAGTTCTGCCTGGAATCTATTTAAGCTATCAACTTCTACAATGACAGATGGAAGTTTGTTCCAGCAATCATCCACACACTGGCTAAAGACAAACTTCTGCACATCCATCCTACAACTGTCCTTCCTCAATTTGAATTTATGCTCTCTCAGGCAATTATTCTGAGCAAAAGGAAGAATCCCATCAGCATTGAGCATGCTCAAACCATTCATGGCTTTATACACCTCAATCAGATCACCTCGCAGATGCCTAATCTCCAGACACTGTAATTTGCAAAACCTAAGCCTTTCTTCATAAGAGGAACCTTTGTTCCATTCACTAATCTTGTTGCCCTTCTCTGTACTCGTTCCAACAGCGCTACATCCTTCTTAAAATGAGGCCTCCAGACCTGTATACAGTACTCAAGGTGTGGTCTGACCATTGCCTTATACAAGAGGATAATCACCTCCTAATGCCTACTAGAAAAATTCCTGTATATCATTGACAAGACACCACGAGCTACTCTTGCAGACCGTCTGCACTGTGCTGAGGAAACTTCATATCTGCCTGCACAATTACCCCCAGGTCCTTTTCACTCTCTACCACTGTCAGTGTAGTACCACACCATTGATACGTTAATCTGGGTATACTGCTTACCATATGCAGTACTTTACATTTGTCACTCAGTTATTACAACAGGATCTCGAAAAGTTGAGCAGATGGGCTCAACTTTTCGAGATCCTGTTGCAGCAGTGTGCTGTCATTAGTGTCATTAACAACCCTGCTGACCTTAGTATTGTCTGCAAGCTTGGACATTAAGCCTGATATACCATCATCAATATCATTAATGAATATAGAAAACAATAATGGACCCAACACTGAACCCTGGGGGACTCCACTAATAACATTAGTCCATAAAGAGCAGTATCCATTGATTACCACTCTCTGTCTTCTCCCACTCAACCATCCCTTTTACCCATAGCAGCAATTTACCTCCAATGCCACACTGCTCCAATTTGTGCAGCAGTCTTCCATGTGCAACAGTATCAAAAGCCTTTCTAAGATCCAAATATATGATATCAAAATTATTCTTTGCATCCAGTTCCTTTGTGACCACATCATAGTATCCAATCAAATTGGTCAGGCAAGACTTTCCTTTTACAAAACCTTTACTGCATCCAAGCTATAACTGAAGTCTTGTCTAGATGATCTTGCAATGCTTCTTTAACCAGTGCCTCCATTAATTTCCCTGGAACAGAAGTTAAACTAACAGGTGTGTAATTACCTGTGTCTCCCTTTGATCCTCCTTTGTGGATTGGGATCACATTTGCACATCTCCAGTTTATGGGTACCTCCCCTGAGTCCAAGGAAGCTCTCATAATTATGGCTAAGGGTTTGCTTACTTCCTTTGCTGCCTCCTTTAATATAACTGGATAGATTCCATCCACCCCAAGTGCCTCACTTATGTTTATCTTCAACAATTTCTCCTCCACTTTACTCTGAGTTATTACAAGATTATCTAGATTACTGCCAGAATTTAATACACCTCTGGCATTCCCCTCTCTGAATAACTCCCCATGTGTGAATGTAGATGCAAAATATTCATTTAGTTTGTTAGCTACTTGAGCAGGATCATCAACAATTGAACCATCGATATCAAGTGGACCAATCTGATTCATCTCCTTCCTTCTAGAGTTTACATAAGTAAAGAACTCTTTGCTGTTTTTCTTTGCATCCTCTGTCAAAGATTTCTCATGATAGACTTGTGATAATGTTTAGTGTCTTTTTATAACTTATGTTTCATCCTATGCAACTTCCTTTTCTGTTACTGTTGTTGTTGTTGTTATTTGGTTTTTAGGAGCATTAGCAACTAAGGCAATATTTCTCCAGGGATATGCGGTGGTCATTCCCTGACCTTTCCACATCCTCCGTATTTGGTGGTCACTGGCTCGCACCCCAGTCAAATCAAGAAGTGTGCGCTCTGCACTGTTGCTCCTGCCCACCTGGCTATGGAGGCACCTTCTGTTACTAACTTTGTGAACTCAGTAGTCGTGCATTTTAGTCTAGGCCTAGAAGAATAATGTTTTATTGGTATAAAAAGATGAGAAGCTTCTAGAATTATTTCTTTGGAGAGTTCCCTCTACTAATACTTATAACAGTTACTTACTGTTTCTAGTGAATAGAATTCAGATAATTATAATTCCTAAGGCCATAATAATTTACCTTGCAAAAATTAAAACTCTTCTCTTTTCACTAACTTTCTCTTAGTATGTCTTAATTGTCTGACTCAGATAATTCTCTATATCCTTGTAAAGAATTAGTAAAAATTGGTAAAAAGAATTGGTATTTCTAATGGTATAATAAGCAGTCATCTATTCATTTAAGAAATAGACTTCTGCTGCAAGAGTTCCCCCACCCAAAAGTCCCAGTCTGCCTTAGGAAAATAAAATTCCCCATGATAATACATTCATATTTGCTTTCCTGTTTCATTTTTTTTGTATAAATTGCAATTTTACTTATCATACTCATTTAGTCTATATCACACCCCAATCATATTTTTGCTTTCCCATTACTTACATAACCAGGCTGACTCAGTAATATCTTGGAAGTTTTCATCTATATAATATACTCCGTTTGAATTCATATACTTTCCTATTCAAAGCATATAACTTGCACCTAAAAGTATAATGCTTTCTTCCCTTATGCCATGTCTCTCTCTGTCTTTCCTGAACACATTGCATTTACCATATTAATATTCTGTATCCAGTATATCAGAATGACACCATGTTTTTGATATTCATATTATATTGACCATTGTTGCTTTAATCAGTACTTTGAATCGAATTTATTGACTATCCTCCCAGCAATATCATACAAACATGAGAGTTTGTCTGGTTTATGCTTTTGGTATCCTGACATATCCCATGTAGTTTCTTATGGCAGTGGTCTCCTCAACAATTTTTGAGTTGCATATTCTAGTATTTCTACCACTCTCTCTATACAACCATTTAGCGGTTCTCCATTACTTTCCCACAGTCTCATCTGTTTTGGCCAAGTATGAGTATAGGACTGTGGGAAAGTAATGGCACTCAGAAGCATAGTGTTATTATAAGTATCTCTAATGAGCCATTTATTCCCCTAATAATTTTCAGGATGGTTTCAAATAGTGCACTAGTGTAATCTGCCTATGCTTTAGTCATGGTGAAAGTTTGGTCTCTTTAACCCCACCCTTCCCCATCATTTTCTTGAAACAATTACATTGCATCAATATCAGAAAATATGCTTTCTACTTTTTATTCAGGCATATCTAATTTCTATGAAAACAGTCCCTTACATATGGCAGGCCATGCTGTGAGAAATTCTACCCTTGAGACTTGCAAGGTAACCTTTGTTTGGTGAGATACTAGTCTTTTGTTACAAGATTCTTCATCTCTTAAATAAACCGAACATAGACAGTATTCCAAAGTACCTAAGCAAAGTGTTTGACACAATTGAATTTCTCCATGGTCTACAGCTGTAGTATCATGTCAAGCACACTTAATGACCAAAGCAAGGAACTTCATTATTCAATGAGTTAACTGTTATAAGTGAGTGTATATTTGCAAGGAAGGTAGCAGGAAGGCAAGGCAGAGAGAATAGTTAAGAGTACAAGTGGGTGGGAATGTAAGAATGTTTTACACTTACACTCATGCTTTTTATAAAATGTTTTTCATTATATTCTCCTTTATGAATTGAACAACAATGATTAGTTTTCTGAATTTTGGTGTAATATATAAATGCAAAAACTCATTTAACTCTTTGCTTGTGAGGGTAGGGGTCATTTTGATCATCATATTTTATTTTTATTTTTTTGCTACTTTGCTTTGAGTTTCTACTCAAAAACTATTTTGTTAATTCTGAATAATTCATAGGTAAATTTTCTAAGGCAAAATTTTGTGACATTTAATCTAAAATATCAAGAAATCTCTGTTGAAAAAGATAAAAACATGCTACAAAGTTAGCACCATTTTTATTTGATTTAAAATCACTCACAATAAGTTCATAACAAAAAAAAAAAAAAAAATTGGAATTTTTCCTCTTCATTGAAATAGTTCAGCCACAGATAAACAACAATGAAAAAGGCCAGTTTTTTCTGACAAAAGGAAAGAAGGAAGAAGTAATATTTACAATTCTGCCCTTTGCGGAATTAATACAAGCTGTGGGAGTAACTAAGCTTTTATGAGCTTAATTATTCCCACAGATGTAGCAAAGAAATAACTGCATATGGCCAGCAGATTTAAACAATATATCTTACATTGAAATATAAAAATATGAAAAATAACTCTAGAGCTGTACTTTAAGTAGTATTCAAGCAACAACTGTAAAACACAAATTTTTTTATATTTACATGTGAATCTGCAATGGGTTTACCATAGGTTTAAAACACTCATTATGTCAAGTTTCAAAGCATCGTCCAAAGTAAACGTATCATGCTGGATAATAGGTAGCTGTGGCTATTGTTCAGCATAATATATGGAATCTGGCAGGAAGCTAGTGTAGAGTAATCTGTAAAACACTAACTCAATGGTCTAGGTCGGTAAATTCAGATGTAAACCTACTTGTTGTTATCTGGCACATGCATAACAAGTTTACTCAAATGAGATCACAAAGCAATTGATCTAGACTTAATCCACAATAAATTGTGTGCAGATGCCAGTAATCTTTGAAGACATATCATTATTGCTTCACTAGCTGTAACAAAGTTTCGTGATTGCAGATCCTGGCTTTTTTTGTTAACATCACAATTCTGTTGTGCAATAAGCACTATTTTCATTTATTTATTTATACTCCGATAACTTTAAATATGTAAAATGAGCAATAGCATCTTCTTAATCAAACATAACTATCACATATTTCCCATAAATGATGCACAAAATGTCAGATGTTATGGACTAACCATGATCCTTATGCCAAACTTTCTTTCCAATATTCTTGATTATAAATATGTATGTATATTAGATTATTTATTTAGGGACCATTAGGACCTCGTGGTATAAAAGGAGAACCTGGACTTCAGGGTTTGGATGGAAATCCTGGCATTTTTGGTGAAAAGGGGACTAAAGGAATGAAGGGCGAAAAGGTAATATAAAATTAAGAAATAACTTACTTTTATATTTACCACATATTTAATTCTAAATATAACTGGATTCAGGGGCAGTCTCAGGATTTTCAAGAGGTGGGGACTGAAGCAGTGTTCTGGGGAGCCATCGATTTTTAATCATGATGTAACATGATTAAAAATTTGATGACTTTATCAAAAATCTACATTATTTTGATCAAATGGAGGGTGAAGGGACTGTAACTCTTCTTGGGATCACTCCTGATTTGATTATATTTAAAATCTGTATTAAATTTATAATTTTACTAAGGGTTATGTACATGCCCTTTAATAAAATGAGATTACAGTGATAGCTATACATGCTAAAACATGTATAGCTCTCATTATTCAGCTAAAACATGTATAGCTCTCATTGTTCAATTATATAGCTGAATAATGAAAATACAAAACTGAAATTACATCTTACCATACAGAAGATTCATTAGACACATATGTTATATCTGTGTGGTAAATATTTAGGCTCTAAGATTAAAATAACAGTTTAACGGTTAGCATGTTCGAAGAATACAGAAGATTATGCAGCGGTTAATGCCATATGAAATGAGTGTAAATTTGAAATACAGGAACAAATATTTTAAAACATAAAAATGTATTCATTGGTGGTTAAGACTGTGCGATTTAACATGAAAATATGTTTATGGTAAGGAAATGTTGCATGCTTTATGGTTTAGGAGAAAATTATTTTAAAGTATATTTAACATAATTGGAAATATTGGACATTAATTAGACATCGAAGAAGGAAGAAGAGGGATAATAGCATCACCTTATGAATACATTCATTGACTGAAGATATAACTACTTGTGCAAATCTAACGAATAATATATATACATTTACATACATAGATGACCTCTGGAAACCAGGCAAAAACCAGTTGTAATCAGCCTTCTGCACTAAGCGAGGCTCTGCTGTACACCTTTCCTCTTCGAGAGCATCTCGTGGGATGCGTGATGACTCTTCCTATGATTAAAACCAGCCCCTTTCAAAATCGGCCATGTGGTAGGCAATGGCATACCACCACATTATCTGATGCCACAGAGACCATAACAAAACCAACTCCAAAAACTGCTGTTAAAGGAAGACCAGCAACTAGAAGGAAGGATGGGATTAGGGAACTTTTGGGCATGACATTTTGTGATGCTGCTTATATAGCACATGATCGATGCAGTTGGAGGAATTTGTTGGTGGCCACAACAGCTCCTCAGGGGACTATGTGACTGGAAGAAGATGATGTTCAATTATGGGAAGTTAATATTAGTAGTCATAAATTAATTGCCCTTTTTAATTAAGAAACAACAAAAATACTTTCTATTAATCAAGAAACAAGTAGTAGAACATTGGTTCTCAACCTCTTTTGCCCCATGCACCCTTTTCGCCATATGTCAGAATGCTATTCCCCCGCTTTTCAAGATTGATGTCATCTCCCCCTTTCCAAGATTGTCTGACTGAAAAGGTGCATTCCAAAAAGATAAAAAAGTGAAATATTTGTCTTTATTTTTAATTTAATATGTGACATCCAATAAAGTGTGATGTCCTGTAGATTATGTACAATCTGTAGAATTGTAGTTTGTAGAAAGATCAATATTCCAACAGTTTGAGTCTGTAAATCTGTAGTCTCAATTCTACCCCCGAAACCCTAAAATTCCTCCCTGGTTGAGAACCCCTGTAGTAGGTCTTTAAACAGTGTAAATGCCTCATATAATGAGAGTGGTGTTCAGTAATATGCAGAGTTCATGTTCATCAGATTTATCATCATTGTACAAAAATTATACAGGTATTACTACTTTATGATGTTGTGATGTTATGAAGTGAACTTTATGATTTTGGTAACCTCAAAGGATTAGTATTAATAGGAGCAAAATGATGTAAGAAAGAAACCTTATATAGCATCATCCAAAAAAAAAAAAAAAAACACTATCTACTTCATTTGTTCATCCATTCTCATAATTTGTCTAATCCTTCTTTAAATTTATTAAAACCACTCACTTCCACAATGCCAGTTGGAAGTTTGTTTCAACAATCGATAATTACTCTCGGACTGAAAGCAAATTTTTACACATCTATCTTGCAATAATCCTTTTCCAATTTAAATTTATGTCTTGTGTTTAATGTTTAATTTAACATTGACAAATGTAAAGTACTGCATATGGGTAGCAGTAACCCCAGAGTAACATATCAACTATGTGGTACTAACTCAAGGTGGCAGAGAATGAAAAGGACCCGGGAGTAATTGTGCAGTCAGATATGAAGTTTTCTGAGCAGTGCAGACAGTCTGCAAGAGTAGCTTATGGTGTCTTCTCAATGATATACAGAAATTTTTCTAGCAGGAATAAGGAGGTGATTATTATAAGGCAATTGTCAGGCCACACCTTGAGTACTGTATGCAGGTCTGGAGGCCTCATTTTAGGAAGGATGTAGAGCTGCTGGAACAAGTACAGAGAAGAGCAACGAGATTAGTGAATGGAACAAAGGGTTGCTCTTACGAAAAAAGGCTTAAGATTTGCAAATTACAGTGTCAGGTGACTAGGCACCTGTGAGGTGATGTGATTGAGGTGTATTAAGGCCTTGAATGGTTTGAGCAAGCTCAATGCTGATGGGATTCTGCCTCTTGCCCAGATTAATCGCCTGAGGAGACATAAATTCAAATTGAGGAAAGACAGTTGTAGAATAGATGTGCAGAAGTTTGACTTTAGCCAGTGGGTGGTTGATTGCTGGAACAAACTTTCATCTGTCATTGTAGAAGTTGATAGGTTAAATAAATTCAAGGCAGAACTAGACAAACATTAGGAGCGAATGGATGGGTGAAATGGGAAGGGTTGTTTTTTTTTTTTTTTTTTTTTTTTTTGACTGATGCTGTATAAGCTTATGTTTCTACTAATGCTAATGCTCCCTTGTGTTGTTCAAGAAAAAGTAAGGTTGCCATCGTCATTTAGTTTATTCAATCTATTTAAAGACTTAAACACTCCAGTCAGATTTCCTTGTAAGTGAAAAATTTCTATATCTTGCAATTTGCAGGACTCAAGGCTTTCTTGTAAAGGGGTACCCTGTTGTGCCCATGACTAATCTTGTTGCTCTTCTCTTCACCCATTCTAAAAGATCTACATCCTTTCTGAAATGAAGCAATCAAACTTCTTTCTAATACTTAAGATGTAGCCCAACCATTGCATTTTACAACAGGAATTCCATGAGCTATGCTAGCAGCCTGTCTGCACTGCTCAGAGAACTTTATGTTGGACTGTACAGCTACTCCAGGGTCTTTTTAATTTCCACTACCTTCATTTTGAATTCACTCAAATGATATATTATTCTGAAATCAGTACCCTGCTACTGAAAAGCAGTACCTCACATTTATCAATGTTAAACCTAATTTATCACTTTTTTTGACCCACATACATAATTTATCCAAGTGTTTTTGCAGTGGCATACCCAGATTACTGTCACTTACCACTATTTTCACCTTTTATCATCAGAACTTGGACATTGAACTTGATATGCTTAGATTAATATCATTAATAAATATTGAAAAAAATAAGTGGTAGAGTACTGAACCCTGAAGAATGCCACTAATAACAATTTTCCAGGAAGAGCAGTGGCAATTAATAACCACATTCTGTCTTCTGTCACTCAACCAAATCCTTTATCTGTAACAGTAACTTGCACCTAATGCCACTTGGTCCTTGAGATTGTCACAGACATTCTCTCAGATATGCCAGACAAGTTGTACTTGCTACCTCTGAGTCAAAAACGCTGATGGAACTGATATTCGGGTGACACTCAAGTCAAGTGGACTCAATTTTGGCGAAGTCCAGGTGGTCTGTGACAGCCAAATCCTCTGCTTGCACCTTGACGATGGTGGGACTGTTAGTAATCCTGGGTATAACCTCCATGAATGCCGCCCCTCTATGTTACCAGGCAGTACTAGGTGGTAGATGACTCTGATCAACCGGTTCAGTACCACCACTTTGCTTGTTGGAGGCTTGAAGTGGTGGAACCCATGTTTAGTCTCTAGAGCTAAGTTCCAGTCAACCCTTTCCCATCTCTTCCATCATGCAGTATGACTGATGACTTTTGAGGTTATGATGAACATCATGGCGAGATCCATTATTCCTTACATATCAAGGGTACAACTGTAAAACAGTGTTCGCAGGCCGGCTGCTAGTTAGTACACTGAACCGAATCTATTGGTAACTCTCTAGGAGGCTTCTGGATCAGCTAGTGTATAATCTTGCTACCTCTACTCTGCCAGATAGTGATTGGAGGGAGCCCGAGTAGTGTGTATGTGGGGGGCATTGTCGAGGCCACGTTATGTCAAAGATCTGGGTATATTCTTAACATGTGTACACCATATCCAAAAATTTCATTACTTCATACAGAATGTCCCACCCACTTTTTCTTACTATTGAATACACCATGAATTGTCAAACTAATAGAGTAAGCTTATCTGCGAAAAGATCTAAACCTCCCATACACTTCCTAATTAATTTCACAAATATATGTGGTCTCAATTCTAATCTCAATGATGTCCATTTCCACTTGCAATCTGCCAAACCCCATGTACTTTTTCTGACAGAATCTCAGTTATCAGATGATTTAACTACTGCTCATCTCAGTTGCCCAAATTATTCGCTGTATGATTCCTTTCGCCTCAAAGGTGGTACTTGTGCATATGTCCGTTCTGATATTCCCTGTCAGAGACTTGGTAATTTGGAATCTCCTCTCTTCGATCTTCTCTGGCTTAAAATCCCTCTACCTCATTGTGTCAAATTCATCTGTTGTCTCTACCCTTCTCCCAACTCCACTAATCACTTGGAGCTCTTTGACTTCCTCTCTTTGCAACTTGACTTTCTCCAGTCCAACTTTCCTAACAGTGAGGTAACTTTCCTTGGTGATTTTAATGTTCACAACTCCAGCTGGCTTCCATTTTCTAGTCACACCGACCCAGCTGGTCGAGATGCTGAGGCTTTTACAATTACTAATGACCTTGCACAGATTGCTCATTTGCCTACAAGAATACCGGACAATCCTAATCATACAGCCAACACGCTTGATCTTTTTCTCACAAACAACTCTTCTAAATACACGGTCAAAGTGAGAGGTCCTTTAAGCACTTCAGATCACAACTTGGTGATTGTCTCTTCTCCAATGGAGCCTTTATCTCATGGCTATTCCCAACCTTCTGTTGTTTGGCATTACAAGAATGCAAAATGGGATGACCTGCGAGATTTCTTTTCTTCTTTTCCTTCATCGGATTACTGTTTCAAAACTTCTGATGACAATGTTTGCTCAGATCGTGTCAGCGAAATTATTCTTGCAGGAATGGAATCCTTTATCCCACACTCCACTCTAAAATCTCATCCTTTATCTAAACCTTGGTTTTCCAATAAATGTGCTAAGTCTGTTCAAGAGAAGAACGTTGCATATCGTAATTGGCTTGTTTCTAATTCATTTTCTGCCTACACCAAAGTTCGCAACAATTGTAAAGCAGTTATTAATCAGTCCAAACTAGAGTTTGAACAGGCTAAGAGTAGAAAACTTGCTTCTTGCCCTAATGGTAGCCGAGCATTGTGGTCTCTTTCCAAAGCTATTGGGCGCAACTTTTGCCCATTTCTGCTTCCACCTCTGTCCAAATCAGATGGTTCTGTTGTCACTTCAGCCAAGAATAAAGCTGACCTGCTAGCATCCCATTTTTCTTCCAACTCATGTATTAATGATCTTGGTAGAACACCTACTACCATTCTCAACACACTCCATTCAGTGCCTCCTGTGGTCTTCTGTCAAAAGGATGTCAGAAGGATTTTGACGAATCTTGATGCTAAGAAAGCTCCAGGTTCTAATGGTATTTCATCACTTGTCCTCAAAACCTAAACCGGCACCTCCATAGCCAGGTGGGAAGGAGCAGCAGTGCGTAACACACACTTCTTAATTAGACAAGGGTTCGAGCCCGTCACCACCAAATACGGAGCATGCGGAAAGGTCAGGAAATGACAACCGCATATCCTGGAGCAATATGGCCTTAGTTGCTAATGCTCCTAAAAATCAAATAACAAACAACAAACAAGCTCCTGAACTTACTCCTATTCTTTGCCGCCTTTTTTAACTTTCTTATTCCAAAGGTGTTTTTCCTTCTGCTTGGAAATTTGCTCATATCCAGCCAGTTCCTAAAAAAGGGTGAGAAATCCTTCCCATCCAATAATCATCCCATTGCAATTACTTCTACCTTTCTAAAGTAATGAGAAATCAATTAACCGCCAACTCTTAAAATACCTTGAAACCTTCCATCTGATCAATGGTCGCCAGTATGGATTCTGTCAGTGTCGATTCACTGGTGATATTCTGGCTCATGTTACCCATTTATGGACGAATTCAATGGAAAGGTTCAGTGAAGCACAAATAGTTGTTCTTGACATCTCAAAGGCTTTCGATCATGTTTAGCATAAAGGTCTTCTAAACAAACTTCCATCTTATGGTTTGCCAACTGTTTTTTTGTAATTGATTATCCAGTTTTCTCTTTGATTGCTCACTGAGGGTGATGGTAGATGGCTCTCTGTCTTCTAACTTCTCCACTAATGCCGGTGTACCCCAAGGTTTAGTTTTTTTCCCACTCTTTTCCTCTTGTATATTAATGACCTTCTTCCATTGACTGGAAATCCTATCCATAGTTTTGCCGATGATAGCACATTTTATTCCACTTTCCATTTTGAGAAACCTTGTCCTGCTTAATCAGCTTCGTCTTCTCAAAAATCTGCTACTAATTCCTTAAATACCTATCTTCAGGTATTTAAGGAATTTAAAGATTAGAAGTCAGGATTACCCTGACTTCTAATCTCTCTTGGCACAAGCACATTACAAATATTGCTTCCTCTGCATCTAAAAAACTTGGTTTTTATTTTGCTCTCGGTGTTACTTTTCTTCCAAACAGCTGTTCACTCTGTATAAATCACAAAGCTGCCCTACCATGGAATATTGTTCCCACATCTGGGGTGGTGCCCACAAAACCTCTCTCAGGCTTCTTGATTCCATTCAGAAGAGGGCAGTTAGGTTAATTAATGATTCATCTCTAACAGAGTCTCTCCACTCTGTCTCGTAGACGTACTGTTTTTGCTGCATGCCTCTTCTATAGATATTTTCAGGGGCACTGTTTTTCTGAATTGGCTTCTATAATTCCCGCTCTCTCTTTCAAAACAGTCCGAACACGTGCAGCCACAAGCCAGCATCCATTTACTGTCCAACTTCAAAACTCACAGAACCAACTTTTCATCTTCCTTGTTTATTCATTCAACTGCACTTTTCTGGAACAACCTTCCTTCATACGTATTTCCTGAAAATTATAGTCTACAGAAGTTCAAATCCAATATCAACAAATATCTTCTTTCGTCTTCTCAACCTCCAATCCAACCACGGTACTAAGTAATATAGGTTCTAATACCTCTCATGTTTGGGGTTTACATAAAAAAAAAAAAAAAAACTTGTTCATTTTGTACAGCAGTCTTTTGTGTGGTACACTAGCAAAAGCTTTACTGAAATCTAATATATGATGTTCACATTATTTTTCCATCCAGTTCCTTTATCACTGTGCCATATTAGCTAATCACATTGATTACACAAGATCTACTCTTAATAAATATGTGCTGTGATTGCTGTATAACTGCATTCCTATTGAGATGATTTTGTATTACTTCTTTAAACCACTGATTGCATTATTTTCCCCGAAACAAAGTGCAAAGCAAGTAATTGCAGGTTTTGTTTTGATTTCCCTTTGAATAGGAGGGATATTTGTGCATTTCCAGTCTGTACAAAGTTCTCCTGAACCAGCAGTGTTTTCATAATTATGGCTAAAGGGTTTTTTACTTGTTTTGCTGCTTCTTTAATGTAATTGGATAGATACCATCAGCCTCAGGTTCCTTATTTACTTTTGGCTTCAATAGTTTCTCTTCCAGTTTCCTTTCAGTTATCATAAAATTATTTAGCTCCTGGTTATCTTCTGATATATACTCTGTGTACTTCTGATATCCCCATCCTTAAAAAGTTCCTCATGTAAATGTACATGCAAAATATTTATTCAGTTTGTCAGCAACCTGAACACGACTTCATCAATAGTTATGCCATCCGTATCCAATGGATCAATGTGGTTTATCCTTTTCCTTCTAGTGCTAAGATAAGCAAAGAATTGTTTGCTACTTTCTTTTACATTCCTAGTCAAAGACTTCACACACCCTACCTTAGCCTGCCCAATCCCCTTAGTAACTTAATTGCAGGACAGCTCAATCTTACTGTAGTATTTATTTATTTATTTATATATTTTGCAGGTTTAAAAACCTGGAATAAATCATAGTAGTGGAGAGAACTGTACTTCCTCTGATAACTGCAGCTAACTGCAGCCCTGATTGAAGTTTCAACCCTTTAAGAATTCTTTTAGTTTTTAACAAGATTTGAACCCAGACCCTCTTCAAACAAGTTGAGGCAAATTATGCAAGGAAGCAAGCTCATACAGCATCAGCCAATCTTTTAATTATATTTTAATTTATAATTAAAAGCTTCTTTGCAAGACTTTTAATTTAATTATAAAGTGACAAGTGGTGAAGACACTTGGTATTGGCCATGTAGTGCAGGGAAGCCCCAGGCTTTTGCTGCATCAGTCAAAAAAATCAATAAATGAACTAAAATAATAATAATAATAATAATAATAATAATAAATAATAAAATAACTGTTTAAAACAAATACTACTTAAACTTTTTGGTTTAAATAAAACTTTGTATAATCCTAAACCTCTTCCTCTGTAATTTGAATTTATGACCTCTAGTTTGATCATTTATAAGAGAGTCATCTTCATTCATTTTATTTTCCTCTCAAAAGCCTTGTAGACCTCAATCACATCCCCTTTAAAATGCCTAGTTACCAAGTTGTGTGGCTCACATATTCAAATTCTTTCTTCATGTTGGTGACTTTTCTGAGTTCATCAGGCAGGTTACCCATATTTGGACCCTTTCGATAAGCTCAATGTCTTTTTTTAGATGTCATTTCCATATTTGGATACATTATTCCAAGTCTTACAATTGTCTTATACAGTAGGATTATGACCTCCCTATCTCTACAAGTAAATGTTTGATAATTCATTAATAGAACACTATGGTCCCTCCCTGTCTACAGTGCATGGAAAAATTCATGTGTATCCATGTTATAATCTACAAATCAGCCAAGAAAAAATAGTAAAGATTAAGTCTGTCATTCCAAATTTGCATAATTATTTTAGTTTATAAGAGATTCAAGCTGGAGGAAGCAGAATTGCCAGAAAGACTGTAGTGAATGGTAGAAGGCTGATATGTGAAAATGTGAGGTATGAGGGGTTTGTGCATAGTTTTTTGCACATAAAGATGAAGAATTTTAATTTATAATTGTATTTTATAGGAAAATTTTAATCTGTTTGATTTTCTTTAAACTTAAAAATGCTTTAATCAAGTACACTTTATCATTGGTCTACTGCCTTTATATTGGCCATCTTTAAATCTTCTGTCATTTCTTAAACTAAATTACAAATATTTATTTCAGTTTAAATTTAAATGAATGATTACATATTATGTATAATTTTCATAATTTATTTGACTTTTTTTATAGGGTGAACCTGGTATTCCTGGTATTAGCATTCCAGGACCTCCTGGTCCACCAGGTCTTCCAGGATATTTTGGAAATACTAGAGAAGGACTTTTAGCTGATTTGGAATTAGGCAGTAGCACTGATACAAGTGCAATTAAGGTTATTTTTTAATTATAAAGATTTATCAAAATAAATCCCATTGTAATCTTTGTTATACTTCTTTACTGAACCTTAGGAAAATATTAATTGAAAATATTAACTTAATTTTCTTTAATAAATTTAAAATAAAAGCTATTTGTTATGTCCTGTTTCATACATGATTAAATTTGTACAGTTCTGAAATTGTTTATATATCTATCTTATTTTATTTTATTTAGAATAACTAAGAGACAAATATGTTTACTTTTCTTTATATATGGTTTTATTTTACACACCTGCAAAACAGCTAATAGCATTTTATGTTTATTGTAGATTTACTCATGACATAATTAAAATTCTTTATAGAATTTATCCTAAGGATGCTACTCTGCAACTCGAAGACTTGGTTGAAGTTCTATTATGGACAGGGACCTTTCTAAACCCTCTCCAAAGGCAAATACTGTGGAAAAGGATTAGAAAGTATTAACCCCTTGTGGTGCAATGTCATATCTACTGTGATATCATAAAATTCCATTTCCAATCTGATGTTTCAGAAATATAATATTCACTTTTGTTCACTATGAGAACAATGAGTCACAAACTTAGCTTCATAAACTAAATATATGCGTGGCAAGAACTGGGAAACAGGAAGGGATTACCACCAGAGTGACAGCCACAAAGAAAATTGAAAACATCGACAGCCTAGTTTTTGGAAAGAGGTAAAGTTCAAATGTTAGCATGGAAAGACAAAAGAGACTGCACTTTTCTACCTTGCCATAGTAAATTGAACTGACAACAGAAAAAGTAAAAATATAGAAAACTTTCAAATTTAAAAAAATAATTGCTATTTGTGAATACACAAAACCCACAGGTGCTCTAGATAGAACTAACCATTACTGTGTGAGTTATTCTTTCACTTGAAAATCAATGAAATGGTGGATGAATTTGTTTTTCTTTCTTTTAGAAGTCTTTATCATGAGCAGTTTCACCTTGAAAGTGAAGATCCATCACAGATAAACCTTTGTCACATACAGTTTCAAAAGAAGTTACTTGATCAGCTAGTAGAAGATATATGAAATAACATTCTTTCTAGGAAAAAAAGTATCAAGTTCAGATGCAGAAGAAATATTGAGTGATCATTCTCATTTTGTGATGAAAGATGAGAATCCATATTTGTAGAAAGAATGTGGTGTAGTGACAGGAGTGTTTAAGGTGGGGGAAAAAAACAGTTTGGTATTGTGAGATGCATTCCAGAAAACAAAAAGTTCACTCTTATGAATGTATCAAGAAATATCACAAGCTAAAATTCTATAAACATTTAAAATTTCAAATATGTAATGAGTTTTTAAGCTCTTTACTACATATTTTTATACATTATCTGTGTAAATCAAAAATAAATAATTTGTGAACATCATATTTAAATTAGAAATTTTTTGGCATTTAGAGCTGAGCCATGTGGAGGAGACATCAAAACTAATGCTAGATTTCAAAGAATTAAAATTTAGAAGACTTATAGGGACTGTCTAAAATAAAACAAATTAGAAACTACCATGGCATATGGAGTGTTTACAGAGCAGAAATATTATTATGAAATAATAAGTGGAAGCATGGAGAGAAAAATTTCTCACTATAGTTAACCTTGTAAATTTATGAAAGAACTTTTACTGGTAACTTATAGGTGTTACAGATAGGGGCAATTCCAGGTAGGAGCTATAATCCCCCCCCCAGTAACTTGAGATAGATTTAATTACTGGTACATGATGATTAAAGCTTAATGATTTCCCTAAGCACTGCTTTAGCCCCTCTCCTTAATTACTTTAGTCCTATCTAGAAAATCCTGGAACCAGTCTTGGTTACAGAACATTATGAATAACAGTTATTAGGTTCAGCAGAACTAACTATAACCATGAAGAAATATGTTTATAGTTAATATGTCATTATTATGCTGAATAATAATTCCTCATTCATATATTCCTTGAATGAGGAATATTATGCTGCATCATTATTTCTCTCGAATAATGATGCAGCATAATAATGACATATTAACTCATGGGACAAGAAAATAGAAAGAGAATCAATGTACATACAGTTGAAGTTTCTACACTATCATTTCAGTACATTAGAATTACAGTTATCTGAATACCCAGCTCTGAAATTTCAATTAACTGAAATATTTTTCAATTCTTTTTTTTTTAATTTTATTTTTTCCTTTAATTTAACCAAGAAAATGATACATTTAATATTTAACTGTAAGAAACAAAACTACCACATTAATATAATAAAATCATGACTTCACTTAAACAGAGCATTATGAATGAAGCAAAGAAGGGTAAATTTCATCCATGTCACTTGTATAGGGCAGTTGTAAAGTCCTTGTGTAACTTTGAACTTTAATAACTTTGGATATATGCATGATAGAAGCACACTGTAAATGGCATATAAAAGGTGAATTCTTAAAGTTTTTTATGTATTAGTGTTGTTAATTTTGGGTTAATTAATTTTTATTTCCTTTCAGATCCTTCAACTGATTGAAAATCCTGACAGTAGAAGAAAAGGTCAACTGTGTGTTATGGCTTGCAGAATTGAAGTCCATAAAAGCTGTGAGGAGAAGATTCACTGCTCATTACAGAAAAGATGCACTACATAGGAACTCAATTAACAGTTGGATGAAAAAGTTTAGAGAAACTGTGTCTGTGAATGACAAATCTATGATCTGGAGACTAAAAATCAGCAAAGAGACTGTGGCTGTAGTCCAGGAAGCATTTGAAAGGAGTCCACATAGGTTGGTGCAGCATGCATCTGTTGAACTAAACATTTCACAATTGACAGTGCCAAAATTCTAAGAGTGAAACTGCACAAACATGCTTACAAGATTCAGGTGGTCCAATGTTACAGGAAGAAGACTACTAAGCGAGATTGGATTTCTGTCAACAGATGAAATCAAAAATGGACAATTCCCATGACTTTCTTGAAGAGTTGATGTTTTCTGATGCAGCTACTTTGTACATTAGTGGCAAAGTCAACCACCACAATTGCCACATTTGGGGAAGAGAGAAACCTCAACTCCCAAAAATCAAAGAAGCAATAGTTATTGGTGAATGTTACCTTAAAAGTGCTGCAGAATTTCCTCATTCCTGAACTATGATGATAAAATCTTTCAGACAGCATCTTCTCTCAGCGAGACAGTGCACCCTGCCACTATGCTATGAATGTGCAATGGTTTTTGAATGATGTCTTCCCAGACAAGTGGATCAATAGAGCTTGACCAATTGCTTGGCCACCTTGTTCGCCTGATCTGACCCCACTGAACTATTTTTTATGGGATCATATTAAAACTGTTGTGTACTCGACAAAATCATGTTCTTTGGATGAACTTATGGTCAGCATCACAAATGCATTTCATGAAATTACTGAGCAGCAACTGAGGAATTTTTTTAACGAGTTGGAAAATCAGTTTGAAAAATGATGGAAGTTATGTTGAAAGTTAAAAAAGCAAACTGTATTGCTTTAAAATTTTAATTTCAGCTTTTATATGCCATTTACAATGTGCTTCTACCCTGTGTACATCCAAAGTTATTAAACTTTAAAGTTGCACAAGGACTTTAAACCACTCTGTATAATACCAACTACACTTGATGTAATGTATAAATGCTTCACTGTTTGTAAAAAAAGCTACAAATTCACTATTGCACTAAATTACTGCAAACCTATATTTTTTTCCATTGGAATTTTTATGTATCACATCAATGTGGTTGTCATTATGTTATGGTGGTATGGATAATCTACTCAACATGCTTGGCTTTTTTTACAAATGAATCACGCACATTAGTTTTTGTTTACACACACACACTTTGTTCTTTAAATTTTTATTTGTATAAACCATATCATCAAAAGCTTGGGACTTGGTGCAATGCAGTTTATTAATTTTTTTTTTAATGTACCTTTCTCGGTTTTCCCTTTTGTCTCCACTCTGCCCAAGCTTAGAGTTCTGGTATAATTGCATCATCTGCATAATGGGATGATATGCCACTGCCCTCAATTTAACTTTCCATAAATACGGTTTCCTTTGTACAGTTTTCAGTGAACACTGTAATAAATACTTTTGGTTTTTCACAATACTGCACAAAACTATAGACAGAGAATGAACAATACTTTTCATTGTAAATCAGTTTCCTAACAATCTGGGTTAACAACTTTTTGACAGCATTAGCATTAGCATTAGTAGAGGCATATGATGCAAGAAAGCAAGCTTATGCAGCATCAGCCAAAAAAAAAAAAAAAAGACTTCCACTTCATCCCTCTGTTCGTTCGAAATACCTGTCCAGCTGAGCCTTAAATTTATTTAGGCTATCAACTTCCACAACCCGCTGGCTAAAGGCAAATTTCTGCACATCTATCCTATATCTGTCTTTCCTCAATTTGAATTTATGCCTTCTCAGGTGATTATTCTGAGCAAGAGGAAGAATCCCATCAGCATTGAGCATGCTCAAACCATTCAAGGCTTTATACACCTCTATCAGATCACCTCGCCGGTGCCTAGTCTCCAGACACTGTAATTTGCAAAACTTAAGCCTTTCTTCGTAAGAGCAACACTTTGTTCCATTCACTAATCTTGTTGCCCTTCTCTGTACTCGTTCCAGCAGCTCTACATCCTTCTTGAAATGAGGCCTCCAGACCTGTATACAGTACTCAAGGTGTGGTCTGACCATTGCCTTACACAAGGGAATAATCACCTCGTTATCCCTGCTAGAAAAATTTCTGTATATCATTGACAAGACACCATGAGCTACTCTTGCAGCCCTTCTGCACTGCTCAGAGAACTTCATATCTGCCTGAACAATTACCCCCAGGTCCTTTTCATTCTCTACCACTGTCAGTGTAGTACCACAGAGTTGATACGTTGCTCTGGGGTTGCTGTTTCCCATATATAGTACTTCACATTTGTCAATGTTAAACTTTAATGCTTCCCATTTTGAATTTGCTGTTGATGACATCATCAGTTGGTCCCACTGTATAGAATTTAAATACTGTCTTAGATCATCGTAGTTGCCTTTACGATAGCAAAAACCCTTCCCTTTACCCCTGATGGTAGTTACCTCTTCGTGTAAATCCCACTTCAGCACACTGTGATCACTGCCACCTAGTGGTTCCTTTATCTGCAGATTCTTAATGCATGAAGAATCACTATTGATAATCAAATCAAGAGTATTACTCCCTCTAGTTGCCGCCCGAACATGCTGATGTAGAAAACAGTCATCCAATAAATCCACAAAAGCCTTGCTAGTGTGTGAGTGACCAACTCACAAATTCCAGTCAATATCTGGGAAGTTAAAATCCCCCATTATAAGACTGTCTGATTTACTGGCCCACTCTATTTCCCTGTACAGTTTCTTATTATATTCATCAGAGTCATTAGGCCTATAGCACACTCCTACTCTCAATTTTGATATCCCAATGCTTATGTCACACCAAATGGACTCGACACTGCACTGTCAAGTGATGTCGACTGGCTTCACTTCCTTGAATTTTATGTTTCCTAATTAATAGCACAACCCCTACTCCCTTCCTATCCTGTCTATCCTTTCTGTACACATTGTACTCCCCAAATTCCAGTTCTGCATTCCTTATATCTGTTGAGAATGTTGTTTCATCATTAAATACTAAACTGAAGCAGACAGAAATTTAATAGAAAGAAGGTACATTATGATTAATCTGTACCAATGAAACTAACAGCCAGCAAATTCTTTAATGTCCTTTTGATATCTACTACATGGGACAAATTGCAAAAATTTGAATAAGAACTTGGCTTTTGATGAAAATACAAACTCTTGGAACTGAAAAGACTGACATGTTTAAAGCAGAAAAACATTGGCACTTATTTTAAAATTGTATAAGCATTCACAGTACATATAATGTGTGAATAATAATAAAAAATCAAATTACTGTAATTTTCTCTTATTAGATTTTTCTTGCTTCTCTTTCATATGTAGATAGAGTGCATTTTAAATTGATTATCCAAAAAAAAAATGAACTATCTGAAAATCTCTGTCCTTTACAATAACTGGGATTCTACTGTACTAGAACCTGATTACAATGCATGAGGAAATTTCATAAGGTTCTGTGGAGTGAAGTTCATAAACCAAGGAAGTGATTCATTGATTAGAACATTATAAATATACAGGAAATCTGGTTGCAACTTGATGTGCTGCAGGGTTAGTGGGTGACGTTTAACCACTTGTGTGCAAAAGAGGCTGCCACAGACACCCTTATAGCTGCCTATGTGCATTTTACATGGACAAACTGGTTTTGATATAATACTAGTTATGGCAAATTTTTAAATTGATGTTTGAAGCAGCTTTCCATTAATTAGAATTGGATGCATTACTAAAATTTCTCAAAAAAAAAAGGGTCTGAAAGAGGAAAAGTTAGAAAATTATTGTTGAGATCTGTATAAATTAAAATAAAAGCAAGTGAAGTGTAAATCTGCAAAGATCACTTATTCTTATCATCCAGTTCATCATTTCTTTCTTTAATTTATATAAAGAAAATTTTCAAGTGTATTGAAATTTCCAAAATTATTTTCTAATATGATGCATTTTACAAATATTTCTTTTTTTTTTTAATTACAGGGAGAAAAAGGAGAGAAAGGAGAAGCCGGAAGACCTGGTTTGAATGGAGTACCTGGAATTCCTGGGACTGATGGTTTCAAAGTAAGAATATTTATTATTTATGTTTATATTATTTATTATTTATTTATATTATTATATTTATTATTTGTAAATAAAAAAATATATTATATTCTGAACTTTTCACTTTTATCCAACTTTGAGATGTGAAAGCATTTTTTTTATATCCTTTAATTATTTTTCTTATAGGTTATTTGTGTTTATTCTTTGGGCCACTTTTCTTCTGCATAGTCAGAGTTATTCTGAATTGCATGCCATAAATGATATAGTAAATTCCTAACAGTAAGAGGAACTGAAAACACTCGTAAGAGTTTTTTCAAAATGGTATAGTTTTTAGGCCCACAGAAAAGATGGTATGACTTCCATTATCAGGAAACTATGATGTAAAAGCTGACATAATTACTCTGGAATATAGATTTCTCATGATATTCAGGTCCCAATTGTGAGTCAAACAGGTTGAATTTCAGCAAAGTCCATTTATTCTGCAAAAACCAAATCCTCTGCTTGTACCTTTATAATGAGATGTTAGTAATCCTGAAGATAAAGAGATAACTAAAATAGGAATATCCATTCCCATTTCATTTATCCCTTTTTTTATTTCCTGATAATGAATTTAGTATTACACATTTGGTTTTTTCCTTAAACTTCTATTTCATGAAATTGCTGCTTTCCACCCCAAAATTTTTTAAAATAATTCTTTTATCATTTTGCAAGAGGATACGTGACACACAACATCCCTTGTATATCATTAAATATGCAAATATGCCTATCTGAAAGTGATCATCACATCCAACCATTGGTTCAAATAAATTTGGTTTATGTTAGTTTCAGAAGTATGCCAGTGATGTTTTTAGACTAAACTGACAACAGGGAATAATTTTCCCACTGAGAAAAAAAAAGTAGATATTTATAAATTGTAAAATCTAAATGGTAATATGTGGCTCAATTTTAACATCAAATTGAAATATTTCAGCCCAAATATGGCAAAAAAGGTCCAGGCAACAAATAACCTAAAAATAAGTGTGATAGCCCTTGGTGCATTTTAATTGAAACACCTTATATTATTAGATATGAAAATAAATGAATAATAAATGTATTTATTTATTTATTTTGAACAGGGTAATCATGGTGAGGTAGGACCACAGGGACCACCAGGCTTAGTTGGTCCTCCAGGACCTAAAGGCGAACGTGGTCCTCCAGGACCAGCCTCTATAATATCTTCAGATAAAGCAGTTGTTGTAGTAAGTACAGTAATACTCAGTTATTTTGATACCCTAGCCAATGACCAGTTCTAGTTCCCTTTTTGCATCAGAAATTTTAACCACATTAAACATTTATGTTAATTTATAGTAATTAATGTCTTTCAGCAAATTATGCTGTTTGTCAATGATTTATATTAGCTCTGCACACTAGCGTAGCTACCCTGTTTTGGGCCCAGAGGCAAAGAATATTTTCGGGCCCCTACTTAATTAATGAAAATTGCAAAAACAGGAGACAGCCAAAGGCTCCGGTGCCCCTAAAGGGCCGAGGCCCGGAAGCAATTGCCTTGCCTGCCTACATGGTAGCTACACCACTGGCTCTGCATTGAAAATTAAATTCTTTAATTAATGTTTATATGCTTGTACTTTTTTGGGTATAAATTTAGTATTCTCCAGCTATTGTTTGTTTTTCTCTGCTGGTTATTCATTTGAATTGTCAGTATTTTCAGTGAATAGTTAAGTGTGGATTGTTGACAAATGATGGTAACCTCCTTTGTGAATTATATAAATTGAACATACTCTGTTATTTAAATTGAATAGTGAAAAACAGAAAATACTATTGAGATGTTTATAATCACTATCAAAAATCAATACACGTTTTTTAAAGTACTACAGAGATAATTATTCCATTAAAGTATAACTCTAAATATTAAATTATATATATAAATGCATATAATAAAAACTGAACTATTGTATTTATAGCAGTTGTCATAAATATAATAGTATAATATAAAGTGAAATTAAGAAAAGGTATTTTAGTAAACTTATTAGTAAACTTATTTACTTTTTAATAAAAATTGCATTTTTATTAAAACGTAAACACAATACATAATGCTTTTAATTTTAAAATACTTTTATGACAATTTTTTCTACATTTTATATCAGGAAAATTCAGCATTTACTGAAGTATCATTTTCTATGAAAAATCACTAATGAATTTTTTGGATTTTGGTGCAGCATACAAGTTATTTGCATACCTCAGCACACAACATTTGTCTGCAGATGGACAATATGTTGGTAATAACTAGCATATGATTATATGTATTTGCATATGTGCATGTGCAAATGCATATTTTGGATATTTCAGTCATTAGTTAGTATATAACAGAGCTATGATGCTCAATACATTCTACATTGATATCAATATTTGTAGATGTTTTTCATTTGGTTTTTACGAGCATTAGCAACTAAGGCCATATTACTCCAGGAATATGCGGTGGAAAATACGGTGGATGCTTTCCGCATCCTGCGTATTTGGTGGTGACGGGCTTGAACCCCAGTCTAATCAAGAAGCGTGTGCAATATTTGTAGAAGAATAAGAGAAGTTTACCTCAATATGATACGTAGAACACTTCCGTATGATACTCTCCAGAAATTAAGACTAATAAAAGATTAACGCAAAATGATTACAATAAAAAATCAATTGAAAACAATTCAAAAATTAATTAAAAATTCAAAAAAATTTTAAAAATTAATTAAAAATTCAAAACACAATTTAAAAAATAATTTAAAAATTATTTAAAGTTTAACATAAATTTTGAAAAAACTATTGTCTTTTATTTGTTTTAATTTCTGGAGAGTATCGTACGGAAATGTTCTATGTATCATATTGTGGTAGACTTTTCTTATTCTTCTACAAATTTAGTCATTAGTGCATATAAATGTATATAACATAAATATTGCATCTTTTGACAGTTTGATCAGTCTTCAGGCAATATGATACATTAAACTAAGAAATGTGATTTTAATCATTGAAAACATAACACTATTACAATAACATTAGCATGGGAAAAGATTTCAGTTAGTGAAATCCATGCTAATGATTTTTTCACTAAAATTTAGTGAAAAAAAATGTCATTGTTGTTTTACTCTTATTCTCATTCTATCAGTGACATTGGATGAGAGTATATTCTTTGAATGTGTAACATAACAGTTTGGTTTTGCTATAAAAATTTACAGAATGAGTAGTTTGAGCTTTTATTCAAAATGCTAATTTGAATAAAAGTGTCATATCAGATCTGCTTCAAAACTTATGGAATTGTAGATTGCAATCAATCAAAAGAATTCACTGTGGATGGTAGTATTGTCTTTTGTGTTTTTGTGAAAAGACTATTCCATGCAAAAAAAAAAAAACTATAGATTGACCAACATGCAAAAACAACATTATATGTTGTGGCGAAAAAAAAAGAAAGAAAGTCAGATCAGTTGCTTTTAACAAAGCTGTGTACTGCAAGAGAAGAGAAAAGTGACTTTTCAAAGGATCTCTATCTTGCCTTGATAAACAGCAGTATCTCTTTAAAATAAATTAAACAATCCAATTTTCCAGTGATTTTTGAAAAAAAAATTGTATAAATGAAAACATTCCAGGTGAATCTATCTTGAAAAAGAATTATCTTAATAATACTTAATCATTGAAAACATCACATCATCATCAAAATTTGTCAAGATATTGGAGAAAATTGCATCTGGATGTCTGCTAATGAAAATGCAGAAGCTTGTGATTGTTACATTTCACATTTGGTATACAGCAATAAAACCAACTTTTATAAAATACATGTACAACATAATATATGTATAGCAGTTTTTCCCAATCTTTTGTCACCCAAATAACACTTTAAATTAAAAGACAAATATTAACAGCACACTGAAATAGTGTTTGCCATTGAACTCAATGGAATTTTTCCTAATCTCATGGCACATTGGTTGGGAACCACTGATGTATAGCATGAATATTTAACACAATAGTATACATAATATACATACAGCATGAATAGTTACAACTTATTATCATCAAGTGCACTATGTTTTTCAATTTACTCATGCTCTGAGGGCAATCACCTCCAGAGTCTGAGTAAATCCTTCCTGATCTGCCACTGGTAGAGACATAATGCACATAGCGCAATATGGCCTTAGATGTTAATGCAACATATAAATCACAATAACAACAAAAACAGCTAATTACTGTTTTTATTACAAGTTCCCTGAGATCTAAGTTAAATGAATTCCTGGATATTTTATATAAGTTGGTCTTGAAAATTTTCGGTTGTGAGGTTCTTACAGGTGAATGGTCATCGGCTGTTGCCCACTTCACCCATGCCCTTCACCATCAATCTTAGAATTAACTTTTAATGGGTATGAAGCTTTTTTACTGTTTACATTCCTTTTACTGTTACGATAAGACCATCTTGGCATTAAGTGTAAAAATTGATTTGGAAAAAATGTGTCATAACATTCATTGTAAATAGTTTTGTTGTTTTAATAAGAATAGCAATATTAATAAAATAAGTAAAATAAGAATAGCAGTATTAATAAAATAAAATAAGAATAGCAATAGTTTTTTAATAATAATAAGTTTTAATGATGCTGATGTACAAAATTAAGCTTGTCTAAACCATCTATCTAATAGAAGAAAAAGATCTCTATGCAAAAATAAATGCATAGAGATCTACCGCAAAAAAAATGACAAGTTGCCACAAGAAAAGTCAGCTTAGCTTAAGAAAAATATTAGGTAACATCAGATATTCCTTGTTTTTGTTTAGATTACATTTTCATTTTCATTATTTATTTTTTTTATTCTGATTAATGAAACTTTGGCAGTAATCAGAAGAGTACTCTATGTACAGGGTGTATCCGAAGTCTGGATCCATAGGGAAAATGAAACCCTATACACTTAATTAATTTATTATTTAAATTTGCACGAATGTTTTCTTAGCTGAGAGTGAGAGCACACATTCCAAATGTTTTCTTTCAGTGCTGCAATATTTTTTGGTTTTGTGCTATAAACATGAATTTCATGTATCCCCCATAGAAAAAAGTAGAAAGCCATAGAGAAGGCCATAGAGTATTTCAACTTCTGAAGTATGTAAACAGATTTTATAACATGTGCTGATCCATTCCTAGAGTTATACGAGGGCTGTTCAATAAAGAATGATCATAATTTTTCATGAACAACTGTACTGCTTGCTGTTTCTAGCTGAGCTGTGTAATTTAAGACCAAACCAAGCTGCATCACATAGCAACTGTGCAGTTGACTCATGCACATGGTGTGACTTTGGTGGACAGTCAAATTTATGCCTGTTCAGCTTCACCTATGTAACAATGGATATGACATGTGAGGAACAGTATGCTGCTGTCATATTTTGTTTCCATCTCAAAAAACATCAGCTGAAGCATATGAAATATTAAAGAGGCTTATGATGAATCTGTGCTTCATCATAATCAGCTCACAGGTGGTTTAGAATGTTTAAAGATGGACATGATTCAATCACAAAATTCAGCAATCCTGGAGCTCCAACCACTGCTGCCACGAAAGAAACCATAAACACTGCTTTTTTTCTATAATCATGAGAGAAGATTGTCATATAACAGTAAGGCAAATGACAGAGATGTTGAGAATATCAATACTTAGCATGCACAGTATTCTCTCTGACCATTTGCATATGACATGTGCTTATGCATGCTAGGTTCCAAGACTACTCACACCTGATCAACAGCAAGTTTGCATGGAAGTTTGTCAGGAGCTACAACGGATGGTTACTGAAGATGGTGAGGTCTTGCACAAAGCGATAATGGCAGATGAGACATGTCTTCATCATTTTGACCTAGAGAGTAAGCAAAAAAGCTCTGTTTGGAAGTCTACCATCACCAACACAAAAAAAAGCAAAAGTTGAGGCTTCTGCAGAAAAGGTTATGGTCATCTCTTTTTTTGACATTCAAGGAATGGTTTACCAACATGTTGTGTCATGTCATACGGCTGTTACAGGACCTACTACAGAACTGTACTGCACACTTTGCGGGATCACATTTGTTGCAAACAATCACCAGTGCATGCAGGTGGGTGGATGACTGCATCATGACAATGAGAACTCTCACATTGCTCATACCATCATTGAATACTTAGCCAGCATGAATGTCAAACATTTCCAGTCATTAGAACTTGTAAAGACATTGGAGGCAATTCTCGAATGCATGTCAAAAAATGGCAGAAATGTTGGAGTAAGTGCATTTCATCAAATGGGAACTACTTTGAAAAGGACCATCAAAATATGGATGATTAATAAAGATTAATATGATTTCTGATTGTATGATATGATGAAGGTTGAAATATTGATATGATATGATAAAGATTGAAATATTGATATGATATGATAAAGATTGAAATATTGATATGATATGATAAAGATTGAAAGATTTTTATTTATAAAGACTGATGATTAATATGGATGATTTTAGTATTATACAAATGTATAATCGTATATGATATACTTGTAAGCATTAATGCCGGCAGGATATTTTGCAAGGTGGTGCATGTGGGAATAAAGTTTTTGTTCACCAAATTTTTGAATACATGCAATATCTTATGTTTCAATAAATTAATGAAAATATTAAAAATTGTGTATTACTTCAAAATTCAAAGAACTTGCACCATGCTGCCAGCACCCATTCTTGTAAGTATAATTTTAATTTTTAGATGTTATGAGTTTAGTTTTTTGTGTTAATTTTTATGTTAATGCTTGTTTTATTGCAAATGATTTAATTATATTGTCCATATCAGTACTTTCTGAAATATTGCTTTCCATTGCTAATATTTCAAGATCATTAAATCTTTCCTGAAGCATTGTAGAACCTTAAATAATTCTTGGTATATTTTCATTTTGAAAAAAGCCTTTCTCTATTTTCAACAGAAATATGAAGCATAAAAAATATTCACAATGCAGTATTTGGTAAAATTTATTTTGTGGTTATTTATTGTAATTTATTTTGAGTATATTTATCGTAATTTATTTTGAGTATATTTATCATAATTTATTTTGGTTTATTTATTGTAATTTATTTTGTGTTTATTTATTAAATTATATTCACATATTTGTTTTAATAGCTATTTTCGATCAGAATCTCTAATTTTGTTTAGAATCTGTAATGTGATAATGATAACAGTTCTTCAATTTTTGCTGCAATTTATATCACTTTCACTCAAAGATGCAACTGTTAATTTTGCATACAAATTTCTGTAATACTATTTAAGGTCTTTAAAATTAAATATAAATTATAAAAATACTTATTTTCGCTGTTGATAAGAGTAAGAATATTTTTACTGTTTGCTGTTTATATTAAACCATTACAATTTTAATACTGAAATTTTACTGTTTCCAGAAGTTTATTATTAAGAAAGTGTCTGTAATTCTGCCCAGACATGATAGGAGGGAGTATATGATGAGAGTCCTGTCAATCAATTCGGCCCTGGAAAGATTGTGCAAGGCTCAAGGGGTAGAATTTTTTTCAGCCTGGTCTGTACTTGTTAACAGGAGAGACTGCTTCTACAGGGATGGGATACACTTAAATAGAAAGGGTGCAAGAATGTTTGCTGATGCTATCGAGGCAGTGTTAGGTGGGTTGGAAAACTGCTAGATTGGGGGGATACAAGGACTAATAGATTAACAGTAGCCACTGGCAGAGGTGAAAGTGATTCTTGCACTGCTTCTATTGGAATGAGCAGCAGCTTGGAAAATAAGATGCAGGATATTTCAGAGTCTGCTGGGAGTCATTGGGGTACAAGTAAACACATGGGTTGTGTTAGGGTAGCTAAGAAAAAGAACAGGTGCATGTATACTTGCATGTACACCAATGCTAGGAGTTTGGTAAATAAATTTGATGAATTTGAGGTATTGCTGAAAGCATCAAAGGCGGATATTGTTGGGATATCAGAGACGTGGTGTCACACAGATATAAGTAATGCAGAACTGGAATTTGGGGAGTACAACGTCTACAGAAAGGATAGACAGGATAGGAAGGGAGGAGGGGTTATGCTATTAGTTAAGAAACACATAAAATCCAAGGAAGTGAAGCCAGTCGACATCACTGGACAGTGCAGTGTTGAGTCAGTTTGGTGTGACATAAGCATTGGGAGATCAAAATTGAGAGTAGGCCTAATGACTCTGATGAGTATAATAAGAAACTGTACAGGGAAATAGAGTGGGCCAGTAAATCAGAGAGTCTTATAATGGGGGATTTTAATTTCCCAGATATTGACTGGAATTTGTGGGTTGGTGACTCACACACTAGCAATGCTTTTGTGGATTTATTGGATGATTGTTTTCTAAATCAGCATGTTCGGGAGGCAACTAGAGGGAGCAATACTCTTGATTTGATTATCAGTAGTGATTCTTCATGCATTAAGAATCTGCAGATACAGGAACCACTAGGTGAGTGTGATCACAGTGTGCTGAAGTGGGATTTACTCAAGGAGGTAACTACCATCAGGGGTAAAGGGAAGGGTTATTGCTTTCGTAAAGGCGACTATGATGGTCTGAGACAGTATTTAAATTCTATACAGTGGGACCAACTGATGATGTTACCAACAGCAAACTCAAAATGGGAAGCATTCAAAGAACTTATCTTGGAAGCTACTAGGCTTTACATACCAACTAAGAAATATTGTTCAAGGTTCAGGCATAAATGGATGTCGGATGTACTAATGAGACATATGGCAGAGAAGAAAAATGCATGGGATACCTATAAATTAACATGTGACACAGAAGCATATGATAGATATAACTTGATCTGTAACCAAGTTACAAAGGAGGTTAGGCAGGCGAAGGCAGATTACGAGAAATCTTTGGCAAGGGATGCAAAGATAAACAGCAAGGAGTTCTTTACTTATGTAAACTCTAGAAGGAAGGGGATAAATCAGATTGGTCCACGATATCGATGGTTCAACTGTTCATGATCCTGCTCAGGTAGCTAACAAACTAAATGAATATTTTGCATTGACATTCACACATGAGGAGTTATTCAGGAAAGGGAATGCCATAGATGAAGTAAACACTGGCAGTGAGCTAGATGATATTGTAATAATTGAGAGTAAAGTGGAGGAGAAATTGTTGAAGATAAATACAAGAAAGGCAACTGGGTCGATGGGATCTATCCATCGTGGTGGATGGGATCTATCCAGTTATATTAAAGGAGGCAGCAAAGGAAGTAAGCATTCCGTTAGCCATAATTATGAGAGCTTCCTTGGACTCAGGGGAGGTACCCACAGACTGGAGATGTGCAAATGTAACCCCAATTCACAAAGGAGGATCAAAGGCTGACACAAGTAATTATAGACCTGTGAGTTTAACTTCTGTTCCACGAAAATTAAAGAAGCACTGGTCAAAGAAGCACTGCAGGATCATCTTGACAAGAATTCAGTTATAGCTCAGACACAGCATGGTTTTGTTAAGGGAAGGTCTTGCCTGACCAATTTGATTGGATACTATGATGTAGTCACAAAAGAATTGGATGCAGAGAATAACTTTGATATTATATACTTGGATCTTAGAAAGGCTTTTGATACTGTTGCACATGGAAGACTGCTGCACAAATTGGAGCAGTGTGGCATTGATGGCAAATTGTTGCTATGGATAAAGGGGTGGTTGAGTGGCAGAAGACAGAGAGTGGTAATTAATGGACACTGCTCATCGTGGACTAATGTTATTAGTGGAGTCCCTCAGGGTTCAGTGTTGGGTCCATTGTTGTTTTCTGTATTTATAAATAATATTGATGATGGTATATCAAGCTTAATGTCAAGTTTGCAGACGATACAAAGGTTGGCAGGGTTGTTAAGGATGCTACTGATGCTATGCTGCTGCAACAGGATCTGGAAAGGTTGAGCAGATGGTCTGAGAGGTGGCAAATGAAGTTTAACATTGACAAATGTAAAGTACTACACATGGGAAACAGCAACCCCAGAGCAACGTATCAACTCTGTGGTACTACACTGACAGTGGTAGAGAATGAAAAGGACCTGGGGGTAATTGTGCAGGCAGATATGAAGTTCTCTGAGCAGTGCAGATGGGCTGCAAGAGTAGCTCATGGTGTCTTATCAATGATATACAGGAATTTTTCTAACAGGGATAAGGAGGTTATTATTCCCTTGTATAAGGCAATGGACAGGCCGCACCTTGAGTACTGTATACAGGTCTTGAGGCCTCATTTCAAGAAGGATGTAGAGCTGCTGGAACGAGCACAGCGAAGGGCAACAAGGTTAGTGAACGGAACGAAGGGTTGCTCTTATGAAGAAAGGTTTAGGTTTTGCAAATTACAGTGTCTGGAGACTAGGCACCGGCAAGGTGATCTGATAGAGGTGTACAAAACCTTGAATGGGTTGAGCATGCTCAATACTGATGGGATGCTGCCTCTTGCTCAGAATAATCACCTGAGAGGGTATAAATTCAAATTGAGGAAAGACAGATGTAGGATAGATGTGCGGAAATTTGCCTTTAGCCAGCAGGTAGTTGGATGGTGGAACAGACTTCCAACCCTTGTTGTGGAAGTTGATAGCCTAAATAAATTTAAGGCTCAGCTGGACAGGTATTTTGAACGAATGGAGGGGTGAAGTGGAAGGGTTTTTTTTTTTTTTTTTTTGTGTCTGATGCTGCATAAGCTTGCTTTCTTGCATCATATGCCTCTACTAATGCTAATGCTAAAGTAAATTTTGCTCCCTTGTAGCTTGCTCTCTGTGTATTTATCATGCACCCCTATTTGAATGGCCCTGGAAATGTGTTTTTGTAATTTATTTTAAGAAAATGTTGCATATATGTCTTGTTGGACTAGACTTCTGATAGACCCTGTATATTAAATTTTTTTAACTTTAAACCATATATAGTGAAACTATAAAATATCCTTGATTGCTTATATACAATTTTAATAGGGACAAAAAGGAGAAAAGGGTCAACGAGGAAAACGAGGATACGTAGGTCCACCTGGTCCTCCTGGTCCACCAGGCAGATCTTCAGGTTTTGGTGAAACTACTCATCCTGGATTTACAGTATGTATATCTAAGCAAAATTTTTGTTTATCCAATGTCTGTAAAAAATTATCTGATTTGGTAGCTCATTTTATGTGAGGAATGAAACTGTATCAACCAAAAGTCAGCAATATATAGAATAGAAAGCTGCATTTGCATGTGCTACTTTAAAAAGACAGACTAGAACAAGTAAATTTTCATGTAATTAAAACAGAAGTCTTAAAACATAACATTGATATTCCATCCCCCATTCTACATCCCAAGGGTCAAGCACTGTGTAAATCGATCCCCCTTCCCTACACACTCAGTAGCGACAAAGCAATGTGAGCAATCACCAAAACTCATTATCACATGAAAGAAGTCAACAAAGTTGCACCCATCATTACAGAATACACAATTTCTTAAATGTAACAACAAATACCCAACAAGGTCAGGAAATGCAGAAACCACGTGAGTGCTCCCAAGTAACCAGGAACCATGACAGTGGAATATCAGTAGTATAACTTCTCAGTCTTATTTTTATGTTGCAATAAGAGATGCACAAGACATTTGAAACTCCCTCTGTGAAAATCATTTCTATTGTCTTAGAGATTGTTAGTTATAAAAAGATTTTTTTTAAAATAACATAGGAATGGGGGATGATTCAATGAAGATATCAAAATAAAACAAATTTTGGATGCATTACTCTTTAAGGATCATAGGGAGCATTATTCTGCCTCAAAAGGTTGACACCAAGAACTCATTACTAATGTTCAGGCTTATGTCTCTAACTTAGAGATTTAAGCCTGAGATTAATTATCTAACTTAGAGACATAATCCTGAGATGAGCTGCCATGATATTGCACTACCTCTAATAAGTAATGCTTCACCAATGGTAAAGACTATTATTACTTATTCTCAGTGGATACCACCTCCCAGGCAGCACCATTTCAAGGCTATTTGGCCCCTCTTCAGTGGGTGGGCAGGTACCTTGGTGTTGCAATGATGACATACCTGGATTGTCTTCATAACTAGATTGTCATCTTTGCAACACCAGGGTACCTGCTCACTTACCAAAGAGAGGCCAAATAGCCTTGAAACAGTGCCATCTGGGTGGTGGTATCCACCTAGAATAAGTAACAATAGTCTTTACCATTGGTTAGGCATTACGTATTCGAGGTAGTGCAATATTGTGGCAACTCATTGTGAAAGTATTCACAATATGAGATATACTAAAACAATCCCAATTTAACTACTTTAGTAGTTTGCCGTGAACTAAAATGATGCACTTGCACTAACCTGTACATGTTAAATTTACATAACATAATGACAGTAACAGTTTTTACCTACAGACAGTTTTGCTCATCTGACCAGTGAGCATTGACATCCTGTAATGAGGTAAAATTCTAAACACATACTTTAATTAATGTTGTTTATTAAACCTACATTCCTGGAAAGTAAATTTTCCTAGAAAATATTAATAGCTTTTAGTATGATTGATGGCAGATTATCAAAACTGTCTGTATGTAAAAATAATAGGGAGCATTATTTTTACATACAGACAGAGCTGAGGTGTAGACAGTTATGATAATAATTTTGAATAATGATTCAATCATGAATTGTTGAAAATATTCTTTCAATCTGTTCATTATGTGCCAGAATGGCAGACAAAATTGCAGATAATTTTTCATTTTCTGAGAGGTTTGAGTTTGACGTATGGTGGAGCTAAGGTGTGGACAATCATAATAATGATTTTGAATATGATTCATGAATTTCTGAAAATATTCTTTCAATTTATTCATTATGTGCCAGAATAGTAGACAAAAAGTCTGATGATTTTTAATTTTCTGAGGTGTCTGCTCTTATAATACAAATTTCATCAAAAACAATGACCACCAATTGTAAGAAGCTCTCATAAGCTGTCATCGTTACTGTCTTTCATTTCTTATAAAATGAAATTTTATAGCTAAGAAAACTGACTAAAGAATACGTTTTTGTCAATTTGAATTCTTTATCAGCAATATTTTTACACACATTAGATACTTCCTAATAAATGAGTGTACTTTTTAAAGCATCCATTCCATGAATTTGAATTTATTGAATGGTTCAATCCATTTTTCTAGGAATCCACAAGTCATTTTGTACAAATTGAACATTTCATTCTTAAATGATATCATTTCTTCACTCTGAATTTATAAGTAAAAATTTTGCAAGAACTTAAGAGAACAAATTTTTCTGTGATGCATAATTGAAGCATTTCATTATGCAATTTTTGGAACATTAAATATTTAGTAATTACTTATTGAATGTGTCAAGAACACTATGCATAACATGAAAGTACACTTCATTTAATCGTTCACTGGGTGCAATAAAAGTATAACATTAGCAAGTACAATGGTGGCCTTTTCTCCCATTGTGGTGCACTTTAAAAATGTTTTTATAATTTATATTTTTACACTTGCATGCTGGCATTATCTTCACTGTCAGTGAGCAAAACTTGAAAGAAAGAATTGAAAAAACCCAACATTCTTGAGCTATTGGATAAATGCAAACATGGAGCCAGCATGCTTTTAAATTCACATTTTAGAATGCTTGATAGTTATGATAGTTATTGAAGAAGCATAGCAAAACCTAAAAAAAATCATTTTATGGCCAAACTTCTTCAATAGCAAAACAGTAATAATACACTGAAAGTCAAACCAATAATGAAGGAAAACTAAAATTTACATTTGCATCACTTTAAAAAATATTTTTATTTTCAAATTTAAGTCATTTTGGTGAACATTTACCACCAACATGCTCAGCAAAGGGTTAGTTGTGAATCAAAAAAATTTTTCACACAATTTTGGCAGCTTTCTTTTGCAAACAAAAATGTCTTCAATACTTAAATAAATTTTTAATACTCAATCTCTTTCTTGGTATAAACTTAACCAACTAGTTTTGAATGAGTCAGTCACTTGTTATACATAAAATTTTCTGAATAAAAAAATAACATCACATCTTTGAGCAATTTTTATGAAGATTTCAAGGCATATTATCACTCCACACAATGCAGATTGTCTGTTGGGACACTTGTTCACTGTCCACATGGAAATCTACCTTTTAGTCCACAGGAGAATGCTCTGCAGGAGAGTACAGTAAGTGTACTAAAAATCTACTCTACTAAGACCACTTAAAGACTGAAGAGAGGGAAGGGAAATACATACACTGAGCTCTTATTCTTATTTTCTTGGAATCAGCTCTTTGCAAACTTACATGCATAAGTGATTTTTTCAACAATATGAATGCCTTTTGTAAAGTCATATTTGATAGATTTAAGTTGAGATGTAAAATTAATTCTTGCAAATGGAAATGATTAAAACTGCTGGGTAAAACATTATACTTAAAATATCAGAAAATTGGGACATTTATATATCCTGAAAACAAATTTTCAGAACAAAATATTGAAAACCCAGATTGCTGGTCATCCTATCCTATTGGGTAGCACTGTTTCCTGCATGTTGAGATCAGCACCTTCTGTGATTCCTCAACTGCTCACTTTGACAGGATCATTGTAATGGCATCCTCAGCAGCCATTACAAAATATACACCTCTCCAAAAATTATCATCAAATATTTTGTATTACCCTTATAATTTCCATGTGTCCATTCAGAACTTCTATTCTTGTCTCTTTTATTGTATTGGAATAAATGGTTAGTTATTTCACTAGGATATTATGATCTACAACCATGTGATTTTTTTTCTAGTTTAGTAAAAAATCACAACTGTACTTCATGACAGTTTAATTTGATTGAATATGAAAATCCTAAAGATAAAATTAAATCCTGTATAACAGGTATAGTGTAGAATAGAAAATTTTGTCTCTTCTGTTCATTCCTATATTCCTACAACATGATAGTTACTAAAGGAACAATTCTGGTAGACCTCAAATAGGTGTTCTTGTTTTATTTATATTCTGTTTTAAATTACTAAAAGGATAATCTTAATCTTTCTAGTTTAACCTCACTTGCATTAATCATATCATTCCTAGCATTCATTGGTTAGCTTTATATAACTGACTACAGTAAATAATTATTTAATATATTTATCAAAATAGTTATTTTTGTGCTTCTCTTTTTCTTTTTTATTTCATGCTTTCAAGAATGGACCTAATGCACAAAAGGTAATAACATATTTTTTAAATGAGCTTGAACTCAATGTTTTGCATTAGGTTTGTTTAAATGAAAGTATTATATGAGCAGTGACCTAATATGAGTAGTGACAAGTACAAGTAAGTGCCAAATGAAGTCTAGAATAGTAAATGAACTTCACTGATTTCAGAAGTATGGAAATCAGTGATCCCTTAAGCTTATGTATATGTATATCTCCCAAGAACATCCTAATTCACTTCACAAATATTGCATATTTATGAAGTGAATTAGGATTTTCTTGGGAGATATACATATTTGATTAGCTTGATGTTTCACAATTCTTTAAGAAAAGTAGTTGACTAAAACATGAATTTCTGAATTATTTAAATGTGCTATACACATTCAGAAAGTATATCTACCTTCTCCATAAATTGTGGATCTGACAATGCTCTCCACATACCACTACTTAGACATCCTATTTTTGCTTGTTATTTAATATTGCTTAATGACTCAGACTTTTATTTTTCCCAACCAGCATTAATTTACATCTAGTTGGTCCTCTTCAGCATACAAGACATTTATATTGCCATTAATGGCTTTGGCCTACTGACATATCTATTAATATCTTTTTAATATTCTCTTAATATTGTTTTAATATCCCATTGCCTGTTAAAATCACAAGGGCTTTATTTTAGATCCACAGGTGATTTCTTTGTATAGCCAATCCATAAAGGTGGTTCCATGAATGAAGTGGGTGTACAGACTAATCAGTATAATATACTGGTCTGTAACTGATCTGTAGTTACTATTTCTTTCTTGGAAGCACTTTTTCTTTTTTTTTTACCAGTCAGTCTGATTTAAGTGGCCAAAAAAGCTATGGCAGCAGTGATAAAGAGTGCATTACTGAGTCATCTGGATAGAAAGGGTTTTCTTTCAAGGATCACAGCATGGGTTTGTAAAGAGAAGATCTTGTGTAACTAACATAAACTATTATGACAGGGTCACTTATGAGTGACTACACTCATAAGTGACCCTGGATACAGGAAGTAACTTTTTACAGTTTTGTTGGACTTCACGAAAACACTTAACTCTTTGCTATTATATTACTATCTTTACTGCTATTATATATTAGCCATTAATATATACCAAGGCTAATATATAATAACAGCTAATATGTAATATCATAGCTAATGTATAATATACTCTGACTACCTCTGAAATGATCTGGTCAAAAATTAGTCAACAGCCTGTAGTCCATGCAAATTATACAGGGTGCCTTTTTATTCATCATACCATTTTATTCATCTGAAGAACATAAAATATTGTTTAGGAACACACCTTCACACTCTGACTGTGAGGATGCACCAAACAACATATTTGGTGCATCCTTGTTAGACAGAGTGTGAAGTTGTGAACAGCATGCTCCAATGTTTCTCCTGATGTGGAAAAAATTCCATCTTCAATTGGTTTCTTCAGCACAGGAGTGATTTATGATATCTTCTGAAACACTGTGTCATTAAGATAAATTCAGAGATAAAAATCACATGGGTTTAATTCAGTTAACATTGAAGGCCGTGTCATTCCTTTGCTCTGTACCTTAGAGTAGCAGTTAGAAACCACCCTGTTAAGAGAAATTTCATCCAGGAACTCCACTTCTCCTTGTAGTACTCAATGTTACCAGTCAAATCTCCAAATCTTTCTCTGCAGAATAATGATATTTATACAAAAAATTTGAAGCTTACAAAACCAAAAAGAAAAAGAAAAGAAATAGTATGATGAATAAAAAATCACATGTATGAAATTATTATTTTATAGAATATTTTTGGGAAGCATTTCAATTGTGCAAATGCACTTAAGCACATGCTTGGTCATAAGTCCATTGTGTATATCAAGTAAAGAGTTATGATTATTATTAGTAGTGGCATATGAAGCAAGAAAGCAGGCTTATAAAGCATCAGCTAAAAAAAAAAAAAAAAAAAAAAACTCCCACATCACCTGTCCATCCCCGCCAATAATTTGTTCATTTCTTCCTTGAATTTATCTCAAGCTACCTCCTTCCACAATAGCAGATGGAAATTTGTTCCAACAACACACTCTGCATGGTTTTTGATGTTTTTGTAAATTAATAGCTGTTTTTAACTCAGTTTTTTATGCTGATTTCAGAACTGTTATTTGTTTTTTTCTATCATGTACCATTTTTTCATAAATCATCAGTAAATGCAGGGAATTTGTAAACTGAATCTTCTCATGTTAACAATACTGCTTTCAGTTATTTGTTTCTTGATGTTGAGAGCTCCATGCAGCAGTGTTTATCAGTGTGAGCTCAGTTTATTTTTCAGATTATCATGTCATTCTTGTGCAGAAAAATTGGTAAAATGTCTTCATGCAAGTGTTTGAACAATTCAAACTTATTTTGTTATATTTGTGGAAGTTATGTAGTCCTCAAGAAAAGACAACATATTACAGAATTTCTAAAAAATGTGTATTGTTCTTATTTTGAAGTGAAACTCAGTGACCAAGATAAACAATGGGCTCTGCATAAAGTTTGCTGAACCTGTGTTGAAGCATTGAAATTATGGAAAAATCATAAAAAGAAGACTGTGCCATTTGAAATCCCATGATTTGGCAGGAGCCTACAAACCACTGTGATGTTTTTTTTTTTTTTTTATGAAAACTCCAAACACAAGAGGTATTAAAACCTATAGTACTTAGTACCATGCATGGGTTGAAAGTTTTGCTTGGTTAATGTAGAGGGATACAGTGCAAAGTGTAAGAAGGGCATTGTGTATCCTAATATTTCATCTGCCATTAGACCAGTCCTACATGGCAATAACCTACTGATTCCATGCAGCCCCCACTTATATAGAAGAACGTAGCAGCAGAAAGTGCTGAAAGTGAAGCTTCTGAAGATGAAACTGAAGTCATTGAGTCACTGGTCAACTGAGTATATTGTGTCACCTGGATAGTATATTATAAAGTCACCTGGAGACATTGAGTACAGCCCTCAAATGTTTTCACAGCATGAACTCAATAATTTGGTAAGATATGTAAATTTATCAAAGGAATCTGCAGAACTCCTTGGTTCTAGACTTAAGTCAAAAAATCTTCTAGTACATGGGACATTTTTCTCACAGTACAGGCACAGAGAACAACAACTAGTCCCCTAATTTTCTGAAGATGATTCTATGTTTTTTTGCAGTAATATAAATGACTTAATGAACTATTTAGGAATAGGTACAATCATACACAGTAGAGGGTTTTTATTGACTCATCAAAGAGGAATCTCAAAGGTGTGTTGCCCCACAATGGAAATAAATATGGGTCAATTCCTGTAGCTGAATTTGTGCATTTGAATGAAACATATGAGAACTTGAAATTTTTGATAAATATTAAGTATGAAGAACATGGTTGGCTGGCTGGTCTGTGCTGACTTTAAACTAATAGGCATATTACTTGGACAGCATTCTGGCTACACAAAAATGCCTTGCTTTTTGCGTGTGTGGGATGCAAAGTAAGCACTGGATGTTAAGGTCTGACCAAAGAAGAGCAGTTTGCTGCCTGAATCAAAGAATGTAGTTCATAAACCACTGGACCCTAAATTGACCCCAAAATTGTCCTCTTTCCTCACTTGCACATCAAACTGGGTTTGATGAAACAGTTTGTAAAAGCTTTACCTCAGGATTGTCCCTGTTTTAACTACGTTGTATTAAATTTCCATTGATCACCCAAAAGAAGCTAAAGCAAGGTATTAGCATTAACATTGGTTGAGGCATATGATGCAAGAAAGCAAGCTTATAGAGCATCAGCTAAAAAAAAAATAAAAAAAAACCCTTCCCATTTCACCCATACAGTCACTCCAAATGTTTGTCTAGTTCAGCTTTAAATTTATTTAAGCTATCAACTTCCACAACAACAGATGAAAGTCTGTTCCAGCAATCAACTACCCACTGGCTAAAGGAAAACTTCCACACATGTATTCTATAACTGCCTTTCCTCAGTTTGAATCTATGCCCCCTCAGGTTCTTAAACTGAGCAAGTGGAAGTATCCCATCAGCATTGAGCCTGCTCAAACCATTCAAGACCTTGTACACCTCAATCAGATCACCTCACAGGTGCCTAGTCTCCAGTTGCTAGGTGCCTAGTCTCCATATTTTTGTTGGACCCCCAAATTCGGAAAGTGATGAGGGACTGAGATTTTGAGGGAACCATGAATAAATGAGAAAAATAAAAAGAGAAAGTAGAATTAAATTCTACAGAGATGTTTTTCATAGAACATCGTTCACATGTGCCCCGGGCATGCATATTTTTTTATGTTAAACTTCAACAATTTCTCTTCATCTTATGTTAAGCTTCAACAATTTCATCTCAGTTATCGCAAAATCATTTAGCTCCCTGTTAGATTTTGATGAACTTCTGGCATTCCCCTCCCTAAAGAACTCCTCATGTGTGAATGTACATGCAAAATTCCTGTTCAGTTTGTCAGCAACCTGAGCAGGATCATTAACAGAATCAATGTTATTCACCATCAAGTGGACAAATGTAATTCAATCCCCTTCCTTCTACTGTTAATATAAGTAATGAAGTTTTTGCTGCTTTTCTTGGCATTCTTTTCCAGAGATTTCTCATAATCTGCCTTTGCTTGCCTAACCTCCTTTGTGACTTGATTACAGACCAGTTTTTATCTACCATAAGCTTCTGTATGCATGGATAAGTTTCTTGAATGTAAATCTTTTAAAACTTTATATGGGTAAAATATCAAGAAACTGTTGGAGCAACTTATAAATTCATTACTACCAAAATGTAAGTGAAGTGCATTGCAGGTAAGAGAAAGATATAAATTCATGTGGAATGGTGGAATTGTTCCATATCATTTTACTGTGCTATGAATAATAAAAAGTAAGGGAACAGTTCCATTATTCTGTATATATTTATTACTTAAAAATTTTTCTGCACTGTGCAGTTTTATTCATTAGAACAGAAAAGCATGAGGATGAAAATATATTTTAATTCACATGCTTTGTTTTGTTATTAGTTTAGTTGCTATTTAAGAAAAATAGATTTCTGATTAATGTAGAATGTTTTTAAATTAGGGAAGGCCTGGTATCCCTGGTAGGGCTGGACAGAAGGGGGATCCTGGAATTGGTATCAAAGGAGACAAAGGTGATAGAGGTGAACCAGGACCTCCTGGCTTGGGAGCATATGTTGGACCTGTAAGTGAAATACTCAATTGTATCATGTTTTATGTGATAATTTGTACAGGCAACTCTCATTCGTAAACTTCTCGGTTTACGAATGAGTTCCGTTCCAAGATGTTGTTCGTTATACGTTTTGTTTGGTATGTGTATCTTGCATTCCTGAGCTTTTACGATATGTATCGTATAAATTAGCAGCCATTTTAAAGCATTAAACATGTAAAATAAAATTTTCTGTTTATACTCAACATGACAACCAAGTCAGCAGAGTTTACAATAAATCGTCAATACAAATATTTATCGTATTTAGTAGTCACGGGCTTGAAACCCGGTCCACTCAAGAAACACGTGCTATGCACTCTTGCTCCTGACCACTGGGCTACGTCAAACATCGAATGGTGTATACAATGTTTTATTATAATGTATGAATGCATTATGGTTTATCGTGTATAATATATATGATATGTAACGTAAAATAAAATAAAAAGGAATAAAAAAACAAGATATTGTACTTGTTAATTTTAATTAAAAACATAAAGAGTTACAAAATAGAAATAAAGAAAATGAGTACTAACATAATATATGTACTGTACATACATATGTGTTCAACTTTTATTCGTCAATATCTTCATCAGAGTTCAATATTTTCCACATAATTATTATTTTATTATTATTATTATTATTATTATTATTATTATTATTATTATTATTAGCTATATGGCGCAAGGAAGCCCGAGGCTTATGCTGCACCGGCCAAAAAAAAATCCCTATTGGCCTGAGAGAAAGAGAGAGAAGTAGAACGGAATCACCAAGAAAGAGAAGAATGATGATATCCAGCTCAGGACCCTGGGTGTGCCAAGCCCATACTCACCAAATGTGAGCAAGTGACACTAAGTGCAGATGAGGTAGATGGAAGGGCATCTGATAATGAAGAAACAGCTGGTTTTCCACTTTTTTAAAATATGTTTTTATTGAAGATTGCACAGCTAGATTCTTTTTTTTTTTCTTCAAAAATCTCACTGTAGCATGCTAGACAGTCATAAACGCCTTTTTTCATTTTTGCAATTCTTTCCATATTTGCATCTTCTTCTTCAATGATTGCCAATCCCTCAGAAATTAATTTAAAAGCTACAGCCATTTTCTGCCTTGTAAATGTTCTGGGAGGCTGTGGAATATCAGGTTCTTCTGTTACTTCAGAATTTAGTTTTATCTCCATTTCAATTATTTCATCGGTTGTTAATTCCTCAAAATGCTAGTCCAAAAGCACTCTCACGTCAGTCACATTAAGGTCAAGGTCCATTTTATTGCCCAGTTCAACAATTTCCTGATAATTATTGCAATAAATACATTTTTTAAAAGTTTATTTATTTAAATCTTACAATTATGTTCACTATATGTTTGGCATTTTGTTTTATAAGGAACCCTATCAATTGGCGACTTGTAGAAATTTTGAATGATTGTGACATTTGTTATAGCGAATGTTCATAAATCGAACATTCGTTAAACAAGAGTTGCCTGTATTAGGATACTTTGGTGTTTGCTGCAATGTGACTACATACTATGATGTAGTCACAAAAGAACTGGATGCAGGGAATAACTTTGATATTATATATTTGGATCTTAGAAAGGCTTTTGATACTGTTGCGCATGAAAGACTGCTGCACAAATTGGAGCAGTGTGGCATTGGAGGCAAATTGCTGCTATGGATAAAGGGATGGTTGAGTCACAGAAGACAGAGAATGGTAATCAATGGACACTGCTCAACGTGGACTAATGTTATTAGTGGAGTTCCTCAGGGTTCAGTGTTGGGTCCATTGTTGTTTTCTGTATTTATAAATGATATAGATGATGGTATATCAAGCTTAATGTCCCAGTTTGCAGATGATACAAAGGTTGGCAGGGTTGTTAAGGACACTACTGATGCTATGCTGCTGCAACAGGATCTGGAAAGGTTGAGCAGATGGGCTGAGAGGTGGCAAATGAAGTTTAACATTGACAAATGTAAAGTACTACATATGGGAAACAGTAACCCCAGATCAACGTATCAACTCTGTGGTACTACGCTGACAGTGGTAGAGAATGAAAAGGACCTGGGGATAATTGTGCAGGCAGATATGAAGTTCTCTGAGCAGTGCAGACGAGCTGCAAGAGTAGCTCATGGTGTCTTGTCAATGATATACAGGAATTTTTCTAGCAGGGATAGGGATGTGATTATTCCCTTGTATAAGGCATTGGTCAGGCCACACCTTGAGTACTGTATACAGGTCTGGAGGCCTCATTTCAAGAAGGATGCAGAGCTGCTGGAACGAGTACAGAGAAGGGCAACAAGATTAGTGAATGGAACAAAGTGTTGCTCTTACGAAGAAAGGCTTAAGTTTTGCAAATTACAGAGTCTGGAGACTAGGCATCGGCGAGGTGATCTGATAGAGGTGTATAAGGCTTTGAATGGCTTGAGCATGCTCAATGCCGATGGGATTCTTCCTCTTGCTCAGAATAATCACCTGAGAGGGCATAAATTCAAATTGAGGAAGGACGGATGTCGGATAGATGTGCGGAAATTTGCCTTTAGCCAGCGGGCAGTTGGTTTGTGGAATAGACTTCCATCACTTGTTGTTGAAGTTGATAGCCTAAACAAATTTAAGGCTCAGCTGGACAGGTATTTCGAACGAACGGAGGGGTGAAATGGGAGTAGTGGTTGTGCTTTTTTTTTTTTTTTTTTTTTTTTTTTTTTATGGCTGATGCTGAATAAGCTTGCTTTCTTGCATCATATGCCTCTACTAATGCTAATGTATCCCTTTAAATTTAATCTAGAATTCAGATTACAGAAAATGCTTAGGGTACAGAAATTATTTTTAAAATTTCTTTACTTTTAACTACATAACCCAACCAGTCTGTAATTTATGCATTTAGATTTGTTCAAAAAGTATCTTGATTATTTGTTCAAAAAGTACCTGGATTATGCTTGTTGTTTAAGATTGAGCAAAAAAATTCCTCTTTTATGTGAATACAGATGCAAAATACCTGTTAAGTTTGTCACTTTGTGACTTGCTGCCAATAAGTTTATATCTACTGTAGGCTTCTTTATTACCTGATAATTTATATGCACTCCACACATTTTTCTTCTCTGCCACATGTCTCATCAATACATTTTTCTTTTTTTTTTGTCCTCGCTTTTTCCCATTATTATATGGGGTCAGTGTTTTTATTGTTTTTGTATGCAATTTTTACGGCCGGATGCCCTTCCTGACGCCAACCCACACCCTTTATCCGGGCTGGGAATATGCGGTGATCATTCCCTGACCTGCCGCATCCTCCGTATTTGGTGTACGGGCTTGAACCCCGGTCTAATCAAGACGCATGTGCTGTGCACTACCTGCTCCTGCCCACCTGGCTACAGAGGCGCCCTCATCAATACATCTGGCATCCAATTAGGTCTAAGCCTTGAACAGTATCTTAGTTGGTATAAAAAACTTAAGTAGCTTCTACGATTCCATCCCTGAATGCTTCCCATTTAGAATTCGCTTGAACATGTGACTAATGAGACTTTTTGAAATATATTGTAATGTATTATTATTTTTAATCTGTTAATTTATTTATTTTTTGGCTGGTGCAGGAAAAGACTGTGGCTTTCTTATATACTATATGGCTAATACTGATGCTACTACTACCAATTCTAACATATTCACTTTAAATTACAAACAAGGGCAAAAAATTATATGCTTTATTTATGTTCTTGTTCTTTATTTATGCTCTATTTATGTTCTTATATGCTTTATTTATGTTCTTGTTATTTTCAAGCACAAACATGTGCTTGAAAATAACATTATTTCAGCATTTTTGATTCATACATACAAGTATGTTACTAGAAAAAATCATTTTCCCACAAACGTCTCTTTGTGGCCTTGTTATAAACTTCTAAACATGAGATGAGATGAGATGATATTATGAAGTTTTTTAAAAATTAACTTTTGCCATTATGAACACAGAATTTCATTTTCACAAAAATTTGTGTGTGTGTTATAAAATCAGCCACTTAGAGAAGATTGCTATTATGAATATGTGTTAGTTGTAAGGTGCGTATCGTATTATTAACTAGAAGAGAGGTGCCTCTGTAACCAGGTGGGCAAGAGCAGCAGTGCGTAGCACACGCTTCTTGATTAGACCGGGGTTCGAGCCCGTCACCACCAAATACGGAGGATGCGGAAAGGTCAGGGAATGACCACCGCATATCCCTGGAGCAATATGGCCTTAGTTGCTAATGCTCCTAAAAACCAAAACAGCAACAACTAGAAGAAAAAATTAATGAGAAATATTAAAAATCAGACTCTCTGTAAACATAAATGCAAGGGAGACTTACAGAGAGTATGTTTTTTTAATTTGATTATAAATTTATTCAACAACTTGCATTACAAAACTGACACACTTGCTGACTAGGTTAATAATTTCTCTTTTTTCTCTCTCTCTTCTCTCTTTTTTCTATTATTTACCTTCAGTATCATCATCATTATTCTGATCTTATCACTCACACTTTATAAGATTACCAGAGAAGTATAGTTCTTTTGTGATCTGAAACAGTCCTCTTCATGTTTCAATATACATTTTACTGTTCAAATATACTATACTATTGTGAACAGGCTTTACCCATTCCTTTGTAATATACATGCAATTTAAACAATAATATTTAATAATTATATTGATTACACATTTTTTTATCAAATTTTGCTTTTAATATAAATTTCCTTTTTTTTTCTTTCAGGAAGGACTGAATATTGTTACTGAAGGTAAGACAATGAAATTAATTTATTAATTACTAATGAAATAATTTATTTATTAATTATTAATGAATTAAATTAATTTCTTAATTTCGGACATCAATGGCTCATCACATGCCATCAGATCATTACCTCACACAATTATTACACCTCCCACAGCTTTCATAGTAGGGACAAAGTACAGTGGATTCATTGTCTCATGAGGTTATCGCAATGCCATTATCTCTGCAATTTAGACAGTGGAGGACAAATTTGTATCCACTAGACCATAATACTTGCTTCTAGTCCTCTAGATTAAATTCACATTGACTCAAACACCACTAGGGCTTTGCTTTTGGCCTTTAAATGGCTAAAATAATTGTTTTTAGATAAAGTGATGACTACTAATCCCAGATTTTGCATTTTTCTGCATATTGTTAGAGTTGATGCAGGTTGATGTCAGCCTAGGCAACAAGTATTCCCCCCCCCCCAATTTCTATATAGTAAATCCGCAATTTAACTTCATAGTCCACAAAACGTTGCAGTCTCTCTGTGTAATATCCCCTTTCTATCACACTTCATTCTTTCCAGAAGTGGATAGCCCATCTTCTAGCTGCTTTTTGTAAATTCTGGGTATTATAGCCTTGGACAGTCCAGTGATTTCTATTGTTCTCGCTGTTAAAGCCTTGGCTCCCTCTGCACCAACAAGGTTTTGGTTACTGACTATATTTCAACATTTAAAGCAGGAAGTTGATGGAGCATGTCCAGAATGATCATTACTACAGCTACAGAGATTCTTTTTCGTATGAGTTGTGGTCATTAAATAGCGAAACTACATGCATATTTCTAAACATATCTACAATTTCCAGCAACTGTAGGAACATATCTACAATTTCCAGCAACTGTAGGTCTAGTAGTTAACTTTGAACTTTCTTGTGCACCAAAGCATGTCAATAAGTTACTAACTGTGCAGGCTTTTTTAAAATTTTTTTATAACGAAGGCTTTGCATAAGTGCCATGAAAGTGCTAGATGCAAAAATTGAGCAATGTATAATCATCAAATTTTTAATGAAATTGAAGCAAACTGAAACTGAATCATACAAGTTGTTATGTGATGTGTAATGGAAAAGACATCTTAAGTGGTAGAAAATTATGAATGAAAATTTAGAAGAATATGGAAAATTTGAGGACTGTTATGCAAAGTAATAATTATATGAGCATAAGAATAATAACAGAAGTATTAAATCTAGGTGGAAACAGTGAGTAAAATTTTTACAAGTGATTTGAATGTGAGAAAAGTCTGTGCCAAAGTGGTGCCAAAAATTTAGTGAAGATCAAAATTCAACCAGGAAACAAACATGTACTGAAATTTTAGAAAAAATTCAAAAATTGAATGCCTATGATAAAACTCAACTCTTCCAGTAGGACCTAAAAACCAAAAGACAATCAATTCAGTGGAAAATACCTCTTTTCCAAAACCAAAGAAAGCATATGGGTGCTTTCTTTGGTTTTGAAAAACAGGTGCAGGTATACTTGCGTGTACACCAATGCTAGGAGTTTAGTAAATAAATTTGATGAATTTGAGGTATTGCTCAAAACATCGAAGGCAGATATTGTTGGGATATCAGAGACGTGGTGTCACACAGATATAAGGGATGCGGAACTGCAATTTGGGGAGTACAACGTCTACAGAAAGGATAGACAGGATAGGAAGGGGGGAGGTGTTATGCTATTAGTTAAGAAACACATAAAAACCAAGGAAGTGAAGCCAGTCGACATCGCTGGACAGTGCAGTGTGGAGTCAGTTTGGTGTGACATAAACATTGGGAGATCAAAATTGAGAGTAGGAGTGTGCTATAGGCCTAATGACTCTGATGAGTATAATAAGGAACTGTACAGGGAAATAGAGTGGGCCAGTAAATCAGAGTGTCTTATAATGGGAGATTTTAATTTCCCAGATATTGACTGGAATTTGGGGGCTGGATACTCACACACTAGCAGGGCTTTTGTGGATTTATTGGATGATTGTTTTCTACATCAGCATGTTCGGGAGGCAACTAGAGGGAGTAATACTCTTGATTTGATTATCAGCAGTGATTCTTCATGCATTAAGAATCTGCAGATAAATGAACCACTAGGTGGCAGTGATCACAGTGTGCTGAAGTGGGATTTACTCAAAGAGGTAACTACCATTAGGGGTAAAGGGAAGGGTTATTGCTTCCGTAAAGGCGACTACGATGGACTGAGACAGTATTTAAATTCTATACAGTGGGACCAACTGATGATGTTACCAACAGCAAATTCAAAATGGGAAGCATTCAAAGAACTTATCTTGGAAGCTACTAGGCTTTACATACCAACTAAGAAATATTGTTCAAGGTTTAGGCCAAAATGGATGTCAGATGAACTAATGAGGCATATGGCAGAGAAGAAAAATGCATGGGATACTTACAAATTAACACATGACGCAGAAGCCTATGATAGATACAAGTTGATATGCAACCAAGTTACAAAGGAGGTTAGGCAGGCGAAGGCAGATTACGAGAAATCCTTGGCAAGGGATGCAAAGAAAAACAGCAAAGAGTTCTTTACTTATGTAAACTCTAGAAGGAAAGGGATGAATCAGATTGGTCCACTTGATATTGATGGGTCAAGTGTTGATGATCCTGCTCAGGTGGCTAACAAACTAAATGAATATTTTGCATCGACATTCACACATGAGGAGTTATTCAGCGAGGGGAATGCCAGAGGTGTATTCATCTCTAGCAGTAAGTTACAGAATCTTGAAATAACTGGGAGTAAAGTGGAGGAGAAACTGTTGAAGATAAACACAAGAAAGGCACCCGGGGTGGATGGGATCTATCCAGTTATATTAAAGGAGGCAGCAAAGGAAGTAAGCAAACCCTTAGCCATAATTATGAGAGCTTCCTTGGACTCAGGGGAGGTACCCATAGACTGGAAATGTGCAAATGTGACCCCAATTCACAAAGGAGGATCAAAGGCTGACACAAGTAATTATAGACCTGTGAGCTTGACTTCTGTTCCAGGAAAATTAATGGAGGCACTGGTTAAAGACGCACTGCAGGATCATTTAGACAAGACTTCAGTTATAGCTCAGACACAGCATGGTTTTGTTAAGGGGAAGTCTTGCCTGACCAACTTGATTAGATACTATGATGCAGTCACAAAAGAACTGGATGCAGGGAATAACTTTGATATTATATACTTGGATCTTAGAAAGGCTTTTGATACTGTTGCACATGGAAGACTGCTACACAAATTGGAGCAGTGTGACATTGGAGGCAAATTGCTGCTATGGATAAAGGGGTGGTTGAGGGGGAGAAGACAGAGAGTGGTAATCAATGGACTCTGCTCATCGTGGACTGATGTTATTAGTGGAGTCCCTCAGGGCTCAGTGTTGGGTCCATTATTGTTTTCTGTATTTATAAATGATATTGATGATGGTATATCGGGATTAATGTCCAAGTTTGCAGACGATACAAAGGTTGGCAGGGTTGTCAAGGACACTACTGACACTATGCTGCTGCAACAGGATCTGGAAAGGTTGAGCAGATGGGCTGAGAGGTGGCAAATGAAGTTTAACATTGACAAATGTAAAGTACTACACATGGGAAACAGCAACCCCAGAGCAACGTATCAACTCTATGGTACAACACTGACAGTGGTAGAGAATGAAAGGGACTTGGGGGTGGTTGTGCAGGCAGATATGAAGTTCTCTGAGCAGTGCAGACGGGCTGCAAGAGTAGCTCATGGAGTATTGTCAATGATATACAGGAATTTTTCCAGCAGGGATAAGGAGGTGATTATTCCATTGTATAAGGCGATGGTCAGGCCACACCTAGAGTACTGTATACAGGTCTGGAGGCCTCATTTCAAGAAGGATGTAGAGCTGCTGGAACGAGTACAGAGAAGGGCAACAAGATTAGTGAATGGAACAAAGGGGTGCTCTTACGAAGAAAGGCTTAAGTTTTGCAAATTACAGTGTCTGGAGACTAGGCACCAGCGAGGTGATCTGATAGAGGTGTATAAAGCCTTGAATGGTTTAAGCATGCTCAATGCTGATGGGATTCTTCCTCTAGCTCAGAATAATCACCTGAGAGGGCATAAATTCAAATTGAGGAAAGACAGATGTAGGATAGACGTGCGGAAATTTGCCTTTAGCCAGCGGGTGGTTGGTTGGTGGAACAGACTTCCATCCCTTGTGGTGGAGGTTGATAGCCTAAATAAGTTTAAGGCTCAGCTGGACAGGTATTTTGAACGAACAGAGGGGTGAAGTGGAAGTGGTTTTTTTTTTTTTTTTTTTGGCTGATGCTGCATAAGCTTGCTTTCTTGCATCAAATGCCTCTACTAATGCTAATGCTAATGCTAATATAATGTGTGCTTTTTTGGTTTTGGAGAAGAGGTTTGACATATTATGGCAAAATCAAAGATCAGGACAATTAATTGTTTTATTTAATATGAAAGGGTAATATCAGGGGGTCAAAATGGAAATATTTAGGAAATAGCATACTCATTAATAAAATATCTTATTTTTAATAATCAAGTGAATCACTGAATTTACATTGATTTACATAGATGTTGACGAAAACTGCTATAACTGCTGCTACTGCTACTAAATTGAGAAGCAGAGGGAGATCATGATTGTAGGAGGGAAACAGTTTCATTCTGCACCTTCACGCAGGGCAATATTGGTTTAGCTTTTTTCTGGCCAAAATACAGATTCTGTTTTTGACCACATTCTAGTCTTTCCTAATCTCATGCTGTGCAATTTTTCTGAAGTAGAAATCCACAACAAAAAGTGACACAGTTCCTCAAGAGGCTAATAGAAAATTAATTTCAGAGTTGCTTCCACAGCATGGCAGGAATGCATAAAGCACTGTGTAGCTGCTCGGGAGAATTATATTTTTGATCTCAGTCTTACTATTTAATGGTCACAGCCAGTAGATATCATGAATTTTCTCGGATGCAAAACAGTCCAGTGGTGTGAGCTCAAAACTTTTTGGGGTTAGTTCATTAGTCATCTTTCTCAGTCCATTGGTTAGGAAACTTAGCATTCACACTGCAAACCTAATGGCTGAAATGTGGTAGGGCTGCATCTAATTGGAAAACTATTTCACATGTATTTTCTCTTTCAATAGTCAATATCTTGATATTGACTATTGAAAAAAATGTTTATTAACTACTAATTTGTGGGTAATTTTATCATATCAAGAAAACGTATCTGCAGTGATGAAGCCAGAAAAAGAATGTTGGTTTTTTTTTTTTTTGGTTTTTTTTTTAGGGTTTTTTTTTGGCCAAATTCTATCACACAATTATGTGGTTAATCATACTAAATGTTCACTTTTGAGGGTTATGAACATGCTTACAAATTTTATTTGGCTATTGTTCTCCCCAAATTCTACAGTGGTCTCATAATTGATATGGGCATAAATGTAGCTTAATCTATGAAAGCACCCATTTTAAGAAACTTTTATCATTATCAGTTTCATTTAATGTGAAACATGAATTTGACTCATTTTGGACAGTCATTTACTTTAATTCCTTGTCTAAACTGAATTTTGTAGGCTTGTAATCTCAAGTGCATATGTAACACATTTGTATAGTTGTGTTGGGTATACCTGCTTTCAATTTGTCCTTGGCATCTATAATACAAGACAACATGATGCACTCTGCAGTCACAAAACTATCATACCACCAAATCCACTACTGCAGGTGGGGGAAGGAAGGGTCAGGGTTCCAAATGGCCAGTTTGAATTAGTTGTTAAAGAACACAGGAGGCCTGTTTGTGAATCGTATGGGAGGATCAGAATTTGTAGTGTTGCTACTGATAAAGTCACATTTTCTTTTGAAGTATGTGCGCTTTCCATTGATTTTCTGGTTCTTCCAAGTGAATTTACATTATTTATTTTACAATTGACTTACTTTCAACATCTGTAGAATGACATTGGATAGGTACCTTACTGCTAATTATGATGGTTACATAGCATGGCTATCATTATACATTCACAAGACTTTTTAAAATATCACATTAAACCTTGAGAATTTCTCAGCATTTACAAATATGTTCTTGTTTTTCATTTTGCATTTAAAGACTAAAAGACTACAAGGCAATGCTGAAAAAAAGCCGTGAGTTAGGGTTGAATTTGAAAGTGTCTGCAATTCTGCCCAGACACGATAGGAGGGAGTATATGATGAGAGCCTTGTCGATCAATTCGGCCCTGGAGAGATTGTGCAAAGCTCAAAGGGTAGAATTTTTCTCAGCCTGCTCTGTGCTTGTTAACAGGAGAGACTGCTTCTACAGGGATGGGATACACTTAAATAGAAAGGATGCAAGGATATTTGCTGATGCTATCGAGGCAGAGTTAGGTGGGTCGGAAAACTGCTAGCATGGGGTGATACACAGACTAATAGATTAACAGTAGCCGTTGGCAGAGGTAAAAGTGATTCTTGCACTACTTCTATTGAAATGCAATTGAGCAGCAGCCTGGAAAGCAAAGCAATGGGAATTTCCAGGACTGCTGGGAGTCATTAACCCCAGGGGCTCACATCTGGTGAGTATGGGCTTGGCACACCCAGGGTCCTGAGCTGGATATCATCATTCTTCTCTTTCTTGATGATTCCCTTCTACTTCTCTCTCTCAGGGTAACTTGGGAATTTTATTTGGCTGGTGCAGCATAAGCCTCAGGCTTCCTTGCACCATATAGCTAATAATAATAATAATAATAATAATAATAATAATAATAATAATAATAATAATAATAGTGGAACAAGTAAATACATGGGCTGTGTTAGAATAACTAAGAGTAGAAACAGGTGCATGTATACTTGCACCTGTTTCTCCAATGCTAGGAGTATAGTTAATAAATTCGATGAGCTTGAAGTGCCAGTCAAGACATCAAAAGCAGATATTGTTGGGATATCAGAGACATGGTGTCACACAGACATAAGCAGTGTGGAACTGGAATTTGGGGAGTACAATGTATACAGAAAGGATAGACAGGACAGGAAGGGAGGAGGGGTTATACTGTTAGTTAAGAAACACATAAAATCTCAGGAAGTGCATCCAATTGATGTTGGTGGACAATGCAATGTTGAGTCTGTTTGGTGTGACATAAGCACTGGGAAAGGAAAAATGAGAGTAGGTGTGTGTTATAGGCATAATGAATCTGATGAGTATAATGAGCAATTGTGCAGAGAAATAGAGTGGGCCAGTAAATTAGAGTGTCTAATAATGGGGGATTTTAATTTCCCAGATATTGACTGGAATTTGTAGGTTAGTCACTCACACACTAGCAAGGCTTTTGTGGATTTATTGGATGATTGTTTTCTATAGCACCATATTCAGGAGGCAACTAGAGGGAGTAATACTCTTGATCTGATTATCATAATGATTCATCAAAAATCTGCAGATAAAGGAACTACTAGGTGGCAGTGATCACAGTGTGCTGAAGTGGGATTTACTCAAAGAGGTAACTACCATTAAGGGTAAAGGGAAGGGATTTTGCTTTTGTAAAGGTGACTACAGTAGGCTAAGACAGTATTTAAATTCTATATGGTGGAACCACTAGGTGGCAGTGATCACAGTGTGCTGAAGTGGGATTTACTCAAAGAGGTAACTACCATTAAGGGTAAAGGGAAGGGATTTTGCTTTTGTAAAGGTGACTACGGTAGGCTAAGACAGTATTTAAATTCTATATGGTGGAACCAACTGATAATGTTACCAACAGCAAATTCAAAATGGAAAGCATTCAAAGAATTTATCTTGGAAGCTACTAGGCTTTTCATACCAACAAAGAAATATTGTTCAAGATTTAGGCCTAAATGGATGTCAGATGAACTAATTAGACATGTGACAGAGAAGAAAAACGCATGGGATGCATATAAATTAACATGCGACACAGAAGCCTATGATAGATATAAGCTGGTCTGTAACCAAGTTACATAGGAGGTTATTCAGGCGAAAGCAGATTACAAGAAATCTTTGGCAAAGGATGCAAAGGAAAACATCAAAGAGTTCTTTAATTATGTAAACTCTAGAAGGAAGGGGATGAATCAGATTGGTCCACTTCATATCGATGGTTCAACTGTTGATGATATTGCTCAGGTAGCTAACAAACTAAATGAATATTTTGCATCAACATTCACACATGAGGAGTTATTTAGCAAGGGGAATGCCAGAGGTGTATTCAACTCTGGCAGTAAGCTAGATAATCTTGTAATAACTGAGAGTAAAGTGGAGGAGAAATTCTTGAAGATAAACACGAGAAAGGCACCTGGGGTGGATGGGATCTATCCAGTTATATTAAAGGAGGCAGCAAAGGTTGTTGTTGTTGTTGTTTTTAGTTTTTAGGAGCATTAGCAACTAAGGCCATATTGCTCCGGGATATGCAGTGGTCATTCCCTGACCTTTCCGCATCCTCCATATTTGGTGGTGACGGGCTCGAACCCCGGTCTAATCAAGAAGCGTGTGCTATGCACTGCTGCTCCTTCCCACCTGGCTACGGAGGCGCCAGGCAGCAAAGGAAGTAAGCAAACCCTTAGCCATAATTATGAGAGCTTCCCTGGCCTCAGGGGAGGTACCCATGGACCGGAAACGTGCAAATGTGACCCCAATCCACAAAGGAGGATCAAAGGGAGCATTAACATTAGTAGAGGCATTTGATGCAAGAAAGCAAGCTTATGCAGCATCAGCCAAAAAAAAAAAAAAACACTTCCACTTCACCCCTCTGTTCATTCGAAATACCTGTCCAGATGAGCCTTAAACTTATTTAGGCTATCAACTTCCACGACAAGGGAGACACAGGTGATTACAGACCTGTTATTTTAACTTCTGTTCCAGGGAAATTAATGGAGGCACTGGTTAAAGAAGCACTGCAGGATCATCTAGACAAGACTTCAGTTATAGCTCAGACACAGCATGGTTTTGTTAAGGGGAAGTCTTGTCTTACTAATTTGATTGGATACGATGATTTAGTCACAAAGGAACTGGATGCAAAGAATAACTTTGATATCATATATTTGGATTTTAGAAAAGCCTTTGATACAGTTGCACATGGAAGACTGCTGCACAAATTGGAGCAGTGTGGCATTGGAGGCAGATTGCTGCTATGGATAAAAGGATGGTTGAGTGGGAGAAGACAGATGTTGTTGTTGTTTTGGTTTTTAGGAGCATTAGCAACTAAGGCCATATTGCTCCGGGATATGCGGTGGTCATTCCCTGACCTTTCCGCATCCTCCGTATTTGGTGGTGACGGGCTCGAACCCCGGTCTAATCAAGAAGCGTGTGCTACGCACTGCTGCTCCTTCCCACCTGGCTACGGAGGCGCCAAGGAGAAGACAGAGAGTGGTAATCAATGGACACTGCTCTTCGTGGACTAATGTTATTAGTGGAGTCCCTCAGGGTTCAGTGTTCGGTCCATTGTTGTTTTCTGTATTTATAAATGATATTGATGATGATACATCAGGCTTAATGTCCAAGTTTGCAGACGATACGAAGATTGGCAGGGTTGTTAATGACACTAATGACAGTACACTGATGCAACAGGATCTAGAAAAGTTGAGTAGATGGGCTGAGATATGGCAAATGAAGTTTAACATTGACAAATGTAAAGTACTACATATGGGAAGCAGTAATCCCAGAGTAATGTATCAACTCTGTGGTACCACACTGACAGTGGTAGAGAAAGAAGAGGACCTGGGGGTAATTGTGCAGGCAGATATGAAGTTTTCTGAGAAGTGCAGATGGTCTGCAAGAGTAGCTCATGGTGTCTTGTCAATGATATACAGGAATTTTTCTAGCAGGGATAAGGAGGTGATTATCCCCTTGTATAAGGCAGTGGTCAGACAACACCTTAAGTACTGTATACACGTCTGGAGGCTTCATTTTAAGAAGGATATAGAGCTGTTGGAACGAGTACAGAGAAGGGCAACAAGATTAGTGAATGGAACAAAGGGTTGCTCTTACAAAGAAAGGCTTAAATTTTGCAAATTACAGTGTCTGGAGACTAGGCACCTGCAAGGTGATCTGATTGAGGTGTATAAAATCTTGAATGGTTTGAGCATGGTCAGTGCTGATGGGATTCTTCCTCTTGCTCAGAATAATCGCCTGAGAGGGCATAAATTCAAATTGAGGAAAGACGTGCGGAAGTTTGCCTATAGGCAGAGGGTGGTTGAGTGCCGGAACAAACTTCCATCTGTTGTTGTAGAAGTTGATAGCTTAAATAGATTCAAGGCACAACTTGATAAACATTTGGAGCAAGTGGATGGGTGAAATAAGGGGTTTTTTTTTGGCTGATGCTATATAAGCTTGCTTCCTTGCATCATGTGCCTTGCCGACCAGGCTAGCCGGGTGGGTAAAGTGCCTGATTGGCAACCTAAAGGTCGCGGGTTCTAATCCCACCTCGGGCTTGGATCAAAGTACTGCAAAAACCTTGGGAGGTGCATTATGGCCACAGAAACTGATGCACCAACAACTACCAAAAAAAAAAAAAAAAACATGCTAATTCTAAGTAGAAAGGTGTGCTTATTGCCCAGCTTAAAAATGCCTGAGGCTTTAAATTTTTTTTGTTTCTTTTCATTCAGAGCTGCAAATAGCTGGGCTCAGGTGAAGGATTTTTTTCTATTAAAAATGTGTAAAATGGCCTAGAATATACACATTTTACATGTAATGTTACACTGATTTATCATTAAATCCCTCCCATCCAATTATCGTCCCATTGCAATTACTTCTACTCTTTCTAAAGTAATGGAGAAATCAATTAACCGGCAACTCTTAAACTATCTAGAAACCATCTTATCAACAATCGCCAGTATGGATTCCTTCAGTGTCGATCCACTCGTGATATTCTGACTTATGTTACCCATTTATGGGCAAATTCAATGGAAAAGATCGGTTAAATACAAGCAGTTGCTCTTGATATCTCAAAGGCTTTCGATCGTGTTTGGCATAAAGGTCTTCTAAACAAGCTTCCATCTCATGGTTTGCCAACTGTTTTTAGTAATTGGTTATCCAGTTTTCTCTCTGGTTGCTCACTGAGGGTGATGGTAGATGGCTCTCTGTCTTCTAACTTCTCCACTAATGCTGATGTCCCCCAAGGTTCAGTTCTTTCCCCCACTCTTTTCCTCTTGTATATTAATGACCTTCTTCCATTGACTGGAAATCCTATCCGTAGTTTTGCCAATGATAGCACATTGCATTCCATTTTCCATTTTGAGAAACCTTGCTCTACTCAATTAGCTTCAAATTCTTGAATATCTGCTACCTTAAATGCTGATCTCCAGATAATTCTCCAGTGGGGCAAAGACAACTTAGTTGATTTCAACCCTTCTAAAACTCAATCTTGTCTTATATCTCGCAAAAAGGATTCTTCTGCTTCTATGGTTATCTTTGGTGACACTCCGATATCTAGGCAAAATGATATATCACTTTTTGGGATTACCCTGACTTCTAATCTCTCTTGGCACATGCACATTACAAATATTGCTTCCTCTGCATCTAAAAAACTTCGTTTTCTCTTTCACTCTCAGTGTTACTTTTCTTCCAAACAGCTGTTCACTCTGTACAAATCGCAAATCCGCCCTACCATGGAATGTTGTTCCCACATCTGGGGCGGTGCCCCCAAAACCTCTCTCTGGCTTTAGGTTCCATTCAGAAGAGGGCAATTAGGTTAATTAATGACTCCTTTCTAACAGAGTCTCTCCACTCTCTGTCTCATAGACATACTGTTTCTGCTGCATGCCTTTTCTACAGATACTTCCACGGGCACTGTTCTTCTGAATTGGCTACTGTAATTCCTACTCTCTCTCTCTCTTCAAAACAGTCCAAACACATGTCACCACCAGTCAACATCCATTTACTGTCCAACTTCAAACTCACAGAACCAACTTTTCATCTTCCTCGTTTATTCATTCAACTGATTTTCCTTGTTTATTCATTCAGCTGCCGTGTTCTGGAACAAACTTCCTTCATATGTATTTCCTGAAAATTACAGTCTACGGAAGTTCAAGTCTAATGTCAACAAATATCTTCTTTTGTCTTCTCAACCTTCAACCCAAGCACGGTACTAAGTACTATAGGTTCTAATACCTCTCATGTTTGGGGTTTTCATAAAAAAAAAAAAAAAAAAAAATCATGGCTTTAGCTGTTTCCATGATTACTTTATTGAACCTGATATGAAACAAAAAATATGCACATTTTACTTTGCATCAGTAAAGATTATATAAGTTCACTTTAGACATTTGCCTCAAAGTTGTACATACACAAGTCTGAGTCTGAATCCCATCAATGATGCAGGGGAAATTTTATGGTATTTTTTATTTTTTGGTTGAATTAATTGAGCAAAAGTAGTATGGTTTTCATCCAGTAAATCAGTCAAACTGACCAGAGAATGCACTATTTACAGATGTAATATACCACAGTTTGTATGACCTTCAGCTTGAGGAATCCTAATATTTATGTCAATGGATTGTAAATGTGCATGCAGAAACATGGAGAAATACCTCTGTTGATATAAAATTCAGGCATATATTCTATAAATAAGCTCATTAATATTCATATGGAAATGCTTGCTTATCATAATTATTAACTCTATAAAAATATTAATCATTGTTTTTGGTGTAAAAAGTGCTTAATTTTTGAACTCTTTTTTTTTTTTTTTTTTTTTTTTTTTTTTAAAGACTGAAGATATGGTAATCTCATGGAGAAATGGCATTAGGGATCATGTCTGACTATTTCCCAATTAAATCTCTCTCTAGCTTGGCCTTTTTACCTCTCACCATAAGAGAATATATTATCAGACAGAAGGTAACACAGAACCCAGCAGGTAATAAAGGAACATGTCGATATGTCCCTTTATTGCCTTCTGCGAGTGTAGCATTTTGCAGTAGCATAATGATGAATGCTGTTCCAACCAACCTCACTAGCCAGCTTGTGAGGTTGGTTGGTTGGAGATTGGAGACAGCATAAAGAGAAGTATTTTGGAAGAGCATTGTAAATTGTTACTTTTGGCTTCAATTTATGTAGATCAAATCACCTTGAAAAAAGGAATATCTTATCTGTGTATACATGCTTCTTTTTCATATTGTTCATTATTTTTGTGTATTACTTATGCTTAAAAATTTTATTTTAAAGCAATAAAAGGTGAAAAGGGTGAGCAAGGTAAACAAGGACCTTCTGGACCAGAAGGTTTACCTGGAATTCCTGGTATTCCAGGAGATAATGGAAATCCTGGATTTCCAGGCCCAAAGGTATGTATATCTTCATCTAAATTAGCAATCAGCTAGTTTGCCGAATATTGTTAAAAACTTTAAAAGTAATCAAAATTTGAATAAAAAATTTAACTAGCAAAATACCGTATTTTCTTATCTTTTCTTAATGATAGATTTAGTATAGGCTTGCACACATAGATAAGTATCAAAATATACTCATCTTAATTTTACTGAAAATTAAAGACTTACACAGAGTCACTTTTTTCATCAGCTTATTCTAAGAAAAAAATACAAATTCCAATGATAATAATATCTGTAGAAAATTGTACATGAAATAAATTATAAAATATTTGTGATGAACAGGAATTGAAGACATTGGGAAGACTGATTTGCAATGAGTCTACAGCAAGCTGTTACACTTTTGTTTACTTTTCATTTTTGTTATCTATATTATTTATATAAATTACATTAGTGAAGTATATTTAAAAACTATTGTAAGAACATTGATTTTTGCTGGTGATCTTAAGTTTTTTATTTATATAAAGAATGTGAAAGATGGAGATCACTTGCATTTAGTTTTTAATAACTTTTTAAAATGATCCATATCAAGTGATATGATAGTAGAAATTAGCAAAAGTAAAATTATTACATTTTATTTTGTTGAATATAAAGGAACTGGATGCAAAAAATAATTTTGATATCATATATTTGGATTTCAGGAAAGCTTTTGACACTGTTGCGCATGGAAGACTATTGTACAAATTGGAGCAGAATGGTATTAAGGGTAAGTTGCTACAATGGATAAAAGGATGGTTAAGTGGGAGAAGACAGCGGGTGGTAATCAATGGGTGCTGCTCTTTGTGGACTAATGTTGTTAGTGGAGTCCCACAGGGTTCGGTGTTAGGTCCACTGTTGTTTTGTATATTTATCAATGATATTGATGTAGGTATATCAGGCTTAATGTCAAAGTTTGCAGATGATACAAAGGTTGGCAGGGTTGTTAATGACAGTAATGGCAGTATGCTACTGCAACAGGATCTAGATAATTTAGGCAGATGGGCTAAGAAGTGGCAACTGAAGTTTAACCTTGACAAATGCAAAGTACTGCATATGGGTAGAAGTAACCCCAGAGAAACTTACCAACTGAGTGGTACTACACTTAAGGTGGTAGAAAATGAAAAAGACCTGGGAGTAATTGTGCAGTCAGATATGAAGTTTTCAGAGCAATGCAGACAGGCTGCCAGGGCAGGTCATGGGGTTTTGTCAATGATATATAGGAATTTTGCTAGCAGGGAAAAGGAGGTGATTGTCCCTCTGTATAAGGCAATGGTCAGGCCACGCCTTGAGTACTGTGTACAGGTCTGGAGGCCTCATTTTAGGAAGGATGTCGATTTGCTTGATCGTGTACAGAGAAGGGCAACAAGATTTGTGAGGGGAATGAAGGGATCCTCTTACCAAGAGAGGCTAAAGTTCTGAAAATTGAAGTGGCTGGAGACTAGGCACCTGCACGGTGATCTGACTGAGGTGTATAAGGCCTTGAATGTGTTGAGCACGCTGAATTCTGATGGGATCCTTCCACTTGTCCAGATTACGAACCTAAGGGGGCATAAATTCAAATTAAGAAAAGACAGATGTAGAATAGATGTGTGGAAATTTGCCTTTAGCCAGCAGATGGTTAATTGCTGGAACAAACTTCCATCTGTCGTTGTGGAAGTTGATAGGTTGAATAAATTTAAGGAGGAGCTGGACAGGCATTTGGAGGGAATGGTGTGATTTTTTTTTTTTTTTTTTTTGGCTGATGCTGCATAAGCTCATACACTTGCTTTCTTGCATCACATGCCACTACTACTACTACTATATTATAGAACGAACATTCTTAAATTGGTGACTGCATTAATAATACAATATTAGAGTGGATGTCATAGATTTGTGGCTTTTTTCATTGCCTGTTTCATAATCATATTGCTAACATGTGAAGAAAGCAACCCAGTAGATTTTATTAGTGGTAAACAAGAAATTACATTAATGGAAAGGTTACAATATTCCCTAGATTATGCAGATTTAAGAGGGTCTCGTCTTGAGTACTGATTCCAGAGAGATTTCTTTTGTAATAAACGTGCTTATTGTAAAAGTAATAAACGTTATGAGCTAGTGCTCTTAAATCAATTAATTCATGGAATGAGTAAATGAATCACACTCTTAGACTACCAGATAAGTTTTCTAAGGGATTTTACAAACTTTTTTTCATCAATATAAAATTTGGTGTTTGAACATGGTTTTCAGCACTCCAAAAACATTAAGAGTAAGTTAGAAATATTTATGCTTTATCTTTCCATGATATCAGGAAATAAATTCAACTATGAAGTTTGATTGATAGTGTAGAGAGAGTGAGAAATATGGATTGTTGGCCATACAGCACACAAGATTAGCATTGTATTTTTTTCTTTTCCAAGAGAGTACATAATACAAAATCATTATTTGCTTATATTTTTAGATATTATTGCAGTTGGTTGCAGCATTGTAACCTGTAATTATAATTTCATAGTTGGGGTTTTCAATTTTTAGGGGGAAAGAGGAGAACCTGGGCCTCCTGGCCCACCTAGTCCACTTAGAACAAATGGACTTTCAAGTGAATCAGAAGCTAGTTTTATTCCTTTGCCTGGACCACCAGGAGCTCCAGGACCAAGAGTAAGTTGTTAATTTGTTATAAGAAATATAATTAAATATAAACTATAGAAATTAATAACTAAATGTATAAAATATTTTATAATTCACTTGAAAAGGTGTAACTTTGCTGGTTCAACCTAATTATTAATGGGTGCAATAGAGAAAACAAATTGGAGAATATACATGTGTCTTGAAAAAAGTGCTTTACACAAAGATTATTGTTAACCTGGTGGTTTATGAAATTTCTTAATGATTTCTGCCTAGTCAGCACACTAAAATATCTTATTCATAATCACAGCAGTTATTATTATTTTTTAAGTCACATCTTTTCCATTTTAATTTGATGAAAGTTTATAATGCAGGTTCTAGTAGACATTTTTCCTTTAAATTTTTTTGCCAGTTAAATATCTCTAAGAAAGAACTATAAGTTTTCAAGAAAAATATATGTATTGCAATTTCCTAAAAAGAGTTATATGAAACAATTTAGCAATAACTGGTCTTCTTCTTCTTCTGCTACTTTTCAGACATAACATTAAGTGGCATCTTACTAAGAGTTATATCAATTGGTACTTTATCCTGCATGTTTCCTGTTTGTTCAAAAGTTAATGGAAATTTTCAATAGACAAATTAAAGAAAAGGCTTTTCATTGAAGGTGGATCAGATTACAGCTGTTTGCATGGCATTTGTATTGGCAAAATGATATAAGGAAGCAAGCAAAAAAAAATTACCCACTTAATTTTGCTCATCTTTTCTGATAATGTGCCTAATCTTATAAATTTACTCAAACTTCTTATCTCCACAACACTAGGTGAAAGTTTATTCCAACAACCAGTTACTCTTTGGCTGAAGAAAAATTTTCACACATCTGTTTTATTCCTATCTTTTTTCTATTTAAATTTATCCTCCCCTAATGGATGTAGCTTTTAGAATGAGCAAAGGTATCATCAGTATTTAGTTCTCCATGTAGATGGCTAGTTTCCAGATGCTGCAATTTGTAGAACTGAAGTCTTTTTTTTTATTTTTTTGGCAGATACCTTTTAGTGTTCCTACTAACCTTGTTAGATGTTATAACAACTGTAACATCAGGCAATTGAAGATAAAAAAGGATAAGATGTTTAAAGAGTGCAAAAAAAAAAAGCTAAAAATTACTGGAGCAAATGGAACTGACTCTGCATGTATGCTAGTGGGTGGAAATACTAAACTAGATGGCGACATGTGTAATATTATATATATTCTATTTTAGATCTTGTGGTAATTTAACTATAAAATTAATTTCAATTGATTTTTATGTTCGGCAGTTTATTCCACCACCATGGAGTTTAAATTTCTCTAAACATAAGCTGAGAACATTAAAACAAAAATAAACAGACACAAGTTCATCATGAAAAAAAATTTCAGTTGAAAAGCTAACATACACTCATAATTGTTTTTTTTTTTTTTTTTTCCCAATTGAATGTTAAGTACAACAAAGCAGAACTTTTTGTGTTCAGCTGTTGATGTCTTCTAAATGAGTAATTGAATCAAATGCCTCAATTTGTAATCAGAAATTAAACATTTGTACAGTTACAGTTTCTCTAGATATCATGTGACTACAAGCTGGATAATCAGTATAAACTATCTTTCAAGCTTCGTGCATTATTTAATGTTTGAAAATCCAGACACTACATTGAAATTGTTGGAATTATGGCTCTGAGGTTGTACACCACTGATTTATTTTAAGTTCATGCTGAGTGACATATTTTTGATTAAATATGCATTTAGTTATAATACTCTGAAAAAGGTCGGTGAATTACATGCATATCTAGAAATCTAGAAGTGATTAAATTTAAGAAAGATCTTTGTTGATATGAGTTTAGTTTATTAAAATACTTTCAGAAGATCATAGTAACCCCCAACTACCCAGTGTAATTGATTACTAAACCTATATATGTTTTGTTAAATCCTATTAAAATCCTATTATTATGCTAATGAATATGGGAAATTAACCAAATGCAGCAAAGCACTGCATCTTCTACAGAAATCTGACAAAAAGAAATCTGAGGTCTAGTGATTGCCATATTAATAAGGCAGAAGCCATAAAAGTAGTTAAATGAAAACTAAGCTGTCATAAATGAATTGTTTAAATACGTTGTATGCTGTAGGAATACAATTTATCATTTTGCTTCAGAAATTCTTTGAATTTAAATTAAGTTTAATTTACTACTGCATGCTTTTAAAATAATGCTAGTACAAAGCCTGCTTTACCCAGAAATCCAGAGAGTTTAAGCATTTGGCACTTTCTATCATCTCGTTATAGCATCATAAATCCAGCAAAAATTCAGGATCATCTTGTATGAGTTGTATTGAATTTGCTTTATAATTTATTGTTTACTCATAGTTGTATTTTGGTAAGGATTTTAATGATTCTGATAACAGTTATCATTGTCACTATGAAAGTTTGTTGTTTTTTAACATTCTTTGAAAATGACTCCTAAAATTACACAAGTAGTAGAAGAAAAAAAAAAAAGAAAGAAAACTGTTAACTTTAACAATTCCTTTCTTTCTTCATGTAGCTATATATATGAAGAAAGAAAGGAAGTCCAGTGAATAAACTGAATACATTAAGGATACACTGTGATTATCAATTGGTGGTGGTTATATTTTTATCTGCCCAGTTTGTTCACTGTTCATCAAGAGGAGTAGTGACCAAGAGACTGGCAGAAGTTCCAGAATGTGATGCTACTAACAAAAATACAAAAACTAGTATTAGTATATAAATTTGTGTAATAGTATATAAATTGTTAATTGGTAGTTATCTCTTAATGGAAATAACTCACAAAGGAAATAACTCTTTTAAAGTCAATGAAATTTAGGAAATGGGCCACTGAACTGGACCTGTGCATCCCACTCATCAGCCTCAAATATCTTTATGGAAGTGGGGGAGGGGTGCCATCGGTGCCAGATTAAGGCACGGGCTAGCAAGGCCCTTTCCTTGGGTGCCATTCTTTAAGGGGCACCAAATTTTACAAATCATGAAAAAATATATAAAAGATGATATCTGCTCTACAACGTCATAAACTTTTGCCCCTGGCAGACATACCCTGGTCCTGTTACACCTATCCTTCTTGCATAGTATATTCCCCGTCTTCCTGACAATAGTGTTACCAACAACAACTAGTTCCTTTGGGACCAGCACATTCTGCCTTGGAGATTGCCTCTGTGTTGCCTAATGCACAGGATTCAGCTCTGCCATTGAGCTGGGCAGCTGAGAGCTTGATGGGCCCCTCATGTTAATTTCTTTTAGGCTATTTACTCTACACCTCAAACTCTCATAGACGTCCATCAGAACGTTGAGTTGGCACCTTATTTATTGACACTTTAGGTATCTAGCACACAGAGACATCCTCCTTGGCTAGATCATGTCCTGTTTAAGAAAGTTCAGCAAACATTCCACATTTCGCACATTTTTTGAGAATGTGATGTGTTGGAGAATCGCTCCCTTAGTTTCTCCCCCAAGTCACAGCACTCTTTCTAGTCTGTGATCTTTGCTTCGCAGCTCTAGTCTGGATTATGATTTCCATTTAAATACAATTTAATTAACAATGGAATTTAATAAGATAAATAAATATTTTTGATTAATTGATAATACTATACTAAGCTAACAGATTTCTAATACAGTGCTTCGTATAGCATTGTCTTTACTTTATACCTTACGCTATCAGTTCAAGATATATTGCGCTATTTCTTATTGATTACAATATGGCGGCTAGTTCAACAATATTGGCACTAACACCAGGAGTCATAACTTCAAAAAATCACTAGTTAAATTCAAAATAGGAAGCTAACGAATGCCACTAAACCTATTTAATATCTCTGTAAAACGCAATGTACTATGTTAATTAACAAAATACGGTAAAACTGTCAAAATACTTATCCCTTTACAGCAGCCAAATCCGCCGACTGTTTTCTTCTGTGAGCAGAGTGCCCTCCAAAGTATTATCCATCAAAAATGTCACTGAAGTTTATGTGAAGGTTTGGGAACACACAGGAGCAGTTGTTAGTGAGCATATCATAATACTTATGACAGCAAGTAGTTCATACATGAACTGTTGTCCACAAGCTTTTCATTATGAAAGATAGTACACAGAAACAATGCAATAATAGTATTGTGCTTAAGGTTTGGAGAAGTGGAAAAGGATGTTCTGAAAAAAAAAATATCAATATATGTAGTTTTCATCAAATGGAAGAATTGGGATGAGAAAGAGAGAGAGAGAGAGCATTTTATAAAGGATTTTGTAAAGAAAGCCTGCACAAGAAGCACGCAAAAGTTCGATGAAATTTACTGGTTAAAGTACTTTGCCGTAACGGTATTTGTATTTTTGCTCGCTCGGTAAACAGACGGTGGGTGTTATCGGTCTGGAGTAGAAGTTGAATCCCACAGGAGCTTGAAACCCTCCCGAAGTGGAGGGGGTAACCTGACGTTTTTTTTTTTTTAGAATCACTAATTGAATCACGAACAGTCATATTGGAAGTTCTGGCGTTGTAAAAAATGTTCATAACGTAGTTTCACCCATAAACTTTTTCGAAAATTGCCATGCTTCTCGTGTGGGCTTCCTTTGCCTTTTTTTTTTTTTAATAAACAATTTATCCACTAGTCCACCAGTGATTCTAAAGAAAAAAGGTCAGGTTACCCCCTCCACTTCGGGAGGGTTTCAATCTCCCATGGGATTCAATTTCTACTTCTGACCGATAGCACCCACCGTTTGTTTACCAAGCGAGCAACAAAACAAATGCTGTTACAGCAAAGTACTTTTACCGGTAAATTTCATCGAACTTTTGCGTGTTTCTCGTGTAGGCTTTCTTTACCTTCACCAAGGATTCTACTGTTTCAATTTTGAAGCATAAGAAGTAGCAGTCAGATAGATTTGGGTATGCTGTTTTGTAATTGTAGTAATTTGGAGTGATATTGTGACATCATTAATAATTTTTTTCTTCCAACACTTTCTACAGCTTTATGGTGCAGTACCTTGCATTTCTCAGCAGCACAATGCCTGTGTCATACAGCTTGATATGTGACAGCTTAGCTTAGAGAAAGTAATGTGACACTGATGGACTGGCCTGCTCAGAGTTGTAATCTTAGCCCAACAGAACCAGTATGGAGGGAATTGGGAATATGTGTTAGGGCTCATCCATGGAGGCCAACATGCTTGCCTAATTAAAAACCATTCCTCTGGAGGAATAGAGAAATGTTTTTATTGAAACATGCCATAAATATTTGGAAAGTGTTCCATAAAGATTACATGTGGTATTACAAGCCAAAGGTGATTCTCTTGACTTATTAAAATCTGATCTGTAAGCCATTGCTGTATTTTCACATAATTCTACACTTATAATAATGTAACAAAGTTTCATGTTTTGATTAGTTTTCTGTGTTACCAAGAATTTTAAAAATTACATTTTTTTTAGGGTCCTCCTGGGGATGTTGTTGAAGGTTTACCAGGACCCCCTGGACCACCTGGCATTGGATTGCCAGGTCCGCCAGGTCCACCTGGTCCCCCTGGTCCTGCTTGGATAAAGAATGGAATGGCAGGAGGAAAAGGTACTGTTTGTTCGTGCATGTGTGTTGTACATATGGGGTCACCTGAAAAGCAATGATTCAATTTTTTTCTTATAAATGTGATTTTTTTTTCCAATTATAATGTGAGATAATATAAATATGATGTGAGATAACACTGACATTTTGATTGTTACAGGTGAGTATCTCCCACTTCTCTGAGGTAGTAGAGGTGGAAAACTATACCATTGGTAATGCAAAATTTTCAATAGTTGAGAAGAAAAAAAAATTCCAAAAGTATAAATGCTCAAAATACTGGCAGTTTATAATAGTCTAAAATGCCAACAAATCATATTGCATTACACACACACACACACACACACACACACACACACACACACACACACACACACACACACACACACACACACACACACACACACACACACACACACACACACCCCTCAGGTCCTTGAGGTTGTCACAGACATTCTTTCAGATATGCCAGACGAGCTGCACTTGCTACCTGGGAGTCTAAAACGCCGATGGAACTGATATTTGGGTGACACTCAAGTCAAGTGGACCCAATTTCGGCGATGTCCGGACAGTCCCTGACAGTCAAATCCTCTGCTTGCGCCTACACGATGGTGGGACTGTTAGTAATCCTGGGTATAACCTCCATGCACAAGTACATGGTGGGTGACCACCCAGGTGTGAACCAACGTAAGCAGGGGTCGAGGTGTGGCGCCCACATCACATGGAGGAACGCCGCCCCTCTATGTTACCAGGCAGTACTAGGTGGTAGATGACTCTCATCAACCGGTGAAATACCACCACTTTGCTTATTGGAGGCTTGAAGTGGTGGAACCCATGTTTAGTCTCTAGAGCTAAGTTCCGGTCAACCCTTCCCTATCTCTTCCATCATGCAGTATGATTGATGACTTTTGAGGTTTTGATGAACGTCGTGGCGAGATCCAATATTCCTTAAATTTCGAGGGTACAGCTCTAAAACGGTGTTTGCAGGCCAGCCGCTAGGTAGTACACCAGACCGAACCTATTGGTAACTCTCTAGGAGGCCTCCGGATCAGCTAGTGTATAATCTTGCTACCTCTACTGTGCCAGATAGTGACTGGAGGGAGTCCGAGTAGTGTGTATGCGGGGAGCATTGCCCAGGCTACGTTATGTCAAGGATCTGGGTATATTCTTACCATGTATACGCCATATCCAAAAATTTCATTACTTCGTACAGCATGTCCCACTCACTTTTTCTTACTATTGAATACACCATGAATTGTCAAACTAATAGAGCAACCTTATCTGCGAAAAGATCTAAACCTCCTAAACAGTTCCTAATTCATTTCACAAATATACGTGGTCTCAATTCTAATCTCAACAATGTCCATTTCCACTTGCAGTCTGCCAAACCCCATGTACTTTTTCTGACAGAATCTCAGTTATCGGTTGATTCAGTTACTGCTGATCTCAGATGCCCAAATTATTTGCTGTATGATTGCTTTCATCTCAAAGGTGGTACTTGTGCATATGTCCGTTCTGATATTCCCTGTCAGAGACTTGGCAATTTGGAATCTCCTCTCTTTGATCTTCACTGGCTTAAAATTTCTCTACCTCATTGTGTCAAATTCATCTGTTGTCCCTACCGTTCTCCCAACTCCACTAATCACTTGGAGCTCTTTGACTTCCTCTCTTTGCAACTTGACTTTCTCCAGTCCAACTTTCCTAACAGTGAGGTAATTTTCCTTGGTGATTTTAATGTTCACAACTCCAGCTGGCTTCCGTTTTCTAGTCACACCGACCCAGCAGGTCGAGATGCTGAGGCTTTTGCAATTACTAATGACCTAGCACAGATTGTTCATTTACCTACAAGAATACCGGACAATCCTAATCATACAGCCAATATGCTTGATGTTTTTCTCACAAACAACCCTTCTAAGTACATGGTTGAAGTGAGAGGTCCTTTAGGCCCTTCAGATCACAACTTGGTGATTGTCTCTTCTCCAATGGAACCCTTATCTCGTGGCTATTCCCAACTTCGTTTTGTTTGGCATTACAAGAATGCAAAATGGGATGACCTGCGAGACTTCTTTTCCTTGGTCGGATTAGTTTTTCAAAAGTTCTGATGTCAACGTTTGCTCAGATCGTGTCAGTGATTATTCTTGCAGTAATGGAATCCTTTATCCCACACTCCACTTTAAAATCTCATCCTTTATCTAAACCTTGGTTTTCCAATAAATATGCTAAGGCTGTTCAAGAGAAGAATGTTGCATATTGTAATTGGCTTGTTTCTAATTCTTCAGTTTCATTTTCTGCCTACACCAAAGCTCGCAACAATTGTAAAGCAGTTATTAATCAGTCCAAACTAGAGTTTGAACAGGCTAACAGTAGAAAACTTGCTTCTTGCCCTAATGGTAGCCGAGCATTCTGGTCTCTTGCCAAAGCTATTGGCCGCAACTTTTGCCCATCTCTGCTCTCACCTCTGTCCAAACCAGATGGTTCTGTTGTCACTTCAGCCACGGATAAAGCTGACCTGCTAGCATCCCATTTTTCTTTCAGCTCATGTATTAATGATCTTGGAAAAACACCTCCCAACATTCCCAACACACTCCATTCAATGCCTCTTGTGGTCTTCCGTCAAAAGGATATCAGAAGGATTTTGATGAATCTTGATGCTAAGAAAGCTCCAGGTCCTGATGGTATTTCTCCACTTTTTCTCAAAACCTGTGCTCCTGAACTTACTCCTATTCTTTGCCACCTTTTTTCACTTTCTTATTCCAGAGGTGTTTTTCCTTCTGCTTGGAAATTTGCTCATATCCAGCCAGTTCCTAAAAAGGGTGACTAATCCCTCCCATCCAATTATCGTCCCATTGCAATTACTTCTACTCTTTCTAAAGTAATGGAGAAATCAATTAACCACCAACTCTTAAACTACCTAGAAACCTTCCGTCTGATCAACGATCGCTAGTATGGATTCCATCAGTGTCGATCCACTGGTGATATTCTGGCTTATGTTACCCATTTATGGACTAATTCAATGGAAAGTTTCGGTGAAACACAAGTAGTTGCTCTTGACATCTCAAAGGCTGTCGATCATGTTTGGCATAAAGGTCTTCTGAACAAGCTTCCATCTTATGGTTTTCCAACTGTTTTTAGTAATTGGTTATCCAGTTTTCTCTCTGATCGCTCACTGAGGATGATAGTAGATGGCTCTCTGTCTTCTAACTTCTCCACTAATGCCGGTGTCCCCCAAGGTTCAGTTCTTTCCACCACTCTTTTCCTCTTGTATATTAATTACCTTCTTCGATTGACTGGAAATCCTATCCATAGTTTTGCCGATGATAGCATGTTGCATTCCACTTTCCATTTTGAGAAACCTTGTCCTGCTCAATCAGCTTCAACTTCTCGAAAATCTGCTACCAATTCCTTAGATGCCGATCTTCAGGTAATTCTCCAGTGGAGCAATGACAATTTAGTTGATTTCAACCCTTTTAAAACTCAGTCTTGTCTTATATCTTGCAAAAAGGATTCTTCTCCTCCTATGCTTATCTTTAGTGACACTCCGATTTCTAGGCAAAATGATATATCTCTTTTGGGGATTACTCTGACTTCTAATCTCTCTTGGCACAAGCACATTACAAATATTGCTTCCTCTGCATCTAAAAAACTTGGTTTTCTCTTTCGCTCTTGGCGTTACTTTTCTTCCAAACAGCTGCTCATTCTGTATAAATTGCAAATCCGCCCTGCCATGGAATATTGTTCCCACATCTGGGGTGGTGTCCCCAAAACCTCTCTCAGGCTTCTTGATTCCATTCAGAAGAGGGCAGTTAGGTTAATTAATGATTCATCTCTAACAGAGTCTCTCCACTTGCTTTCTCATAGACGTACTGTTTCTACTGCATGCCTCTTCTACAGATACTTCCATGGGCACTGTTCTTCTGAATTGGCTTCTATAATTCCCGCTCTCTCTTTCGAAACAGTCCAAACTTGTGCCGCCACCAGCCAACATCCATTTACTGTCCAACTTCAAACCCATAGAACCAACTTTTCATCTTCCTCATTTATTCATTCAACTGCTGTTTCCTGGAACAACCTTCCTTCATACGTATTTCCTGAAAATTGCAATCTACAGAAGTTCAAGTCCAATGTCAACAAATATCTTCTTTCGTCTTCTCAACCTCCAACCCAAGCACGGTACTAAGTACTGTAGGTTCTAATACCTCTCATGTTTTATGGTTCACATAAAAAACACACACATGTATCTATATGCACATGCGCATACGTGCAAGCATGCATGTGTGTGTGTGTGTGTGTGTGTGTGTGTGTGTGTGTGTGTGTGTGTGTGTGTGTGTGTGTGTGTGTGTGTGTGTGTGTGTGTGTGTGTGTGTGTGCACGTGTGTGCGTCCTATAAGGATAAATTATTTGAACACCCTGCATGAATATTGTGTAGTGTGCTAGAAGTCTCCCATGTGTGCATATAGGCTCAGACATACCAACATAAATCTCATGGATTTGTGCGGCAGCAGTAGCAATTTATATTGAGGAATTTCAATATGGGATAGTGGTTGGATGCTACATCAAGAACCTTTCTGTGTGCATAATTACAACTGAACTGAATCTCCCAAAATCTGCTGTGGTAGATGTTATTCAAAGAGATGGAAGACATCAGACGACAGCCCAATGAAAAAAGGTCTGAATGGTATCACAATCCCTAACCAACTGTGGGGATATCTTCTTAAAAAGTCTGCATTCAGAAAAACTATGTTTTGCAAAGTTACAGTCACACAGAAAATACGTTAGAGCAAATCAATAAATATGCCAAGAAAATATATGAAAGAAAATGCAGTAAATGTCATTATTGAACTCATTAAGGAATTATTGAACATTTGAAGGCATAATAAAATGAAAAATATATACTACTTTTTAATAAACACAGTAATTTCAAAACATTAAAAAATGAGTCCTAAATACATCCAGGATGAGGATGTATAAATGTTGACTTAGAACAAATAGATGTTAAGTTGCTTTTTATTTTACCTCAACTATGCACAGTACTATATACATATACAGTAGAATTCCTGATTAGTGTCAGTAATGGCCATATGGTGCAAGGAAGCCTAAGGCTTATGCTGCACCAGCAAAAAAACAAAGAAAAAAAAGAGCAAAATAATAATAATAACATTAAATAAAATAAATAATTAATAAAAAATAACGAAAAGGAAATAGACAACCTATGCATTTCCCTCCTCCCATAGGTAACTATCCAGCCGACCTCTGAATTTCCCCAAACTGTCAACTTCAACCACCCATGTAAATAACTTATTCCATTCATTTATAATTTATAACTTGCTGGCTAAAATAAACTTCCCTCAATCCAATCTAAACATCTTCCCTCCCCCCGCCTGTAACTTCAATTTATGGCCTAGGAGGTAACTGGAAAATAAATTTTCATGGATAATCTGAACACAGATAACCCATAAAATGAAAGAAAAACTTGTAAATATGACAAAAACATAAATTTATTTATATGCACACTGTATTCATATTAATTAAAAGTAAATTTTCATATTTATTAAAAGTATACTGAAGTGTGAGAGGAATTCGACATGAAAACAAAAAACAGTGAAGGTTGTTCTTTCCCTAGGTTTGCCTTCCTATGATTGGTATGTGTAAATTTAAAAGCATCTTATCAGCAAGAACAACTTCTTGCTGTTTTATGTAGTTGAATAGAGATTCATTATGAGTCTCTACTCAGCTATATGTGTTGGAGTTTCTGTTCAATAGAAAGAACAACCCTCTTTCATTTTAATGTGATGAATGCACAGATGCAAATTTAAAAATAAAAAATTTGGGGAAGAATGTTAAAATTAACCATACAATGATAAAAACAGAAGGATTACTGAATTATGACTTGAGTGAACCAGAGGCAGAAAGTATAGTAACAGGTTCCAGGTATTTTTTTCACTATTCAACTTAGACTTCTTTGGGCTGTAGAAACCCTAATTAATCTGTACCCCTGGTAATTCATTCCCAGATAATCACGAGTCTGTTAGATGGTACTGATGAGTGCATGATTAAGAGGGTAAAGCATAAATAAATTCCTTCCCTCTGCACTATCTGCTAAATTCACCGCTATGACAGGAGGTGGGAGCAATAATTGTTATGCTCTTTTTTTAAAGGAGACTGTACCAAACTGAAAACTGTGGATTATAATTTTTTTATACAAATATTAAACCACATGATCACAAATCTATGGTGGCAAACTTGCAGCTTTGAAAGAATTACTATAATCTTTGCTCACACTATGGCCTTGAAAGGTTCATCCTCAGTTGTAGTCTATTTTTAAATTAGCTTTTCAAGAATATATATTTGCCTAAAAGTGATGGTCAATAATTTAAAGGTGAACTGTACATACTACAATATGCAAAAAAAGCATAGTATACATCAGTGCCTTAGAGAACATGGGCGTTTCGCACATGGAGTATGAGCAGATAGGCCGAGAAGCATAATACCTGATGTTGAGGAAAGGATGTTAGAAAGAATAGAAAAAATTCCAGGAATTTTGACAAGGAGGGTTGCTCTGCAATAGCGAGTTCTAAGTCAAAGCAGTGTGTGGCGAATTTTACATTGCCAATTACTGTACCCCTATCATATCCAGTGTGTACAAAGTCTCAGCAATACAGACTACCCTCCTAGAGTGAACTTCTGCCAGTAGATGTAACAACAGTGTCGTGAACCCTCCAATTTTAAACAACATTTTGCTCACTGACGAAGCTGGATTTACTCGTGATGGTATTTTAAATTTTCATAACTGTCACGTTTGGTCTGACAAAAATCCTAATGCAATTTATGAGTCATGACATCAGCAACGTTTCTCGTTGAATGTCTGCACAGGACTACTAGGAGACCGTCTATTTATTATTATTATTATTATTATTATTAGCTATATGGTGCACCAGCGGAAAAAAAATTTCCAAGTTACCCTGAGTAAGAGAGAGAGAGAAAGAAGTAGAAAGGATTCACCAAGAAAGAGAAGAATGATGATATCCAGCTCAGGACCCTGGGTGTTCCAAGCCCATACTCACCAGATGTGAGCCCATGGGGTTACTTGGACCACACTTTCTGCCAAACAGGCTAACACGAGAGCTGTACCTTCACTTCCTGCAGAATGTTCTTCCAGACCTTGATGATGATAATGTTCCACTTCAGCAACGCCAGAACATGTGGTTTATGAATGATAGTGCACCGGCACATTTTTCTCAAGTTGTGACTTGATATCTAACTAGAAGGTATGGTCAATGGTGGATAGGTTGGTTGGTTGGTTGTTGGGTTTTATTGGTGCATTAGCAACTAAGGCTATAATGTGCCAAAACCAGGTGATATATAAAAATAGTGGATAGGTAGAGGTGGGCCTGTAATGTGGCCTCCCTGATCACTAGACTTAAATCCTATGGATTTTTGTATTTGGAGTCATATGAAAAGCTTGGTGTATACTTCTGACATTAACACAGTTGAGGAATTGCAGCCTTTCAGCAAATCAGAAATGACCCAGGAATGCCTGAGAGGATTCGTAACTCAGTACAGAGAAGACTACAAAGCTGCATATGAATGCAAGGACAGCATTTTGAACACCTTTTGTAACATCCTGTAACATGTGCCATCTGTAAAATCATGTGGTGTTGAAACCAAAAATTAAAAATGTATTATCTTATGTTTAATAAAACCACCCTTAGCAAAGGATTCACATTTCACAGCTTTTTGCTAAACTAGTGCTCCCATAGTCAGTGGCGGATCTTAACAGAAAATGTGCATTATCTCAAAAACGGTTAATTTGCGACCCGATGTTCACTGGGACTTTTTTTCTTATTTTAGTTTGTACATCTTTAAAATATTGACCATCATTTTTGAAACACCCTGTATATGGCCTAATTAGATGTGTGGACCATAGTTTTGCATTGCTCCTATATACTACTTAAAGTAGAATATGTTTTGTAATTCACACAAAATCTGTAGAAATCTGTAGAACAAAATCTGGTTAACTAAACAAACATTTGGAGTGAATGGATGGGTGAAATGGGAAGGTTTTTTTTTTTTTTTTTTTGGCTGATGCTGTATAAGCTTGCTTTCTTGCATCATATGCTTCTACTAATGCTAACTCTTTTTTGATTGAATTTGAAACTAGAATTTTAAATTCATTTTCAGTCAAAATTGATGATGAAATAAAGATTAATAAATTAATTTGATTAGTTTTTTGCTCAATGCATAATGAAATCTTTTTGTTTGTTTATTATTTGGTTTTTAGGAGCATTAGCAACTAAGGCCATATTGCTCCAGGATATGCGGTGGTCATTCCCTGACCTTCCCGCATCCTCCGTATTTGGTGGTGATGGGCTTGAACCCTGCGTGTGCTACGCACTGCTGCTCCTTCCCACCTGGCTACGGAGACGACTTAATGAAATCTGAAAGAAATTTAATGATTAAAATACTTTTATGACTCAGAACTACAATTCTATTTTTATTCTTCCTATAACTGGAGAATATATCATTTTAAAATTTTTATTTTTTATGAAATAAATTATATGTATTCATACTCATGCTGTTTTTTATATCTTCTTGCATGAACTTTGTAGGTCTGCAACTGTCAAGTGGCCCACCTGGACCACCAGGGCCTCCTGGACCACCTGGTCCACCTTCAAGTTCTGCAGAAGAGTCACGTAAAAACCAGCCTGCTGTAGTTCCAGGGGTAAATACATATTTGAATTTTAGTATATAATTTTATAATTGCAGCTTTAGTAAATGGCTTTCATATATTGGCAGGAAATTATTTTATCTTTTAGTAAACAGATTCCCTTCAAAACGTAATAGGCTATTTAGGTCATGTTATTTAACATAATTTAAAGCATGTAAGTGGTCACACATAAATTATCAACCTAATTATTGAATTGAGCTTAAGAAACACTTGAACCACAAAGTAAATACTGCAAATTAATTAATGCTGTTAATAGCGTTATATGTAATGCAAGGTGCTCTTCTGCTCCTGTGAACATAACCACTCCTGTATCAAACTAATTACATTCTTCATATTCATCAGGAGTAGAAAATTACTGTTATGGATATTACAACAACCTTTGTAATATCAATAACAGTAATTAAGAAAGGTTAAGAACCTTTTGGTACTAACAGGCCACATTCAGTTTCTCTCTTTGTAATGCAGGGTACACAACTAGCAGATTAAAAAAAAAAAAAAAAAAAAGGTGCATTGGTGTATTTATCATATAGACATAATTGTTATATTTTATTTGCTTTCTTGATATCAATTTTATATGATATTATGGTATCAATTTTATATTATTTTTACAAAGGTTTTTGCAATTATTTTTATAAATATTAGCCACCTTTGTTTACTTCTTCAAATCATTAGTGTGGCATGGTAAATTCTATTAAGGCTGTGATGCTTCCTGCTACATTCAGATTAAAACTTTCCTGTTTACTTCTTTGACTTGTCACCCAACCCTCCCCTGTCTTCCATCAGCATTCAATATAAACAAATCTTTCCACCAACATTCAATATAAATACATCCTTCCATCAACATTCAGTATAAACAAAACCTTCCATCTTCATTTCAGTCAATCATGGTGTCAAATACTATCAGCTTTCCTTCTTGTTACCTGTTTCCTTGTGTGTTTTTGTATTTTTGGTTTATTGAAATTTGTACGATAGTCAGCATATTAGCTTATTAGGCTACCAACACTCTGCAGAAAAGAGATCACACAAAAAAGACCCATGGATCAACATTTCTAACCTCTGGTATACTTTATACTACACTTTGATCTTAGCCAAAAAGGCCGAGTCATGCTACATTATTTTCAGCATGCTTCATTTGTAGTAATAGTAATGGCAAATGATACAAGAAAGCAAGTTTATATAGCATCAGCCAAAAAAAAAAAAAAATTTGCCCGTCCGTACCCTCCAAGAATTTGGCTAGTTCTCCCTTGAATTTATTCAACCCATCCACTTCCACAACAACAGATGGAAGCCCATTCCAACAGTTAACCACCCGCTGGCTGAAGGCAAACTTCCGCACATCTATCCTGCAACCATCCTTCCTCAGCTTGAATTTATGCCTCCTCACGTGTGTAGCCTCAGCTTGTAGAGAGAGTGTCCTACATGTCTGGCAAATGGAACATGGTTAACGACTGTCTTACTCACATAATTCAGCAACTTGACCACTGTTGCCTTGGATCATTTGTCAAATAGGAAAATGGTAGCATTCTTATTACAGAATACATCTCTCTTTTATCAACTGTTAAACATCTTAAGATGCATTTTTCATGGAATTAAATTGTAATCATTAAGATATCTGTTAGTGTTCATATGTAATGATCAGAATGCTTCTCAAAATCCCAGCTGTATTCTCTTCACATTATATTCATATTGCTGATCAACACTAATGTGGTTGTGATAGTTTCCTGTAGCACTGTAGGAGCTAATGTGGCACCAGAATAGTGGAGGGCCTTTTTTCACAAATTTTTCATCAAGCTGTTATAAATGTTATATAAATTATTTATAGTATGTTTTATTTCTTTCCTTAATAACTTTAACTTCATTAGATATTTAGATGACTTAAAAAGTGTTTACATCGATAATATGCTTGTATATATATATTCCACTAGGCTGTAACCTTTAAAAATATGGATTCTTTACTTCGAATGTCAGACATAAGTCCACTGGGTACCCTGGGATTTGTGCTTGATGAAGAAACTTTACTAGTGAGAGTCAGTGGTGGTTGGCAGTATGTAGCTGTAAGTAAATATCATTTATGTAATTATTGTTAGATAATACTTTTTAATTTCTTTCATCTATTCCAGTAGATTCAGTGTCATAGCATTCCCTTAGTTTCCATAATGCCCTAAATTTTAATATGTTGCTATTTAAAAAAAAAGAAAAAAGCCATTGGGCAGTAATTCATGAAGCAATGGCAAAAGATTTTCAAGAAAATATGAAAAATACAAATTCAGACATTTAATTGAGTAATAGAAATATGGCATAAAGTATGGTGGCAAGCACTGAGGAATGGGGCGGAGGTATGGGCAGCAGGGTAGCATGTAAAATAAAAATTCAAAAAATTACATGATGGAGATAAAGTTATTTATATATATACCTACATAAGCATCTATTGTCTTCACCAAGTCATTCTGTCCATCCATCTGCATGTAATAACTTGACTCCCAATAGACTTTTAAAAAGAGTTGAGCCATCCTAAATTTCATTAAAATCAGACAAACAGAAATCCAGCGATTATTATTCTTATTCTTATTTTTTTTTTATACATATCACATAGGCTATCCATATATTGTATATTTCAGCTGAAACACTAAAAGGATTTTCATGAAATTTTATATTTAGTCATTTTATAAAAATTGAGCCATCCAAATTTCATTAAAATTGGAAAAATAGGAATCCAACAATTGTTATTTCATTTTTTCATATGTATCACGTAGGCTGTCCATATACTATAATATATATTGCACCTGAAGCACTAGATATTAGGTGCCTCTGTAGCCAGGTGGGCAGGAACTGCAGTGCATAGCACAGCTTCTTGATTAGACCAGGGTTCGAGCCCATGCCCACCAAATACGGAGGATGCGGAAAGGTCAGGGAATGACCACCACATATCCCTGGAGCAATATGGCCTTAGTTGCTAATGCTCCTAAAATCCAAATAACAAACAAACAAATACCAGATATTGTGTGCATTGCTATCTGCTAATTGGAGGAATGAATGGGGAGTATGTCAGATGCACAGAACAGAAATGTTCTTGGATCTCAGTTCAAACAAAAAAGATTTTGTAACTTAAGAAAAGCTCTATTTTTGTTATCCATTTACTAAATATATAAATCATGAATCTCTCTGTTTATTATATTAAACTCAGCAGAAACAGTAAATATGTGTTATATTAAATTCAGGAAGAAATATAAAAAAAAGACATTATGAAAATGTTGGCAGCATACTACAATTGTTTGATTGAATAACTTACTGCATATATTAACTAATTTGTTAGGTATAATATGCCAGTAATTTTTGACACTCTTATATAAAATAAGATTCTATGAAGTTATATGAATATGCCAATATGCCCTTTTATCGGTTACATTGATAAAAGGACATATTGGCTCTTTTATGAATTCATAATAATAAAATTATCAAAACTAACATATACAGTTGGACCTCCATATAATGAAATCGATAGTTTGCCAAAAAAATTTATTATACAAAAATTTTGTTATAAAGAAATATGACCTTTTGAACAATGAAAAATACTGTAATTCAACATTCAGAAATACAGTAAAATGTGGTAAGTAAATCAGAAATAAGTGGGAATGAATAAATTTTCTAACATTTTAAAACAATGAATTTATTGATATCACATATTAAGAAATGACTACTTATTTCTTAATATGTTAGTACACTTTTAAGAATTATGTCATAAAATATTTTGTTATTTTTTGTTGTACACTGGATTTTACTGTACATTGTTCATAAAAATGTTCGCATTTGTTTAAGCGATCAAATATATTTTCTGGCACATTTTCTTCACACTGAACGCCTCAATTCAAAGTTTCAAATGCTGCAAACATTTCGTGTTTGGAAGGTTTAATATTGCCCTCGTTACCTTTGTTGCCCTCATTTTCATCCAACTCATCTTCGATATTGTCACTAGTTCTTTGAATATTCTCAAAAATGTTGAAGTCACTCAGATATTCAGCTACTATGACATCGTTATCAACTCCTAAAAATTCTTCAAGAACAATTTCTCCACTGATCAAACATCTTGCTTGGAGTTCTTCCCACGATTGCTCAATGTCTTGTGGCAGTTCATCCCTCTCATTGCTGTTAATTGACATTTTAGTAAAACCTGCTTTTGTGAAACAATTCTTAATCTTTGTTTCCGTCACATCTTGACTCTAAACTTTTGCCAACTCTGATATGCATATCTGCAAATCTATAATAGAACCTATAGGTTGGTTGGTTTCTATTCTCAGTATAATTTTTTTCAGTATGCACCTTCGGTAGTGCATTTTCAAATTCTTGATAATGCCTTGGTCCATTGGCTGCAGTTTAGATGAGGTATTTGGAGGGAATAAAACAAGCTTCACACTTGTAAATTTTGAAATTACCAAGTGAAGGTGGGCAGTTTTCAACAATCAAAGTGATTTTTCTGTTTTCTTTTGTCATCTTTCTATCAAAATTTAAAATCCACTGTTCAAAAATTTCACTTGTCATTTGATCTTTATTGTTGTAGTTGTAGTCCAACTCTAGCGACTTTACTCCTTTGAAACATTGGCGTTGTTTACTTTTGCCAATTACCAAAAGCTTCAGTTTTTCATTACCAGCCATATTTGCACCAACCAAAACTGTAATTGTCTCTACTATTTTTACCACCTAAACATTTATCACTTTTAAAAGTCAGTGTCTTGTTCGGCATACATTTAAAAAATAGACCCGAAAAATAACTTTTATCAATGTTGAATGTCTTTTGTCTCGTAGTCCTCCATAATTTTTTCAAAACTGTTTCTTTTCAATGGGCACAGTCTTCTTCAATTGCAACCCCACTTTCACCAGAAATAACTTTTTTGAGTAAGCAATGGTGCTTTTTAAATTTGTCCAGCCAACCAGAACTGGTTTGGAATGGTTTATGCCCCAGAAAAGATGCATTAGCAGTAGCATTAGCATTAGTAGAGGCATGTGATGCAAGAAAGCAAGCTTATATAGCATCAGCCATGCATACTCCATAGCCTCTTATTTTATTAATATCCCTGATATCGGCATGTTTTGGTCTCAACTTCACCCACTTAAAAACGGTTTCATCTACATCATACATTCATAATTTTGCAAGCTTCTGACTGGATCCCATTTCCTCAAAACAGTTTGAGAATCGAAACACAGTTTTTCAGAATGGTTGATGTTCTGAAAAATCGTGTTTCACTACTGGAAAGGATACCAAACTTTAAAGCAATTTCTTTTTTTTTTAATGCCCCGATCTACACTGTTAAGCACTTCCACTTTTTTCACTACACTCAAAGACTTCCTCTTAGACATTGTAAGGTTACTTCCACAGCAGCTAAAATAAAACTGATTTAGGGACAACTTGTACCAACCATACAGAGACAGGTGAAATTTAGTGAAAGTGTGGATGACTCATTTCTGCGAAACAACAGATGAATTTCCGGGATAAAGGAAAATTTCTCTCTGCTAATTCTCTAATACAGAATTTCCCAAACTGGGGTCAGTAGATTAGTTCCAGGTGGTCTGTGAAACTTTCAGAACATATCAAGTAATATGTGTTTATTTTCTTAAAAAATATACTGATAGAATCACAAAGAATTTTGTTATAGAACATTACTTATTTTCAATATGAATATACTGATAGAATCACAAAGAATTTTGTTATAGAACATTACTTATTTTCAATATGAATATACTGATAGAATCACAAAGAATTTTGTTATAGAACATTACTTATTTTCAATATGAATATACTGATAGAATCACAAAGAATTTTGTTATAGAACATTACTTATTTTCAATATGAATATACTGATAGAATCACAAAGAATTTTGTTATAGAACATTACTTATTTTCAATATGATTAGTATATATCAGGGGTGGCCAACAAGTCAATATGGCTTTAATTTCAGTAAATCACGACGAATTTTAAATATATAGTCACCCCTCGATTTGCACGGTAAGGTATACTACCAAAATTTTATATTGTGCAGTGGGTTTCGCTACCTGCGCGTTACTTTTTTTATTATTATTATTATTTTTTTTTTTACAAAGCTTCAAAAATAGGAATAAAGAGCAGATTTTGAAAATTTATTTTTGTTTTTTTTTGCTTGATTGAAGATTTCATTGAAGGAGAAACAGATTTTGCCATAATAAAGTAAAATCCCACAGAATTCCAGCTGTCTGTATTATTGCAAATGCAGTAAGGTTGAGTTTTTTTTTTTTTTTTTTATGTAAACCCCAAACACGAGAGGTGTTAGAACCTATAGCACTTAGTACCGTGCTTGGGTTGGAGGTTGAGAAGACGAAAGAAGATATTTGTTGACATTAGACTTGAACTTCTGCAGACTGTAATTTTCAGGAAATACATATGAAGGAAGGTTGTTCCAGAAAACGGCAGTTGAATGAATAAACGAGGAAGATGAAAAGTTGGTTCTGTGAGTTTGAAGTTGGACAGTAAACGGACATTAGCTGGTGGCGGCACATGTTCGAACTATTTTGAAAGAAAGTGCGGGAATTATAGAAGCTAATTCAGAAGAACAATGCCCATGGAAATATCTGTAGAAGAGGCATGCAGTAGAAACAGTACGTCTATGAGATAGCGAGTGGAGAGCCCCTGTTAGAGATGAATCATTAATTAACCTAACTGCCCTCTTCTGAACGAAATCAAGAAACCTGAGAGAGGTTTTGAGGGCACCACCCCAGATGTGGGAACAATATTCCATGGTAGTGCGGATTTGTGATTTGTAAAGAGTAAACAGCTGTTTGGAAGAAAAGTAACACCGAGAGAGAAAGAGAAAACAAAGTTTTTTAGATGTAGAGGAAGCAATATTTATAATGTGCTTGTGCCAAGAGAGATTAGAAGTCAGTCCAACCGGGCTAGCTAGGTGGGTAAAATGCCTGCCTGGCAACCCAAAGGTCCCGGGTTCGAATCCCACCTCAGGCTTGGATTAGAGTAAAATGCAAAAAACCTTTGGAAGGTGCATTATGGCCGCAGAAGCCGATACGCCAACAACTAATAAAAAAATTAAAAAAAATAAATTAGAAGTCAGGATAATCCCCAAAAGAGATATATCATTTTGCCTAGAAATCGGAGTGTCACCAAAGATAAGCATAGGAGCAGAAGAATCCTTTTTGCGAGATATAAGACATGACTGAGTTTTAGAAGGATTGAAATCAACTAAGCTGTCTTTGCTCCACTGGAGTATTACATGAAGATAGGTATTTAAGGAATTAGTAGCAGATTTTTGAGAAGTTGAAGCTGATTGAGCAGGGCAAGGTTTCTCAAAATGGAAAGTGGAATGCAATGTGCTATCATCGGCAAAACTATTCATAGGATTTCCAGTCAATGGAAGAAGGTCATTAACATACAAGAGGAAAAGAGTGGGGGAAAAAACTGAACCTTGGGGGACACCAGCATTAGTGAAGTTAGAAGACAGCCATCTACTGTCACCTTCAGTGAGTGATCAGAGAGAAAACTGGATAACCAATTACAAAAAACAGTTGGCAAATTGTAAAATGGAAGCTTCTTTTGAAGACCTTTATGCCAAACATAATTGAAAGCCTTTGAGATGTCAAGAGCAATGGCTTGTGTTTCACCAAACTTTTCCATTGAATTAGTCCATAAATGGGTAACATAAGCCAGAATATCACCAGTGGATCGACACTGACAGAATCCATACTGGCAATCGTTGATCAGATGGAAGGTTTCTAGTAGTTTAAGAGTTGGCGGTTAATTGATTTCTCCATTACTTTAGAAAGAGTAGAAGTAATTGCAATGGAATGATAATTGGATGGGAGGGATTTGTCACCTTTTTTAGGAACTGGCTGGATATGAGCAAACTTCCAAGCAGAAGGAAAAACAACTTTGGAATAAGAAAGTGAAAAAATGCGGCAAAGAACAGGAGCACAGGTTTTGAGAACAAGTGGAGAAATACCATCGGAACCTGGAGCTTTCTTAGCATCAAGATTTGTCAAAATCCTTCTGACATCCTTTTGACGGAAGACTTGAATGGAGCATGTTGGGAATGGTGGGAGGTGTTTTACCAAGATCATTATTACACGAGTTTGAAGAAATGTGGGATGCTAGCAGGTCAGCTTTATCTGTGGCTGAAGTGACAATAGAACCATCTGGTTTGGACAGAGGTGGGAGCAGAGATGGGCAAAAGTTGCGGCCAATAGCTTTGTCAAGAGACCAGAATGCTTGGCTACCATTAGAGCAAGAAGCAAGTTTTCTACTCTTAGCTTGTTCAAACTCTAGTTTGGACTGATTAATAACTGCTTTACAATTGTTGCGAACTTTGGTGTAGGCAGAAAATGAAACTGAAGAATTAGAAACAAGCCAATTACGATATGCAACGTTCTTCTCTTGAACAGCCTTAGCACATTTATTGGAAAACCAAGGTTGGGATAAAGGGTGTGATTTTAAAGTGGAGTGTGGGATAAAGGATTCCATTCCTGCAAGAATAATTTTGCTGACACAATCTTAGCAAACGTTGATATCAGAAGTTTAGAAACAGTAATCCAACCAAGGAAAAGAAGAAAAGAAATCTCGCAGGTCATCCCATTTTGCATTTTTGTAATGCCAAACATTACGAGGTTGGGAATAGCCATGAGATAAAAGGCTCCATTGGAGAAGAGACAATCACCAAGTTGTGATCTGAGGTGCCTAAAGGACCTCTCAGTTCGACTGTGTACTTAGAAGAGTTGTTTGTGAGAAAAAGATCAAGAGTGTTGGCTGTATGGTTAGGATTCTCCGGTATTCTTATAGGTAAATGAACAATCTGTGCAAGGTCATTAGTAATTGCAAAAGCCTCAGCATCTCGCCCGGCTGGGTTGATGTGACTAGAAAACGGAAGCCAGCTGGAGTTGTGAACATTAAAATCACCAAGGAAAATTACCTCACTATTAGGAAAGTTGGACTGGAGAAAGTCAATTTGCAAAGAGAGGAAATCAAAGAGCTCCAAGTGATTAGTGGAGTTGGGAGAACGGTAGCGACAACAGATGAATTTGACACAATGAGGTAGAGAGATTTTAAGCCAGAGAAGATCAAAGAGAGGAGATTCCAAATTGCCAAGTCTCTGACAGGGAATATTGGAATGGACATATGCACAGGTACCACATTCGAGGCAAAAGGAATCATACAGCGAATAATTTGGGCAACTGAGATGAGCAGTAGTTGAATCAACTGATAACTAAGATTCTGTCAGAAAAAGTACATGGGGTTTGGCAGACTGCAATTGGAAATGGACATCGTTGAGATTAGAATTGAGACCATGTATATTTATCAAATTAATTAGGAAGTGTTTGGGAGGTTTAGATCTTTTTGCAGATAAGCTTACTCTATTAGTTTGACAATTCATGGTGTATTAAATAGTAAGAAAGTGGGTGGCCTGTATGAAGTAATGAAATTTTTGGATATGGCATACACATGGTAAGAATATACCCAGAGCCTTGACGTAACATGGCCTCGACAATGCCCCCTGCATACACACTGCTTGGACTTCCTCCAATCATTATCTGGCAGAGTAGAGGTAGCGAGATTATACACTAGCTGATCCGGAAGCCTCCTAGAGAGTTACCAATAGGTTCGGTCTGGTGTACTAACTAGTGGCCGGCCTGCGACCACCGTTTTAGAGCTGTACCCTCGAAATGTAAGGAAGATTGGATCTCGCCATGATGTTCATCATAACCTCAAAAGTCATCAGTCATACTGCATGATGGAAGAGATTGGGAAGAGTTGACCGGAACTTAGCTCTGGAGACCAAACACAGGTTCCACCACTTCAAGCCTCCAATAAGCAAAGTGGTGGTATTGCACCGGTTGATTAGAATCGTCTCCCACCTAGTACTGCCTGGTAACACAGAGGGGCGACATTTCTCCATGTGGTGTGGGCACCACACCTCGACCCCTGCTTATGTTGGTTCACACCTGGGTGGTCACTCACCATGTACTTGTGCATGGAGGTTATACCCAGGATTACTAATAGTCCCAACACCATGAAAGTGCAAGCAGAGGATTTGGCTGTCACCATCTGGACTTCGCCGAAATTGGGTCCACTTGACTTGAGTGTCAACTGAATATCAATTCCATCATCGGTTTATTACCCATTTATAATTAGATTGCACTTACAGAAAAGCCCTATAAATGCTACTGCTGCTTGTATTCTCTACAAGCAGCAGTAGCATTTCCACCACAAAAACTGTAGACAAACACCATATCGTCATATTCAGCATGTGTGAAGATGTTCTTAACAACGCTTGTAACACCAAACAGTGACAGGTCACATCTGATTCAGGGAGCTCTGCATGCCAGTTTCAAACAGCTGTATCTCTGTATCCATTGAGAATTGGACACATGTTTATACAAACTTTTTTACTCAGAATAATCGATACTATAACCTTCCAAAATATTTACTATTCCTCCTGAATCATCCTATATATATGTAGGGGTCTGCAAACTTGTTTTGATTTTCGAAGCAGTTCCCAAACTCTCAGTAGTTTGGGAACCACTGTTCTAATAGGGTGCTTACAATAGAAATCAGGTTGACCACAGCCAATATCCGTGTCGGGAATATGCTTTAATCTTTGCCAATAACTGTGGACAACACATAGGTAGCAGTTGACCAGTGTGACTTCTCGGTACAGTAATGGCTTTACAGGCAATGCTAAATTGTGGAATGCTCTTAAGAATTAAATCCTTTAGCTATTAAAAGCTAAGGTGATTAATTTTTAATCCTTTTAGCTCTTAAGAATTAAATCCTTTAGCTATTAAAAGCTAAGGTGATTAATTTTTAATCCTTTTAGCTCTTAATTCCTGCTTTCTACAGCATCAGCTCTATTGCTAAAGGCCAGAGGTGCGAACAATGCATACCTAGATCTTTCGAAATCAGTTGGTTATATAGTAATTTTCTTTGTTATATGGAAACTATTTTCAATGTAATGATCAAGGGGAAATCAAAAAGGTTCGCTACATAGAAAAATTCACCATATGGAAGTTCGTTAAAGAGAGGTCCAACTGTATATATATATACACTACTGTTGATCTGAATCACTGCTCTGATATGATGTGGCAGTATGGCATCAACAAGGCATTGAAAGGGGACAAGAAGAATATTGGGCATTTCATGCAACAAAGCTGTTCTCAATTCCTTGTATAATGTGAGCAAGAATTGTGCTGATGATGTGCTGAACTGTGGGATGAACATGCCTTTCGATTTCATCCTGCAGATGCTCAACAGTATTGAGAATTTGGCACCTGATATATTGGCATATATCTGATGGCAGACAGCACTGTAAACCCATGATTAACTTCAAACTTAATATCTCAGTAGAATAAATCAGTGTTAGATATTTGCTGAATTGAAGCTTTTGTATTATTATGAAATTGAGGCTGATTTACTTATCTTGAATTAAATATTTATTATAGATTGATTCGAAAATTGGTTCTTAAATGTAAAGGTCTATGCTTTGCAAAAGTCTGGGCTTTGGGATTATTTCATAATGCATTTTAATATTTATTGGTACATATTGTGTCAGATATCAGTAATCATGCTGATAGACACAATAAGTTGAATGTAGCTAAGTGTTTCACAGAAGTCCTTCCCCCTCCATATGGCCAATGGTTTAAAAGCAGCTATATGCTAACAGCTGTCATGAATGAGGAAAAATTATTTAATATCTTAAAAGTTCATGCTGTGAAAACGAAATGAATAATCAATATTAATAGAAAAATTACAGGAGCAACATATTTAATGACACTACAGGACCACTTGCAAGACAAGGAATTTGACTTACTGATCAATTTGAGTTTGGTCCCTGTGATATGAACAGATTAAGATTTAATTAATATCTTGTCCAGCCAGCAAAACTAAAATGGTGTTACTGGTGCTGAGCTGATAATTCATGATATATTTAATTTAATTTAATTTAATAGTAAAAACTACTAAAATATTCAACTACCAAATATTCAAGCTCCAAAAACTATAATAGTGAAAAGGGAATTTTCATTCATTGTGGCTACAGTTACTGTATGTTACTGTATGTATAGTTTCTAGAAGACAATAGTCTTCTAGAAACTATATTTTCTTAGAATTAAATTAAGCAAATTCATTCTTACCAGAGTTGAACCATCTTCTCAATTATTATTATTATTATTATTATTAGCTATATGGTGCAAGGAAGCCTGAGGCTTGTGGTGCACCAGCCAAAAAAAAATTCCCGAGTAACCCTAAGAGAGAGAGAGAGAGAGAGAGAGAGAGAGAGAGAGAGAGAGAGAGAGAAATAAAAGGGAATCATCAAGAAAGAGAAGAATGATGATATCCAGCTCAGGACCCTGGGTGTGCCAAGCCCATTCTCACCAGATGTGAGCCCCTGGGGAAGTGATGAAGTTTGAATTCCTGTTGGATCTGTGTGAAAACTCAGAACTAGTAAAAATGCTAGTAGAAGCATAATCAAATTTGAGCCCTAAAAAATGAACAAAAATCTCATAACACTCACAGTGGTATTAAAAATATCTCTTCCTATTCCATCTGAAACAAAGTTACTTCTTCCTTATCAAAGTCTATTATTTTTGAAAAGTTTTTTTTTTTTTTCTGCATATAGCAACTTATAATTGCTTTCAGATCAATCATGTACAATAGTCTTCCAATTTGTACAGTAGTCTTCCATGTGCAACAGTATCAAAAGCTTTTCTAAAATCAAAGTATATGATATCAAAATTATTTTTTGCATCCAGTTCCTTTGTGACTGCATCATAGCATCCAATCAAATTGGTCAGACAAGACTTTCCCTTAACAAACCCATGCTGTATCTGAACTATAACTGCAGTCTTGTCTAGATGGTCCTGCATTACCTCTTTAACCAGAGACTGCATTAATTTACCTGGAACAGAAGTTAAACTAACAGGTCTGTAATTACTCGTGTCACCCTTTGATCCCCCTTTGTGAATTGGGGACACATTTGTCCAATCCATGGGGACCTCCCCTGAGTCCAAAGAAGCTCTCATAATTATGGCTAAGGGTTTGCTTACTTCCTTTCCAGCCTTCCTTTGATGCACCTTTCTTTGTGCATATGGTGGTAAGGTTTTTTATCATAAAAACAATCAATCGTCATTAATCACAATTAGTTGTGTGGTTCTGTAATAAGCCAAGAATACTGTTGACTACATAACCTTTTTTTTTTTTTACAGGAATCTTAATTTACTCATTCATATGAAATCCAAATTCATTTTTACCAACTGCCCACATTTGAAATTTTATATTACGTAAACTAACCTAATGTATAGATCTGTTTTGTATAGTTAGCTTAGGGAAGCTGGCTATAGTATTAAACATGAAATAGGTTAAAGTTTATTTTTAAATTGCAGTTTAACAAAAGACAATGCACTTCTTCAGCAGTATTGCTCCATAACAAAATAAATTTGTAGAAGAATAAGAAATTTACCTGAATATGAGGTAAATTTCTGAGGTATTAGTCACAAAACTACTTCTAACAAGATCAAAGTAAACATTTCATAACTACAAAGCACACTGACAGCTGAAGCTTCAGTACTATGGAGAATACTTAGATGCCCAGTATTCAACTAGTTAACATTGTTAAAATTACAAGCATAGAAGCAACTGCTGTGAATCTGATAGCCCCACTAGCGCAATTAAGGATTAATAGCTATTCTCTACTAATTCATTAAGTAGACAACTTACAACCAACTTTTTAATAATGCTTTGTTTTTATACTGTTTTTATAATTTTGCTACTTTTGTCTTTGTGTTAATATTATGAATCCACTAAAAGAATTTTTATCTTCATTTATGCTAAACCATTATTATAATTGATTATCTAATATATTTACTATAAATGTAGTAAAATATGTTTGTAATTTCATATTAACAGTTATATCAAAAGTCATGATTTATAATTTATTTTTAGCTTGGTTCCTTGGTGCCTGTTCCTTCTGCTACAACTACAGTGAGTATCTGAAAGGGCTTTCAGGAAGCATACTTAGGATTTGAACAGGTGTAAACAGTTTCACAAAATTTTAAACATACTAAGATTTTAAATTATTAAATAAAATTTGATTGCTATGTCTGATAATTTTTTATTTTACTGCTTATGTACTGTTTACTGTTACTGTTTATTTTTATTAAAAAAAACATTGAAACTTTAGTTTAATAAGCCCAGATTTATCAACTTTCTATTCATAACTATTTTTATAACTAATTTTATAATGAATTTTATAACTAATTTTAACTTATATGCCCACAAAACAATTTTTACCATCTTAAGGTATTTCAGACCATTTTTTATGATTTTATGACAAATTTCAGATGCTGAATAAAATTAATACAATGTAAGTAATATTGTGGTCCTAATACTCAAAGAAGAACAAACTTCCCTCAATTCCAAGTTGGATATAAAAACACTACTTTTAAGCAAATAATATTATTGAAAGGCTAGCCTGTTATTTTCTTAAAATATGAGAGCCTGTATCAAGATAATGATAAAGTTTATTTGTAAAGTTTATTTGTAAGCTTATCTGATCAGTTATTCTTTCATTAAATGTATATTTCTATGTTGTTGTTCACAAAGTGAAGTGGCTTCTTTCAATGACTATTTATAATAGTAAAAGCTATATGGTCTATGAAATAATTACTAATCCTAAGTAATTTTCAATGCTTAGTCTTGTCCTTCTAGATACTTGTATTTGGCAACCAGCAGAATTAAAACTACCATAAGTATTGTGATTGTCTTTAATAATCAAGATAGAGTATTGCATATTAAGACCTTGAATGATTATGATCGTGAGTCTGCTCAGTATACTTTTATTCAATTTATTTTTATATAATTTTTTATAAAAATCTTTGGAATTCTGCTGGCTGCCATATTCTTAGAAAGATAGGATAGTCCTCAGTGGAATATAATTTCATTACTAAAATAAATTAAAAAGAAAGAAGGCTTAAAATAATATATTTTGCTTATTGAGCTCCCATGGAAAAATAGATTTGTCATTTGCTACCTATTTGGTCTCAATTTGAATTCCATCAGTGACTGACATTTACAAATCTGTTGCCATAATAATCCTGACAGGTTTATGCATGTTAGTATCACTTGTTATTTAGATGCATTTGATGCCAGATGTATGTTTTATTATCTTTGTTTTTCTTTTTATAAAGTGGTTTTCTAACAATCACTATGGAGAAAACACACACAATCATGGCTGAGTGAATTTACTAGACATTTTTGCTATATGCATGGATTACCAAAATCACTATCAGTCTATATCAAAAATGGATAAATATGCTTATTCTCTCTACTTTGGATGCTGCAACAGAAATTGGATACAACACATATGCTACAGGTGTCTAGAAATAGGTTACATCATTTTGTTACTAATGTCACAAATGTGAATATTTCACACTAAAATATACACAAGAGGCAAAGGCCTCTGTAATGTATGTAGTGGACTGCAAACTAAGTTTGTTAAAAAGGCTTTAATCTCATATTGTGAGGCAGATCACCAAGCATTGCCTCAGGTCAACATTTGAACTTCCAATAAAAAGCATTGCTCTTAAAGAGATGCACACTCAATGATCACTGAATTGTGACTGTCCCATCCGTAATGGACTATGTCATGTAGCTCTCAGTATAAAAGGCTGAATGGCTCCTTACACTAGGGAAGTAGTAATTTGCACCTGATTGAGCAAGTCAAAGTGATAAAGTAGCAGTTATGGGATGTAGTAAAGATATCATGGAGTTTGAAAAGGGCATGATTGTGAGAGCTTGTGCATCAGCTGCTTCCATATCAGGACTGTCAGTTCTTGTCAGTTGCTCACAGCTCACTGTGGTTAAGGTATACAAAGAATGGTGTCTTAATGGGTCAAACCACCTTCCACCAACAGAACTGTAAAGGATTATGCAAGATGGATGTTCGTGGTGAGTGAAAAGTGCAGTGCATTGTACAGGCTCAATGGCAGGTCACTATGTGACAATTGATTTTGCAATACAATATGGGGAATGCAAGAACAATATCCCAAATGGTGATGTACCACACACTTAGATGTATGGGGGTTCCACAGGAGACACCCTCTTCTCACTGCTGATCATCGTCAATGACAAATGCCGTGGTGTCAACAACATGCTGGAGGACTAGAAATGTGTGTGCTGGTCAGATAAATCCAAATACCTGGTGCAACACACCAACAGATGCCTTCTTTTGTGGCACAAGCAACAAGAGTCCATGGACCCACGAACTTGTGTTGCTTTCATTCAGTCACTGCATGGTTTACACAGGTAACGCAACATTCATTTATATAACTTAACCTGCATGGTATCAAGGTAGGTGACTGTGGTTACTTAATGTGGGGCATGTTTTACTGGAAAGAACTAGGATCCCCCCCCCCTGGTGCATATAGACCAATGTTTAACTGGTAAGTTCTACTGGCAGCTCTTAGGAGACCATGTGCACCCTGCCATGTTGTATTTTATCATGGACAGAAACAGGATCTTCCAATACAAAAATGTGCCATGTCAATAGGCCCACACTGTGCACAAGTGGATCGAGGAGCACAGTTAAGATATCACCCATCTTGATTGGCCTCCAAATTTGCCTCAAGTCAATCCAATTGAATGTGGGCATGCAGTGCTGCTGTGTTAGTAATCCCACATCCGCAAGACCAGCTGAAGCCAGTGTCAGCACATCATGCCTCAGAATAGGGACATGACATCAGCAGAACAGGGGGTTTCCTGGTATGTTGCCCTACTACAGTCTAATTTGGGAGGGGGGTGCGGTTAGAACAACACATCTCTACATGCACATTTCAGTTTCACACCTGTCATACTTACATTTACACAGTTACACTTTTTTTATATATACGTATTTAGGGGCAGACTGAACAATAGCTCATAATACAACACATTCTCACATGTTTATTACCTTACTTTCATCATCGTACAGACAGCAGGACACAGGTGCCACCTAAATATAACAACTACCAAGATGTAAATTTTTTTATTTATATATTAATTATAAACATTCATTCAGTTACTGCACGGTTTACACAGGTAACGCAACATTCATTTATATAACTTAACCTGCAAGAATAGCTATTTTTTAAATTTTATTTTATTATATATACATATTCAGGGTACAACAGTTAACACTTATAGGACATTCTCAGTCATTCCTCATTCTCACACACTTTTTAGCATTAGCATTAGTAGAGGCATTTGATGCAAGAAAGCAAGCTTATGCAGCATCAGCCAAAAAAAAAAAAAAAAAACCCACTTCCACTTCACCCTTCTGTTCGTTCAAAATACCTGTCCAGCTGAGCCTTAAACTTATTTAGGCTATCAACCTCCACGACAAGGGATGGAAGTCCGTTTCACCAACCAACCACCCGCTGGCCAAAGGCAAACCTCCGCACGTCTATCCCACATCTGTCCTTCCTCAATTTGAATCTATGCCCTCTCAGGCGATTATTCTGAGCTAGAGGAAGAATCCCATCAGCACTGAGCATGCTCAAACCATTCAAGGCCCTACACACCTCTATCAGATCACCTTGCTGGTGCCTAGTCTCCAGACACTGTAATTTGCAAAACTTAAGCCTTTCTTCGTAAGAGCACCCCTTTGTTCCATTCACTAATCTTGTTGCCCTTCTCTGTACTCGTTCCAGCAGCTCTACATCCCACTCGAAATGAGAGGGATGTAGAGCTTATCCCGCTCATTACAGTATCCAGAATAGGACGGCATATAATTTTTTTTTTGCAGGTTAAGTGTACTCATTTCTCACCCAGCACAACACACACATATTGACATATATATGCACACTTACATTCACTCGCATATATACATACATTTACTCATACATTTGCATACATACTGACAAACATGTGCATATTCACAGACACATATCCAGTATAGTACAGCAGACACCCATGCACCCAAACATATACATATTATCACATTTAGACCTAGCTGTGCACATATATTCACACTCATGTGCCCATTTATATTTATAATCTGTATACTCAGGATAGACAATATTAGACAGATAACGTATATTGTTATTATTACTCTTATATTATTAGCATTAGCACTAGCATTAGTAGAGGCATTTGATGCAAGAAAGCAAGCTTATGCAGCATCAGCCAAAAAAAAAACAAAAAAAAACCACTTCCACTTCACCCCTCTGTTCGTTCAAAATACCTGTCCAGCTGAGCCTTAAACTTATTTAGGCTATCAACCTCCACCACAAGGGATGGAAGTCTGTTCCACCAACCAACCACCCGCTGGCTAAAGGCAAATTTCCACACGTCTATCCCACATCTGTCTTTCCTCAATTTGAATTTATGCCCTCTCAGGTGATTTTTCTGAGCTAGAGGAAGAATCCTATCAGCATTGAGCATGCTTAAACCATTCAAGGCTTTATACACCTCTATCAGATCACCTCGCTGGTGCCTAGTCTCCAGACACTGTAATTTGCAAAACTTAAGCCTTTCTTCGTAAGAGCACCCCTTTGTTCCATTCACTAATCTTGTTGCCCTTCTCTGTACTCGTTCCAGCAGCTCTACATCCATCTTGAAATGAGGCCTCCAGACCTGTATACAGTACTCTAGGTGTGGCCTGACCATTGCCTTATACAATGGAATAATCACCTCCTTATCCCTGCTGGAAAAATTCCTGTATATCATTGACAATACTCCATGAGCTGCTCTTGCAGCCCGTCTGCACTGCTCAGAGAACTTCATATCTGCCTGCACAATTACCCCCAGGTCCTTTTCATTCTCCACCACTGTCAGTGTAGTACCGCAGAGTTGATACGTTGCTCTGGGGTTGCTGTTTCCCATGTGTAGTACTTTACATTTGTCAATGTTAAACTTCATTTGCCACCTCTCAGCCCATCTGCTCAACCTTTCCAGATCCTGTTGCAGCAGCATAGTGTCAGTAGTGTCCTTGACAACCCTGCCAACCTTTGTATCGTCTGCAAACTTGGACATTAAGCTTGATATACCATCATCAATATCATTTATAAATACAGAAAATAATAATGGACCCAACACTGAGCCCTGAGGGACTCCACTAATAACATTAGTCCACTGCTCCAATTTGTGTAGCAGTCTTCCATGTGCAACAGTATCAAAAGCCTTTCTAAGATCCAAGTATATAATATCAAAGTTATTCCCTGCATCCAGTTCTTTTGTGACTGCATCATAGTATCCAATCAAGTTGGTCAGGCAAGACTTCCCCTTAACAAAACCATGCTGAGTGTGAGCTATATCTGAAGTCTTGTCTAAATGATCCTGCAGTGATTCTTTAACCAGTGCCTCCATTAATTTTCCTGGAACAGAAGTTAAGCTCACAGGTCTATAATTACTTGTGTCAGCCTCTGATCCTCCTTTGTGAATTGGGGTCACATTTGCGCATCTCCAGTCTGTGGGTACCTCCCCTGAGTCCAAGGAAGCTCTCATAATTATGGCTAAGGGTTTGCTTACTTCCTTTGCTGCCTCCTTTAATATAACTGGATAGATCCCATCCACCCCGGGTGCCTTTCTTGTGTTTATCTTGAACAGTTTCTCCTCCACTTTACTCCCAGTTATTTCAAGATTCTGTAGCTTACTGCTAGAGTTGAATACACCTCTGGCATTCCCCTCGCTGAATAACTCCTCATGTGTGAATGTCGATGCAAAATATTCATTTAGTTTGTTAGCTACCTGAGCAGGATCATCAACAGTTGACCCATCAATATCAAGTGGACCAATCTGATTCATCCCCTTCCTTCTAGAGTTTACATAAGTAAAGAACTCTTTGCTGTTTTTCTTTGCATCACTTGCCAAGAATTTCTCGTAATCTGCCTTCGCCTGCCTAACCTCCTTTGTAACTTGGTTGCATATCAACTTGTATCTATCATAGGCTTCTGTGTCATGTGTTAATTTGTAAGTATCCCATGCATTTTTCTTCTCTGCCATATGCCTCATTAGTTCATCTGACATCCATTTTGGCCTAAACCTTGAACGATATTTCTTAGTTGGTATGTAAAGCCTAGTAGCTTCCAAGATAAGTTCTTTGAATGCTTCCCATTTTGAATTTGCTGTTGGTAACATCATCAGTTGGTCCCACTGTATAGAATTTAAATACTGTCTCAGTCCAATGTAGTCGCCTTTACGGAAGCAATAACCATTCCCTTTACCCCTAATGGTAGTTACCTCTTTAAGTAAATCCCACTTCAGCACACTGTGATCACTGCCACCTAGTGGTTCATTTATCTGCAGATTCTTAATGCATGAAGAATCACCGCTGATAATCAAATCAAGAGTATTACTCCCTCTAGTTGCCTCCCGAACATGCTGATGTAGAAAACAATCATCCAATAAATCCACAAAAGCCCTGCTAGTGTGTGAGTAACCAGCCCCCAAATTCCAGTCAATATCTGGGAAATTAAAATCTCCCATTATAAGACTCTCTGATTTACTGGCCCACTCTATTTCCCTGTACAGTTCCTTATACTCATCAGAGTCATTAGGCCTATAGCACACTCCTACTCTCAATTTTGATCTCCCAATGTTTATGTCACACCAAACTGACTCAACACTGCACTGTCCAGCGATGTCGACTGGCTTCACTTCCTTGGTTTTTATGTGTTTCTTAACTAATAGCATAACCCCTCCCCCCTTCCTATCCTGTCTATCCTTTCTGTAGACGTTGTACTCCCCAAATTGCAGTTCTGCATCCCTTATATCTGTGTGACGCCACGTCTCTGATATCCCAACAATATCTGCCTTCGATGTTTTGAGCAATACTTCAAATTCATCAAATTTATTTACTAAACTCCTAGCATTTGTGTACACACAAGTATACCTGCACCTGTTTCTATTCTTAGCTACCCTAACACAACCCATGTGTTTACTTGTACCGCAATGGCTCCCAGCAGTCTCTGAAATACCATGCATCTTGTTTTTCAGGCTTCTGCTCATTCTAATAGAAGCAGTGCAAGAATCTCTTTCACCTCTGCCAGTGGCTACAGTCAATCTATTGGTCTTTGTCTCCCCCCAAGCTAGCAGTTTTCCGACCCACCTAACACTGCCTCGATAGCATCAGCAAATATTCTTGCACCCTTTCTATTTAAGTGTATCCCATCCTGTTAACAAGTACAGTCCAGGCTGAAAAAAATTCTACCCCTTGAGCCTTGCACAATCTTTCCAGGGCCGAATTGATCGACGATTATTTCTCCCTGATTGGAGGTTCCACCTTGCGACAGGTATTGCTACCAAGTACACAGGTTGGTTGTTGTTATGTCTGATTAGTTGAGGCATATGATGCAAGATAACAAGCTTATACAGCATCAGCCAAAAAAAACCCTTCCCATTTCACCCATCCAGTCACTCCAAATGTTTGTCTAGTTTAGCCTTAAATTTATTTAAGCTATCAACTTCCACAACAACAAATGGAAGTCTGTTCCAGCAATCAACTACTTGTTGGCTAAAGGCAAACTTCTGCACATCTATTCTACAACTCTCTTTCCTCAATTTGAATCTATTTTCCGTCAGGTTCTTAGTCTGAGCAAGCGGAAGTATCCTGTCAGCATTGAGCCTGCTGAAACCATTAAAGGCCTTATACACATCAATCAGATCATCTTGCAGGTGCCTAGTTTCCAGATGCTGCAACTTGCAGAACTTAAGCCTTTCTTCATAAGAGCAGCCCTTTGTAACACTCACCAATTTTGTTGCCCTTCTCTGTACTCATTCTAGCAACTCAACATCCTTCCTAAAATGAGGCCTCCAGACCTGTATACACTACTCAAGGTGTGCCCTGACCATTGCCTTACATAAAGGGATAATCACATCCTTGTCTCTGCTAGCAAAATTCCTGTATATCATTGACAAAACTCCATGACCTGCTCTGGTAGCCCATCTGCACTGCTCAGAGAACTTCATATCTGACTGCACAATTCCCCTGAGGTCTTTTTCATTCTCCACCTCCCTGAGTGTTGTTGTTGTTATTTGGTTTTTAGGAGCATTAGCAACTAAGGCCATATTGCTCCGGGATATGCGGTGGTCATTCCCTGAATGACCTTTCCGCATCCTCCGTATTTGGTGGTGACGGGCTCGAACCCCGGTCTAATCAAGAAGCGTGTGCTACGCACTGCTGCTCCTTCCCACCTGGCTACGTAGGCGCCTCTCCCTGAGTGTAGTTGCACCTCCGTAGCCAGGTGGGAAGGAGCAGCAGTGCATAGCACACGCTTCTTGATTAGACCGGGGTTCGAGCCCATCACCACCAAATATGGAGGATGCGGAAAGGTCAGGGAATGACCACCGCATATTCCCGGAGCATTGTGGCCTTAGTTGCAAATGCCCCGAAAAAAACCACATAACAACAACAACAACTGAGTGTAGTACCACAGAGTTGGTATGTTTCTCTTGGGTTACTGCTACCCATATGCAGTACTTTGTATTTTTCAATGTTAAACTTCAGTTGCAACTTCTCAGCCCATGTGCCTAACTTTGCTAGATCCTATTGCAGTAGCATACTGTGTTTAGTGTTATTAAAAGCCCTACCAACCTTTGTATCATCTGCAAACTTGGACATTAAGCCTGATATACCTTTATCGATATCATTGATAAATACACAAAATAACAATGGGCCCAGCACCGAACCCTGGGGAACTCCACTAATAACATTAGTCCACATAGAACAGTGTCCATTTTTTACCACTCTCTGCCATCTCCCACCCAACCATCCCTTTATCCATTGCGGTAACTTGCCCTCAATGCCATACCACTCCAATTTGTATAGCAGGCTTCCATGTGCAATAGTATCAAATGCTTTCCTGAAATCCAAGTATATGATATCAAAGTTATTTTTAGCATCCAGTTCCTTTGTGACCACATCGTAGCATCCAATCAAATTGGTCAGATAAGACTTCCCCTTAACAAACCCATGGTGTGTCTGAACTATTGCTGCTGTCTTGTGTAGGTGATCCTGTATCACCTCTTTAACCAGTGACTCCATTATTTTCCCCGGAACAGAAGTTAAACTAACAGGTCTATAATTATTTGTGTCACCCTTTGAACCCCCTTTGTAAATTGGAGATACATTTCCACATCTCCAGTCCATGAGGACCTCCCCTGAATCTAACGATGCTCTCATAATTATGGTTAAGGGTTTGCTAACTTCCTTTGCTGCCTCCTTCAGTATAACTGGATAGATTCCATCCACCCCAGGTGCCTTTTTTATGTTTAACTTCAACAATTTCTCCTCCACTTTGCTCTCAGTTATCACAAAATCACTTAGTTCCCTGTTAGAGTTTGGCATTCCCTTCCTTGAATAACTCCTCATGTGTGAATCTAGATGCAAAATACTCATTCAGTTTATCAGCTACTTGAGCAGGATCACCAATAGTTGAACCATCTATGTTCTGATTCTTCTCCTTCCTTCTAGAGTTTACATAAGTAAAGAACTGTTTGCTGTTTTTCTTTGCGTCTTTTGCCAAAGATTTCTTGTAATCTGCCGTTGCCTGCCTAACCTCCTTTGTGACTTAATTACAGACTAGCTTATATCTGTTGTAGGCTTCTGTGTCACATGATAATTTATATGCATCCCATGCATTTTTTTTCTGTGCCATGAGACTCATTAATTCTTCCAACATCCATTTAGGCATGAACCTAGAATGGTATTTCTTAGTTGGTATGAAAAGCCTAGTAGCCTCGAAGATTAAGTCCTTGAAGGCTTCCCATTTAGAATTCACCATTGGTAACATCATCAGTTGATCCCACTCTATAGAATTTAAAAACTGTCTGAGACCTCTGTAGTCACCTTTACGAAAACAAAAACTCTTCCATTTACCCTTGATTGTAGTTACATCTTTAAGTAAATCGGTACCCTGTGATCACTGTCATCCAGTGGTTCCTTTATCTACAAATTCCTAATACATGCATCATCACTGCTGATAATCAGATCAAGGGTATTACTCCCTCTGGTTGCTCCTGGAAGATGTTGCTGTAGAAAAAAATCCTACAATAAATCCAGAAAAGTCTTGCTAGTGTGCAATGACCAATCCACAAGTTCCAGTCAATATCTGGAAAGTTAAAATCACCCATTACAAGACATTCTGATTTACTGGCCCATTCTATTTTTCTGCACAAACTGTTCATTGTACTCATCAGTGTCATTGGGCCTATAACATACTCCTACCCTCATTTTCCCTTTCCCATTGTTTATATCACACCAAACAGACTCAACATTGCACTGTCTACCTGTGTCAACTGGATGTACTTCCTTAGATTTCATATGTGTTTTTTAACCAACAGCATAACCCCTCCTCCCTTCCTACCCTGTCTGTCCTTTCTGTACACATTGTATTCCATTGAACACCTGTAGGATAGTCAGAGAGTACACATTGTACTCTCTGACTATCCTACAGGTGTTCAGGATTATGACTTTCTGGAGTTCATTGTAGGTGTTCACTGGGAGACCTATTGCTGCTAGGCTGTTATGTAGGGTCTTTGGCACCATACCAGTAGTTTACACGATGATCTGGATGGTTGTTGCTTGTTGCATATGCCACATCTCTTTTACGTCCTGTCTTAGGTTCGTGTACTTTCTGATTTTTTCCCCATAGGTTTTCTGCAGGTTGCCAGTGTTGGGTACCACTATATCAATCAGATAGGTAGCCTTTTTTTTCTTGTCCACAAGGGTTATGTCTGGTCTGTTGTGCGGGATTATCTTATCCATTATTATGATGCAGTTCCAGTACAGCTTGTGGGTTGGGGTCTCTAGTACTGCCTGGGGTTCATACTTGTAGTACGGTACACTTTCTTTGATCAACTGGTATTTCCTGGCTAGCTTCTGGTGTATTATCCTGGCTACCTGATTGTGTCTATGAGTGTACTCAGTCTGGGTGATCACGTGACATCCCGCAGTGATGTGTTGGCTTGTTTCTGAGGCTAGATGGAATAATTGACATGTGTCATCATCGGACACTCCAATCTCCTTGGCAATGTATTTTCTATAGATTCTGGTGTTGATTACCTGGTCTTGGATGGCAAGCATGAATCCTTCAATGTCGAGGAAGAGGGTTCCGCTCGATGATCTCCATCAAGATCACATAGATAAAAGCAATTTTATCTATTTGATCTTGATGGAGATCATTGTAGTGTCTGCCATGGAGTGTCTTCTTTGCCCATCTTTCTAGCTTTGTTTGTCCCTCCTGGTTGGGAGGCACAAGCGGTATGCCCCACTTGCTTAGGTTGAGTGGGGTATACTGCTTGTCTGTCTTCCTTATGGCCTGGTGGAGTGCTGGCGTGTGTTTCTATAAGTAATCCTTCAGGTTAGCAATCACTGATTTCTGTTGCTTGATGATGTCTATCAGGCCCCTTCCTCCTTCTTTCCGAGCAATTGTCAGTCTCTCCACGGCTGACTTCGAGTGGTGTTGGCAGCTCTTGATCGTCATTGTCCTTGTCTTTCTCATGATATCTTCCAGCTTGGTATTAGCACGTGCAAGACTGCTACACAAATTGGAGCAGTGTGACATTGGAGGCAAATTGCTGCTATGGATAAAGGGGTGGTTGAGGGGGAGAAGACAGAGAGTGGTAATCAATGGACACTGCTCATCGTGGACTGATGTTATTAGTGGAGTCCCTCAGGGCTCAGTGTTGGGTCCATTATTGTTTTCTGTATTTATAAATGATATTGATGATGGTATATCGGGATTAATGTCCAAGTTTGCAGACGATACAAAGGTTGGCAGGGTTGTCAAGGACACTACTGACACTATGCTTCTGCAACAGGATCTGGAAAGGTTGAGCAGATGGGCTGAGAGGTGGCAAATGAAGTTTAACATTGACAAATGTAAAGTACTACACATGGGAAACAGCAACCCCAGAGCAACGTATCAACTCTATGGTACAACACTGACAGTGGTAGAGAATGAAAGGGACTTGGGGGTGGTTGTGCAGGCAGATATGAAGTTCTCTGAGCAGTGCAGACGGGCTGCAAGAGTAGCTCATGGAGTATTGTCAATGATATACAGGAATTTTTCCAGCAGGGATAAGGAGGTGATTATTCCATTGTATAAGGCGATGGTCAGGCCACACCTAGAGTACTGTATACAGGTCTGGAGGCCTCATTTCAAGAAGGATGTAGAGCTGCTGGAACGAGTACAGAGAAGGGCAACAAGATTAGTGAATGGAACAAAGGGGTGCTCTTACGAAGAAAGGCTTAAGTTTTGCAAATTACAGTGTCTGGAGACTAGGCACCAGCGAGGTGATCTGATAGAGGTGTATAAAGCCTTGAATGGTTTAAGCATGCTCAATGCTGATGGGATTCTTCCTCTAGCTCAGAATAATCACCTGAGAGGGCATAAATTCAAATTGAGGAAAGACAGATTAGTATTAGTATTAGTATTAGTAACGGCCACATGGTGCAAGAAAGCCTATGGCTTATGCTGCACCAGCCAAAAAAAAAAAAATCCGAACAAAACAATGATAAAAATAAATAAATAAATAAAATAAAAAATAAATAAAAAGGAAATTAAACCTATCATCCTATGCGCTTCCCTTACCCGAAAGTACTATCCAGATGACCTTTGAATTTCCCCAAACTGTCGGCCTCTACCACCCGTGAAGGCAACTTATTCCAGTAATTTATAACTCGCTGGCTAAAATAAAACTTCCTGCAGTCCAACTAAACATTTCCCCCCGTAACTTGAATATATGGCCCCTAGTTCTAGCATCATTTATAATCTTGAAAATTTTGTCCTCATTCATTTTACTGATGCCTCTCAGAGCCTTAAACACCTTAATCAAATCTCCTCTAAGGTGTGCCCAACAGGTGTAAGGCACTAATTAAAGCCCACGGCGGGCCAACAAAACACTGTTATAGAAGACACAATGGTATCTCAACTGTATTTGCTGCTGGTATATTTTTTTCTGTCTTATTACATAGTTAATTTTAAATGTTCACCACAATGAAAGGGCATTCGTTTGTCTTGCATTGTATTTCTATAATTATTTATAAATAAATTGTCCTTTTTAAATTTATTTTCGTATCAAAAAAATCGGAAAAAAAACCTTTTATGTCAGTGTATAACAAGTTTGACACTATAGGGACAATTATTTCAATTATAATGCACGTTTTGGTAGAAAATTTACAGTGATGCATATGTGGCTACTACTGTATGTAATAATCAAGCTAGACTAAAAATTGGGTAGCCAATATATATATATATATATGTAGGATAGACGTGTGGAAATTTGCCTTTAGCCAGCGGGTGGTTGGTTGGTGGAACAGACTTCCATCCCTTGTGGTGGAGGTTGATAGCCTAAATAAGTTTAAGGCTCAGCTGGACAGGTATTTTGAACGAACAGAGGGGTGAAGTGGAAGTGGTTTTTTTTTTTTTTTTTTTTTTTGGCTGATGCTGCATAAGCTTGCTTTCTTGCATCAAATGCCTCTACTAATGCTAATGCTAATGCTAGTTTAAACTATGACCCCAAAGGAGTATGTTAGTACTAGGACTGCATAGGTGTTTATGGCTTTAACTGTTCTCTCTGTTCAACTTTGCTTTCAGCAGGCTTCTGAGCAGGGCCACCACAAGTGGATAGGTGAGGTAAGCATTGCTTACAGGCAGCAGTTCAGGACGGTGCCAAAAAATTTTTTGACATATACAAGTTGGACCTCTGTTTAATGAACTTCTTTATAGAGAAATTTGATATTTAGAGATTTTTTAAATTCCCCTGGTAATTACATTTATAATAGTTTCAGTAGAACGAAGAAAATTTTCATATAACAAACAGATTACGAGAGACTTTACTGGGAACGCATTGTTTGCACCTATTGAGTCATTTAGTGCTGCTGCTAAGCACGAATTAAGATCCAAAGTGATTACCATTTTGCAACTCAGTGTTACTCTTAAAACCTATCCAACTGCTTGTCCCACATAAAGAGAAGTCGCGCTGGTCATCTGATTGGTTTTATACAATCAGTGCGACTTCCATCGTTTACCAGTGTTCAACACGACAGGCAAATAATTCATTTGAAATAAATATAGTACATGAAATTGCAGGCGCATTAATTTGCTTATCTGGATCTATGTTTCATATTTATATTTTGCAGTTATAAAATCTTTTTTCTTCAAGTTCTCTGCCCTCAGGCAGGTTCAGGGCTTCATTGATGCCATGCTTCTCTATCTTGTGCTATACTTTTAATTCCTGCATAATTTCCTGTTACTGTCCAATCCATCATTCCAATTCTCCTTATCCCAACAGTTCTCTTCCCACACATCTACCCCTCAATCCCTTTCCTCAGCATGCTTTCTTTTCTCAATATGTCCTATAAAGTTATTTTGTCTCCTTCTTAATTCTTTACAAATGTTCTCTCTTCTACTTTCTGCAAAATCTCATTCTCACTCTGTCCACCCATTTCACCCTTTCCATTCTCTTCCACACCCATATCTTGAAAGCTTCTAGGGGTCTAATCTCCTCTTTCCCAGTATCCATGTTTCAGAGCCATATAGTACAACAGTCCATATTAATGTTTTCATCATTTGCTTTCTTAATTCCTCCTTGAAATTTCTTCTCAATAGTTCTTTTCTATTATTAAATGCTTCCTTCCCATTGGAATTCTTGTTTTTATTTCTTTCAGGCTTTTCCCAGTTTCTGTCATTATGCTTCCCAAGTATCTATATCTGTCTACCTGTTCCAATATTATTCCATCTAATGTATTGATTCTTCTTCCTGGCCACTTTGAAATTAACATTACCTTGGTTTTATTGCTGTTAATCTTCATATTTTACTCCTTTATTGTGCTGTTCAAGATGTCCAAGGAGCTCTGTAATTCTTCATTATTAGCAATCAATATATAGTCATCTGCAAATCTTATTGTTTTTATCTTCCCCCTTCCTACTTTTACACCTCCTTTCTGCTCTTCTTTGAACTCTTTCATCAGTGCTTCTGCATATAAATCAAATAGTACGGGGGACATGGAACATCCTTGCCTTACACCCCCTACTAATGGGAAATCACAGAATGTTCTAGAAAATAGAACAGAGGAAGCATTCCAAAAATTTCTCAATTCAGCTAATAATATGGCTACTATCACTGGCATTGCCGCTTCACTTCCAGAAGTAAGCAGTGTAAGGAAAAGATTGAAAAGACGACATTTCGATTAAGAAAAGATGACATTTCAAAACTATTCAGGATCCGCAACAAAATTTCAAAATAAATTTTTTTCTTTCAAATTATGGACACAATTTTCTCGTTAACTGAAAGGTTTAGAAATATGAAAGAACATGTAGAAATAATTAAAATATTTTATAATATTTCTGAATTTAAAAAAAAATGGTAATATAATTATTTCTTAAATCTTTGCAAAGATTTATGTAATAAATTAAGTGATATTGATGGATTAGCTTTATTTGAAGAACTTAGAGAACTTCAAATTTATATTAAAGACAATATTACTCTATTTGAAGTGTTACAATATATTTTTAAAAACAATTTTATAGATACTGTTTCAAATGTAGCAGTTGCATTAAAAATTTATGCAAATGAAGGGAACAAAGGGGTGCTCTTACCAAGAAAGGCTTAAATTCTGCAAATTTCAGCTTCTGGAGACTAGGCTTCTGTGAGGAGATCTGATTGAGGTGTATAAGGCCTTGAATGGGTTGAGCAAGCTCAGTGTTGTTGGGATTCTTCGTGTCTTGCTCAGATTACGCACTTGTGAGAGCATGAATTCAAATTGAGGAAAGACAGTTGTAGAACAGTTGTTTGGGAATTTGCATTTAGCCAGCAAATGGGTGAATTTGGAACAAAATTCCATCTGTTGTGGTAGCTTAAATAAATTCAAGCAAGAACTGGACAAACTTTTGGAGAGGATGGGGAGGTGAATAAGTAGTGGGTGGTTTTTTCCCTTTTTTTTTTTTTTTTTGGCTGATGCATTAAAATTAATGAAAATTTATTTACAATTGACAACATGTCAACAACGACTCTCTGATTTGGCAATAATTTCAATGGCAAGTGATCATTTGGAACAAATAAACATAAATGAAATAATTAATAAATTTGCATCTCTTAAAGCAAGGAAACACAGATTTGTATAATTTTTTTAACATTATAATTTTCCTTTTATTTTATTATTGCGATAGAGTACGATTACTGTGATTTAGAATTTAAAGTTTAGTTCTAGAATTTCAGAATGATTTTGTTATTTTTGTTTGTTGTCTCATTATATTATATGTGAGATATGTTATTATTCTTTTCTTTTTCTATAAATTAATAATAATTATTTACGTCTTATTTTATTTTTTAATCAAAATATTTTGGGGCAGCAAATTGGATTTTGCTTATTGGCGGCACATAGGGTCATAGCGGCCCTGCTTCTGAGTTTGTGATGGTATATTTCGGTCAGGCAGGCCTTAATTTTCTTATGCTGTAACTGCTTCATCCCCAGGTATTTGTAGGCCTCTCCCTCTGACATGGCTTCAATCTCTTTACCAGTCTGCAGCTGGTAGTTTCGGTTGACTAATTTTCTCTGGTGCAATCCGTGAGTCTTGCATTTGTGTAGACCAAATTTCATTCTAATATCATTGCTGAATTCTTCGGTGATTTGGAGTAGTTGCTGGAGTTGCTTCTCGGTTCCCTCATATTGCTCGATGTCATCCATGTACATCAGGTGGATGAGGGTGTACAGGGGTTCTTCCTTCCTTCTTCTTTGAGGTTATATCTGTACTTGCCGCTGCTGTTGAGCATGGTGGATAGCGGGTTAAATATTAGACAGAACCACAGTGGGCTCAAGGCATCTCCCTGAAAGATTCCTTTCCTGATGGGGACTGGCCTGGTTGTGATGTACTCCATTTCACCATTGTTTCTCCTAGGAAGTTTGTCACTATTGGATTGACTTTGTAGATGTTTAGTGCCTCTGTTAGCCAGCTATGAGGCACAGAGTCAAAGGCCTTGCGGTAATCGATGTAGGCAGTGTACATGTGGTGCTTCTTGTAGGCTTGCTCTATAACTGCAGCATCTATGGTTAATTGCTCCTTGCATCCTTTCTGCTGTTCGGCCATTATGTTCTGGCTATTCAAGTGGTCTGATATCTTCTTGGTTATGCAGCTGGTCAGGATCTTGTACATCGTTGGGAGGCAGGTAATTGGCCTGTATTTCACCAGGTTTCTTGTATCTTCATCTTTAGTCTTCAAATATGTGATTCCTTGAGTGAGAAACTTTGGGATTGTCTCTGAGTGCCTTATCATTCATGTGAACTGCCTGCTATGTGCATGTGTGTTGAAGTGAGCTTCTTGTACCAGTAATTGTGGACGTTATCTATTCCTGGAGTTTGCCAGTTGTGAGATTTCTTGATTGTCTGCTTTACTTCTTCCTCCCGAATCTCCCACTCTCCCATCTCTTGTATGTCCTTGGTTTTCTTCCATTCTAGTTCTATCCAGGGGGCTCAGCTGTTATATCTTACTAAGTATATGGTAATATTTCTTACAGATTGCATCAGATAAGATTGACAAGCATAGATGATGACGTAATATTGTATCAGCTGTTACTTTCAGCTATATAAGCATGCTCTGCAAAAGTTGCAGTCATTCCTTGCTTGTGTTGGGATGGCGAGTTACATGCAGTTCATGCCACGAAGAAAGAGTGCTATTATTGCTTTATGTGAGGATGTTCTTCCCGTCATATTGCTTATAGAGTGTCTTTTAATCAGTCGATAGTGAGTAGATTTCTTTCCAAACTCAAGAATACTGGTTCTGCTGATAGGAAAAAAGGAACCGGACACAAACAAGTCTCTATGCCAAAACAGGACCGCGTTTTGAAGCACTTATGCCTTAAAAACCATAAAGCTTCTTTGTCTGAGCTGAAAAGAGAATGGAAAGAACATACAGGAGCGGTAGTAAGTGCAGTAACAGTCAGAAGATGCCTCTTCAAAAATGGACTTGTACCCTGTCGTCCTAAGAAGAAGCCCCCTCCTCACACAAAAAATGAAAAAGGCCCGATGAATTTGGTGTAAGGAGCATGTTAAATGGACCCTCGAGCAGTGGAAGTCAGTTATTTTCTCGGATGAGAAGAAATTCAACCTGCATGGTTCTGATGGGAGACAAACGATTCGCCATAGACATGGTGAAAAATACCATGGAGATTGTATGGTGTCTATAGTGAAATTCCCTACCAGCCAAATGATATGGGGGTGCATTTCGTATTGTGGAGTAGGTCACCTGCAGTTTATAAAAGGTTCTGTAAATGCCAATGGATACCTGGCTATATTGGAAGGCAAATTGCTGCCAACCATTAGAAACCATTTCAACCTGCCAAGTAACTGCATCTTCCAGGCCGACCCTGCTCCTTGTCATCAGGCAAAGAGTGTAAGTAGGCACTTCTGAAGTTACTTTTTTTCTGCATTAGAGGTTTTACAGTAATGTGTTTAAATTTGTTGCAGGTGAAAAAATGGTTGGAAGAACAGTCCATTACAACTCTTAGCTGGCCAGGAAACAGCCCGGCCCTGAATATTATAGTGAACTCTTGGCATCGTGTGGAATCTGCAGCTGCCAGAAAGAAACCAAAGACACTTCGTGAACTTCAGGAAGCTATAATTCATGTTTGGAACCACAAACTGTCAGTTTATCTTCAGAAATTGATCTTGTCAGTGCTTTGACGGTGTACTGCTGTCATCAGGGCCAGAGGCAGTTCAACTAAATATTAGTTTGTACCTGGTGAATTTTACCTTTTGTTTTCCATTTAAAATGATAAACTGAAGCAAATTGAGGGCTTCTGATAACATTTCAGCCATAATTGTCGTGTTTACCAAAACTGTTGTATAAAGGTTGCAAATGCTCATTTTGGAATATTTTGAGAGCACCTGTCAAATATTACTTAGCTTTGCCTATTAATAAATATATTTTGTTTATATTTCTCTTTGTGATGCTAGTCATTAATGTAACATACCATCCCATCCATGAAGAATGAATGGGGATATGATGGGTAATATATCTGCACCAATACCATATTATAATTTGGCTCTTTGTACTAATCATGTATATTTTTTTAAAACTCACCTTTTATTTATTATTATTTTTTTCATTCAAGGGAGGTTTGACAGCTGGAAAGCCAAAAATTGAGGGAAGGGAGGTATAATAGAAGAGTGTAAAAATGCATACAGAATAAGAAATTTAAAACAATGAAATTAGAATAAATTACTTAAATCATAATTAATAAAACTGTTTTCAGTTGAACAAAAAAGCTAAAAAATTATCACTGTGATATATGCATTATTCCAAACAAACAAATGATTTTCTATAATAAAAAATCATATTTGACTGATGCCATATAGGCAGATATGTTCCTTTTAGAGGTGTGGCTGGTAGCATGCATTAATACCCACGAGAGTGTTACAGATATATCCCTATCTCACCCCCACATATACCTGCATATGAATTAACTTAAATTTGTATTTTTTTATACTTTGACTGCTACATTCATCTTTCATGATACTACTCTTTTTTGAATTTTGATTTTCAGACAACTACCACTACTGTAGCACCACTTAATTCTCCAGTTGGAAATCTTAGACTGGATAATACACCTAGAGTAAGTAAACAACATTTATTCAAAATATAGTTGAACGTTTGTAAAGGTTATTTACTGTAATTTTAAGATTGACTTGATAAGTTTTAATATCAATAAAATGAATTTTTTTGACCACACTATATGTTAATATATTGGTTAATGTGCAAAGTATGAATTCTATCACAGATTCTTACTTATATTTGCTTGAGTTCAGTAATATGAAAATTATGGAATATTACCAAAATTTTACTACTACTATAAGAGACCGTATAGAACTTTTTGAAATAAATAAGAAATTCACCATTATGTACAATGAGTGATACCTAAATGATATCAGCTTTCTTAAAAGTGACTGTAAATTTTATATCATGTTTAAAGTAGAAGCATATATTGTTTTAGTATTAGTATTGTATTGGTAGTGGCAAATGATGCAAGAAAGCAAGCTTATAAAACACATCAGTAAAAAAAAAAAAAAATCCTTCCCACATCACCTGTCCATAGCCTCCAAAAATTTGTCTAGTCCTTCTCTGAATTTATTGAAACTACCCACTTCCCCAACAACAGATGGTAGTTTGTTCCAACAATCAATCACCCACTGGCTGAAGACAAAGTTCTGTATGTCTATGCTGCAACCATCCTTCTTCAATTTGAATTTATGTCCCCTCACATGTGTACTCTGAGCAAGAAGAAGAAGAAGGCCATCAGCACTGAGCTTGCTCAATCCATTCAATGCCTTAAACACCTCATTCAGATCACCTCACAGATGCCTAGTCTCTAGACACTGCAATTTGCAGAACTGAAGCCTTTCTCTCTAAGTCCACCCTTTTGTTTCTGTTCACCAATCTCATTGCCCTGCTCTGTACTTGTTACAGCAGATCTACATTGTTCCTAAATTGGGGATTCCAAACCTGTGTAGAGTGCTCAAGATGCGGCCTAATCATTACCTTGTTTGATGGGATAATCACCTCCTTATCCCTGCTAGCAAAGTTTCTGTATATCATTGACAAAACCCATTGAGCTGTCCTGGCAGCCTGTCTGCTTTGCTCAGTGAATTTAATATCTTACTGCACAATTACCCGAGGTCTTTTTCATTTTCTGCTACTCTGAACATACTTAATTGCAGATTAACATACCAGTAATCCCAAATGTTAGTCTGGAATTACTGCTCCCTATATGCAGTACCTTGTATTTATCAATGTTCAACTTAAATTGCCATTTCCCAGCCTATCTGCCTACATTTTATAGATCTTGTTTGCTTACCCTGATTACTGTCGTTAACCATGCTGCCAACCTTTGTATCATCTGAAAATTTAGATATTAAGCCTGATATACCTTTGTCCATGTCATTAATAAATATAGAAAACAACAATGGGCCTAGTGCTGAATCCTGGGGGACTCCACTAATAACATTAGCCCAGGAAGAGCAGCATCCATTAATAACCATTCTCTGTCTTCTCCCACTCAACCATCCCTTTGTGCAAAGCAGTACCTTGCCCTTAATGCCACATTTCTCTAATTTGTGCAACTGTATCAAAAGCTTTTCTGAAATTCAAGTACATGATATCAAAATTATTTTAGTACATCGTAGTATCCAATCAGATTAGTTAGACAAGATTGCCCCTTAGCAAATCTAAATCCATAACAAATCCCCTTAAAAAACTGTTACTGCAATATAATTGCATTCTTATCTACATAGTCCTGTATTACTTCTTTAACCAGTGATTCCATTATTTTCTCTGAAATAGAAGTTAACATGTCTCCTAACAGGTCTGTAATTACTCATGTCACATTTTGATTGCTTACCTCCTTTGCTACCTCCCTTAATACAATTGGATAGATCCCATCTACCCAGGCACATTTATTATGTTAGGATTTTTCCACTTCCTTTCAGTTATCACAAAATGATTTAGCTGCCTATTAGACTTTGATAAATTTCTGGCATCTCCCTCCCTAAAGAACTTGTCATGCATGAATGTAAATGCAAACTATCTATTCAGTTTGTCAGCAGCCTGAGTGGAACCATCAATAGTTAAATCATTGGCATCAAGTGGATCAGCGTGTACAACCCTTTCCTTCCACTGTTAATGTATGTAAAGAAGTCTTTGTTGTTTTTCTTTTTTCTTTGCATTCTTTGCCAGCGATTTCTCATAATCTGCCTTAGCTTGCCTAACCTCCTTTGTGACTTGATTACATACTAGTTTATATTTACCATAGGAGTCTGTATCACCTCATAATTTTTATGCATCTCATGCATTTTTCTTCTCTGCCACTCTCATCAATTCATCTGATATCCATTTACATCTAAGCTTTGAACAATATTTCTTAGTTGATATGAAAAGCCTAGTAGCTTCTATAATTACTTCCCTGAATGCTTCCCATTTAGAATTTCTTGTTGGTAACATCATCAGTTAGTCCCACTGCATAGAATTTAAAAGCTGTCTGAGACCCATGTAGTCACCCTTACAAAAGCAAAAGCCTTTCCCTTTACCCCTGACAGTAGTTATGTCTTTAATTAAATCCCATATCAGTACACTGTGATCACTGTTATCTAATGAGTGTTTTGCCTGCAAGTTCTTAATGCATGAAAAATTGCTGCTGATAATCAGATCAACAGCTTTCTACAGCAGCATGTTTGATAGACAAAGTCTATCAAACATGCTGCTGTAGAAAATATTAAATTTTCTTTAATTTAATATTTTGCTGTAGAAAATATTAAATTAAACTTAACATCAAACACTTTTTTTTTTCAACACATAATTTTGTTGCTAAAACTATAGCAAGTATTTTGTTTGCAAGGAACTTGCATGCAATAAAACTATAGTATAGTTGTTGTTGTTGTTGTTATTAAGTTTAATGATACAAGGGCTACTAAGGTCAAATTGTGCCAGTTCATAGTTTATTTCTTATATCCATATACCTATCAATAATTTAATTATATACTTGCATATAGGCCAGTATGATTTGAATATGATAACAGTTCTTCTATGTTTGCATGATTTCCAAGAAATGAGATCAAATCTGGGATTCGTTTAATTTGCCAAATGATCGAAAGGTGGTAGAACAGATTGATAAGTAAAGAGGACAGTCTACAAGAAAGTGGTAAACTGTAAGTTGTGTCTGACAGGATATGCACTGGGATGGACCTTCTCCCAATAATAAAAATGGGTGTATAATATGAGTATGCCCAATTCTGAGTCTTGCCAATACCACTTCTCATCTGTTTCGTCTGAATCCAGACAGCTACAACTCTGGTTTTTGTTTGATTTGGTAAAGTTTGTTGTTGGTATTACTTTGCCAGATTTCTGACCAGTTTTCTATAGTACAGCATAGTTTTGGTAACAAGCTCCTTGTTGTTTGCAAATTTTGAAAACAACAAGCAGCTTGCTTACAGATAACTATTGTTAACTATTGTTATCTGTGTGTAAGCAAAATGTGGAAAAATATGACCTTTTGAGGATCTTCAGGTGTGGCCCTCTCTGAAAAAAATCATGTCTGTTGTTCCCTTATCATTATATCATGATTTTTATTTCTTTTACAGTATTTCATTATTTTCTTTTTTGTGAGGTGTCTGCATTCCCCTGTAGGATGTCCTTCCATAGTTTTCTTCTCACATACAGGCAGCAGTAGTGTCATTACAGCAGAATTCTGTAGATTGCTCGTAGAAGTGTAGGCACCTAAGCACTCCCTAATTCTCTCATTTATTCATTCTTTATTCTTTTAATTTTCAGTTGTTTATTATTTGTGAATTTTTATTTCTTTTTTCTTTTTTTTTTGCTTGCATATGATGAAGGAAGCAAGCTTATATAGCATCAGCCAAAAAGAAAATAAATATACAAAAAGAAAATTAATTAATTAAATATTAAAATAAATTAAACTACCAGTATCATTTGTCCACCCCTTTAATAATATGTCTAGCCTTTCCTTAAATTTATTCAAACTACCCCTTTCCACAAATGTTGATGGCAACATTTAGTTGAAATCCATTGAAAGCTTTGAACATATCAATCATGTCTCTTAGCGGGCCTAGTTTCCAAATTCTGCAATTACTAAGAAAGAATAGTAAGAGTACTCTTTTGTGCAGCTAACTTACGTTGTTGCATTTCTCTACACTCATTCTAACAGATCCATTGCCTTCCTAAAATAAGGCTTCCAGACCTGTATGCCATACTCAAGGTGTGGCCTATCCATTGCCTTATACAATGGGATAATGACCTCTTTGTCCCTGCTGGCAAAATTTCTGTGTATCATTGACAGAACTCCATGAGCTATCCAAGCAGCCTGTCTACACTGCTCAGAGAATTTTGTGTTGGACTGCACAATTACCCATAGGCCTTTTTTGTTCTCTATTATCTTGAGTGTGATAGCACCCAAATGTTATGTTAATTCTGGAGTTACTGCTACCCAAATGCGATTGATCTTGCATTTATCAATGTCAAATTTCAGTTTCCACTTCTCAACCCACCTTCCTAATTTCTCTAAGTTTTGTTGAAATAACTTACCCTAACTCTTGTCATTAACCACTCTTCCAACTTTTATATCATCAGCAAACTTAGACATTAAACTTGATGTGCCTTCATCAATATTGGTAACGCTTCAGTTGTTCAGTTTATAAAAAATGGTTATTAAGATATGCTTCACATGCTCCCTGTATAAAATACTTTACATTTGTTAATCTGAAATATATGTTATTGTGAAACTTGTTAAAAAGTTCTTTGAATAATAGTCCCTTATTTCCCAGTATAAAAATTAAATTATAAGCATTGGAATTTTTCAATTTTTCTTGGTATCTGTTTTTTTATTTTCATTTTTATACCAGATGACAACCTTATTTGACAGTTTGTTGTTTTTTTTGTCTTTCCTTGCAATCCTCAGATAAGGAGAAAGGTTTGTGCATTTTTTTTATAATTAAATATTTGAAATTATTTTGTTGTCTTTTTTAATTTTGAAGTTAAAAATATATTGTTCATATTGTTTACTGGTAAAAATTGAATTTCCATCAGTTATAACTTTCCAGAAATCATGACACCTGAGGTATGTAAAAGATGTCAGTGCTTGATTACTAATCTTAAATAAAATATGAGTTTGGATATGAGTCAAGTGATAAAATATGTTTGCCTGTTTTAACTGAGTGGTATAGTTTGAAAGAATTGTATATGTTCATGGACTGTTTAAATGCAACTATATTTATGCAACTTTTGATACTTTTGGGTTTGCAGTTGCATTTATTTGAAACTTACCTCACATTGTCTGAAATTATTCATGAAGTATACAGTACATATATAATTACATTTTTTAAAAATTTTTTCCAGTTGCGGATGGCAGCTTTAAATCAGCCATATACAGGTGATATGCATGGAGTCAGAGGTGCTGACTATGAATGTTATCGCCAGTCACGTCGTGCAAACTTTAGAGGAACATTCCGTGCTTTTCTAGCTTCAAGAGTTCAGAATTTAGATAGTATTGTGAGACATAAAGATTCTGAGTTACCAATTGTTAACATCAAGGTAAGTTTGATTTTTATTCAGAATATGGAGGTGTGGAAATAATGCCAAATTTTTTGTTGTTGTTGTTATTGTTGAGATTTTAGACACATCAGTGACTTAGATGTTATTGTGTCATTGTATATTACATTAGTTCTAGAATGCCTGTAGTGAATATTTCAACAAAACTGTTTCAGAGAAGTAAAGGTTAATATAGAAGTAATTACAAAAACCTTTCCCTCAGCTCCCTTTGCTGTTAGCTAAGGTGTCAGAGGAATGGACCTGCATAAAAATGCAATTTGATAATTTTTTTCATGTATAACTATATCAGCCTTTAAAAAAATTACAGTTATTGCCCAAAAATTATCTGGACCTGAAAACTGCTGCATACAGTTGTCCATGAGCAAAAATTGCAACATTATTGAAAGTCTGACCCTGAGATTTGTTGATTGTGATGACAAAAGCTAAGAAATTGTCTTCTCTTCAAAGTAAACAGCAAGTTAGTTTCACTGGGAGCTAAATCAATTCTTGGGATTTGAAATTTGGTCAGAAATTTCTTGGATTTTTTTTTCTCAATTTTACTGCTAAATAAAACCTCTTGCAAAAGGAATCAGGTCAAAAGCTTGTTTAGTCTTTGAGTTATTCAAGTTCAAAGAGTGTTCCAGATGGAGGGCCATAAGCAAATTATTATATGGATTACGAAAACCTTTTCCTTGGCTCCCTTCGCTGCTAGCTAAGATGTTAGTGAGACAAACTTGGGTAAAAATGCAATTTGATAATTTTTTGCATATATGACTATATCATCCTTTAAAAAAATTGTAATTATTGCACAAACCTTATCTGGACCTGGAAACTGGTATATTAAGTTGTCCACAAATAAAAATGGCAACTTTGTTTAAAGTCGGACCCTGAGATTTGTTGATTCACATTCATTAGTTTGTTTTTAAATTTAGCTAGAGATTTTGTAAGTTGCTACTTAATACATATAGAACCCTTTGTATTGGTGATTTGGTGCAAATATCATATCTCGTAACTTTGTACTTTGTGGTAAGGGAATTCTAGTGTCCGGTTATGGTAAATAGGTATATCAAATATTCAAATCATGTAGGTTAGCTTTAATAGATAATTTTATTAGCTGTTATAATTAACTTATAACTTTACAAGCATAATGGCATAGCATATTCACCCTGGTATAGCATAAACTTGATAACATAATATGTATAACTTAAACTCCATAAAGTAATACATATAACATAAAATTGATATCATAATGCATATTTAATAATGTAAACCTGATAGTATAATATATATTATTGCTGCATAACTGGTGCAAAGTATTATTGCATTTAAGTATATTACTTTAATATAGTATTCTCAGTTAAATTGAATTTGAATGGAAATCATGCATAAGACCAGAGCAGCAAAGCAAAGGGCTCTGAGTAGCGGTAGTGCCGTGGGCTCAGGAGAGAACTGAGGGGGAGTTGGTTGTCCTCTGAAAGTGTGATTCAGAGGACAACTGCCCTCCAAATCACAGTTTCACGAAATGTAATACATGTTTGATGTTTGCGGAACTCTGTGTGTTTGATGTAAAGTGTGTGAGAATATTAGGCATCAACTCACTGTTCTGATGGGCATTTATGAGAGCTTGAAGAACAGGGTGGATGTCCTTGATGGAATTAAGTTGGGGGGGAAACCTATCAAGTTCTCAACTGTCCACCTCAGTGCCAGAGCTTGCACTTGTGCATCAGATAACACGGCTGCAACCCCAAAGGCAGACTGCACTCATTCTGCAGGAGGTAGCTATTGTCAGTGAAACAGGAAATATATTGTGCAAAAAGGAAAGCTGCAATAGGACCAGGAGTATGTCTGCCATCAATGTTTGGTTCCTGGCTACAACGTCATCAACTTTTGGTTGATGACATTGTAGAGCAGATATCTTTTAAGGGCACAAAAGGTGATATTATTGTACACATTGGCACTAGTTACATTAAGAGTAAGAGATGTGAGGATTTACTTAACAAGTACAGAGCAATGTTAAGAATAAGTCACCAGCTAGGTTTAAATTTGAAAGTATCTGCAATTCTACCCAAACCCAATAGGAGGGAGTATATAGCAAGAGCCTTGTCAATCAATTCAGCCCTGGAGAGACTGTTCAAGGCTCATGGGGTAGAATCCTTCTCAGTGTGGTCTGGGCTTGTTAACAGGAGAGACTGTTTCTACAGGGATGAGATATACTTAAATGGAAGGGGTGTAAGAATATTTGTTGATGCTATTGAGGCAGCGTTAGATGAGTTGGAAAACTGCTAGCCTGGGGGTGATACACAGACAAATAGATTAAAACCAGCCAATTGTAGAGGTGAAAGTGATTCTTGCACTGCCTATTGGAACATGCAGCAGCCTGAAAAACAAGGTGTTTGGAACTTCAAGGCCTGCCAGGGGTTGTCATGGAACAAGCAAATACATGGGCTCTATTAGTGTAACTAATAATAAGAACAGGTGTGTGTATATTTGCATGTAAACTAATACTAGGAGAAGAGTAAATAAATTTGATGAATTTGAAATACTGGTCAAGTCATCAAATGTGGACGTTGTAGGGATATCAGAGACGTGGTGTCACTAAGATATAAGTGATGCAGAATTTGAATATGTGGAATACAATGTGTACAGAAAGGACATAGTGGCATAGTGTTTGGGTTGGCGGCACCTCCAGTGGTTTCCCACAGCTGTGCCATATACTCTGTGTGGTGAAACAATACTCTGTGAAAGCCAGATGTGTGAGTAGTGTGTTGTTTTATGAAGTGTAGTGTTGCCATCTGGCTTTTTGCTGTGGGGCCCCTGATGGGACTCCACGTTGCCCACTACTAACCTCTGGGAGGTAGCCAGGGAGTCCCAAAATTTCTCTGCCAGGGTCACTTGAACTTCCTGACAGAGACTACAAAAAAAAAAAAAAAAAAAAAAAGAGAGAGAGAGAGAGAGACAGCACAAAAGGGGGAGTGGTTATGCTCTTAGTTAAGAAGTGTATTAAATCTAAGACAGTGGGTCAAGTTGACATGTGTGCAAGTGCAATGTTGAGTCAGTTTGGTGTGACATAAGCACTGGGAAAACAAAAGTGAGAGGAATTGTTATAGGCTTAATGGCCGTGATGAGTACAACAGACAACTGCACAAAGAAGTAGAGTGGACCAGTAAATCAGAATGTCTCATAATGGGGTATTTTAACTTCACAGATATTGACTAGAACTTGTGAGTTGGCTACTCACACTAGCAATAATTTTGTAGATTTATTGGATGACTACTTTCTACAGCAGCATGTCAAGAGGCAACCAGTGAGGGTAATACTCTTAATCTGATTATCAGCAGTTATTTGGTTTGGTTTTCTTTTTTTTTTTTAGGAGCATTAGCAACTAAGGCCATATTGTTCCGGGGATATGCGGTGGTCATTCCCTGACCTTTCTGCATCATCCATATTTGATGGTCACGGGATCGAATCCCAGTCTAAACAAGAAGCTTGTGCTACGCACTGCCGCTCCTGCCCACCTGGCTACGGAGGTGCCTTATCAGCAGTGATTCTTCCGATAAAAGAACCACTGGGTGGTAGTGATCACGGTGTACTGATATGGGATTTTCTTAAAAGTGTTGGAGCAGTGTGGCATTGGAGGCAAATTGCTGCTATGGATGAAGGGATGGTTGAAGGGGAGAAGACAGAGAGTGGTAATCAATGGACACTGCTCACCGTGGACTAATGTTATTAGTGGAGTCCCTCAGGGTTCAGTGTTGGGTCCATTGTTGTTTTCAGTATTTATAAATGATACTGATGATGGTATATCAAGCTTAATGTCCAAGTTTTCAGACAATACAAAGGTTGGCAGGGTTGTTAAGGACACTACTGACCCTATGCTGCTGCAACAGGATCTGGAAAGGTTGAGCAGATGGGCTGAGGGGTGGCAATGAACTTTAACATTGATAAATGTAAAGTACTACATATGGGAAACAATAACCCCAGAGCAACGTATCAACTCTGTGGTACTACACTGACAGTGTTAGAGAATGAAAAGGACCTGGGGGTAATTGTGCAGGCAGATTTGAAGTTTTCTGAGCAGTGCAGACGGTCTGCAAGAGTAGCTCATGGTGTCTTGTCAATGATATACAGGAATTTTTCTAGCAGGGATAAGGAGCTGATTATTCCCTTGTATAAGGCAATGGTCAGGCCACACCTTGAGTACTGTATACAGGTCTGGAGGCCTCATTTCAAGAAGGATGTAGAGCTGCTACAGAGAAGGGCACAAAGAACAAAGGGCTGCTCTTATGAATTGAACAAAGGGTTAAGTTTTGCAAATTACAGTGTCTGGAGACTAGGCACCAACGAGGTGATCTGATAGAGGTGTATAAAGCCTTGAATGGTTTGAGCATGCTCAATGCTGATGGGATTCTTCTTCTTGCTCAGAATAATCACCTGAGAGGGCATAAATTGAAATTGAGGAAAGACAGAGGTAGGATAGATGTGCAGAAATTTGGCTTTAGCCAGCAGGTAGTTGGTTGGTGGAACAGGCTTTCATCGCTTGTTGTGGAAGTTGATAGCCTAAATAAATTTAAGGCTCAGCTGGACAGGTATTTCAAATGAACGGAGGGATGAAATGGGAGTGGTTTTTTTTTTTTTTTTTTGGCTGATGCTGCATAAGCTTGCTTTCTTGCATCATATTCCTTTACTAATGCTAAAGAAATAACTGCGGTAAAGGGTAAGGGGGTAAGTGTTTGCCTTTGTAAAGGAGAGTGCTCTTAAATGGTTTTTAAATTTTATACAGTGTGATCAACTAAGGTTGGTACCAACAGCAAATTCTAAATAGAAAGCATTCAAGGAGACAATCATAAAAGCTACTAAGCTTTTCATTTCAACTAAGAGATACAATTCAAGGTTTGGACGTTTCAGATGAACTAATGAAACTCATGGTAGAGTATAAAAATGCATAGAATGCATATAAATTATCAGGTGATACAGAAGCGTATGGTAGATATCAAGTAGTCTTCAATCAAGTCACAAAGGACATTAGGCAAGCCAAAGCAGATTATGAGAAGTCTCTGGCAAAGTATGCAAAGAAAAACAGGAAAGACTTCTTTACTTTTATTTATAGTAGAAGGAAGGGGCTGAATCATGTTGGTCCACTTGATGTCAGTGGTTTAACTGTTGATGGTCCTGCTCAGGATGCTGACAGGCTGAATAGGTATTTTGCATCTACATTCACTCATAAGGAATTCTTTAAGGAGGGGATGCCAGAAGTTTATCAAACTCTAACAGGGAGCTAAACGATTTTGTGATAACTGAGAGGAAAGTGGATGAGAAATTGTTGAAGTTAAACATAAAAAAGGCACCTGGGGTGGATGGGATATACCCAATTATATTAAGGGAGGCAGCAAAGGAGGTAAGCAAACTTTTAGCCATAATTATGAGAGAGAGACAAATTAATGGGACTGTATATGGGGAGCAGTAATCCCAGATTAACATACCAACTGTGCTGTACTATGCTCAGCTTAGTGGAAAATGAAAAAGACCTGGGGGTAATTGTGCAGTCAGATATGAAGTTCCTTGAACAGAGCAGACAGACTGCCAGGATGCTCAATCGATTTTGTCAATGATATACAGCAATTTTGCTAAAAGGGATAAGGAGCTGATTATCCCTTTGTATAAAGCAATAGTTAAGCTACATCTTGAATACTCCACAAAGGCCTGGAGTCCTCATTTTAGGTAGGATGTAGAGCTGTTGGAATGGGTACAGAGATTTGCCATGAGCTTGGTGAGGTGAACAAAAGGATAATCTTGCCAAGAAAGGCTTCAGTTCTGCAAATTGCAGCATCTGGAGACTAGGCACCTATGAGGAAATCTGATTGCGGTGTTTAAGGGTTTGAATGGATTGAACCAGCTCAGTGCTGATGGGATTCTTCCTTCAGTTTTGACTATGCACATAAGGGAGCATAAATTCAAATTAGGCACCTCCGTAGCCAGGTGGGAAGGAGCAGCAGTGCGTAGCACATGCTTCTTGATTAGACCGGGGTTCGAGCCCGTCACCACCAAATCTGGAGCATGCGGAAAGGTCAGGGAATGACCACCGCACCGGAGCAATATGGCCTTAGTTGCTAATGCTCTTAAAAACCAAATAACAACAACAACAACATAAATTCAAATTAAGGAAGGATGGTTGCAAAATACATGTGCAGAAGTTATCTTGAGCCAGTCAATGGTTGATCATCGGAACAAACTTCCATCTGTTGTTATGGAAGCAGATAGTTTAAATAAATTTATGGAAGAAAACTATTGGAGGGATATACAGTTGATGCAGGAAGTTTATTTATTTATTTTTTTTTTTTTTTGCTGATGCTGTATAAGCTTGCTTTCTTGCATCATTTGCCACTACTAGCATTAGCAAAGGCACATGATGCAAGAAAGCAAACTTATATAGCATCAGCCAAAAAAAAAAAAAAAAGACCCTTATTTCACCTATCCACTCGCTCCAAATGTTTGTCAAGTTCTGCCTTGAATCTATTTAAGCTATCACCTTCTGTACTGACAGATGGAAGTTTGTTCCAGCAATCAACCATCCGCTGGCTAAAGGCAAACTTCCGCACATCTACCCTACAACTGTCTTTCCTCAGTTTGAATTTATGCCCTCTCAGGTGATTATTCTGAGTAAGAGGAAGAATCCCATCAGCATTGAGCATGCTCAAACCATTCAAGGCTTTATACACCTCAATCAGATCACCTCGCAGGTGCCTAGTCTCCAGACACTGTAATTCGCAAAACTTAAGCCTTTCTTTGTAAGAGCAACCCTTTGTTCCATTCACTAATCTTGTTGCCCTTCTCTGTACCCGTTCCAACAGCTCTACATCCTTCTTAAAATGAGGCCTCCAGACCTGTATACAGTACCTAAGGTGTGGCCTGACCATTGCCTTATACAAGGGGATAATCACCTCCTTATTCCTGCTAGAAAAATTCCTGTATATCATTGACAAGGCACCATGAGCAACTCTTGCAGACCGTCTGCACTGCTCAGAAAACTTCATATCTGCCTGCAAAATTACCCCCAGGTCCTGTTCTTTTTCTACCACTGTCAGTGTGGTATTACAGAGTTGATATGTTACTGTGGGATTACTGCTTCCCATATGTAGTACTTTACATTTGTTAAACTTTATTTGCCACCTCTCAGCCCATCTGCTCAACTTTTCTAGATCCTGTTGCAGCAGTGTACTGTCTTTAGTGTCATTTACAACACTGCCAACGTTCATATTGTCTGCAAACTTGGATATTAAGCCTGATATACTATCATCAATATCATTTATACACAAGAATATTTGCTGATGCTATCGAGGCAGTGTTAGGTGGGTCGGAAAACTGCTAGCTTGGGGGGAGACAAAGACCAATAGATTGACAGTAGCCACTGGCAGAGGTGAAAGAGATTCTTGCACTGCTTCTATTAGAATGAGCAGAAGCCTGAAAAACAAGATGCATGGTATTTCAGAGACTGCTGGGAGCCATTGCGGTACAAGTAAACACATGGGTTGTGTTAGGGTAGCTAAGAACAGAAACAGGTGCAGGTATACTTGCGTGTACACCAATGCTAGGAGTTTAGTAAATAAATTTGATGAATTTGAGGTATTGCTCAAAACATCAAAGGCAGATATTGTTGGGATATCAGAGACGTGGTGTCACACAGATATAAGGGATGCAGAACTGCAATTTGGGGAGTACAACGTCTACAGAAAGGATAGACAGGATAGGAAGGGGGGAGGGGTTATGCTATTAGTTAAGAAACACATAAAAACCAAGGAAGTGAAGCCAGTCGACATCGCTGGACAGTGCAGTGTTGAGTCAGTTTGGTGTGACATAAGCATTGGGAGATCAAAATTGAGAGTAGGAGTGTGCTATAGGCCTAACGACTCTGATGAGTATAATAAGGAACTGTACAGGGAAATAGAGTGGGCCAGTAAATCAGAGAGTCTTATAATGGGAGATTTTAATTTCCCAGATATTGACTGGAATTTGGGGGCTGGTTACTCACACACTAGCAGGGCTTTTGTGGATTTATTAGATGATTGTTTTCTACATCAGCATGTTCGGGAGGCAACTAGAGGGAGTAATACTCTTGATTTGATTATCAGCAGTGATTCTTCATGCATTAAGAATCTGCAGATAAATGAACCACTAGGTGGCAGTGATCACAGTGTGCTGAAGTGGGATTTACTCAAAGAGGTAACTACCATTAGGGGTAAAGGGAAGGGTTATTGCTTCCGTAAAGGCGACTACGATGGACTGAGACAGTATTTAAATTCTATACAGTGGGACCAACTGATGATGTTACCAACAGCAAATTCAAAATGGGAAGCATTCAAAGAACTTATCTTGGAAGCTACTAGGCTTTACATACCAACTAAGAAATATTGTTCAAGGTTTAGGCCAAAATGGATGTCAGATGAACTAATGAGGCATATGGCAGAGAAGAAAAATGCATGGGATACTTACAAATTAACACATGACACAGAAGCCTATGATAGATACAAGTTGATATGCAACCAAGTTACAAAGGAGGTTAGGCAGGCGAAGGCAGATTACGAGAAATCCTTGGCAAGGGATGCAAAGAAAAACAGCAAAGAGTTCTTTACTTATGTAAACTCTAGAAGGAAGGGGATGAATCAGATTGGTCCACTTGATATTGATGGGTCAACTGTTGATGATCCTGCTCAGGTAGCTAACAAACTAAATGAATATTTTGCATCGACATTCACACATGAGGAGTTATTCAGCAAGGGGAATGCCAGAGGTGTATTCAACTCTAGCAGTAAGCTACAGAATCTTGAAATAACTGGGAGTAAAGTGGAGGAGAAACTGTTGAAGATAAACACAAGAAAGGCACCCGGGGTGGATGGGATCTATCCAGTTATATTAAAGGAGGCAGCAAAGGAAGTAAGCAAACCCTTAGCCATAGTTATGAGAGCTTCCTTGGACTCAGGGGAGGTACCCATGGACTGGAAATGTGCAAATGTGACCCCAATTCACAAAGGAGGATCAAAGGCTGAAACAAGTAATTATAGACCTGTGAGCTTAACTTCTGTTCCAGGAAAATTAATGGAGGCACTGGTTAAAGAAGCACTGCAGGATCATTTAGACAAGACTTCAGTTATAGCTCAGACACAGCATGGTTTTGTTAAGGGGAAGTCTTGCCTGACCAACTTGATTGGATACTATGATGCAGTCACAAAAGAGCTGGATGCAGGGAATAACTTTGATATTATATACTTGGATCTTAGAAAGGCTTTTGATACTGTTGCACATGGAAGACTGCTGCACAAATTGGAGCAGTGTGACATTGGAGGCAAATTGCTGCTATGGATAAAGGGGTGGTTGAGGGGGAGAAGACAGAGAGTGGTAATCAATGGACACTGCTCATCATGGACTAATGTTATTAGTGGAGTCCCTCAGGGTTCAGTATTGGGTCCTTTCTTGTTTTCTGTATTTATAAATGATATTGATGATGGTATATCAATCTTAATGTCCATGTTTGCAGAAGATACAAAGGTTGGCAGGGTTGTCAAGGACACTACTGACACTATGCTGCTGCAACAGGATCTGGAAAGGTTGAGCAGATGGGCTGAGAGGTGGCAAATGAAGTTTAACATTGACAAATGTAAAGTACTACACATGGGAAACAGCAACCCCAGAGCAACGTATCAACTCTGTGGTACTACACTGACAGTGGTAGAGAATGAAAGGGACTTGGGGGTGATTGTGCAGGCAGATATGAAGTTCTCTGAGCAGTGCAGACGGGCTGCAAGAGTAGCTCATGGAGTATTGTCAATGATATACAGGAATTTTTCCAGCAGGGATAAGGAGGTGATTATTCCATTGTATAAGGCAATGGTCAGGCCACACCTAGAGTACTGTATACAGGTCTGGAGGCCTCATTTCAAGAAGGATGTAGAGCTGCTGGAACGAGTACAGAGAAGGGCAACAAGATTAGTGAATGGAACAAAGGGGTGCTCTTACGAAGAAAGGCTTAAGTTTTGCAAATTACAGTGTCTGGAGACTAGGCACCAGCGAGGTGATCTGATAGAGGTGTATAAAGCCTTGAATGGTTTAAGCATGCTCAATGCTGATGGGATTCTTCCTCTAGCTCAGAAAAATCACCTGAGAGGGCATAAATTCAAATTGAGGAAAGACAGATGTAGGATAGACGTGCGGAAATTTGCCTTTAGCCAGCGGGTGGTTGGTTGGTGGAACAGACTGCCATCCCTTGTGGTGGAGGTTGATAGCCTAAATAAGTTTAAGGCTCAGCTGGACAGGTATTTTGAACGAACAGAGGGGTGAAGTGGAAGTGGGTTTTTTTTTTTTTTTTTGGCTGATGCTGCATAAGCTTGCTTTCTTGCATCAAATGCCTCTACTAATGCTAATGCTAATGCTAATTTATAAATACAGAAAACAAAAATGGACCCAACACTGAACCTTGAGGGACTGCACTAATAACTTTAGTCCACGAATGCCATGTTTGTATAAGTTAGCATTTACAAGCCAATTTTCCTGTTGTGCCAAGAAAAAACTTGAAATAACTCATGGATTAGGGGACTTTACTCACTCCACTTGAGTTCAGCTAACTACAGACTCGATTGAAGAGAACTTTAGAAATTCTTCCAGTCATCAACAGGAATCAAACTTCACCAAATGAGTGACAAGTAGCAAAACCACTATACTTTTGTGGAGGATATAATACCGATCTGCCAGATACTATTCATTAACTTGTATGATCTAAAATTCTACAAGTGAACCATTTACTGCACGCTAACTTTCAGTGAGGTTAGAAATTACATTTGCTATTTAAAAGTCAAAAAGTTTCATTTTTACTGAATTGCCTCAGTGAAATACAGGGTTTGTGAAATATGTGAGGCCCTAAGCTGTAGCTTTAAAAGTAATGAGGAGATTTATTTTAAAAAGTGTTATGTGGGTGAAAGGACCTTAGCAATACGTAGTTGAACATTTATTATGATTGACTTAACACTGAATACCAATAAAAATGTTACCCTGAATTATTAACTGTTCCTCACTTTAAGGAAACATGCAAATATAAAGATAAGTATTAATTAAAACAAACTTTTATGCTTAACAAAGTTCTGGCTAATATCTATACAGTATTGTGTAGGCCTAATGTTAACTGTTACTACTCAGTGCGACTTGAAAATTCTGTGATGTACTGAAAATCTTTACTCACTCTACACAGAAGTGAAATTTCGGAGAATTTAAAGATTGGTCTGGTGAGTTACTTTATAAATTATCTAATTGGATGATTGGTGGACATTACTACCCAAATTAAAATACAGTTGTTGATGTTGAACTTCCTTGTAAAAATATTACATTTCATTTATCCAAAATTAAAATGAGATAGCTTAACTGATCTATTTTGATCAGTTAAGATATCTCCTTATCAATATTTCATGTCAATTTCCCTTCTATTCAGTTAATTGCTGGTAAGTTCAATGTCTGCTAGTAGAGAATAGAATCTGAGTCCAAAACCTTTCTTGATTACCTTCTGTACTGTTCATCAAGAACACCAAGTTCCAGATAAAACATTTTCTTGATGGTTGTTTTAGAAGAGCATAGTGACTCAATAGTTCTGACATATTACATTTTAGTTGACAAGTAACCTAATTTCACTTTATTCAGGATGCTTCTTTGAAAAAGCTTTTTCCCCATTTATACAGTATTTTCTCTCACACACACACACACACACACACACACACACACACACACACACACACACACACACACACACACACACACACACACACTGGATGCTTGTTAAACCATTTACAAAATTGTCTTTTATTATCAATTAGTATATTCTTCTTTCCTGTTTTTCTCCTTTTTCATGCACTAAACCGTTTGTTACTAGTATCATCTTTAGAGATGAATAAGCTCATGTCTGCTGTCCAGGGCCAGATTTAAACTTGTGGTCCTACGCTATAACATGTATGAGGCCCTTCTCTCTTATGGTTCACTTGTGTCAATATTAAAAAAAGATTTTTTAAGATGGAGCAAGGCCTCTTGTAACATGAGGCCCTAAGCTGTAGCTTGTTTAGCTTATATATAAATCCGGCCCTACTGCTGTCCTCAGTGAGCAAGCATTTCTTCAGACTCATGAATTGAAACAAAAAATACAAATTAGCATGAACAAATGAGATGTTTTTAGTCACTTTCACATTAAATAAAATGATATTGAATATACATGACCATACAAAAAACTGCTATGTACATAATCCTTTAACTGTCTATTTCTAGATGTAATGGTCTAGCTATATCCCCCATTTCCAAAAAAGAAAAGAAGAGAAACATCTTGTTAAACTTGAGTAATCCCACTAACCTGGTTTCAACACTTTTTGGCAATTTGTTGACAAAACCAGACTTCCTCTTTAGTCTATCATCTGCTATTGGTGAAACCCAAGCTGATCATTACTGCTGTAAAGATAACATTAATCATAACCAATTATTGTTTCTTTGTTTTTCTTGAAAGTATACTTAAGTAAGAAAAAGGGTTAAATTTTATATATTTATGTGATGATATTTATTAGGGTGAAGTTCTTTTCAATTCTTGGAAGGATCTATTCTCAGGAACTGGAGCACCTTTCTCATATCCACCTCGTATATATTCTTTTGATGGTAGAAACGTTTTAACAGACAATACTTGGTAAGTCAATTATTTAATGTGGAATTATTAAAGCAGTGATTATAACAATGTTATATAATTATCCAAGGTAAATAGTTTACTGTAGAAATCATTTCTTTTTTATTTTGATATGAATTTCAAATCAGAGCTACGATGATATTCTTTATAAACATTCCATAATTTATATCTTCAGTATCTTGGATAAAAATAAATAGGAGCTTTACTTGAGTGAAGCTAACTTGACTACTTAGGTTATTTTTAAATGTTTTACATAATATTAATGATACAAGGAGATGACAAATTTATCACAATACCAGGTGGTATTCATTTTGTTGTAGAAGAATAATTTGATTTTATTTTTATACCATTTGTCATAACCATATTCACTTTATCATTTTTACATTGTTGCTGTTCCCAGAAGTAGTTTTGACTTGCACTAAGCTCAGAAGAAGAAATCAGTATGATTCCTCTTTGGATTTTGAAGGCAATGTTTGATTTACATTTTAACATGTTGTGAGGTTCCTGTGAAATGCAAGGCTACATACAGTAGCCAGCCATGCTTGTGTTTAAAGCCTAAACTCCATGTGCAGACTATTGTTTCAGTCTAATACCACTATAAGCTATATGTTGACTAATGATCTGGCTTTTGGGAATAAGAAATGTATTTTTACTAACTTTTAAAGAAACTACACAGAACAACACTGTGTAGTTTCTGATTTATATAATTACTACACAGAACAACAACATTATGTAGTAATTATATAAATCAGAAATTTACTGCAAATTTGTGTAATTTGTAAATTTTAAACTTTATTTGGCTATTTGTCCCTCAAAAGAAGTGAAAGAATTATTTTCTTTACTTTCTATTTGTAACTCAAAAAAAAATGCAATATTCCTAATTAAACCTAAATTATTTTCACTAAGTCGATATAAACCATCTGTGATATAAACTATTCATGCTTGGTTAAAGACTTATCAAAAGTTAAATCAATGGAAAGCTACTAAGAAGTTTTTAAGTTAAGGAAACACTGTACCCATGTCATAAATACATTTAGTTTATTGAATTTTCTTGTAAAGTTACAAAGCCATCTGCCTAATAGACTTAATTGCTGAACAATTAGTAAACTTTTTAAGTATATGTTTTGGGGGTCCACTGTGGGAAATTGTCTTTGGGGTTCCTACAGTGGATCCTATTGTTGCTGCAGTCAATTGTGCAGAAGCTATTAATTGGAATTTAATATTAAAACAGGGTTACCTCCTGATATTTTCAGACAACTATCAAAACATTGTAGATATTCAGATGTCAATAGGTGAGCATGCCAGGAATTAAAATCTGAAACCTCAGATCTGAATCTCAGCAAGGATACCGGAGAGTTTCAGACTCTGAATGAGCTTCAGTCAGAGTTAACACTGCTACTATATAATATGTCAAAATTTCAAGCTCTTCTACTCCACAGTGCAGTAAATTAAAGTATAACAACATGTTGGTGATGATATATGTTTATTTTGAACTTAACTGATTTAGCAACCAGGTCTTGTTCTCATATATTCTGTTAAATCTCGGTTTTACTGTTGAGTAGCATAAAAGTAAAATAATGCCCCCCCCCCACATCTTATATCTTCCAACATCATCTACAATTTCCAGATCCTTTATGAACTGGATGGCTATTATGTTTTCAAAAAGCCCATGAATACACTAAAGTTTGGTGTGACATAAGCATTGGGAGATCAAAATTGAGAATAGGAGTGTGCTATAGGCCTAATGACTCTGATGAGTATAATAAGGAACTGTACAGAGAAATAGAGTGGGCCAGTAAATCAGAGAGTCTTATAATGGGGGATTTTAATTTCCCAGATATTGACTGGAATTTGGGGGCTGGTCACTCACACACTAGCAAGGCTTTTGTGGATTTATTGGATGATTGTTTTCTACATCAGCATGTTCGGGACGAAACTAGAGGGAGTAATACTCTTGATTTGATTATCAGTAGCGATTCTTCATGCATTAAGAATCTGCAGATAAATGAACCACTAGGTGGCAGTGATCACAGTGTTCTGAAGTGGGAGTTACTCAAAGAGGTAACTACCATTAGGGGTAAAGGGAAGGGGTATTGCTTTCATAAAGGCGACTACGATGGACTGAGACAGTATTTAAATTCTATACAGTGGGATCAGTTGATGATGTTACCAACAGCAAATTCAAAATGGGAAGCATTCAAAGAACTTATCTTGGAAGCTACTAGGCTTTACATACCAACTAAGAAATATTGTTCAAGGTTTAGGCCTAAATGGATGTCAGATGAACTAATGAGGCATATGGCAGAGAAGAAAAATGCATGGGATACATAGAAATTAACACGTGACACAGAAGCCTATGATAGATACAAGTTGATCTGTAACCAAGTTACAAAGGAGGTTAGGCAGGCGAAGGCAGATTACGAGAGATCCTTGGCAGGGGTGCGAAGAAAAACAGCAAAGAGTTCTTTACTTATGTAAACTCTAGAAGGAAGGGGATGAATCAGATTGGTCCACTTGATATCGATGGGTCAACTGTTGATGACCCTGCTCAGGTAGCTAACAAACTAAATGAATATTTTGCATCGACATTCACACATGAGGAGTTATTCAGCGAGGGGTATGCCAGAGGTGTATTCAACTCTAGCAGTAAGCTAGAGAATCTTGTAATAACTGAGAGTAAAGTGGAGGAGAAATTCTTGAAGATAAACACGAGAAAGGCACCTGGGGTGGATGGGATCTATCCAGTTATATTAAAGGAGGCAGCAAAGGAAGTAAGCAAACCCTTAGCCATAATTATGAGAGCTTCCTTGGACTCAGGGGAGGTACCCATGGACTGGAGATGTGCAAATGTGACCCCAATTCACAAGGGAGGATCAAAGGCTGACACAAGTAATTATAGACCTGTGAGTTTAACTTCTGTTCCCGGAAAATTAATGGAGGCACTGGTTAAAGAAGCACTGCAGGATCATCTAGACAAGACTTCAGTTATAGCTTGGACACAGCATGGTTTTGTTAAGGGAAAGTCTTGCCTGACCAATTTGATTGGATACTATGATGCAGTCACAAAAGAACTGGATGCAGGGAATAACTTTGATATTATATACTTGGATCTTAGAAAGGCTTTTGATACTGTTGCACATGGAAGACTGCTGCACAAATTGGAGCAGTGTGGCATTGGAGGCAAATTGCTGCTATGGATAAAGGGGTGGTTGAGGGGGAGAAGACAGAGAGTGGTAATCAATGGACACTGCTCATCATGGACTAATGTTATTAGTGGAGTCCCTCAGGGTTCAGTATTGGGTCCTTTCTTGTTTTCTGTATTTATAAATGATATTGATGATGGTATATCAATCTTAATGTCCATGTTTGCAGACGATACGAAGGTTGGCAGGGTTGTCAAGGACACTACTGACACTATGCTGCTGCAACAGGATCTGGAAAGGTTGAGCAGATGGGCTGAGAGGTGGCAAATGAAGTTTAACATTGACAAATGTAAAGTACTACATATGGGAAACAGCAACCCCAGAGCAATGTATCAACTCTGTGGTACTACACTGACAGTGGTAGAGAATGGAAGGGACCTGGGGGTGGTGGTGCAGGCAGATATGAAGTTCTCTGAGCAGTGCAGATGGGCTGCAAGAGTAGCTCATGGTGTATTGTGAATGATATATAGGAATTTTTCTAGCAGGGATAAGGAGGTGATTATTCCCTTGTATAAGGCAATGGTCAGGCCACACCTAGAGTACTGTATACAGGCCTGGAGGCCTCATTTCAAGAAGGATGTAGAACTGCTGGAACGAGTACAGAGAAGGGCAACAAGATTAGTGAATGGAACAAAGGGGTTGCTCTTACGAAGAAAGGCTTAAGTTTTGCGAATTACAGTGTCTGGAGACTAGGCACCAGCGAGGTGATCTGATAGAGGTGTACAAAGTCTTGAATGGTTTGAGCATGCTCAATGCTGACGGGATTCTCCCTCTTGCTCAGAATAATCACCTGAGAGGGCATAAATTCAAATTGAGGAAAGACAGATGTAGGATAGTTGTGCGGAAAGTTGCCTTTAGCCAGCGAGTGGTTGGTAGATGGAACAGACTTCCATCCCTTGTCGTGGAAGTTGATAGCCTAAATAAGTTTAAGGCTCAGCTGGACAGGTATTTTGAACGAACAGAGGGGTGAAGTGGAAATGGTTATTTTTTATTTATTTATTTTACTTTATTATTTTTTTTTTGGCTGATGCTGCATAAGCTTGCTTTCTTGCATCAAATGCCTCTACTAATGCTAATGCTAAGTTTCCTTGTTTCATAAGTTTTGGATTGGCATTTTTCTGTACTCCAAGTAATTAGAGAATTCAAAAACAAAGAGTGATATTTCTCTCCTAAATTCTATCATCATTTATGCAACTATTTAGCAATAAGCTTTCTAACTCCACTTTTTAAATTATAATCAAAATAACATATAGATTTCAACCCCCACCTCCCATCCTTTTCTTCTCCAATACAATCCATTAAGGCGCCTCCGTAGCCAGGTGGGAAGGAGCAGCAGTGCGTAGCACACGCTTCTTGATTAGACTGGGGTTCGAACCCGTCACCACCAAATACGGAGGATGCGGAAAGGTCAGGGAAGGACCACCGCATTTCCTGGGGCAATATGGCCTTAGTTGCTAATGCTCCTAAAAACCAAATAACTAACTAACTACAATCCATTTTATAGAGCCTTCCCTAGCAAGGACAAGGTTATGACTCCAGAATATCCAAGGACAAACTTTAATTTTTCATATACTTTTAACTTGCTATCGCTTGATATTTCCAGCACTCCAATCTGACAGGTGAACAAGTGTGAACCTGCAAGAGAAACCTAGCAGATTAGCCATATAGGAATGTAAAAATATAATGTTCTGCTTTTGCTGCATTATGATACTCTGTCTTTGCATAAGAATGATATTGTAATACACAAGTCAACATTTTACACTGACATTTTACACTCACATTTCATTTGAATAAGATTATTTCTGCTTCTTTATTGTGACTATAATAATTTCCATAACAATTAAGAATAGAAGAGAGTAAAAAGAAATTAAGTATATGAAAGTAAACCATCCTTCTTCTTATAACATTGTTCATTGTACAACATCCTTCTTCTTATATAAAAATTTGGTATGGCTGAATGCCAACAATCACATAGTTGAACATGTTGCAACAAGTGGTGAAATTACCATACTGACACTATGGGGGAAGGGGAGAAAATGGTTGGGGGTCCAGGTGGTTGGTGTGACATTTTTTAACCAACATAAGGGAGCAGAATTCATTGTTTTACTACTGCGAGAAGGCAAATGGGGGGGGGGAGAGAGAGAGAGAGAGAGAGAGAGAGAGAGAGAGAGAGAGAGAGAGAGAGAGTGCTATCAGACAAGTGAGTCTGAAATAGAAATGAAAAAACTGTATTTGAATACAGTCATGATATATGAAAATTATTAGGAGCAAATAAAATTTAATTTTTACATTCAAATGTTAGGGAGAAAAATTTGTGTAATTAAACAAGACAAACTCAAGGTAATAATGAATCATTTTATTCTTGTTCAAACAAAACAAATTAGTATTTAATTTAATTTGTATTTTAACATTTTCAGGCCACAAAAACTGGTATGGCATGGCTCAGACAAACTGGGAATTCGAGAAATGGAAGCGTATTGTGATGCTTGGCACTCTGATAGTATGGCCAAAGTTGGATTAGCAAGTTCCCTTTTAAGGAATAAACTTCTTGATCAGGAAAAGTATTCATGCAACAACAATTTCATAGTTCTCTGTATTGAAGCAACTAGCCAGGATGAATTCAGGAGAAGACGTAAACGAGGTTCTTTAGATGTGAGTGAGAATAAGGAAATGTCAAAAGAAGACTACCAAAAGTTGTTAAAAAGGATAATCAAGAAAGAAAGCTGAGAAATTTTTTGTATAAATTTTGTAGTGCCAAAAAGCCATTTCTAGTTGCTGAAGAATGTTGATATTTTAATGTTTGGTGTGATCAGTAACTTAATTATGAGGGAATATTGCACGATTATAGTAAAAAATATTCTGAAGTTGTTATCTGTCTACCTTTAATTTACTCTTTTTTTTATTTACAGGTCATTGAAATTTAAGAGTAATTTTAATTTGTTCAGTTTTCTGAATTAAATTTTTTTTATTTATAATTTAACTATTAGCATCTTTTATGCACTTTAAAAATTGCTTCTATAGTAAATTACACATGTTAATTTAAGAAAACGTACATTGTAGAGTGACATAATGTGAACATGGCATTAATATGGTACTGTTGTGTTGTTGTCTTCAGTAATTATTATTTATATTCCCATTTAGAAAAAAATTATCATCCATTTATTTTTGGATAATATCAGTTTATTTTGAAAGTATCACTGTTTCTTTTTAAAAAAAAAAAGTGCAAAATAGAGAACTTTTAATTCTGCTACTCTTGTGGTTCCTGTGATTGTATCATATTGTTAGAATTTCCATTGAACCTGGTTTGAATGGGGTTTAAGGCTGAGTTATTCTCCTTAGAGTTGCATAAACAATAATTCTATGCACTTTCAACTTCCACTTTATACTTTAATTTCTATTTTAATATGGAATAGAAAACTTGCTGGAAAATGTTTCATCAGTCAATTATTTTTGAGACATGCTATATAATAAATTGGTCAGAATGTGTTCATACTGTCATTACCAGTCTTAAATAGGTGATCAGATTTCCATGGCTGTTCTGTGCAGGAAGCTTGCATTCTTCCTATCACTCTTATGTTAATGGAATTAATTTCCGGTGAATACTTTTGCGAAGGTAGCAGTGCAGTTGCTCTTACCAGCAATATGAACATAGTAACAATAATGAAAGTGATAGGATCACTTTAAAAACTACTGTATAAACATAGCCACTTTATTAGAATTTCTATGTATTTGTGCCTTCTTTTGCCATGATAATAACATGCATTAAAGTTATGATGTGTTATGTCATATAACATGGAGTTTAGAAGATACCTTAATATATTTAGGAGAATGACTAGGACTTCAATACGTTATTTCTTAAGCTCTGTGGTTCAACTGCAGTAGAAAGAGGATAAAGATATTGAGCATAATGTTAGCACATAACTGGTGCTGTTGCGTGGTGGTGTGGAAACCATTCTGCTTGACCATATAAAATGGTCTCCCCCACTACTGAAGTCTTACTTAGGGGAAACTCCAATTTTTATCTTATGCAACAAACAGAAATTGACCTTTGCAACACGTGCAGTTTACAGATAATCCATAAAAGTTATAGGATGACTTTAGTTTTGGCTAACAAAATAAGATCAGTTTGTAATGCATGAAAAATATCATATCAGTCAACCCATAATATTTATATGCCTTAGTATCCTTTGAGCTTAACAAATTTTTATTTTGTTTATTTTTATTTGTTAGGGATCTGAATATCCTTTGTTTGTGGTGTTAGACTATTCTCTCCATTGAAAAAATTTTGTTTGTTCATTTTTATTCAGTACTAATAATTTAATTGTAAATTAAATGCAGTGAATGAATATCTCAATGCAAAAGGTTCTTAATATATAGAAAATTATCTGTGTTATTATTACTGCTCATTTGTTGTTAATATTTTCTATCTGTAGTAAAAAAAAAAGCAATTTTAAATATATATATAGTAAACATTATCTCTTGTCTAAAAAAAATTCCTTTGTATAATATATTATTTCTGGTGTGAAGCTATGCAAATACATTATTTATGAGTTTTTAATGTCCACAAACCAGTTGCTTTTATTGGTGCATGAAAAATGATTCATTCAGTATTTGTGCACTTCTAAAATAAATGCAGGACAGTATTTTATTAATAATAGCTGTATATCAAAAACAGGATTTCCTTTAATGTTATAAACAGTGAGTGACGAGATCTCATTTCAGTTTAGAAAAGATACTATATGCATATAGGTGTCTGGAAACAACCTCTATGCAGAACCAAAAATTCTTGGAAGAAAGCAATAATAATGTTACCAGGCATTGCTATAAATCAAGTTCACACCTTGTTCAGAGTTACCACCTTTTCAAAATTTCTGGCCAAGAGATCACTAGGTGTGAGTGGGTAGTAGAAGCAATCTTGAAAGTTTTTCACATACAATATACATTTTCTTAGATTACTTTCTAACAGAATAATAAGTTGGCAAATGTTATTTATTAGGAAAACATTTATCAAAAAAAGACTCTTGTGATAACTACTTACTTTTATATATATTGCTAATTTCCAGTTTAGGACAGCACCAAAATTTAAAACAGGGGTTGGCAAATGATCAAGCATAGAAATAAAAATAAAATATAGTTTTCTGGAAAACAGTTCCAGAAATTTCATTTATTACTTGCCTGAGTTAGTTTTTAAGTTTACTTCAAATTTTGATGTACCTATTTATCTAAGGTGTTCTTATAATAAAAAAAATTGTAATATTTCTATATTTAATGCAATTTACTTAAAACAGATAAATTTTAAAAAATTGTGATAAGTTGACCTCACGACCTTGTTTATTTTTAAAATAGCTCATATAGTGGGAGAGTCTGTTGGCACTGGTTTAAAACATTCTGGTAAATGTCATACAATTATTAAATAGTTTTGTGAATTATATACATACTAAAAATAAAGCAACATACAGTAATATCATATTTGTGACAAAATGGAATAGAAATTTTAATTTTTCTCTATGATTTTACGAACTACAACAAAACCAGAAACTTAAACATCATATGCCTAAACCTGAAGAATTACGTCAGATCCAGAGAGGTGGCAATGTTAACCTTATTTCATCATATTGTGTAATGAATTATTTTAATTTTAATTGACATTTATTTTAATTGGCAGACTGAGAAACTGCATATTAAAAAAAAGGAATCAAGATTCCGAAAACTAAAACCAACCCTTGTTGTTCGATCATGTTGTTGGTTACACAAACCATGCTGTAGATTATTCTGTCAAGTCATTTACTGGAATAATATTAAATTTTTATAATGGAATTTATCATCTTAAGCCCATTAGAAGTTCCCACATTTTTTACAGAGGATAAATACAGCTGGGGGGGGGGATGAAATGGGAAGACCAAGTTTTACATCAGTGGGCCTACTTTGACTTTCTGGTATCTTAGATATATGTTGTCTTTGAATAAGTATTTTTTCATAGCTATAGAATAAAACTGAACACAATCCAAAATTTTAGTCAGTATATAACCTAAGTGGGGCTTTGCTGTAGTCACCTTTCCTCTTCAAGAGCATCTCGTGGGATGCATGATGACTCTTCCTATGATTAAAGCCAGCCCCTTTCAAAATCGGCCATGTGGTAGGCAATGGAATACCACTACATTATCTGATGCCACAGAGACCATAACAAAACCAACTCCAAAAACTGCTGTTAAAGGAAGACCAGGATAGGATCAGTGAATTTTTGGGCATGACATTTTGCGATGCCACTTGTATAGCATATGATCGATGCAGTTGGAGGATTTTGTTGATGGCCACAACAGCTCCTCAGGGAACTATGTGACTGGAAGAAGAAGAAAAGGATAACCTAATATTGTATAATATTATAGTATAATCTAATTACACTGAAATCCAAGCTGGACTGAAACTATTCTTCTGTTTCTTCATCCAGAACCATGTGCATGAAAGCAATCTCTTTATACAAGTACTTTTGCTCCCAAGGAGAAGATGGATGGCCTGTTTATAAAAATATTATATGTTGCATACAGTGATATGTCATAAATTATGGTTTTGTAAAGTCACATAATATAAAAATATATTGTAAACTTGTCCTGTCAGGTTGTGCAACTTTTTTGTTGAGATACTCTGTACAACATTTAAGAGTTTATCAATGTAATTGGAACTCCTTCAGTTCAAAACTCCAAATACATGCATAAGCCTTAAGACACTTGAAAAGGTTTAAATGCTTTAATTTTGGAAGTAGCTTTATTGAGCAGCAACTCTGTCAATTTTTTCCCCCCATTTAAATTTCCATAGTATTGCACCATGAATAAAATGCTCTTTTATTGACATTGCTAGCTTCATCTCGATTACTTAGCAGTCAGGTGATATATGAAATCCAAGAGATGTATGAATTATTAGTGAATATTTTATGGTGGGAGGAGGGAATGCTGCTCTTTTTCTGAGCAACTGTTAATCCATTGTATGAAGGTCTGTTTAGAGAGATCTTGTTTTACTACTGCAGGGCTGGTACTTAGGAAGGGGGAAAGCAATGAGTGCAATGCACCCAGGCCCCAGACTGAAAAAAGACCCCAAACTCCAACAAAGGTCGGGGGGGGGTTTCCTCCTCAATCTACAGGTGGAATTAACTCCCCTTTCCTGCCCTTTTCCCTAACATTAACTCTTACACTTGGACCAACCCCCTTGTATTCTAGGATCAGCCCTGTACTATCCCATAAATTTTAAGATTTTCTGATTCTTGGTTCCTTTATAATATACAGTGGATAGTGTTTTGCTAGTAAGATATTATTTAACTATTATTTAATAGGCTGAGCTATTAAATAATAATCTATTAAATAAATAATTAATATGAGCTCAGCCTATTATTTATTAATATGCAAAAGATCATCCTGTTATTGTTATTACATGTGAAGTTAAATATCTTTGTATACTTGTGGAGTATAAATCGGGAAATTCTGAAAGTGCCGTGCCAAAAATGTTAATAGTAGGTAATAGCACTTTATCATTTCATAAGTGACTCGTGATAGAACTTATGCATCCTGATATCTTTGGGTAGTTCTATAAAATACATAGATTTATAAAAGTACTTCTTTATTTAAGATGGTATTTTATGTTTTTTATGGGAAATACAATTAAAAACCTTTTGGTGTTTTCAGCATTTCTCATTTACAGTTCACATTTCACAAAAATATTCATCTTTGTTATTGTCATTTCTTCTTAGATTATCCCAAGAAAGAGCCAAAAATATGCAAATACAAAGGTGATACAAAAAGTAATCTCAATTGATTTATACTAAATATATATAGTTAAAAAGCATTTACTTTATTTCATTTCAAATTAAGCATCTAATAACAATTTTTAAATTGCAAACGTGTAACATGAATAGTTAATAAAGAATATTGTATCAAGGTCAAGTAATATTCAGTAATTTGTTGTTTAAATGCTAAAGGAGTACAACCTTTATAAATTTAAAAGAATGAAGCAGCAACAGCATAATGAAAGATTTTTTTTACCAGAAAGAAAGTTTACAAATGGTAGTGGGTTCAAAAATTCAAAAGACATCGTAAAGCACAAATTTCAGGACAATAATTAAATGATTGAAAGAGCACAAGCCTGGCTAGATATGTAGAAAATGAGTTTTTGCAGATTTTGTTCCTCTTATGATAAAATTTCTGTTACTTTTTGAATCACCCTTGTACAATATGTCAGAATTATCTGAGGAGAAAAATGCACTGAGAATGAAATTTTATCATTAGAATTCACTCTTTCTGTACAAATTACAGTATTTTAAATTTGTATTTCAAATAGTAGTCTTAGTTATATATACAGTTATCCCAAATGTTAGATGCCTCCATAGCCAGGTGGGCAGGAGCAGCAGTGCGTAGCACACGCTTCTTGATTAGACCGGGGTTCGAGCCCGTGACCGCCAAATACGGAGGATGCAGAAAGGTCAGGGATTGACCACCGCATATCCTCGGAGCAATATGGCCTTAGTTGCTAATGCTCCTAAAAACCAAATAACAAACAAACAATCCCAAATGTTAATGAAAGCAATGCATTCCTAAGAAGTCTTTCATCAAATGAAAACTTATTTTCCCAGTGACTTCCATTACATAATTTGAGCCCAATTCTTACATTAAAATTTTTTGTGTAGGACATAATAAAATGACACAGAAGAATAAAAAGCATATCTACTTAAGTAATATTTAATTTAATAGTGAAATATAACACCTGATACTGTAATATGTATGTATATCCATAATAAATTTCGAAGTAAAATTGATTGACAATCAAATGTAACCTAAGACAATACAAAGACTAGTTTGTCAAGCATGAAAAACATGGAAAATTAGCATGCCACTGATGGCGAATCAATGGCATGCATTCCTCAAGCAGTCTGCAAAGGAATGTGTACCAGTGCATAACCAAGAATGGATTTGGCTGCAGGGACACCAGGAAATTTCTTGTTTCCTTAAATCCATAGGCCTCAAGCAGTAAACTACTGAATGTATAATTGCAAAGTTTTAAACTTTATCTCTTACATTATCCCTGAATTCTTATATTTTGAAAAAAAATTGTCAAAAAGATAAATGATTACATATTTTTGTGCTTTGGAGATTTTTGGCACATCTACTCTTTCGGTCATATTGCACTGATTCACATGGTTTATTATGTTTTATGTCTGTACAAGTGTGTTTTCATAGGCTGATTTGCATGTTGTTGGGAGTGTAAAATTGAAGCTGCTCTATTTCCTTCTAATTTCTTTATAGAGTTCTATAAAAATTAAAAAGAAAAGATAAGCAGTTTTAAATTGCACAATTCAAAAAGCTGATTTCTATTTTCACCACATCAAGCTCCATTATATCCACCTTCTCTACATCCTGCTCTTCCATCTAGAAATCATTTCTGTTATCTCTAGAAATCATTTCTGTATATAATATTTTTGGGATTACTGGTAAGTTAAACATTTGTATATTTTTATATGTATAATTTTCATGACTAATTTTTCTTATTTGTATTGTTTAAAAATAGTTGTCGTTGTTGTAATAGTGTTTTATGAGCATCAGTGACTAAGGCCATATTTCTCGGTATATAATATGTCTGTAAAATTGCATGTTCTATGGTCGATTTTCTGCGTACTGGATGAAAAGCCCAGGTTTCTGGGAGAAAAAAGCATGCAACCCTCGCCTGAGACCAATAACTCAGCCACGTTGTGAAAAAGGCCCGTAAAAGTTCCTTGCATCATCAACAGGACTTGATGACGCAAGGAACTTTTATAGTTCTTTTTCACTTGGTGTGGGAGGATGGGGATTCTACCAACTGTGCTACCCATGAGGGCTTAAAAATAGTATTTCTGTATTTTACAACATTGCTTGAAATGTAACCCCTCCCCTTTTTCCATTACTTTAAGTATCTGCTGTTCCCAGTTTTTGTCAGTCATGATGAGTTCTGATCCTTAAATGCTTCCCACACTCAGTTAGAAATAATTTTAGTTCAGGAAGAAATTGAAGGTACCCCTTGAAAAAACATTTCCAAGTCCACATTTCCCAACTCCACCCACCCCTGCACACAACCACTCACAAATAGTTTATACTATAAAAAAAGTATTTGAAGACAAATTTGTTTTATGATCTATCAGTGAAAACTGTAAGTGTAGTTGTGTTCAAATTTCTGGAGTGATAAAGGTCTCATTTGAAACTTTGTTTCTTTTATATTACCTTTATAATACAGTGGATTCCGGTTATTTGGGCCACCAGTTAATCGGGGCAAATCTTAAAAAACAGAACCCAATCGAGAAAATAGCCATGGTTTACTTCGCTTAATTGGGACAGCATGCCATTTAATCGGGGCAGGAGACCGCAGCACTGGAGATTACCCTATGATTGTCTCCGACGGTACCACGTGGTTCAGTCAAAATTCTGGAAGTCACAACCATAAAACAATAAAAATAATTAGCAGTCACCTGTTTATTGGACTTTTCTGTTAGTGAAATCTATCATAAATGGACAGTAAACTTGATCTTACTGAATTTGCGATAATACCGACAGCTGGAATTCTGTGGGTTATTATGATAAAATGTGTTCTGTGGGTTATTATGATAAAATGTGTTTACACTTCCATGAAATCTTCAATCATATAACAAAAAATTAATTTTCATAATCTTCTCTTCATTCCTATTTTTAAAGATTCGTAACTTGTTATTCCATTCTCATTACGTGTATCATGTTACTTGCAATTTGTGTGTGCCATGTTCTTTGTTATTGATTGCTTATCTTTTTACTGTTTTGAATTTTAACCCCCACCCACAAATGTCAGTGAACAGAAATGTCAACTAGTTAGTATGTACATATTACAGTACGTATTAATTCCGATTTTCACGTATCATTTAATTTTTTAATTGGTAAGGTAATAAAGGGTAAATTTGTGCTTAATATATCTTTGCTTTTAGAGCCTGTGGATAATATTCCTACTATTTTCTCTATACTATGTTGAGTTCATCGTAATGTGATTTGATTGTACATTTACAGTGAACCAATTGTAAAGGGGGGCGGGTACATTGTATTTTTAACTATTTACGTGAAACTTCGGATAATTTGGACAGCCACTTAATCGGGCCAAAATGCATTAGTCCTGATGTATCCCAAATAACCGGAATGGACTGTATTAATAAGGACCTGTTTACTAATTTTAGCCAGCTTTGTTCCTATGGTGCAAGAAAACTGTTCGATGCAAGAACACTGTTTCAGTTTATTTTTTGGCATACAAACTAGAAAAAGTTTGTCATCACTGGCATATACAGTGTGTGTTTGACTGTTCATTATGGCTTTATTTATTTGTATATCAAAATCTTATATGGCGAAACATAGTCTTATATGTACCTGCATTTCCCATACTTATAAATAGCACATATAAATTTATTTATTTTGGTATACAGTATTTTATTTTTATTTATAATTATAGTTATTGTTAGTTATGTTGTATTCTATGTATGTAAATATTTTTAAACTTTATATTTCATTATTTAAATATCAGTAATTGTTTTCTAATATATAACTTTTATGACTTTGAAATTTTCTTAAAATGGCTCTTTATTAACTGAGGGATACCTGTATATAAATTCTAGATTAGAAAATTGCTATATTTGTAATCAGTTATTTATTGACAGAAGCCAACTTCAGAAAGTTTTTTAGTTCTTTTGTGTTGTCTCTTATACTTTCATACAGTTTTTTAATGACCTTTTTAAAGATTTTGTGGTTGAAGTCCTCATGTTTGATTGTGTGGAGAGAAATAATATCACTATGCAGTGGTTCCTACTGTGTTTTTCACTGTTTTAGACAGTAGTAAAAGTGTGTACGTAATAAGCATCAACAGGTCTGTTCATAGATTTCAGAAAATATTAGTTGCAACTCATTCATCAAATCTTTTGTAAAAACCTTCTTACACAATATTCCTTTTTTACCATTGGATCATTTTGTTTTACATTCTGCATTTAGTGTCAAGTTGAATATGGTGTCTTCTAGAATCAGATTTGTTATATGTATTATAAAAGAACCTTATTGTTTGAAACAACTTTGAAGAGGTGGTAACAGAATACCTCTAAGTCATTTTTATCTCAATTTTGAGATGCTAGAATTTTTTTATCATTTACATGTACTGACATACAGTGTTTGTGTTTTTGCTAACAGATATATCATCTAGTGTACTTCGTTTCATATTAATAAAACAATAAAAATTGATTCAAATTACATTTTGCATCTAAATAATCTTCCATTACATTCTTATCTTAGGTTAACAAGAGTTTATAAAGTCAAGTATAAAATTGCAAACAACATTTTTGTTGTTGTTTGATAATATAAACCCACCAGTCATGAAGCAACATTTTCTTTTCTTCTACTTAAATGCTATGTAGTATAAGCTTTAGAAATTTGTAGAAGAATTACGCAGCAGCATGGTGAAGCATTCTGGGTAAATTTTCATTTGTCTTAATGAAAAAAAACCAGCTTTTGAGGTGTTTTTATTTTTAAAAGAAAAAATATAAGAGTGTTAATAATAACATTATAATGCAAATAACATCATTTACATTAGTGGCAGAAGAAATTAAAAAGACTGGTGTTTTTTTTTTTTTTATGAAAACCCCAAGCATGAGAGGTATTAGAACCTATAGTACTTAGCAACGTGCTTTGGTTACTTATGGATTGTCCCATTTGTGGTCCCTTATCGAACATTCTTTTCATAGAGATAAGGGTCAAGGTTTAGACCTAAATGGATGAACTGATGGGTCTAGCAGCAGAGAATAAAAATGCATGGGATGGTTATAAATTATCAGAGAAACAGAAATCTACAGTAAGTATAAACTAGTCTGCAGTCAATTCACTAAGGGGATTAGGCAAGCTAAGGCAGATTATAAGAAATTTTTGGCTAAGCATGCAAAGAAAGGTAGCAAAGTGTCTGCAATTCTGTCCAAAAACAATAGGAGGGATTATATGCTGAAAGCTTAATGGATTAACTCAAGACGTCAGGGACTCTCCAAGCCTCTATGAAGGAAATTTTTATCAGTATGGTCTGCACTTGTAGGTAGGAGGAATCTATTTTGTAGACAAAATAGTAGACTACAAAATAGGAATCTATTTTGTAGACAAAGCTTTATAGACATAGTTACTCTTGTTATTTTTATTTTTAATTTAGATAGAGATTTTGTAGGTTACTCCTTAATATATGTAAAACCATTGTTTCGTTCGATCTTGCTGCCATTGTTATAGTATAGAGCAGTGGTTTTCAACCGGGGTGCCCCAACAACATTCTTGGGGTGCCGCGTAATTTGGATTTAAGTTACTTAAAGTTATTATTATTATTATTTTTTTAAATTTGTATATTTATTTCATTATAAAAAGGTGTACGGTGTATCCATTCTACCGCATCTTTTTAATTTTGTGGTAATCTATAATTGATCTTTATTTAGTACCTCTATATAAAGAATAAAATTATTATATAGGTATATATTAAAAGGTCGAAAACCACTGTGTTTGGTATTTATTTTGGCCTAGGGGTGCCGTGAAAAAATTACTGGGACACTAAGGGCACCATGAACCGAGAAAATTTGGGAACCTCTGGTATAGAGTGAGTGGTAGGTAATTCAAATTTTTAGCTGTGGTAAATAGATAACTAATGTAAAACTCAATAGCATAGTACATATCACTGCATTTAGAAATCTATTAGATAGTGTAGTGTTGATAATTGATTAATTAAACTGATTAATCTATTAATTTTCATTGTATTCAATCATGCCCCAGAGTAGAGCAGCAAAGCGACGAGCACAAAGTAGCAGGAGTGCTGTGGCTCGGGGAGAACCTAGGGGGGGGGTGGTTCTCCAACGAATCGCAGCCTCAAAAAATGTGTGACTTGTGAAATGTTTGTGGATCATTTTGGAACAGGATATAATCTAGCCAAGGAGGATGTCTTTGTGTGTGCTAGGTGGAAAGAGTGTCAAGAAATTAGGCACCAACTCAGCATTCTGATGGGATGAGATGAGAGTTTGAAGAGCCGGGTAGATGCCCTCGAAGGTATTAAAGTGGGGGATCCATCAAGCTCTCAGCTGCTCAACTCAATGCCAGAGCCCCTTCTTGTGCATCAGGTTACACAGAGATAATCTCCAAGGCAAAATACACTAGTCGCTCAGGAGATAGTTATTGTCGGTGACTCTATTGTCAGGGAGACGGGTAATCTATTGTGTAAAAAGGATAGGTGGAATAGGACCAGGGTATGTCTGCCGGGGACAAAAGTTTATGATGTTGTAGAGTAGATATCTTTTATGGGCACAAAGTGTAATATTGTTATACATGTTGGCACTAAGAGTAGGAGATCTGCAGTCTTACTTAACAAGTATAGGTCAATGTCGAAAAAAAGTCGCGAGTTAGGGTTAAAGTTGAAAGTGCTGCAATTCTGCCAGACACAATAGGAGGGAGTACATGATGAGAGCCTTGTCAATCAGTTCGACCCTGCAGAGATTTTGCAAGGCTCATGGGGTAGAATTTTTCTCAGCGTGGTCTGTGCGTGTTAACAGGAGAGACTGCTTCTACAGGGATGGGATACACTTAAATAGAAGGGGTGCAAGAATATTTGCTGATGCTATCAAGGCAGTGTTACATGGGTCAGAAAACTGCTAGCTTTGGGGGGGGGATACATGGACTAATAGATTAACAGTAGCCACTGGCAGAGATGGAAGTGATTCTTGCACTGCTTCTATTGGAATGAACAGCAGCCTGAAAAACAAGGTGCAGGGAATTTCAGAGACTGCTGGGAGTCATCATGGAACAAGTAAATACATGGGCTGTGTTAGGGTAGTTAAGAATAGGAACAGGTGCATGTATACTTGCCTGTACACCAATGCTAGGAGTTTGGTAAATAAATTTGATGAATTTTAGGTGTTGGTCAAAACATCAAAGGCAGATATTGTTGAGATATCAGAGACGTGTCGCACAGATATAAGGAATGCAGAAATGGAATTTGGGGAGTACAATGTATACAGGAAGGATAGACAGAATAGGAAGGGTGGAGGGGTTATGCTATTAGTTAAGAAATGCATAAAATCCAAGGAAGTACAGCCAATCAACATGGGTGGACAGAGCAGTGTCAAGTCAGTTTGGTGTGACATAAGCACTGGGAAAGCAAGATAGAGAGTAGGAGTGTGTTATAGGCCTAATGACTCTGATGAGTATAATAAACAACTGCACAGAGAAATAGAGTGAGCCAGTAATTCAGTGTCCTATAATGGGAGATTTTAATTTCCAGGATATTGACTAGAATTTGTAGGTTGCTGACCCGTACACTTGCAAGGTTTTTGTGGATTTATTGGATGATTGTTTTCTATAGCAGCATGTTCGGGAGGCAACTAGAGGGAGTAATACTCTTGATCTGATTATCAGCAGTGATTCTTCATGCATTAAGAATCTGCAGATAAAGGAACCACTAGGTGGCAGTGATCACAGTGTGTTGAAGTGGGATTTACTCAAAGAGGTAACTGCCATCAAGGGTAAAGGGAAGGGTTTTTTCTTTCGTAAAGGTGACTACGGAAACTGCTCATCATGGACTAATGTTATTAGTGGAGTCCCTCAGTGTTCAGTGTTGGGTCCATTGTTGTTTTCTTTATTTATAAATGATATTGATGATAGTATATCAAGCTTAATGTCCAAGTTTGCAGATGATACGAAGGACACTAATGAGTTGTTAAGGACACTAATGACAGTACGCTGCTGCAACAGGATCTAGAAAAGTTGAGCAGATGGGCTGAGAGGTGGCAAATGAAGTTTAACATTGACAAATGTAAAGTACTACATATGGGAAGCAGTAACCCCAGAGTAACGTATCAACTCTGTGGTACTACACTGACAGTGGTAGAGAACGAAAAGGACCTGGGGGTAATTGTGCAGGCAGATATCAAGTTTTCTGAGCAGTGCAGACAGTCTGCAAGAGTAGCCCATGGTGTCTTCTGCCACCAATCACGAAATGTTGGCTCAACTGTACATGTAAATCAGTCAAATTTGACAATTTAAATATTGCAAGTATTCGAAAATTTGGTGGGCAAAAAATTTATTTCTGCATGCACCACCTTTCAAAATATTCTGCCGGTGCCCATGCCTGTTAAACATGGTGCCATTTCTTCTATTCTCCCCATCTTGTGAACTCCTCTATCGTGTGGTAGTCGAGCATAAAGAGGAAATTCATTCATAAAATCACTTATTACAGAATCACTGAAAAGTTGGTATTGCATTGGGCATATAAAGCAAATCAATGCACACCATTCAGAGGTTTGCATTTGTTTACTGTGTGCAAAAGAGGAAAAAAGGCAAGGACACAAAAAATAACTTTTTGTAATTCATATTACATCTTTCTATAATATGTAAATGATCCAGCAACAGGTTTTCAATAAAAAATAAAAAATAAAAAATACTGACACCAGAGTAACAAAATTACAGATCATTCTGTCAAGTTGTAACAAAATTGAGTAATATTATTATCAAAACTGGACAACATTTTGACTATCGCAGACATCATGGATCATTCAACAATTGTGAACAGAGGCGGACTGGATCAAAAATTCTTACCGGGGAAAACTTTTAGCAGCCTCACAACAGTGTTTATGGCTATGCAATTGCACATTGGTCTCTAGCATTCAGGCCACTGGGGTTTCCCCGGAAAAGTCTTATGGCTAGTCCGCCTCTGTTTCAAATGGTCCATCATTAAAACTAATGAAAACTGGAATAATAAATTTACTTACATTTTCAGCCTTTCTATCACAGGTTAAAAAAAATGCTTGAATGGGTGAATTTTCGTGATCTGCTCTGAGAAACTCGAAAACATAAAATCGCTATACTTGACAATGCAGAATAGTACATAAGAGCTGCAGATAAATTTTTTTTCTGTGCCAATAAACCAAAATGAAAATATCTGATTGGCTGAATTTTTTTGTTTCGTTTCCCACTCTCGTTTCTCCAGTTTCTCCTTCATATAACTTTGCAACAAATTTTCCCACCCCAAACGAAAACAGAACATAAAAAACGGTTATAAAATATATTAAAAGCAACAAAGTCCAGCCTTGTTGACTGTATAGAATGAAAGCAATAGACAAGGCTACCAATGTTGTTGTGAAAATAGCAAATGACCTCAAAACCATAAATTTAATGAAACTGCATGCTTTGGAGTGACATTATTATTTATTATTATTATTATTAATATCCATATGATGCAAGGAAGCGTGAGGCTTATGCTGCACCAGGAAAAAAAAAAGTTCCCAAGTAACCCTGTGAGAAAGAAAGAGAGAGAGTCAAAAATAGAAGGGAATCACCAAGAAAGAGAAGAATGATGATATCCAGCTCAGGACCCTGGGTGTGCCAAGCCCATACTCACCAGATGTGATCCTCCTGTTGAACAAACAATTTGTGTGATCAAAACCCACTAATTTTGGGGTGACTGAAATAAACGTTTTATACTCTTCCTTGTCATTGTTTAATTCGCTCTTTGAACACCACAAGATAAACACTAATTACACAAAAGGTTCCTCCCACTGCATCGGTCACTTACAGAACATCATCAACATAGGTGAATATCAAAGGATCTGGCAATTTAGATGTCTCTGGTTAGGATAGTAATAACTCATTCGTAGTCCTGTAGTTTTTCATTTCAGATAAACAAAACACAAATCTAAGGCACTAAAATGACAACAATGGCCATAGCTAGACTGTTATGTGACAAATTTGTGTATTGTAAAATAAAACATAAGCTAGTCTATAATCAAGTCACAAAGGAGGTTAGGCAGGCAAAGGCAGATTATGAGAAATCTTTGGCAAACGATGCTAAGAAAAACAGCAAGGATTTCTTTATTTATATGAACTCTAAAAGGAAGGGGGATGAATCTGATTGGTCCACTTGATATTGATGGTTTGACCGTTGATGATCCTGCTCAGATAGCAAACAAACTGAATGAGTATTTTGCATCTATATACACACATGAGGATTTATTAAGGTTTGAAAATGCCAGAAAGTTATCAAATTGTAGCAGGGTTCTTAATGATTTTGTAATAACTATGAGCAAAGTGGAGGAGAAATTGTTGAAGTTAAACATAAGAAAGGCATCTTGGGTGAATGGGATCTATCCAATTATATTAAAGGAGGTGGCAAAGGAAGTAAGCAAACCCTTAGCTATAATTATGAGAGCATCCTTGGACTCCGGGGAGATCCCCAAGGACTGGAGATGTGCAAATGTATCCGCAATTCACAAAGGGGGATCGAAGGGTGACACGAGTAATTACAGACCAGTTAGTTTAACTTCTGTTCCGGGCAAAATAATGGAGTCACTGGTTAAAGATGCATTGCAGGATCATCTAGACAAGACTGCATTGCAGGATTATCTAGACAAGACTGCAGCAATAATTCAGACACAGCATTGGTCTGTTAAGGGAAAGTCTTATCTGACAAATTTGATTGGATATTATGATGTAATATCCAATCATTATGAGAGCTTCCTTGGACTCAGGGGAGGTACCCATAGACTGGAAATGTGCAAATGTGACCCCAATTCACAAAGGAGGATCAAAGGCTGACACAAGTAATTATAGACCTGTGAGCTTAACTTCTGTTCCAGGAAAATTAATGGAGGCACTGGTTAGAGAAGCACTGCAGGATCATTTAGACAAGACTTCAGTTATAGCTCAGACACAGCATGGTTTTGTTAAGGGGAAGTCTTGCGTGACCAACTTGATTGGATACTATGATGCAGTCACAAAAGAACTGGATGCAGGGAATAACTTTGATATTATATACTTGGATCTTAGAAAGGCTTTTGATACTGTTGCACATGGAAGACTGCTACACAAATTGGAGCAGTGTGACATTGGAGGCAAATTGCTGCTACAGATAAAGGGGTGGTTGAGGGGGAGACGACTGAGAGTGGTAATCAATGAACACTGCTCATCGTGGACTAATGTTATTAGTGGAGTCCCTCAGGGTTCAGTGTTGGGTCCATTATTGTTTTCTGTATTTATAAATAATATTGATGATGGTATATCAAGCTTAATGTCCAAGTTTGCAGACGATAAAAAGGTTGGCAGGGTTGTTAAGGACACTACCGGCGCTATGCTGCTGCAACAGGATCTGGAAAGGTTGAGCAGATGGGCTGAGAGGTGGCAAATGAAGTTTAACATTGACAAATGTAAAGTACTACACATGGGAAACAGCAACCCCAGAGCAACGTATCAACTCTGTGGTACTACACTGACAGTGGTAGAGAATGAAAAGGACTTAGGGGTGGTTGTGCAGGCAGATATGAAGTTCTCTGAGCAGTGCAGATGGGCTGCAAGAGTAGCTCATGGAGTATTGTGAATGATATATAGGAATTTTTCCAGCAGGGATAAGGAGGTGATTATTCCATTGTATAAGGCAATGGTCAGGCCACACCTAGAGTACTGTATACAGGTCTGGAGGGCTCATTTCAAGAAGGATGTAGAGCTGCTGGAACGAGTACAGAGAAGGGCAACAAGATTAGTGAATGGAACAAAGGGGTGCTCTTACGAAGAAACGCTTAAGTTTTGCAAATTACAGTGTCTGGAGACTAGGCACTAGCGAGGTGATCTGATAGAGGTGTATAAAGCCTTGAATGGTTTAAGCATGCTCAATGCTGATGGGATTCTTCCTCTAGCTCAGAAAAATCACCTGAGAGGGCATAAATTCAAATTGAGGAAAGACAGATGTAGGATAGACGTGCGGAAATTTGCCTTTAGCCAGCGGGTGGTTGGTTGGTGGAACAGACTTGTATCCCTTGTGGTGGAGGTTGATAGCCTAAATAAGTTTAAGGCTCAGCTGGACAGGTATTTTGAACGAACAGAGGGGTGAAGTGGAAGTGGGTTTTTTTTTTTTTTTTTTTTTTTGGCTGATGCTGCATAAGCTTGCTTTCTTGCATCAAATGCCTCTACTAATGCTAATGCTAATGCTAATGTGGTTACAAAGGAACTGGATGCAAAAAATAATTTTGATATCATATACTTGGATTTTAGGAAAGCTTTTGACAGACACTGTTGCACATAGAAGACTAGTGTACAAATTGGAGCAGAATGGTATTAAGGGTAAGTTGGTACAATGGATAAAAGGATGGTTGAGTGGGAGAAGACAGAGGGTGGTAATCAATGGGTGCTGCTCTTTGTGGACTAATGTTATTATTGGATTCCCACATGGTTCGGTGTTGGGTCCACTGTTGTTTTGTATATTTATTAATGATATTGATGAAGGTATATCATTCTTAGTGTCGAAGTTTGTGGATGATACGAAGGTTGGCAGGGTTGTTAATGACAGTGTGCTACTGCAACAGGATCTAGACAATTTTGGCAGATGGGCTGAGAAGTGGCAACTGAAGTTTAACATTGACAAATGCAAAGTACTGCATATGGGTAGAAGTAATCCCAGAGAAATGTACCAACCGTGTAGTACTACAATTACGGTGGTAGAAAATGAAAAAAACCTGGGAGTAATTGTACAGTCAGATATGAAGTTTTCTGAGCAATGTAGACAGGTTGCCAGGACAGGTCATGGAGTTTTGTCAATGATATATAGGAATTTTGCTAGCAGGGAAAAGGAGGTGATTGTCCCTCTGTATAAGGCAATGGTCAGGCCATGCCTTGAGTAATGCGTACAGGTCTGGAGGCCTCATTTTAGGAAGGATGTAGATTTGCTTGAGCGTGTACAGAGAAGGGCAACAAGATTGGTGAGAGGAATGAAGGGATCCTCTTACCAAGAGAGGCTTAAGTTCTGCAAATTGCAGCGGCTGGAGACTAGGCAACTGCGAGGTGATCTGATTGAGGTGTATAAGGCCTTGATTTGGATGTGTTGAGCACGCTGAATTCTAATGGGATTCTTCCACTTGTTCAGATTAAGAACCTAAGGGGGCATAAATTCAAATGGAGGAAAGACAGATGTAGAATAGATGTGCGGAAATTTGCCTTTAGCCAGTGGGAGGTTAATTAGAGACATTTAGGGTTGTTAATGACAACCCTAAATATTTTTTTTTTTTTTTTGTCTGATGCTGGATAAACTCATACACTTGCTTTCTTGCATCACATGCCACTACTACTACTACATATTGCACTGCGACAACAATCAGTACACACACACACACACACACACACACACACAAAATGTAAAATAAATTCAACATTAGAATAAAATCATATGTGATACACTGTGTATATGAATATTTGGCACTGGTTTTGCTGAATATTTCATGACTATCTTTTATTTGATACTATCTCTATAAGCGTGGCACAGTCAAAACAATGCTAGGATGGCCAGTTGCTGTGCTGATAAAATGTGTTACATTTTATTTAAAGATAAAAAAAAAAAAAAAAAAAAAAATTCTCTTTTAATGGTTCCCTTTCAAGATTGGACCCAAATGCAACTGCATTAGAATAGTTACGCCACTGAACAAAATCATTGGTTTTTTCTGGAGATTATCTTTCAGTTAGCTCCTCATACACTGAAAACCCCTTGAGAAAATAGAAAAGAAGCAAAACACCTACTGCATTCTTTTTCTTTAATTTTGAATTTTTGGTTAAGGTAGGGCATATGCCCCATCTGTCCCCCTGAATATGCCATTGGATAAAGGGATGGTTGAGTGAGAGAAGAGAGAGTAGTAATCAACAGACACTACTCTTCATGGACTAATGTTATTAGTGGAGTCCCTCAGGGTTCAGTGTTTGGTCCATTGTTGTTTTCTGTATTTATTAATGCTATGGATGATGGTATATCAGGTTTAATGTCCAAGTTTGCAGATGATACGAAGGTGAGCAGGGTTGTTAATGACAGTACACTGCTGCAACAGGATCTAGAAAAGTTGAGCAGATGGGCTGAGAGGTGGCAACTCAAGTTTAACGTTGACAAATGTAAAGTACGGCATATGGGAAGCAGTAACCACAGAGCAACATATCAACTGTGTGGTACTACGCTGATAGTGGTAGAGAGTGAAAAGGACCTGGGGGGGGTAATTGTGCAGGCAGGTATGAAGTTTTCTAAGCAGTTCAGACGGTCTGCAAGAGTGATGTCTTGTCAATGATATACAGGAATTTTTCTAGCAGGGATAAGGAGGTGATTATCCCCTTGTATAAGGCAATGGGAAGCAGTAACCCCAAAGCAACATATCAACTGTGTGGTACTATGCTGACAGTGGTAGAGAGTGAAAAGGACCTGGGGGTAATTGTGCAGGCAGATATGAAAATTTTCTAAGCAGTGCAGATGGTCTGCAAGAGTAGTGTCTTGTCAATGATATACAGGAATTTTTCTAGCAGGGATAAGAAGCTGATTATCTCCTACTATAAGGCAATGGTCAGGCCACACCTTGAGTGCTGTATACAGGTCTGGAGGCCTCAATTTAAGAAGGATGTAGAGCTGTTGGAATGAGTACAGAGAAGGGCAACAAGATTAGCGAATGGTACAAAGGGTTGCTCTTACGAACAAAGGCTTAATTTTTGCAAATTACAGTGTCTGAGACTAGGCACCTGCGAGGTGATCTGGTTGAGGTGTATAAGGCCTTGAATGGTTTGAGCTTGCTCAATGCTGATGGGATTCTTCTTCTTGCTCAGAATAATCACCTGAGAGGGCATAAATTCAAATTGAGGAATGACAGTTGTAGGATTGATGTGCAGAAGTTTGCCTTTAGCCAGCGGTTGGTTGATTGCTGGAACAAACTTCCATCTGTCAATGCAGAAGGTGATAGCTTAAATAGATTCAAGGCACAACTAGACAAACATTTGGAATGAATGGATGGGTGAAATGAGAAGGTTAGGGTTTTTTGTCTGATGCTGTATAAGCTTTCTTTCTTGCATCATATGCCTTTACTAATACTAATGCTAAGTAACCCCAGAGAAAGTTACCAATTGTGTGGTACTACACTTAGGGTGGTAGAAAATGAAAAAGACCCAGGAGTAATTGTGCAGTCAGATATGAAATTTTCTGAGCAGTGCAGACAGGCTGCCAGAGCAGGTCATGGGGTATTGGCAATGATATACAGGAATTTTGCTAGTAGGGACAAGGTGGTGATTATTCCTTTGTATAAGTAATGTGGTCAGGTTACACCTTGAGTGCTGTGTACACATCTGGAAGCCTCATTTAAATTCTAGAATTGCTAGAGCAAGTACAAAGAAGAGCAACAAGACCTTTGAGGGGAACAAAGGGTGGTCTTACAAAGAAAAGCTTAAGTTCTGCAAATTGCAGCATCTGGAGACTAGGCACTGGTGAGGTTGTTGTTGTTTGTTATTTGGTTTTTAGGAGCATTAGCAACTAAGGCCATATTGCTCCGGGAATATGCGGTTGTCATTCTCTGACCTTTCCACATCCTCTGTATTTGGTGGTCACGGGCTCGAACCCTGAGCTATCAAGAAGCGTGTGCTATGCGCTGCTGCTCCTGCCCACCTGGCTACGGAGGTGCCTACTTGTGAGGTGATCTGATTTAAGTGTATAAGGGTTGAGTGGGTTGAGCAGGCTAAATTCTGTTGGGATTCTTCCTCTTGCTCAGATTACAAACCTGATTAGCATAAATTTATATTGAGGAAAGATAGTTATAGAACAGATGTGTGGAAATTTGCCTTTAGCCAGCAGGTAGTTGATTTCTGGAACAAACTTCCATCTGTCATGTGAAAGTTGATAGCTTAAATAAATTCAAGGAGGAACTGGACAAATGTTTAGAGGGAATGGATGTGTGAAATGTTTTTTTTTTTTTTTTTTTGGGTGGCTAATGCTACACAAGCTTGCTTTCTTGCATCACATGCCTCAATCTACTGCTACAAAGTTATTCATTTGAACAAAGGGGGTGCAAATGTTTACCTGCAAAATTTGGTTATATTTCCTCCATTAGTTCACCTTCCAGATTACTCTAAATGGAGAATTTTAGATAATATTTATCACCAGAATGGTAAATATTTGCTAAAATTCCCTAAAGTAGCTATTAAGAGAACTGTATTTCATCTATATATAGTAATAATAAAAATAAAATATTTCTGCATACAGGAAAAGAGCTTGTAACTGAATAAAATACCCTTATAAACAGTGATGTATTTGGACCAGAACAATATTCCGGTACTTTTTTCTAAATGTCATCAACAGAAAATCATTAAAATTATACACCTAATATTATGAAATAATGGCATAATCAAAGAGGAGGGAGAAATATCTATTTTACCCATTGCTACTAAAAATATATATTAATAGTAATTTTTAAAATTAATAGATTTCTTTAAATTTTATTTAAAAACAAAAATATAAATTTTGCAATGAAACGTGAACATTTCTTACTAAAGTATAATGTATTAGATAAAGAGATCCAATGAATGAGCTATACTGTGATGCGTGCAAACGATGCATTTTGATTCGCCATGAGCTGAATGTTAGAACTGGTTGTTCTATGAACCGTGAAGCTGATGTCTGATTCAGTTACTATACAGTCGATGTGGCATTAGCATTAGTAGAGGCATACGATGCAAGAAAGCAAGCTTATGCAGCATCAGCCAAAAAAAAAAAAAAAAAAGCTCCGATTTCACCCCTCCGTTCATTCCAAATACCTGTCCAGCTCAGCCATAAATTTATTTAGACTATCACTTTCCACAACAAAAGATGAAAGTCTGTTCAACCATTCAACTACCCACTGGCTAAAGGCAAATTTCTGCCCATCTATCCTACAACTGTCTTTCCTCAATTTGAATTTATGCCCTCTCAGGCAATTATTCTGAGCAAGAGGAAGAATCCCATCAGCATTGAGCATGCTCAAACCATTCAAGGCTTTATACACCTCAATCAGTTCACCTCGCAGGTGCCTAGTCTCCAAACACTGTAATCTGCAAAACTTAAGCCTTTCTTCATAAGAGCAAATCTTTGTTCCATTCACTAATCTTGTTGCCCTTCTCTATACTCATTCCAACAGCTCTAAAACCTTCTTAAAATGAGACCTCCAGAACTGTATACAGTACTCAAGGTGTGGCCTGACCATCGCCTTATACAAGAGGATAACCACCTCCTTATGCCTGCTAGAAAACTTCCTTTATATCACTGACAAGACATCATGAGCTACTCTTGCAGACTGTCTGCACTGCTTAGAAAACTTCATATCTGCCTGCACAATTACCCCAAGTCCTTTTCATCCTCTACCACTGTCAGTGTAGTACCACAGTAACGTATCAACTCTGTGGTACTAAACTGTCAGTGTAGTACCACAGAGTTGATACATTACTCTGGGTTACTGCTTCCCATATGTAGTACTTTACATTTGTCAATGTTAAACTTCATTTGCCACCTCTCAGCCCATCTGTTCAACTTTTCTAGATCCTGTTGCAGCAGCGTACTGTCATTAGTGTCCTTAACAACCCTGCCAACCTTCATATCATCTGCAAACTTGGACATTAAGCTTGATATACCATCATCAATATCATTTATAAATATAGAAAACAATAATGGACCCAACACTGAACCCTGAGGGACACCACTGATAACATTAGTCCACGAAGAGCAGTGTCCATTGATTACCACTCTCTGTCTTCTCCCAATCAACCATCCCTTTATCCATAGCAGCAATTTGCCTCTGATGCCGTACTGCTCAAATCTGTGCAGCAGTCTTCCCTCTACTTTTGACTCTCTCTCAGGGTGACTTGGGAACTTTTTTTTTCCTGATGCAGCATAAGCCTCGGGCTTCCTTGCACCATATGGCTATTAATAATAATAATAATAATAATAATAATAATAATAATAATAATAATAATAATGTGCAACAGTATCAAAAGCCTTTCTGAGATCCAAATATATGATATCAAAGTTATTCCCTGCATCCAGTTGCTTTATGATCACATCATAGTATCCAATCCAATTGGTCAGACGAGACTTCTCCTTAACAAACCCATGCTGGTGACTCTATTGTCAGGGAAACGGGGAACATACTTTGTAAAAAGGATAGGTGGAATAGGACCAGGGTATGTCTGCCAGGGGCAAAGGTTGATGACGTTGTAGAGCGGATATCATCTTTTAAGGGCACAAAGGGTGATATAGTTGTACACGTTGGCACTAATGATATTAAGAGTAGGAGACCGGCGGAATTACTTAGCAAGTACAGGTCACTGTTGAAAAAAAGCCGTGAATTAGGGTTGAACTTGAAAGTGTCTGCAATTCTGCCCAGACACGATAGGAGGGAGTATATGATGAGAGCCTTGTCGATCAATTCGGCCCTGGAGGGATTGTGCAAGGCTCAAGGGGTAGAATTTTTTTCAGCCTGGACTGTACTTGTTAACAGGAGAGATTGCTTCTACAGGGATGGGATACACTTAAATAGAAAGGGTGCAAGAATTTTTGCTGATGCTGTCGAGGCAGTGTTAGGTGGGTCGGAAAACTGCTAGTTGGGGGGGATACAAGGACTAATAGATTAACAGTAGCCACTGGCAGAGGTGGAAGTGATTCTTGCACTGCTTCTATTCAAATGAGCAGAAGTCTGAAAAACAAGATGCAGGATATTTCAGAGACTGCTGGTAGTCATTGCGTTACAAGTAAACACATGGGTTGTGTTAGTGTAGCTAAGAATAGAAACAGGTGCATGTATACCTGCGTGTACACCAATGCTAGGAGTTTGGTAAATAAATTTGATGAATTTGAGGTATTGCTCAAAACATCAAAGGCAGATATTGTTGGGATATCAGAGACGTGGTGTCACACAGATATAAGTAATGCGGAACTGGAATTTGGTGAATACAATGTATATAGAAAGGATAGACAGGACAGGAGGGGTTATGCTATTAATTAAGAAACACATAAAGTCAAAGGAAGTGAAGCCAGTTGACATCGATGGACAGGGCAGTGTCGAGTCAGTTTGGTGTGACATAAGCATAGGGAAATCAAAATTGAGAGTAGGAGTGTGCTATAGGCCTAATGACTCTGATGAGTATAATAATATATTGTACAGGGAAATAGAGTGGGCCAGTAAATCAGAGAGTCTTATAATGGGGGATTTTAATTTCCCAGATATTGACTGGAATTTGTGGGTTGGTCACTCGCACACTAGCAAGGCTTTTGTGGATTTATTGGATGATTGTTTTCTACATCAGCATGTTCGTGAGGCAACAAGAGGGAGCAATACTCTTGATCTGATTATCAGTAGTGATTCTTCATGTATTAAGAACCTGCAGATAAATGAACCACTAGGTGGCAGTGATCACAGTGTGTTGAAGTGGGATTTACTCAAGGAGGTAACTACCATCAGAGGTAAAGGGAAGGGTTTTTGTTTTCGTAAAGGCGACTATGATGGTCTGAGACAGTATTTAAATTCTATACAGTGGGACCAACAGATGATGTTACCAACAGCAAACTCAAAATGGGAAGCATTCAAGGAACTAATCTTGGTGGCTACCAGGCTTTACATACCAACTAAGAAATATTGTTCAAGGTTTAGGCCTAAATGGTTGTCAGATGGACTAATGAAACATGTGGCAGAGAAGAAAAATGCATGGGATACATACAAATTAATGGGTGACATGGAAGCCTATGATAGATATAAGTTGGTCTGTAACCAAGTCACAAAGGAGATTAGGCAGGCAAAGGCAGACTACGAAAAATCCTTGGCAAAGGATGCAAAGAAAAACAGAAAGGAGTTCTTTACATACTTGAACTCGAGAAGGAAAGGGATGAATCAGATTGGTCCACTGGATATTGATGGTTCAACAGTTGAGGATCCTGCTCAGGTGGCTAACAATCTAAACGAGTATTTTGCATCTACATTCACGCATGAGGAGTTATTCAGGAAGGAGAATGATGTAGGTAAAGTAAACATTGGCAGTGAGCTGGATGATTTTTTAATAACTGAGAGGAAAGTGGAGGAGAGATTGTTGAGGATAAACATAAAAAAGGCACCTGGGGTGGATGGGATCTATCCAGTTATATTAAAGGAGGCAGCAAAGGAAGTATGCAAACCCCTAGCCATAATTATGAGAGCTTCTTTGGACTCAGGGGAGGTACCCATAGACTGGAGATGTGCAAATGTAACCCCAATTCACAAAGGAGGATCAAAGGCTGACACAAGTAATTATAGACCTGTTAGTTTAACTTCTGTTCCAGGTAAATTAATGGAGGCACTGGTTAAAGAAGCACTGCAGGATCATCTAGACAAGAATTCAGTTATAGCTCAGACGCAGCATGGTTTTGTTAAGGGCAGGTCTTGCCTGACCAATTTGATTGGATACTATGATGTAGTCACAAAAGAACTGGATGCAGGGAATAACTTTGATATTATATATTTGGATCTTAGAAAGGCTTTTGATACTGTTGCACATGGAAGACTGCTGCACAAATTGGAGCAGTGTGGCATTGGAGGCAAATTGCTGCTATGGATAAGGGGATGGTTGAGTGGCAGAAGACAGAGAGTGGTAATCAATGGACACTGATCAACGTGGACTAATGTTATTAGTGGAGTTCCTCAAGGTTCAGTGTTGGGTCCATTGTTGTTTTCGGTGTTTATGAATGATATTGATGATGGGATATCAAGTTTAATGTCTAAGTTTGCAGATGATACAAAGGTTGGCAGGGTCGTTAAGGACACTACTGATGCTATGCTGCTGCAACAGGATCTGGAAAGGTTGAACAGATGGGCTGAGAGGTGGCAAATGAAGTTTAACATTGACAAATGTAAAGTACTACATATGGGTAACAGTAACCCCAGAGCAATGTATCAACTCTGCGGTACTACACTGACAGTGGTGGAGAATGAAAAGGACCTGGGGGTAATTGTGCAGGCAGATATGAAGTTCTCTGAGCAGTGCAGACGAGCTGCAAGAGTAGCTCATGGTGTCTTGTCAATGATATACAGGAATTTTTCTAGCAGGGATAAGGAGGTGATTATTCCCTTGTATAAGGCAATGGTTAGGCCACATCTTGAGTACTGTATACAGGTCTGGGGGCCTCATTTCAAGAAGGATGTAGAGCTGCTGGAACGGGTACAGAGAAGGGCAACAAGATTAGTAAATGGAACAAAGGGTTGCTCTTACGAAGAAAGGCTTAAGTTTTGCAAATTATAGAGTCTGGAGACTAGGCACCGGCGAGGTGATCTGATAGAGGTGTATAAGGCTTTGAATGGTTTGAGCATGCTCAATGCCAATGGGATTCTTCATCTTTCTCAGAATAATCACCTCAGAGGGCATAAATTCAAATTGAGGAAGGACGGATGTCGGATAGATGTGCGGAAATTTGCCTTTGGCCAGCGGGTGGTTGGTTGGTGGAACCGACTTCCATCACTTGTTGTTGAAGTTGATAGCCTAAACAAATTTAAAGCTCAACTGGACAGGTATTTCGAACGAACGGAGGGGTGAAATGGGAGAGGGTTTTTTTTTATTTTTTTTTTGGCTGATGCTGAATAAGCTTGCTTTCTTGCATCATATGCCTCTACTAATGCTAATGCTAATGCTAATGCTAATGTTGTGTCCGAGCTATAACTGAAGTCTTGTCTAGATGATCCTGCAGTGCTTCTTTAACGAGTGCCTCCATTAATTTCCCTGGAATAGAAGTTAAACTAACAGGTCTATAATTACTTGTGTTGCCCTTTTATCCTCCTTTGTGAACTGGATTCACATTTGCACATCTCCAGTCCACGGGTATCTCCCCTGAGTCCAATGAAGCTCTCGAGATTATGGATAAGGGTTTGCTTACTTCCTTTGCTGCCTCCTTTAATATAACTGGATAGATCCCGTGCACCCCAGGTGCCTTTCTTATGTTTATCTTCAACAATTTCTCCTCCACTTTCCTCTGAGTTATTACAAAATCATCTAGCTCACTGTCAGGGTTTAGTTCACTTCTGGCATTCCCCTCCCTGAATAACTTCTCATGTGTGAATGTAGATGCAAAATACTGATTTAGTTCGTTAGCCACCTGAGAAGGATCATCAGCAGTTGAACCATCGACATCCAGTGGACCAATCTGATTCATCCCCTTCCTTCTAGAGTTTACATACGTAAAGAACTCTCTGCTGTTTTTCTTTGAATCCTTTGCCAAAGATTTCTCATAATCTGCCTTTGCCTGCCTAACCTCCTTTGTGACTTAGTTACAGACCAGCTTATATCTATTGTAGGCTTACATGTCACCCATTAATTTATATGTATGCATTTTTCTTCTCTGCCACATGTCTCATTAGTTCATCTGACATCCATTTAGGCCTAAACCTTGAACAATATTTCTTAACTGGTATGTAAAGCCTAGTAGCTTCCAAGATTAATTCTTTGAATGCTTCCCATTTTGAATTTGCCGTTGGTAATATCATCAGTTGGTCCCACCGTATAGAATTTAAATAGTGTCTCAGACCTCTGTAGTTGCCTTTACGAAAGCAAAAACCTTTCCCTTTACCCTTTATGGTAGTTACCTCTTCGTGTAAATCCCACTTCAGCACACTGTGATCACTGCCACCTAGTGGTTCCTTTATCTGCAGATTCTTAATGCATGAAGAATTACTACTGATAATCAGATCAAGAGTATTACTCCCTCTAGTTGCCTTCCGAACATGCTGATGTAGAAAACAATCACCCAATAAATCCACAAAAGCCTTGCTAGTGCGTAAGTGACCAACCCACAAATTCCAGTCAATATCCTGGAAATTAAAATCTCCCATAATAGGACACTGATTTACTGGCTCACTCTATTTCTCTGTACAGTTGTTTATTATACTCATCAGAGTCATTAGGCCTATAACACACACCTACTCTCAATTTTGATTTTTATTAGTATTAGCTATATTGTGCAAGGAAGCCTGAGGCTTATGCTGCACCAGCCAAAAAAAATTCCCAAGTTATCATGAGAGAGAGAGAGAGAGAGAGAGAGAGAGTCAAAAGTAGAAGGGAATCACTAAGAAAGAGAAGAATGATGATAGCCAGCTCAGGACCCTGGGTGTGCCAAGCCCATACTCACCAGATGTGAGCCCCTGAGGTTAAATTTCCCAGTGCTTATGTCACACCAAACTGACTCACCACTGCACTGTCCAGTGATGTCAACTGGCTGCACTTGCTTGGATTTTATGTGTTTCTTAACTAATAGCATAACCCCTCCTCCCTTCCTATCTTGTCTATCCTTCCTGTACACATTGTACTCCCCAAATTCCAGTTCTGCATTCCTTATATATGTGTGACACCATGTTTCTGATATCGCAACAATATCTCCCTTTGATGTTTTGACCAATGCCTCAAATTCATCAAATTATTTACCAATTTATTTGCATTACCATATAGTCTTCTGGAGAATGAGCATTCCAGTAAAAATTTTTTAGCACTACACCTCTGCTTATAAACCTCTTAAAACTATTAAAATGGGAATGCTTATCATTAATATTTTTTTTTATTTGTACCTTTAACCTTCTGCTGATAGTATAACATCTGATAAATGCCACTTTTTAAAATGTTTCTGTAAATTTTTAAATGAAATTGAATCCTCCTGTGCACCCTTGCCCACCAACATTCTCTAACTGGTTATACAAAATTTTCTGCTTTTATTTGAATATAGGATAAATTACAAGACAATAAATTTTAAATTTTTCTTGGTGTTTAACAGATGCCAGATTAGCAAAAGCCTCTATTTCTCAAGTGGAGTCTGTGAGATGCCACATACAAGTGTCTAATCTTTTCATAGAGCTTTGATTTTACTGGATAACAAACAGCTCACAAAAATATAGATGTTCAGGTTGCATAAGCCAGATGCTAAGTGAACATTTGTTTCCATTTGGCAGATGAGTGTTCTTGAGAATTCTAAAAAAATATGAAAAAACTTTTAATATTATTATTATTATTATTATTATTATTATTATTGGTTTTTCTTATTTATTTTTGTTTCATATTTTTAAGGAGTTTAGCAGATCATATGTTATAGAGCACTATTTTTAATTTTGTAAATTATCTAGAAATTAATTTTTATTATTAAAAAAATAATATCTTAATCAAATTTTTATTGTTTTAATTGAAAAAATTAAAACAATAAAAATTTGATTAATATCTTGATCATTTTTTAATGTTTTAATTTTTTATAATTAAAACAAAAAGAGCTTTCTCACAGATTCCACCTGAGTGTCTTTGTTAAATTGGAGGTCAAGGTTAAGAAGTGTATATTTTTTTTCCGCATTCACTAATTAAATGGCAAATTGATTTTATGACAAACTGTATGAAACATGGGCATCACTTGTTTTCCAATTAGGAAATAAAATTCTGACAGTTAATTTATTCTTTTAGTGGCAATCCTCTCTACCCATCCTAATATTTATCTTTTTTTGATTGCTAACATAGTGTTGGCAACCACAACTTAGATGGTAATGATGAAATTTTTTATGATAGTAATATTAGATGGTAATGATGAAATTTTTGATGTAGTAATATTATTTTTATCAGCAAGGAAACAAAGTCGATGTGAAAATCCGTGCTATTAGTTCCTTTTCCCGACAGATGGCGTAACGTATCAAAGTATATAGATTGACAAGAAAACTAAAACAATTCCCCGCCAGAAGGCGCAGTATATCAAAATATAATAGTATAGAGAGCGATAGAAAACGAAAAAAAAATCGAAATGCGCTTTATACATTATTGCTTAATTAGTCATATTATTCTTAGTGTGTGACAGGCGAAAAAGCCATTAGTGTTACTTCACTAAATAGACACTTCAGCGTTTTATTCATAGATCTTTCATTATCGTGAAAATTTTGACTAATATTTTCACATTGATGCTATAGTGACAGTTACAAATGTGGGATGCTAGAGGCAGAGAGAGAGAAAGAAAAAATGTTCATACCTGGTGTTCATTGTTCTAGGGTCAGGGCTAGTCAGACCACCCAGTATATCCAGGATTTAATATAGTTGCCACAACCACCTGGGTCGCCATCGTCACTAACACATATCCTTCATTAACAAATCTCAAATTTCAATGTATTGGGGAGAGGCGGATATTTTTTTTCAAAAGATTAGTTTCCAGAATGTCCATTAGGTGCTCGTGGATGCGAAGGCCCGCTGTTATTACCTAATTACAGGTGATGTGTGTGTCTAGTAGGCTTCTCAATGATCATCTTTGAAAAAAAAAAAAAAACATAATTTAGTTAATAAGTAACTAACTGTTATTATAGGTATCAGAATATTAAAAAATATTGAAAAAATGAAATATACATGACCCTTTCTCTCACTGTGATAGATATATAAACATTGTAAAATATGAAATAAATTGTATCGATGCAAACATTAGAAATGGAAAAACATTCCAATAACATCCTTTCTAGATTTCTCCAGACTTTGCAAATTAACTATTTAATAGGTACCTTAAAATAAATAACAATGCCCATAAATGCATGCTTCAGTGAAAACTATAATATAAATATGAGCAATTGTGGTTGAATAATTGTTACCTGTGTCATATACAGAGAAGTCAGTTAAGTCCTTATTTTCTAAACATTGAAATATTCTGTTGTTATAATTGGTAGCGATTTTTTAAAACCTGAATTTTCCCTTTTTTTTTTTTTTTTTTTTTTTTTTTGCTTTTGAATATATCTGAAGTTTGAAGTTTATTTGAACTTTATTTGAAGTTTAACATTGACAAGTGTAAAGTACTACACATGGGAAACAGCAACCCCAGAGCAACGTATCAACTCTGTGGTACTACACTGACAGTGTTAGAGAATGAAAGGGACTTGGGGGTGATTGTGCAGGCAGATATGAAGTTCTCTGAGCAGTGCAGACGAGCTGCAAGAGTAGCTCATGGTGTCTTGTCAATGATATACAGGAATTTTTCTAGCAGGGATAAGGAGGTGATTATTCCCTTGTATAAGGCAATGGTTAGGCCACATCTTGAGTACTGTATACAGGTCTGGGGGCCTCATTTCAAGAAGGATGTAGAGCTGCTGGAACGGGTACAGAGAAGGGCAACAAGATTAGTAAATGGAACAAAGGGTTGCTCTTACGAAGAAAGGCTTAAGTTTTGCAAATTATAGAGTCTGGAGACTAGGCACCGGCGAGGTGATCTGATAGAGGTGTATAAGGCTTTGAATGGTTTGAGCATGCTCAATGCCAATGGGATTCTTCATCTTTCTCAGAATAATCACCTCAGAGGGCATAAATTCAAATTGAGGAAGGACGGATGTCGGATAGATGTGCGGAAATTTGCCTTTGGCCAGCGGGTGGTTGGTTGGTGGAACCGACTTCCATCACTTGTTGTTGAAGTTGATAGCCTAAACAAATTTAAAGCTCAACTGGACAGGTATTTCGAACGAACGGAGGGGTGAAATGGGAGAGGGTTTTTTTTTATTTTTTTTTTGGCTGATGCTGAATAAGCTTGCTTTCTTGCATCATATGCCTCTACTAATGCTAATGCTAATGCTAATCTGTCATGGTTCGGAGATTAACCGTGCTCAAGAAAGCAAATTGCTTAACAGTATGAGATTTTAACGGATTTCAAAAGTCGTGGCAGTAAGAAATGAGAAGCTACAGCACTTTCGTTCATAGGGCAATTAATACGTGTTACTAAAAGCATATAGCGACTGATTCAGCTAAATTTATAAGCAGATCAAGAAGTCAGACCGTGAGAAGGTCACCGTAAAATATGGAGAGTATAAATTATAAATCATTAAGACAATAAACTATCATGGGAATTTTGAAGGAATTAAAATTGTAGAAAGCTTACAATGCTCATCAACCGTTTCCAAAAGACTGATAAGAGAATGGAATATTTTGTGAACATTTCTTTCAGCGATAATAAATATATTACATAAGCTTGTGTTATCTAAGGGGTTTGTTACACGTTGATGGCCTTGTCAACAGTATGTTACACGTTGGTTTTGTATGTTACAGTCGGGTTTGTTACACGTTGATGGCATTGTCAACAGTATACTTGTTAATGTTAGCCAGTAAATTATCTAAAAATGACAGCCATAAATAAAATATTGGTTGTGAAACTGTCCAAATTCATCTTATTGGACCAGTAGTATATCTGGGATTTAGTGGACTCAAGTGCGATGAATAAAGAGGAGCCCCTTTATGCATCAAGTGGGCTCCCTGTACTCATAAGGCCAAGGTGTATCAACACCTGAAGCACACTTGGATGATAATCTCCTGCATTTAAACTGGCATCTTCTATGATGCCAGTTTAAATGCATTACTTCTATGATGCAATGAATCAAAAAGAGCTACTCCAACATCTTGTTCCAAATATTTAGCAAGGGTATAACAGAAATGAGATTACTGTCATGCAATATGGCGCTTCTATTTCTCAACTGAAGCTTTTAATTGAATAGAAATGGATTGTGCGATGTAAACGGAGAATTATGATTGCACTTCATCCAGTTATGATTATTATTATTATTTTTTTTTTGTTAGCAATATGCTAAAGAAAGAGTACATGTATATGCCCGAAAATCTGATGTATTTGCGAAACAGACACAAGTGGACACCTCGATGCGTAGTGTTTTTCTCGATTTTTCAAAGTCGATATAAATTTATAATTTAAATGGAATTTAATTTAAATTCTATTTAAATTAAATTCCATTTAAATGTTAAAATTTTTAAAATTCCTTTTTTATTCTGTGCGTTTATATGCAAAATAGTTTTAATGAGAAAAAACTTATTGAGAGTTCTCCAATTTTAAATTAATAAAATATCGATAAACTGAAATTAATTGTAATTTATATTTAATATTTATATTTTATTAGATATATAAGTATTGATACAATATTTTACTTATATTTAGCGCCCCTACTGGAGTTTGGCATTATTTTTGAGATGCTGTAATTTTGTCGTCTGACAATTAAAAAACAAAAGTTGTAGTGATGGCGTTGTTTGTGAAGTATTGCTGTTTTGTGTTTGTCTATGTTCTATCCATAATGAACTGATGTTAAACATAATTGTTAATTGTGTACTGGATGTTAAATGTTTAAGTGATCATTTATCCTGTTGTAACTTGGCTTAACTAGAGGACAGCGGTATTTATTTATATTTTTCACATCCAGTCTGAGTGATTACGGAACGGATCGTGAAATGTGGTTATGGCCTCAAGAAAGGTAAGGTATTATTTTTATGTATGTTATAATAACTGCGTTATACTTTGGAAGCATTTTAAACTTCCATAAAACAGGTTAAGCAGGTCGTTTTATCTCACAACTAACGACCATCAAGATTTAAATATATGTTTCGGAAAGTTCATTATATTAATTTTTTAAAATTATTTATATTATACAATTTTTATTTAAATATTATATACTAATATAATATTTAGGGGATCCACCCTCCTCCATTTGGAGTTTATATGATGACTTACAGATGCCAGAGCTCATAGTTCTGTATCTGCTGGGAAGAGATGAATAAATATTACATCAGCATATAAAAAATCTAGAAGTATTGTGGCACGATGAAAGAGCCAAATTGATAACCGAGGCAGTACCAGTAACAATAAGTCTTTTCCAATAACTATCAGTAAATATTGTTATTTTTGTTGAAATTTTTAATTTTTTCTAGTGTTCTCTAAGATAAATGTGAAATTTTAACGAATGTACTAATATATAGCAGTCTGTCAAAATAAATAAAATAATAATAAATAAAAAGAGTGCAAAAATTTCTGTCATCGTAAAGATATTTTGCATTCGTTATATTTTACATTTATTTTTTTTTTTTTTTGGGACGTTAAGTTTTAAAAGAATCAATTCATTACAGTATATGATTCCTCTCTTAATTAACCTAGTTTTATTCGTTTATGTTTAGAAATACGTAGGGCCATATGCATTACAAAAGTAACGCTTGTAATGTCGCGAGCAAACAAACGCACACGTACACACATTGATAAATGTATATCAACAAATATGTGAAATAGCAAAAGATTATCCACGAATAACTTGATATTAGATATCTCGAATGCTTAAGAAACCATTTTAATTAGGTCTTTTTTACATTGTGTGCAAATTAAATACTTTGAGCCGATGGAAATGCTTAGGAACTGAGCAGATAGAGAATGAGAAATCGTGTGTGAAATTTCTTTTATCGCTCCAATAGTGGGCATATTATTACTACTGTCAAGGAAAGGACAGACATGAGAGCCAGCGTTTATTTAATTAGCTCACATTCCAGGACTCGTGTCGACTATGTCAACGTCAGAAAGCGTGAACGAAACAAAAACCTTGTCAGGCGAATACAATTAGTTCAATAAATTATTACGGAGATAAGGCTTATTTCATGTGAACAGATAAGGCCCTATTTCACAGCGCGTGATTTCAGTGGAATAAAAACTACAGGGACAGACAGAGGGGAAAGGGAAGGAGGGGGAAGAGGCTTTTGCGATCCAGTGAGGTGCAGCCATTTCTCTTAATTTGTTGCAAATACCTGTAGACATTCCTGAGAGGAAGATGACCACACGTCACTGTTGTACTGCAGTCGCCAACGCTGATGTAGCTAGAAGGGATAAATAGCGATGTTTAGGGGATCCCCCCCTCCTCCCTTTGGAGTTTATATGATGACTTACAGATGCCAGAGCTCATAGTTGTGTCTCTGCTTGAAGAGATAAAAAAAAAAAAAAAAAAAATGGGCTTAATAGAAAGAAATTGTTTTCATTGTGCAAAAAAAAAAAAAAAAGAAAAAAAAAAGGGAAAAAAAGTCTTTGTAGCGCGAGGTATTGTATTATGAAGAGTTGAAAGGAGATAACAAGAAAGAGGCTGCAAATGCCAGCATGTGGAATGTAAAGTTACAATGTTCAAAAACAGTAAAATTTCAAAATGCTTCTTCACAAATTCACTTAATGGGATTACGAAATTCGAAAGTAATGGCCGAAATTTCTTATAAATACTGTATTTAAAAACTGAAGGCATTTACAATACACAAAAAAAAAATTTAAGAATTTGGGGGTGGGGGGGTCGTAAACAAATATTAAAGCTAAAAGGTGGTTCTTATCACTAAAGGTTTAAGAACTACTAATATGTTTTATTATTTTTTTATTACTATTTATTATTTTTTATTGCATTTTGTCCTACCATGTGGATTGAAACGCTAAGCATGTATAAGTTATAGATATGGGCTTGGCAAACCCAGGGTTCTGAGCTGGACATCATCATTCTTCTCTTTCTTGACTTCTTGGTGATTCCCTTCTACTTCTGACTCTCTCTCTCTCTCTCTCAGGATAACATGGGTATTTTTTTTTTTTTTTTTTTTTTTTTTTGGCAGGTGCAGCATAAGCCTCAGGCTTCCTCGCACCATATGGCTAATAATAATAATAATAATAAGTTATACAGTGTAACCTTTGCCGAGTGGTCAAGTTTAAAACAGAGTTAAGCACACGTGCTTGGAATCACATTACTGTATATTACAAAATAAAGCAAAATTCGTGTAGTAGGGTTTTTTTTTTTTTTTTATGGCTTCTAAAGCCATATTTCTCCGTGTGTATCATCTGTAAATGGCGTGTGTTCTGAGATCGATTTTCTGTTTGCTGGACAAAAAACCCGAGTTTCCGGCAAAATTCTTGTAAATATCCATAGTTGTAAAGTCTTGCCGTATGTAGCCATCTCGGAGTATGAACAGAATCTATAACTCTATACTTCCACGATTGACTACTTCGCGTGATATAGAATCGTTTTAATCATCACATGCATGCGTAAAAGGAGATTGGCTGTAATAAATTTCGCGTGATTCATGGCTTGTGTGCAGACCTACGAGAAACAAAGTATCGTCCGACGTAAAAACGATTTAAAAAGGTGTCAAGCAAATTGTGTATAAAGCACGACATGGAATGGTGCCTGCGCAATATTCAGCGAGACTGCGTTGTGCGCATATGGCTGTATTCATAATATCATATCCGGAATAGCCATGCGCTGGAGTATGCTGAAAGAAAATGAATCATGAACCAAACGTTGGGCCATGCTTTCTTGTTTGTCGCATCATACCTTCGACGTGTGAGTAGATCACCACATCAAGGGTTTTTCCCTCTTATAAGATTTGTTAAGTTAGCTTCTTATTATTCTACCCCTTGTCCACGATCCCTTTCCTTTCCTTTCCTTTCCTTTCCTTTCCTTTCATATGCACGCTTATGTCTATACCGGATGTGATGGCACGAATATTATAGCCAGTTTTTAACCACAATGCGGCTTAGTCAGCGCTATCTTGTTAACTAGGTGGCCCTGGCTTAGCAGAGCAGTGCAGTATATTCCATTTTGGTCTTCCTCCGGGAATGGTGCCATGCGTGCATATGCACGGTTTTCTTTACACACCGTGTAAAAGACAGATTTAAACAGAGAAACCTATCTTGCTGAAATTTCAGAAATGTTCACATTCGTTAATCTCGATATGTTACTGTCATTTATTTATTTATTTAGAAACATCTCACCCACAGGTCATATAATTTAGTGCAATAGCATCATTTCTATACAATTTTGCAGTGGCATCATTATATAACGCATCTCGTATTGTGAATTCCTTCACAATGAGTTGCCTCTCTCATTATAACTCGGAATAAGTAACGCTTTCCCAGTACAGAAGACTATTATTATTTTTCTCAGTGGGTAACGCCACCCAGCTGGCCATTTCAAGGCTGTCTGATCTCTCATCGGTCAGTGGGTGTGCACCCCGATAATATAACAGCTGAGGCTTTTTAGCCCTAGATCCTATATGTATCGAATTACACCATACTTGGCATATCTCATATTTTGAAATGAATTCACAACTGGTTGTCAGCTGTTATACCAGCGGTTCCCAAAGTTGAGGATACTACCCCCCGGGAGTGGAATTACCTAGGGAGCGCTAAGAGGCAAGGGGTCGGCAGGGGTGCGCTAGAAAAGGTGGGCCCCTCCGAGTGCGTGGTCGCTTATTTACGATTGACTAGGCTAGAGCTTAGGGCGAAACACCTTCCTCGCTTCGTATTTAAAGTTTTACTGCTCATATCACTTTCAAAGCTATTTCCACTTTGTATTTACGATTCGGAGTATCACAAGATAGCCAATTATTGGAAATAGCTATTGATTTTTTTAGAATTAATTACCGTACATACATTTATGGTAGGTAAAGGTTTGTGCATGTTTGGTGAGTAGTTATATGTAAATATTTTTTGCTGGCTTTGGTGTGGCCATCCAACTTCTCTCCAGGCAAAGAAATCGACTCCCGGTTACTAAACGTGGTGACTTAAGATTCCTGATAAGTGACTTTAAACCAGACATTGGGAAACTAGTATCATTTCATCAAGCCCATCTATCAAATTAAGAATTCATTGAACAGTGAGGTAGTTACTAAATATCGCATCTAAGATTTGCTAAGTGACTATCAAGTTCTTCAACTTTGTTGAATTAAGCCAAAAAGTTTTAATTGGATTTTGAATAAATGTGCAATTAATTGTTACTGTTTTGAATTTTATTGTGTTATTATCTTCTTTAATGGGTCTTGTAAATCGCTAATCTGAATAATGCTTTTTATAGAGTAGGGTAGGGACACTGGGGATGAATTTATGGAACTAAGGGGGTGGCGGTCGAAAAAGTTTGGGATCGACTGTGTTTCTTCAACTAGTGAACATTTTCTGGTGGGTGCGGACGTACCGCTAGGCGTCTCTCCAATGAGGGGCCCAGTGGCCTTGAAATTGCTGTCTGGGTGGTGGTATTGGAGAGTGATAGGGAGTTCCCTTGATCTGTTGTATAAGTGTATGTTTATTCCGATTATTGGATTTATCGCATTGGATTTGCCGCTAGCTTTTTGCTAACTGTTGCAGTTAGGAAAAAGCTAGTGGATGCTCAAAGGCTTGCTATTCTGGAGGTGACCCGAGCCTGTCGGACCGTCTCTAATGATGCTTCGCTGTATTAGATGATAGATTGCCAGCAGATTTGATTGTGATTATGAAGTACCTGGAATATGCAATGGTACATAACATTCCCACAGAGGTATTGGGAGTTCTTGCCCAGAGAGAAGGCAAATATTTGGTAAGCAGAATAAAAATACTAAAATGAAGAGAATAAAACAGGGGTCGGTACAAATATGGCGAGAGCGATGGGGCGGTTTGGAGACGGGGAGGTCACCTTTGCCTTTCTACCGGATCCGGTAACTATGCAAGAAAAGAGAGGATCGCCTGAGTTAGAGTTGCATGCAACAATGATCATAACTGGTCATGGGCTTAAGGAGAGGTTGCATAACTTAGGAGTGCAGATCTCTCCATTATGTATATGTGAAGAAATTGAGAATACCATGCATTTTATGGGGGAGTGTGCCAGGTATCAAACATATAGAGAATAAATGTTTGCAATAATGAGAGTTACAGAGTGGACTAAGAGGGTGGATGCAGAGGTGGTGTTCGAGTCGAAAGAAAGTTATATTGCATTTTTAAACTTTATAAGGCAGTCGTTCTATAGGAGGTCTTGTGTAATACACTGGTGTGCAAAATTTAAGGACCAGTCAGGTTTTCACCTGTAGCTTCTCATATCAGTGGCCTAGATATGGGAGAAGCATACCAAAAGAACCTCGTGGGATACAGAAATGATGAAGGAAACAACATCAACACAACAACGGAAACAAAATGATACAGAGGGACTTTATTCAAAAATGGCAACATAGTACTGGCTGCCATGATACAGATACATCACTGCCCAAGATGGAACAAAGGGAAGAGGTGGTCCTCAGTAGGAGATATGGCCACCCCTAATGTCGATGCATGCTGTGCACTGCCTGTCCATACTTAGAACAATGTTGTTGATAGGGAAACAGCAACCCCAGAGCAACGTATCAACTCTATGGTACTACACTGACAGTGGTAGAGAATGAAAAGGACCTGGGGGTGGTGGTGCAGGCAGATATGAAGTTCTCTGAGCAGTGCAGACGGGCTGCAAGAGTAGCTCATGGTGTATTGTCAATGATATACAGGAATTTTTTCAGCAGGGATAAGGAGGTGATTATTCCCTTGTATAAAGTAATGGTCAGGCCACACCTTGAGTACTGTATACAGGTCTGGAGGCCTCATTTCAAGAAGGATGTAGAGCTGCTGGAACGAGTACAGAGAAGGGCAACAAGATTAGTGAATGGAACAAAGGGTTGTTCTTACGAAGAAAGGCTTAAGTTTTGCAAATTACAGTGTCTGGAGACTAGGCACCAGCGAGGTGATCTGATTATTATTATTATTATTATTAGCTATATGGTACAAGGAAGCCTGAAGCTTATGCTGCACCAGCCAAAAAAAAATTCCCGAGTTATCCTGAGAGAGAGAGAGAGAGAGAGAGAGAGAGAGAGAGAGAGAGAGAGAGAGAGAGAGAGAGAGAAGTAAAAAAGAATTCTCAGTGCTGATGGGATTCTTCCTCTTGTTCAGAATAATCACCTGAGCGAGCATAAATTCTAATTGAGTAAAGACAGATGTAGGATAGACGTGCGGAAATTTGCCTTTAGCCAGCGGGTAGTTGGTTGGTGGAACAGACTTCCATCCCTTGTTGTGGAAGTTGATAGCCTAAATAAATTTAAGGCTCAGCTGGACAGGTATTTCGAACGAACGGAGGGGTGAAGTGGAAGTGTTTTTTTTTTTTTTTTGGTTGATGCTGCATAAGCTTGCTTTCTTGCATCATATGCCTCTGCTAATGCTAATAGGTTCGTGCAGTAACAGCGTCCATTCTTCTGTCAGCGCTATCTTCAACTGGTGAACATTTTCTGGTGGGTGAGGATGTACCGCTAGGCGTCTCCGCAGAGCGTCCCATATGTGTTCGATGGGATTTAGATCGATGGAACGGGCAAGCCAATTCATACGAACAATGTCCTCATTTTCCAAAAGCATATCACAGCAGCAATGCGACGGGATGAGGCATTATCATCCATAAACACGAACTCTTATCATCCATAAACACGAGGGACCAGTGGTACCTAGGAACAGACGCACATGGGGAAGGATGACCTCAGTACAGCAGCGTGCACCGATTACAGTACCGCCTTCCAGTATCTCGAGTTGTGTACGTTTCTGACCAATTTTACAATTCTGACCTATTTTTCGCACAAGTCTGGCTTACCAGACTGGCCTGCGCATCATGCTGCTAACCTGACTAATTGCTTCAACATTGTTTCTCTCTGCCTCTTCTCTTCCCCAGATAATGTCTTTCTCGATTTAAAAAAGAGGAAAATTCGGGTGTGCCACTAATTGAGTTTTTTTTTTGTCTCAGAAAATAAGCAGCCGATATTCCGGAAAATTTGTGGAGTTTTTAGACGGGGTTCAGCCCAGGACCAGGCTTATAGAATTATTATTAATTCAGTTTGATTTATATTAATTGTGCAAATAATGACGTCTAAGGGCAGCTCCTCTTCATCCAGTGAGGATGAATCAGATAATTTTCCCCCTCCTCTGCCTACGACGCCACCGAAGACTCCCCATCCTTTACATAAGAAGAAAAATAATAAGAGCAAGAAGAAACTTAAGCTCCTTTTGTCCCAGTATGAGACTGCTGCTTCTGCAGATGAACAAGTTAAGCTAAAGTCTTTAGAGGCAGTGGAACGTCCTTCTGGATGTCCTGTTGCTGACTCCCCTGGTAACAACCTTGTTGTTTCTAAGGATCTCTCTTCAGCCACTCCTGTTGCAGCATCTGTTTTGGACCGCGCATTTGCTTCTGTCCTCAGTTCTTCCTCCAGGCTGGGGATTCCCTAGGATTCTAGAAATGCAGAAAATTAAGAGTCTTGAGGATGCTCTCACCGTCAACAGATGATCTCTAAGCTGCATTATGAACTGTTATCTTTTATTAATTGCAATGCAAACGGATTTGCAGAAACAGCAGCGAACTACATCCATGATTTTTGGTCAAACCTGGAGATAATTGCCACGGAGCTGCTAATCGACAACGATGAGCTACGATCCAGAGCGATCATCCTCGAAAAAGTCTTAGACACTTTCACTTTAAATCCACCTACATCTTCATATGTCCGAGATCCTGCTCCATCATTTGCAGAAACTCTGAGGAGGGCATCTCCCCCACCTTCTGGTACCAACAAACCTTTCACAGCCTCAAATGGCCTTCAGCTTGGCCCCAAAACCCAGCCATCAAGAATATCCTTCTCCTGAGAGCCAATGAGACCAGCGAACTGAAAACGCCATGAGGTGAAGGAGTTTGTTTCCAAAATGCTCAAAAGTTACTTCAAAATGGTTAAAGTAAAATCTCTCAGAGTGATAAGAAATCGCGGAGTCATCGTGGAAACCGCGTCCAAACAAGATCTCAATATTATCTCCTCCTTTGCGTCACTCTCTGCTGCTGGCGTCGCCACTTCTGCTCCAAAAAGATCAGATCCTGCAATTATATTCTATGGTGTTCCCAAAGACTATGCAAATGAGGACTTCTTAGAGGGCCTTTACTTTAATAATCTTGATTTAGGATTCTCATACGAGGAAATAAAGGAGGGCACAATGTTCCGGTTCAACACAAGGTCAAACTCATCCTCGACTAATCATATGATTTAGCTTTACACAAAACATCTATAAAGAAGTACTATCCCGAGAACGGGTGTTCCTTGGCTGTGTCTCCCAAAAGTTTAGAGCATTTACGATAGTGACCAAATGTTTTCTTTGCCTAGTTTACGGGCACAGCACACAACGTTGCACTCACAGCTCTGCAACCTGCAGTCAGGGCCGTGCGGTAGATTTTCTCAGTATGATGCAAGTCTTCGTAATGCCGCCCCTTAATGGTTCAAATTGTATTTTGATTTCGCTGCTTATGCCGCCCCCTTACGGTGCCGCCTGATACGGCCGCCTCTCTGTATCATAGCACGGCACGGCCCTACCTGCAGTCACTGTGCCCGTGGGCACATCATTGCAGAGTGCCCACACAAAGAGGAGCAGCCTGTCTGCATTAACTGTAAGAGGGCTTCACAGCACTCGGTAAGAGATACAACCTGCCCTGAATACCAACGTGCCGGTTATATCAGCAGCACGTTGGTTATATCAGCGGCACCGTCAAAAGGATGTCAGAAGGGGTTTGACGAATCTTGATGCTAAGAAAGCTCCAGGTCCCGATAGTATTTCTCCACTTGTTCTCAAAACCTGTGCTCCTGAACTTACTCCTGTTCTTTGCCGCCTTTTTTCACTGTCTTATTCCAAAGGTGTTTTTCCTTCTGCTTGGAAGTTTGCTCATATCTAGCGAGTTCCTAAAAAGGATGACAAATCCCTCCCATTCAATTATCGTCCCATTGCAATTACTTCTACTCTTTCTAAAGTAATGGAGAAACCAATTAACCGCCAACTGTTAAACTGCCTAGAAACCTTCCGTCTGATCAACGATCGCCAGTATGGATTCCGTCAATGTCGATCCACTGGTGATATTCTGGCTTATGTTACCCATTTATGGACTAATACAATGGAAAAGTTCGGTGAAACACAAGCAGTTGCTCTTGACATCTCAAAGGCTTTCGGTCGTGTTTGGTATAAAGGTCTTCTAAACAAGCTTCCATTTTATGGTTTGCCAACTGTTTTTTGTAATTGGTTATTCAGTTTTCTCTGTGATCGTTGAAGGTGATGGTAGATGGCTCTCTGAATTCTAACTTCTCCACTAATGCTGGTGTCCCCCAAGGTTCACTTCTTTCCCCCACTCTTTTCCTCTTGTATGTTAATGACCTTCTTCCATTGACTGGAAATCCTATGAATAGTTTTGCCGATGATAGCACATTGCATTCCACTTTCCATTTTGAGAAACCTTGCCCTGCTCAATCAGGTTCAACTTCTCGAAAATCTGTTACCAATTCCTTAAATGCCGATCTCCAGGTAATTCTCCAGTGGGGCAAAGACAACTTAGTTGATTTCAATCCTTCTAAAACTCAGTCTTGTCTTATATCTCGCAAAAGGATTCTTCTGCTCCTAAGCTTATCTTTGGTGACACTCCGATTTCTAGGCAAAATGGTATATCTCTTTTGGGGATTACCCTGACTTCTAATCTCTCTTGGCACAAGCACATACAAATATTGCTTCCTCTGCATCTAAAAAAACTTGGTTTTCTCTTTCGCTCTCGGCATTACTTTTCTTCCAAACAACTGTTCACTCTTTACAAACCGCAAATCCGCCCTACCATGGAATATTGGTCCCACATCTGGGGTGGTGCCCCCAAAACTTCTCTCAGGTTTTTTGATTCCGTTCAGAAGAGGGCAGTTAGGTTAATTAATGATTCATCTCTAACAGAGTCTCTCCACTCGCTGTCTCATAGAAGTACTGTTTCTGCTGCATGCCTCTTCTAAAGATATTTTCATGGGCACTGTTCTTCTGAATTGGCTTCTATAATTCCCGCTCTCTCTTTCAAAACAGTGCCGCCACCAGCTAACATTCGTTTACTGTCCAACTTCAAACTCACAGAACCAACTTTTCATCTTCCTCGTTTATTCATTCAGCTACCGTTTTCTGGAATAACCTTCCTTCATACGTATTTCCTGATAATTACAGTCTGTAGAAGTTCACGTCCAATGTCAACAAATATCTACCTCCAACCCAAGCACGGTAGTAAGTAATCTAGGTGCTAATACCTCTCGTGTTTGGGGTTTACTTAAAAAAAAAAAAAAAAACCAGAACTGGTCCACTGACAACGTTATGCGATTATATAATGACTACATTGCCAAAAAGAATGCCTTTAATAAAGCAATTGTAACGAGAAAAAGAGAAACCTGGACCGTCTTTGTAAAAGAATCCAACAGCAAAAACTCATGTGGCCTCATGTACAAGATAGCTCGGGAGAGAACATTTACCTCTGATGTTCTCGGCACTGTTACCCCTGAGACTCGTGAAACCTCTGGCTGGACAGACTCTATCAACCAAATTCTTGACAACTTATTTCCTATGGCTAACCCTTCTGAAGATTCTCCAGAGCATATGGAAATTCGGGCAAATAACAAGTACACCACTGAAGAACGTACCGAGCCATTTACTTTAGAGGTGGTGGTCAAGAAGATCAACGTGAAGAAGTGTCCAGGAATGGATATGATTGAATATGTGGTCATTCTTCGGCTGTTAAAATTAAGACCTCTCTACTTGCTCTTGCTCTTCAATAAATGCCTCATGGAAGGCATCTTTCCCTCTGTTTGTAAGGTTTCTTTGCTCCATCTTATCAAAAAGCCAGATAAGCCTGCCTCAAATCCACATGCCTGCAGACCAATTGCACTACTTGCTAATCTTGTGAAGATCTTGGAGCGGCTTATGGCTCTTCGGCTAACAGCTCTGTTTCAACAACAAAATCTGTTTTCTGCCTGTCAATATGGCTTCACCCCAGGTCATTTTTGCGAGGTGGCCTTGTCTGACTTTGTCTGGCACATTGTAAATTCTAAATCCAAATTTGAACTAGCTATTATGGTCTCGACTTCGAGGGCGCCTTCGACACTGTCTGGTGGGGCAGCGCTCTTGAACGTCTGCGGTCTGCCGGATGCTCCTTTCATATGTAAAAATTATTTCAAAGATATTTCTCTGACCGCTCAATAATTGCCAAGTCAAAATTTCTCCAAGTCTCTATGAAGGTCTTTCGTGTGTGCCCCCAAGGTTCAGTCCTGGGGCTCCCTTATCTGGAACATTGTGCTTCAAGACTGGCTGAGCCGCTCTCTCCAGAATTGTAAAATTTTTGCTTTCGCCGATGACCTGACAATTGTGGTCTCAGCAGTTCTTGTGCGGTGTTGGAGGTGAATGAAAACGGAATTTTAACTGACCTTTCCACCTGGTCATTGGCTAACAAACTTAAAATTAACCCAATGAAAACAAAAATGATACTTTTTAAATCCAAGTTGGATCTCAGGCGGCCTCCCCTAGTCGAAATATTTGGCAAGCGGCTCTCTATAGTCACTGAGGCAAACTCCTTCGGGTCATTATTGACCATAAGCTTTCCCTATCCTTATTTCATTCACATAAGTACTAAAATAAAATAAATTCACAGGGTCAATTATTAGAATTTCCAGAGGGAGTGGAGTCTCTTCAGGAAGTTACTCTTTCTGTACTATAATGCTGTTTTTCTGCCCATAGTCACCTGTGCGGCAGGAGTTTGGTTTCATCGGGCCACCAATTCCAAAATGAGGTTAAAGTGAATTCCATCCAGCGGACCATACTCCTCTCTGTTCTCAGAGTCTGTAGAACAGTTCCACCGCTGCAGTGCAAGTTATTGCGGGGTCCCTTCCGTTGGATCTATTTGTCATCTATCGTGGCCTCTGCTTTCGACACAAAAAAAACAAATACTTTCAGAATTATTTGGTATCCAGCTAAATTTAAATGAAGATCCTAAAAAAGAAAAATCCAGATGCTTTAACGAGTTAATTATCATCTGGCAGACCAGATGGGACACTACCCCGCTTGGAGCGGCCACAATAAAATTCCTGCCTGATGTGACCTTACTCTCTAAATCGGTTAAAACCTGGTGCTTCTTAACTATGGAAACTTCCTTTCTGGTAACTGGATATCTCTCTCTCAATCAAAACTCTTTCAGTTTCGCTTGCATCGCACCGATCTCTGCAGCTGCGGGAATACAGAAAATTGGAGTCACCTGCTATTTAACTGTGCAATCTACAACGATCTTAGGGTTAAGTTCCGAACTGGCGTTTCAGGTCTCTCTCCAGGGTGGGAGGAATTGCTTCTGCAGAATAAGAACCATCTCTCAGCTCTTCAGAACTTTGCGTCCGAGGTGTTTGCTCGCAGAAAGAGAAGCAACGCCGGAGTAGCGCACCAAAACAATCCACCAAATACACCTGTGTAAGCTGGACAATAGTTTGCTTCTCTGCTGTCCTGGATCACAAAACATGTACTGTACTTTCAGGACACACTCAGAAATTTCCGTGTAGTGCTAGGCTACTCTGAATTAAGCACAATTGCATTACAATTCGATATATTTTCTTCTATGGCTCATGTACGCAAGAATTGTCATTGCACTGATCCTGAAGGTCACCAGTTCCACATCTGAATTATCCTGGATACAAGTACTTATTGAAGACTACTTTTCTCTTCTTTTTTTTTTTCATTTTTGTCAACCAGCACCGGGTGTTTTTTTTTTTTTTTTTTTACCAGCACCAGTCCCTTTTTATTATTATGGTTGTTGCTCTTATATTATTTCTCCCTGATTGGGGGATTCCACTCTGTGACGGGTACTGCTACCAAGTACACAGGGTGGTTGTAATGTCTGGTGTTACTGTTGGTCGAGGAAATCTCTGACTATCCTACAGGTGTTCAGGATTGCGACTTTCTGGAGTTCTTTGTAGGTGTTCTCTGGGAGACCTATTGCTGCTAGGCTGCTATGTAGAGTCTTTGGCAGCATACCTGTGGTTGACACGATGATCGGGATTGTCATTACTTGTTGCATAAGCCACATCTCTTTGATCTCCTGTCTTAGGTTCGTGTACTTCTTGATTTTTTTCCCCATGGGTTTTCTGCAGGTTGCCAGTGTTTTTGGTACCGCTATGCCAATCAGGTAAGTAGACTTTTCCTTCTTGCCCACAAGGGTTATGTCAGGTCTGTTGTGCGGGATGGTCTTACCCGTTATTATGGCGCGGTCCCAGTACAGCTTGTGGTTTCAAGTCTCTAGTACTGCCTGGGATTCGTACTTGTAGTATAGTACACTTTCTTTGGTCAACTGGTATTTCCTCGCTAGCTTCTGATGTATTATCCTGGCTACCTGGTTATGTCTATGAGTGTATTCAGTCTGGGTGATCACCTTGAAACCCGCGGTGATGTGTTGGATCGTTTCTGAGGCCAGTCGACATGTGTCTGACATTTCGGGCTCCTTTGCGATGTATTTTCTGTAGTTTCTGGTATTGTTTACCTGGTCTTGGATGGCCAGCATGAATCCTTCAGTCTCGGGGAAGCGCGTCCCGCTTGTGAGCCATGCATTGGAAGCAGTGTTATCGATATGATCTTGATGGAGGTCATTGTAGTGTCTGCCATGAAGTGTCTTCTTTGCCCATCTTTCTAACTTCGTTTCTTGTGCCATCTGGGTGGGTGGGGGTTCCTCGCTTAGGTTGAGTGGGGTATACCACTTATCTATCTTCCTTATGGCCTGGTGGAGTGGTGCTGTGTTGTTCTCGAAGTAATCCTTCAGGTTAACTATCGCTGTTTTCTGTTGCTCTTACATGCCCCTTCCTCCCTCTTTCCGAGCTATTGTTAGTCTCTCCACTGCTGACTTCGGATGGTGTTTGCGGCTCTTGGTCATCATTGTCCTTGTCTTTCGCATATCTTCTAGCTCGGTGTTAGTCCAATCTATGACCCTGAAGTTGTATGTTAGTACTGGAGCTGCATAGGTGTTTATGGCTTTAACTGTGTTCCCTCCGTTCAATTTTGCTTTCAACAGGCTTCTGAGTCTCTTATTATATTATTATTATTATTATTTCTTCTTTTTTTTTACTAGAACCAGCTTTTTTATTATTATTATTTATTTTTATTTTATTATTTACTGCTTTTTTATTACTACAAATTATTTTTTTTATCCCAATGAACACCAATGTCTCTTTTTTTTTATTATATTTTATTATTATATTTTTCAGCCAGCACCACGGGTTGTTTTTTTCTTTTCCTCTGGAATGGGCCCCAGAGGATCCTGGCCCACCTTTTGTCATCACTAGGTGGGTCAGAGTCTCTTTTGAAACATTACATGCTCTACTGAGCTGGCCCACCTTCCCGTGGTGTGGACGAGTATCCAGAATCATCTGTCCAGGTGACTGATGCTTCTGGGTAGCCAAGCGGCCAGACACAACAGAACACAGACATAATACACACAAACCTACGTCACACACATATCTGGCCCATTTGTAGTGATGCTGTTCTTCACAGAGACACGAGGCGGAGTTGAACAGACGTTCTAGGTGCCGCGCTATACATATACACATGTTCACATACCTAAATCTCTGGCTTTTACAGCGTAAAGCCAGAGATTGATATTGCATAGTGATATTGTATCACAAAGTGATACAATATCACTTTACAGTGCAAACTACGCGGAAATGGGGGAACCTCTGGAGCCATCTGATCCTAAATACACTTTACCTAAACATCATTGCTGACCAGGTACACCCTTTCATGGCAACGATCTTCCCCTCTGGCGGTGCCGTCTTTCAGCAGGATAATGCGCCATGCCACATCGCCCGGATTGTTCGAGATTGGTTTGCGGAACATGAGGAAGACTTCCAGGTATTGCTCTGGCCTTCAAATTACCCAGACATCAATCCCATCGAGCATCTGTGGTTTGTGTTGGAACAGCAACTCCGATATGCGGCGTCTCAGCCACGGACCTTACAGGAGTTAAAGGATCTGCTGGTTACGTCTTGGTACCAGATACCACAAGCCACATTTAGAAATCTTGTAGCGTCCATGCCTCGCCGGGTACGAGCTGTTTTGGCTGCACATGGAGAACCAACATCATATTAGGTAGATGGTCATAATGTTTTGGCTATCGGTGTAGTTGGGTAAAGTCAAATCAAATTAAACACTTTAAATCGCTCTTATTATTGGTATGTGTGTGAAATTTAAAAACACGATCGGTCTTAGGACCTGTAGTATTTAATACTGTGCATGGGTTGAGGCCTGAGAAGACAGAAGATACTTGTTAGCATACGAGTACTTCTCGAATTTCTGTAGATTTTCTGGAAATACATGTGAAGGAAGATTATTCCAGAAAACAAGTAGAAGAGAAATGAGGAAGATGAAAAGTAGGTTCTATAAGTTTTTTGTTGGAGAGACAATGGATGCTGACCGGTTGCGGATTAAAGATGCCACTTCAGAAGAACAGTGCCCAATTAAGTATGTGCAGAAAAGCGGAAACTGAACATTTTTGAGACAGAGAGTAGAGCGACCTTGTAAGATATGTGTCGTTAATTAATATGATATCAGGCGAGAGTGCATGGTTTTTCTCCCGGAGACTCGGGTTTTTTGTTCAGCAAAAAGCAAATTGACCACAGAATACAAGCAATTTACATAAAAAAAAACTATGCAATATGGCCTAAGTTGCTGATATGCCTAAAACTCTACAACAACCCTCCAATAATTTGTCTAGTTGTTCCTCGAGTTTATTCAACCCATCCACCCCACAACAGATGGAAGCATGTTCCAACAATCAATCACTTGCTGACTGAAGGTAAACTTCCACACATCTGCCCTGCAACCATCCTTCCTCAACTTGAATTTATGCCCCTCATGTGTGTAGCCTCAGCAAGAAGAAGAATGCCATTAACAATCAGCTTACTCAATCCATTCAAGGTTTTAAACAACTCAATCAGATTTCCCTACAAGAGCCTGGACTAAGATTCTGCAATTTGCAGAACTGAAACCTTTCTAGATACGCGCACCCTTTTGTTCCCTCACCAATTTGGTTGCCCTTTTCTGCACCCATTCCGGCAGATCTATATCCTTCCTCAAGTGAGGTCTCCAGATCTGTATACGGTACTCAAGATGCGGCTTAACCATGATCTTATACAAAGCGATAATCACCTCCTTATCCCTGCTAGCAAAGTTTCTGTATGTCATTGGCAAAACTCCATCAGCTGTCCTGGCAGCATGTCTGCACTGTTCAGAGAATTTCATGTCTGACTTCACAATTACCCCCAGGTATTTTTTTTCATTCTGTACTACCCTGAGTGTAGTACCACACAGTTGATAAGTTACTCTGAGGTTACTGCTACCCATGTGTATTACCTCGCACTTGTCAATGTTAAACTTCAACTGCTATTTCTCAGCCCATCGACCCAATTTTCCTAGATCTTGTTGCAGTAGCCACCCTGATGACTCGTTAACCACTCTGCAAACTTAGATATTAAGCCTGATATATCCTCAGCATTATCATTGATAAATATTGAAAATTACAATGGACCCAGCACCGAACCCCAGGGAGCTCCACTAATAACATTAGTCTACGAAGAGCAGTGCTCATTGATAATCATTCTCTGTCTTCTTCCACTTAACCATCCCTTTATCCATAGTACTAACTTGCTGTTGATGCCACATTGTTCCAATTTGTACAGCTGTCTTTTATGTGCAATATCAAAGCCTTCCTGAAATCCCAAGTATATGATATCAAAATCACTGCATGATAGTAACCTATCAGATTGGTTAGAGAAGACCGCACCTTAACATATCCATGTTTTGATTGCAGTATAATTGCATGCCTGTACAGATGGTCCTGCATTACTTATTTAATAAGTGATTCTATTATTTTCCTTGGAACTGACGTTAAGCTAACAGGTCTCTAATTACTCATGTCGCCTTTTGTGAACCCCCTTTATGAATTGGGGATACAACCGCATATCTCCAGTCCATAGAGACCTTCCTTGTAACCAAGGATGCACTCATAATTATGGCTAAGAGTTTGCTTATCTCCTTTGCTGCCTCCCTTAATATAATTTAATAGATTCTATTACCCCAGCTGCCCTTTTTATGTCTATCTTCAGCAATTTCTTTCTCATCTTTCCTTTCAGTTATCACCAAGTCATTTAGCTTCCCTTTAGAGTTTGGTAAACTGCTGGTGTCCCCTTCTCTAAAGAATTCATCATGTGTGAATGGAGATGCAAAATACCTATTCAGTTTGTCTGAACCTGAGCAGGGTCATCAAGAGTTAACCTATAGACATCGAGTGTCCCAATGTGATTTAACCCTTTCCTTCTACTGTTAATATACGCACAGAAATCTTTGCTGTTTTTCTTTGCATTCTTTGCCAGAGACCTCATAATCTGCCTTAGCTTGCTAGCATCTTTTGTAACTTGATTACAGACTAATTTATATCTACCATAGGCGTCTGTATCAACTGATAATTTATATGCACTTTTCTTTTCTCCGCGTGTCTCAGTAGTTCATCTGACATTCATTTGGGTCTAAGTCTTGAACAATATTTCTTTGTTGGTATGAAAAGTCTAGTAGCTTCTTTAACGAAATCTAGTAGCTTCTTTTCCCCCAAGAGCAGGGGGAAAAGCCTCTCTCAACGTATACTCCATCCTATCGTGTCAGAGCAGCATTGCAGTCACTTTCAAATTCAATCCTAACTCGCCACTTTTTCCAAACATTGCCCTGTACTTGTTAAGTGAATTCTCAGATCTCTTACTCTTAATGACATAAGTGCCAATGTTCACAACAATATTACCTTTTGTGCTCTTAAATTCACTTATGAATAAATTCACTGACTGTAGATGTAATAACTACTGGTGCGAATCTAATTAATAATATATATCCGTTTATATACATAGACGACCTCTGGAAACCAGACGAAAACCAGTTGTAATCAGCCTACTGCACTAAGTGTGGCTCTGTTGTAGTCACTTTTAGTCTTCAAGAGCATCTCGTGGGGTGCATGATGACTCTTCCTAGGATTAAAGCCGGCCCCTTTCAAAATCGGCCATGTGGTAGGCAATGGCATACCACCACATTATCTGATGCCATAGAGACCATAACAAAACCAACTCCAAAAACTGCTGTTAAAAGAAGACCTGCAACTAGGTGGAACGATGAAAGAATGCCCAGTTTTGATGCATAAAAAGCAATATTTGTGGTTGGCTTATGCAAAGAGCGAGATTAGAATTAAGTGTAATCCCCTAATAGAGATTTGTGATCTTTTTCTAGAAATCTGAGGGAATCGAAGATAAGCATAGGAGCAATAGATTCTTTTTTGCGGGAAATAAGATAGGACCGAGTTTTAGAAAAATTGAAGTTTTCTTTGCCCTCTTGGAGAATTGTAATATTTATGTATGTGTGTTTTTCACTATGTTTTCTTCATGCCTTCCTCTTCAATCCTCCTCTGGTATCTCACATGTGAATATATCTCATCACTGAGTTGATCAAGTTTTCGCAGCACTTACTTACTCACCGATGAGATCCCAAAAAGGATCGAAATCCGGGTGTGGGTAGCGTCATACCTTTTAAGTACCGTAATTAGCAATACACTTCTTTATTCAAAGAGTGTTTTTTATGTATAGTGCTGTACCGTGGTAACTCGTGAACTGTCTCTACAATGTGAGTTGGATGTACTAAGTAGAAAACTTAGTTTGCTCATTGCTAACTATAAAGAGTGGTTGTACCTTACATATGTAATCGTGTTTTATAGAAGATACTTCACATCGATTATCCGCGATAGGTTATCCGGACTGTAGATTAACCAGTAACTGGAATATGATTACTGTCATATTCCAGTAATCCTACTGGAATATGACCAGAGTCTTCCACTGGTGGAAAAGACCTGAGTTCCAATCCCATCGATAAGTGGAGGAATTTTTATGGGTCTTTTTCACAACGTGGCTGAGTTGGTCTCAAGCAAGGGTAGCATGGTTTTTTTTCTCCTGGAAACTCGGGTTTTCGGCCAGCAAAACAGAAAATCGATCACAGAACACATGCAAAATACAGACAATACGCACGGAGCAACATGGCCTTAGTCGCCAATGCTCCTAAAATCCAATAACAACAACAATCCAGTAATCCTTCAGATTTACTGGAATACGGTTAATTTTAACATTCTTCTGCGAGTTTTATAATTTCCATCCGTCCGTTGAAATTGTTGTAGGGTTTTTGGCGCATCAGCAACTTAGGCTATATGTATATAGAAGTATATATATACTCTTATGTCTGTAAACTGCGTGCTTTTTGTGGTCGATTTGCTGTTTGCTGGACGAAATAATCTAGTTTCCGAGAGAACACACACACCATGCTACCCTCGCCTGAGACCTGTCCGTCCGTACGTCTATCATGTTAAAACGGAAAAGGAACGTTCTTCCCATAAAACACAAACTTCAGCTCATCAATAAACACGAAGAAAGTATCAACTTTAAAATCAATCTCTGCTTGACTACATGGAACAAGGTGGTGATGCTCGAGATTTACTTAGTACCATTAACAGGAAGGCCAACCTAAGAAAATAGCGAATTTTATTGTTTTCCGTTTTTCGAAAAATAATATGTTCGTAATAGATTTAATAGCAGATAATCTCGGGCTGTAGTATAATTTATAAATATGAATATAGTATTTATGTAAATAAATCTACGTTTTTGTCACATTTAAAGTTTTACTTTCATTTTGTGGATTATCCACACAAATGTATACTATGCTGCCACTTTATTAGGTATACCTATCTAGTAGCGTGTTGAGCCTTCAAAACAGCCTGAATTCTTATAGGCATGGATTGAACAAGATGCTGAAAACGTTGTGCAGGCATGTTTCTTAGCAGATAATCTCGGGCTGTAGTATAATTTATAAATATGAATATAGTATTTATGTAAATAAATCTACTTTTTTGTCGCATTTAAAAAGTTTTTCTTTCATTTTGTGGATTATCCACAGAAATGTACACTCTGCTGCCACTTTATTAGGTACACCTACCTAGTAGCGTGTTGAGCCTCCTTTAGCCTTCAAAACAGCCTGAATTCGTCTAGGCATGAATTGAACAAGATGCTGAAAACGTTGTGCAGGAATGGAGTACCATGCAGACGCAGTTCACGTATGAACAGTGTGTCACGCAGTTCCTTGAGATTCGACGGAGGTGTGGGCATGCAGCGAACAGCCCTTTCCAGCTCATCCCAAAGATGTTCAATAGGATTGAGATCCATGGACTGAACGGGCCACTGCAGCAAAGAAAAGTAATTTTCATGTTCTTGGAACCATTCCATAGTGATTCGGGCTTTGTGCATCGCATTATCCTGCTGGAAGTAACCATCTGACTGAGGATAAACTGTCAACATGAACGGATGAACTTGGTCAGCAACGATGTTTAGGTACGATGTGGCATTCAATCGTGAATCTATGGGTATCAATGGGACCCAACGTGTGCCACGAAAACATTCCCCACACCATAACACTGCCCCCACCACCTTGCACAGTAGTCATCAGACATGACGGGTCCATGGATTCATGTTGTTTTCGCCAAATTCTGAGCCTTGCCTTCCATCAACATGGTGCACCAGAAACTTCGACTCGTCAGACCAAGCAACTGTTTTCCAATCCTCGATAGTCCAGTGCTGGTGTTGCTGTGTCCACAGGAGGCGTGCTCTCTTCTTCTTTAATAACAAAGGTACGTGATGTGGCCGTCGGCTGTTGTAGCCCATTCCCGACAAAGTGCGACTAGTGGTCCGTTGCGATATTTTGTTCTGCGCACCAAGGTTGTATTCTGACTTGATGTGCGACATTGTGGCCCATCTGTTTGCTTCCACAATTCTAGTCATCCTTCTCTGACCTCTCTCATCAACAAGCTGATTATAAGAATCTAAAAGTGAAATCCCTGAGACCCATTAGGAACAAAGGAGTCCTACTGGAGACCGCAACAAAAGAAGACCTAACAAGTATTGCCACATGTGGTACTCTCACAAATGCAGGAGTGGTCATAGCTCCTCCTAAAAAGTCAAATCCGTCAATCATAGTGTACGATGTTCCAAAGCACAGTTCCAACGACGAATTACTTGAAGATCTGTTCCACAGAAACCTACAGGACCGGGGATTCGCCTGGGAGGAAGTTAAGGCTGAGACCACTTTTAGGTTTGCAACAAAATCAAAATCCAACTCTACAGAACACAAAGTAATCAGCTTCTCTCCACGGATTTATAGAACTGTCCTCTCTACAGATAGATTATTCCTTGGTTGCAGTGCACACCGATTTCGCCCGTTTACAATTGTCACAAGGTGTTTCCTATGTCTGGGATATGGGCATACCTCCCAACGCTGCTCCCACAAATCTCCATCCTGCGGGCATTGTGCCAGGAGTGGGCATGTCCAAGCAGAATGTCCCTACATTGACGAAGAGCCCTCTTGTGTGAATTGTAAAAGGAACAGGCGAGCACATAACCATTCCCTCCGGGATATTTTATGCCCAGAATACCAAAGGGCTCTGGAACTCGTAAGACTAAGGACCGCTGATGCCTAAACCAACAAGAAATCCCAGTTGTGTCCCCGCTCCAGTCCTGCCCACTCTTTCTGGGAGCCTAAGAGGAGCCCCTGTATCTCAAACTAAATACTTGCGAATGATGCAAATAAATGGGCAAAGGTCCCGCACAGTTGCGGATGAAATACGCCAGGCCACTGAGGAGCATTCAATTGATGTTGTTCTGATTCAAGAGCCGTATGCTGCAAGAATACAACCCCATCCAACCTCTAAAATTACTGGCTTTTCCATACACACGCGAGTCATTCAACCTGTCCCAGTGGACCCAAAAACATGTATAGCAGTCATAAATAGGGATCTCGATGTCCTGGTTGTCCAGGGCCTCTGCAATCAGTTCTCCACCTGTATCCAGATTACATGTACAGATCAATCATTCTACCTGATGTCACTCTACAGCCCTCCCTCAAGTAACATCAATGAAGCACTAAACTTTTTGGAATTCGCCCTGAATTTTATTGGCTCCAAACAACTCCTGGTTGCATCTGACTTGAACGCAAAATCCCCCTTCTGGCACAGTGCAGTTGCCAATGGCCGTGGCCAGCTTCTTGAGGACTTCATCCTCAGCCAAAATCTTATTATCCATAACCAGCCTAGCCAGTTCACTACTTACTCTAGCTCCACCGGTGAATCTAATATTGATTTAACCCTCTCTACAAAAGACCTACGTCAGTCAGTTAGTTGCTGGAAGGTAACTCCGGATCTGACTGTTAGCGACCATAGAGCCATACTGTTCCATCTTGACTTGGTTCCACCTAGAAACAACAACAGAGCAAGGCCAACTGACTTCATTAGATTCTCTTCGAGAAACGTCAATTGGGAAGCATATGACAGCTCCATAGAACTGGACTTTCCAAATCCAGACCCATCACAGATGGACTCGCTAAATGCACAGGACTTGACCACCTTTATCCAGCACTCCGTACTCAGAGCCTCATACAGGTCCTCAAGGAAGAAGGTGTTCCGCCCAGCAATCTGCCCATGGTGGACCCGGGAACTTACCATCCTTCGTAAGGCAGTCCACTCTGCGCGCAGGAACTACCAGCGACACCGTGATTGGCCAGCTCCTGATGTCGAACGCCTTCATAGGGATTATATCGCCAAAAAAAAAAGAATGAGTATACCAAGGCAATTGCAGCCAGAAAGAGAGAAACTTGGGCAAATTTCGTAAAAGAAACCAACCGTACAAATCCATGGGGCCTGGCATATAAGATTTTGAGAGAGAAAACCTTCTCCCCAGAAATATTCAACACTGTTTCAGTAGACGCTCAGGAAACTAAGTGTTGGCAAGATTCTGCCAACCTTATTCTAGACAAACTGTTTCCACCTGATGACATCTCTGAGGATCATCCAGAACACTCAGCAATTAGAGCTGCCAACAGCAATTACATAGCAAAAGAGCAAGCCAACCCATTCACACTAGAAGAACTGGGAGCAGTCCTTAAAAACATTAATGCCAAAAAGTGTCCAGGCCTTGACCTAATAGAATACATCTTCATCATCCGCTTTCACACACTGCGGCCGCACCATCTACTCCTTCTCTTCAATAAATGCTTGGAAGAAGGATGCTTCCCAAAAGAATGGAAGTTTGCCCTCATTCGCCTCATCAAGAAGCCTCACAAACCACCAACAGACCCCCGCAGCTTCCGGCCTATTGCCCTGCTGGCTAACCTTGGTAAGGTCCTTGAGCGACTCATGGCTCTCAGGGTTGTCTCCATGCTACAAATGCACGATTTGGTCTCGCCATGCCAGTATGGCTTCACCCGTGGAAGGTCGTGTGAAGAAGCTCTGTTCGATTTGGTTTTACATATTGAAAGTTCTGAAGAAATATTCGAATTGGCCATCTTCATAGACTTCGAGGGAGCCTTCGATACCGTCTGGTGGGATAGTGCCTTGGCATGCCTTCGAACTGCCGCTTGTCCCCAGCAATTATACAGCCTCTTCCAGAACTATTTTTCCGACCGAGCAGTTATTCTCAAGTCAAAATTCCAGCAAGTCACAAGATCAGTAAATCGAGGTTGTCCCCAAGGGTCAGTCCTGGGACCCCTCATTTGGAACATAGTCCTCCAAGACTGGCTCTCCCGCACCTTCAGGAATACAAAAATTGTGGCCTTTGCCGATGATCTCACAGTTGTGGTGTCAGGGCATTCACGGAAGGCCATTGAAGAAAATGCAAACCAGGTCCTCGACGATCTCTCAACTTGGGCCGCACTTAATAAGTTGCATATCAACCCAACAAAAACCAAAATGATGCTATTCAAGAATAGACTGGATCTCAGGCGCCCACCGCAGGTAAAGATATGTAATGCTCAACTGCCAATCGTCACCGAAACCAAAGTACTTGGAGTGATTATTGACCACAAACTCAGCTTTCTTCCACATCTTGTTAATTTAAGAAACAAAGTTAAGAGATTCTCAGGAACCATCATACGCATCTCTAAGAATGATTGGGGACTCTCCAAAAGGTCCCTGCGGTTGTATTACAACGCAGTATTTTTACCAATTGTGACCTATGTAAAGATGCGAGACAAGCTTGGAACCATCCAGAGGTCAATGTTAATGGCAATCTGCCGAGTGTGTAGAACGGTCTCCACTCCTGCCATTCAGGTCATTGCGGGAGCACTTCCGCTCGATCTACATGTCACCTTCCGAGGGTTGTGCTTCCGAATTAAGAAAAATATCCCAACAAGGATCCTTGACATTGAGGTTAATCTGGATGCTGACCCCAAGGCTGAGATGACACGTTGCTACAACGAGCTCTTCAACATTTGGCAAACTCGATGGCATAATTCAACAAAGGGCATTGTCACAAAAAGATTCCTACCTGATGTAACCTACACTGCTACTAAATCTGTACAGTCTTGGTTCACCCCTTCACTAGAAACATCATACCTAATTACCGGACACGGATCCATGAATGAAAAATTACACTATCTGGGTCTCCACCCAACAGATCTCTGCCATTGTGGAGCCAAAGAGAACTGGTGGCATGTACTATTCGAGTGCATTGCGTATGCTGATCTGAGACACAACCTTGTCAGCTGTACACAGATCTCTGGCGAGCATCTAGAGCTCTTCCTACAGAACCCTAACAACCTCCCTGCACTGCAAACCTACTCAGCTGAAGTCTTTAGGCGCAGAAGAAGGATTAACAGACCACCAGTGGCAAACATCGATGACCCAGCAGTGGACTGAAACCGACCATGTATTTCCCCCCTCCCTCCATCCTGCTGCATGGGCTGTGGAGCTTGTTTCTGCGGCCTGTGTTCAGGAAGGAAAACATCTCTCTCTTTCTCTTCCCCCCCCCCTTTTTTTTTTTTTTTTATAGATATATATGTATATATATGTTTGTTTTTTTGTTTTTTTTTTCTCGCATTCTACAATCAGTCCATGGCTGTTTTTTTTTTTTTTTTTTATTTATTTAAAATTTTTTTTTTTAAATTATTATTATTATTTTTTATTTATTTAATTTATTTTATTTCTTTAATTATTTTATTTATTTATTTTTATTTTTTTTTTTCCTTTCTCTTCGCGTTCTACAATCAGTCACATGGTTGGTTTTTTTTTTTTTTTTTTTGCGTTTTCAGGGTTGCTGTCACTTTTTTTTTTTTTTTTGCGTTCTACAGTGATATTATTTTATTATTTTTTTTATTTATTTATTTATTTATTTTTTTTTTTCTTTTGCACCACGGGAAAATCTAAATAAATATATATGTTTTTTTTTTTTTTTTTCTCTCCTCTGGAGTGGGCCCCTAGAGGAATCTGGCCCACTTTTGGCAACATCAGGTGGATCAGAGTCTCGTATTGAGACAGTACGTGATTAGCTGAGACTGGCCCACCTTCCCGTGGTGTGGACGAGTACCCAGAATCATCTGTCCAGGTGACTGATGCTTCTGGGTAGCCAAGTGGCCAGAACAGAACAACAGAACACACACATAATACACACAAACCGACGTCACACACATATCTGGCCCATTTGTAGTGATACTGTTCTTCACAGAGATACGAGGCGGAGTTGAACTAACGTTCTAGGAGCCGCCCATTACAAAAACACATGTCTCATCAACAAGCGAATTTCTTCCACAGGAGTGCCGTTGAGAGGATGTTTTCTGTTCATTGCATCATTCTCGATACACCCTTGAAACTGTAGTGCGTGAAAAATTTAGGAAAACTGCCGTTTCAGAGATGCTTTGTCCAGCACGTCTTGCACCTACTACCATGCTACGTCCGAAGTCCGTTAGATCACTCCTTTTCTCCATTCTTGTTCCGGTTTGTACGCTTAACTGATACTAGAAAGGTTGTTCTGCTGCAATTATATCCACAACTGTGGTCATGTGACTTGCAACGTTGTGGGACAAACCATTTGTGTGCACAGCGGGGGTTTACCTAATAAAGTGGCAGCACAGTGTAAGTCAACATTTAATGTAATTGCGGAAAAGTGTTGTAGCGTGAATTACACTTGGAGAAGCTGGTACTTGTTAAATTCTGCCGTAGTTACTTCTATAGAAAAACTGGAATAGTACATCTAACAAAAAAATAAAAAATAAATAATAATAAATTAAATGATAAAAGCCTATGGTAGTAGGTTTGCATTATCGTTGTCGTCCGTCATCACTTTCTTTAAGAATAAGGATGTAAGTAGTTATGCAACTTTGTGATAGTGCTCCAAGAAAGAGAAAGACTGCGAAATACTAAATCAATTTTGGTGCAAGTCGTTCATTTTGTAATATTCTATGTAAGAGGCCACATTAACTTTTTTTTTTTTTTTTTTTAATTATTATTCTGTTTGTTTGATTTCAGTAAAGTTTATTATTATAATAGTGCCTTCATGGGTAGCTGTTATAATAACTTTCCTACCACACTGGAAGGAAATGTCCTGAGTTCGAATTCCGTTAATGATGCGGAGAATTTCTATGGGCTTTTTTATCACAGTGCGGTTGAGTTAGCTGGTCTAAGGAGATAATAATAATAATTTATTTATTATTATTATCTGAGATGGTTACATAATCCCCCCCCCCTCATTTTTCTAGAAACTTGGATTTTTCGTCCGACAAACAGCAAACCGAAAAGGAATACGCGCAGTTACAGATGCAATGTTCCAATGCCTCATATCTGGCGCTTAACACACAACTAACCTAGTAAAGTATATAACAGATGTGTTTGCTTCAGAATTTATGCGCTATCAGTCTGTATTAAGCTTGCTTTCTCTATGCAAAAAGAATAAATAAATAATACATACAATACACAGAATTTATTTAAATCTAGATTTATTTAGCTATAACAATTATTTTTCTCAATTTTCTCAGCTCTCGTTATAGAAAATTTTGACCGTAAGTGTTTTTAAATTGTGTCTTTCACCAGTGTTGAAATGCACGCTTTCTTGGAGTGGGAAGATTTAATCTGAGTTCTAATGATATTTAATTTCGGGAGGCAATTTTGCATCTTGAGATAGAATTTCTCTCCTCGAACTGACTTTGAATTCAACATTGCTTTGAAAAGGAAATTGTGCAACAACTTGCACAGTATAAGCCTTGATCTGTTCTATAAATTTGCTATATGCAGTAATTCGTTAAGGTCTGAATAAACCTCCATTTCTAGCGTGTTGTGTAAAATCTCCATCGTCGAATCTGTTTTTTAGCCGTCATAAATTGTATCTAATTACGTAAAAAAGGGTGTTTATCATTTACCTAAATTCTCTAGTAACTTTTAGCGCACATAGTCATAAAAACCTCAAATAAAAACTGAGTTTTTTATAACCCAGTTAAAATAAAAACTGGACAGTAACACGGAGAATGCTGGAATCTACGAGAAATTCAATGTTGATTGCTCTTGGTGTAGAGTTTTAGGCTCACCAGCATGTGTAATATGTCTTTAAATTGCGTGTTTTCCGTAGTTGGTTGGCTGGACGAAAAACCCTAGTTTTCGGAAGGAAAAATCATGCTACCTCGCCTGAGCTTGACTAACTCAGCCACGTTGTGCAAAAAAATCCTCGCGTCATGGACGGGATTCGAATTCAGGTCTTTTCCACCTGGTGTGGAGAGAACGATATTTATACCAACTGTGCTACATGCAAGGGCTCATGAGGAATAGCACTCTGCAGAAATGGTTCACATACAGTACAGCTAACAAAGCAGTAGGACCTGCTTTTTTTTACTATCTAGATGCATCCGTCAGAACTGTCTATACAAGATCAGAGGATTTTTATTGTTCACGTGCAGTAAGGCACCAAATGTGATACTATTTAAACGACAACTGGTTTCAGTTTTGCATCTGTTAAATTGAGAAGAACTTCCCTTAAGTAGTAGAATTCACTTCCTTCTTTATCCAGAGCCTTCATTAATCCAAGTTCTTATAGGTGGAAGAATAACCTTTTTTGGTTATCCTTCCACCTATCTGTTTATTTATTTTATTATTTTATTTTTTTTGTATGTGGAAAGCATGGAGATTTATCATATGAAAAAAAAAAAAAAAAATCTTATACATTTGGAATTCTCTGAGAGTAGTCCATTCTGTGTGTTCTAGCAAAAAATAATTCGAAAAATTCACACGCACACGGTAAACCGCATAATGGATTGGCTGTTGTTAATTTATACATTATTGTCATATTCAGAGGAGCTTGCTCCTGTTAGTCCCTCACGAAAAGGAAGACAGGGCAGATAAAAGAATGCCATAGTCATTGCATAGCACTAAACTAATGGTGACAGCTATCTTTTATCAAACAACTCCAAAAATGTGTCCTTGGTAGTTCGTAGACCAAGAATCGGATGTTTTGCTGGTCGGTATGTCCATCCCCCAACCCTGATCTTTTTCTAAGAATGCCCCCATCACCGTCACCACTGTAGGTCTAATTAATTTCCTCTCCAAGTTTTGGTTACTGCTACCTAATACAATAATCAACTTTAACGTCCTAATCATTCAGTGTAGACGTTTCAATTATTAGCTCGAAGAACAGCAGTTTTCTCACGTGCTCCCCTTGCCTCCCCAGGTGCAAGAGGCGGAAAACAAGTTTCCAGAGTAATTACGAAGTCACTGTTGGAGGGTGCACGAATCGCCCGCGGTCTTTCGACACAAAAAACCCTCCCCAAACATAAATCTAGAGTGACGGCTACCTTCCCCCGATGTGCGTAAATTACATGGTTCGGTAGCTGAACACTTACCTGCGTATGCCGTAACTTGACCGTAATATAGCCACGGAAGAGGTAGGGAAACTAGTTGCCTAGGATGGCCTTTGGATCAGGAACTCTAATCGATCTTCTTTGGCGCGACTGTGCTAATGTTTATTGAGTTTTCTAAATCTGCTTTAAGAGTCGGGACCGAACGTGCGTTTGTGCATGCGCGTGCGCTTGCATACATATATTATGAGCTATCATTTAGATTTGCATACATGCATACTGTATTCAAATTTTATTATCGTATTGTTATTTCCTTTCGCTCACACCCCGCTTCATTTATTTCATGTAACGGACTAAATGAAATATTTGAGTTATGTGTTAAAAGTTGGGCACATTTACTGTTTGCAATCGAGCAATAATAGGACTTATCTGAAGTTGTTTTACTCTTCCACTTTGTCTATGACGTTCTGATTGTTTCCTCAGATGTTCCTTTCGGATCTTCTGTATCGGTTTGTGAGTTCGCACTTTTCACTCATTTGGAAAGGTCTTATTTCGGATCACATCAAAGACTGCTGTTTCTTTTGCCTACTAATCGAAAACTTTTTAAAGCTTTTAAAATAATAGCACATCTATTTGATAATCACTTCGCTTATTCCATTACTGTATTTTCACACTGCGAAAGGATCCTTAAAGAAAGGTTGAGGTGTGTTACCAATATTAGACAGCCTTGTCAACCAGTAGGCTCATCCCATTTCTAAATTTAAAAATATATATATATATATACTTGTATTTTCACTTTTCTGTGGTCTTCATAACCACGAGCTTGCAATTTTCCTGAACTGTAGTCGTGCAAGTCTTGCATCCGTCGGCTAACAGTATTGAGGATACGAAGTGGGGAGAGAGAGAGTTTCTACCACAATATTACTTCTTTCTGTTAATTATTAATCATAAGGTAAGCGGTTGGCTTGGAATTAGTGAAGTTACTAGCAAATCGTTATCAGTGTACTCTCCATAGTACCTTTTATATTCCTATATCCAGTGCTTCCATCAAATCCTTATTTAGACATCATTACAACTTTCTGAATGTTTTCTCAGCAACATTAGCAAAAAAGATTTCATGCACTTAAACTATGTGAAAATTGTATGTCAAGAAGATCTCGGAATCCCTCTTTATTTTTGTCATTTATGCTTCAAATGGAATAAAACTCGCACATTACAACTTCTTTTTTAACTTTTGGCCAGGTTTTGATATGTTTTGGCCCACTGAGATTTGCAGATGATATATATCTGATACAGAAAAATAGTTACAGATTTTGATGTGAAGACTTAACCCCGTATTTTTTGCAACACGAATGATATCGCTCGGCCTGACAGGCCACAGATTTTTAGTATCTTTAGTATATGAAAAAAGTATTCGGTTTTCGAATTATGCTTGGAATATACTAATGCTTGACCTTTTACTAGCACATTTCAGTGTACATTGCGATTGAAATGCTCACTAACCCTTTCAATGAGATCACTAATAGGCAAAAATTCCTTACAGCTTGCTAAGCTGTAGGGTAATTCCTGTTGGTAAAAAGGCAGATCCGAAAACTGCTGTCGATTTCAGGCAAATCTCAATTGCATCTCCTTTATTGAAATGCTTAGACAGATATATTTTCGTGATATAGCTAGACAAATATTTCGTCACAGACCTGAACAAATGTCTAGCTTTATTTAATAAAGGTTAGACCATTTTATTAAAATGGCTAGACAGCTATACAAGCTCTAATTAAAAACTCCTTGAGTACAATGAACAATTGTACAGAGAAATAGAGTAGGCCAGTAAATCAGAATGTCTTATAATGGGGGATTTTAACTTCCCAGATATTGACTGGAACTTGTGGGTTGGTAACTCACACGCTAGTCAGACTTTTGTGGATTTATTGGATGATTGTTTTCTGCAGCAGCATGTTCGAGAGGCAACCAGAGAAAGTAACACTCTTGATCTGGTTATCAGCAGTGATCATTCGTGTATTAAGAATTTGCAGATAAAGGAACCACTAGGTGGCAGTGATCACAGTGTGCTGAAGTGGGATTTACTCAAAGAGGTAACTACCGTCAGGGGTAAAGGAAAGGGTTTTTGCTTCCGTAAAGGGGAGTACAGTGGTCTCAGACAGTTTTTAAATTCTGTACAGTGGGATCAACTGACGATGTTACAAACAGTAAATTCTAAGTGGGAAGCATTCAAAGAATTAATCGTGGAAGCTACTAGACTTTATATACCGATTAAGAAATATCGTTCAAGGTTTAGGCCTAAATGGTTATCAAATGAACTAATGAGACTCGTGACAGAGAAGAAAAATGCATGGGATGCATATAAATTATCAGGTGACGCAGAAGCCTGTGGCAGATATAAGCTAGTCTGTAATCAGGTCACAAAGGAGGTTCGGCAGGCGAAGGCGGATTACGAGAAATCTTTGGCAAAAGATGCTAAGAAAAACAGCAAGAATTTCTTTACTTATATAAACTCTAAAAGGAAGGGGCTGAATATGATTGGTCCACTTGACATCGATGGTTCGACTGTTGATGATCCTGCTCAGATAGCAAACAAAAGTGAATGAGTATTTTGCATCTACATTCACACGTGAGGAATTATTACAATTTGAAAATGGAAGAAGGTTATCAAATTTTAGCAGTGTGCTTAATGATTTTGTAATAACTGAGAGCAAAGTGGAGGAGAAATTGTTGAAGTTAAACATAAGAAAGGCACCTGGGGGTGGATGGGATCTATCCAGTTATTTTAAAGGAGGCGGCAAAGCAACTAAGCAAACCCTTAGCCATAATTATGAGAGCATCCTTGGACTCAGGGGAGGTTCCCACGGACTGGAGATGTGCAAATGTGTCCCCAATTCACAAAGGTGGATCGAAGAGTGACACGAGTAATTACAGACCAGTTAGTTTAACTTCTGTTCCGGGTAAAATAATGGAGTCGCTGGTTAAAGATGCATTGCAGGATCATCTAGACAAGACTGCAGCAATAATTCAAACACAGCATGGGTTTGTTAAGGGAAAGTCTTGTCTGACAAATTTGATTGGTTATTATGATGTGGTCACAAAGGAACTGGATGCAAAAAATAATTTTGATATCATATACTTGGATTTCAGGAAAGCTTTTGACACTGTTGCGCATGGAAGACTACTGTACAAATTGGAGCAGAATGGTATTAAGGGTAAGTTGCTACAATGGATAAAAGGATGGTTAAGTGGGAGAAGACAGAGGGTGGTAATCAATGGGTGCTGCTCTTCGTGGACTAATGTTATTAGTGGAGTCCCACAGGGTTCAGTGTTGGGTCCACTGTTGTTTTGTGTATTTATCAATGATATTGATGAAGGTATATCAGGCTTAATGTCGAAGTTTGCAGATGACACAAAGGTTGGCAGGGTTGTTAATGACAGTAATGGCAGTGTGCTACTGCAACAGGATCTAGATAATTTGGGCAGATGGGCTAAGAAGTGGCAACTGAAGTTCAACCTTGACAAATGCAAAGTACTGCATATGGGTAGAAGTAACCCCAGAGAAACGTACCAACTGTGTGGTACTACACTTAAGGTGGTAGAAAATGAAAAAGACCTGGGAGTAATTGTGCAGTCAGATATGAAGTTTTCTGAGCAGTGCAGACAGGCTGCTAGGGCGGGTCATGGGATTTTGTCAATGATATATAGGAATTTTGCTAGCAGGGAAAAGGAGGTGATTGTCCCTCTGTATAAGGCAATGGTCAGGCCACGCCTTGAGTACTGCGTACAGGTCTGGAAGCCTCATTTTAGGAAGGATGTAGATTTGCTTGAGCGTGTACAGAGAAGAGCAACACGATTGGTGAGGGGAATGAAGGGATTCTCTTACCAAGAGAGGCTTAAGTTCTGCAAATTGCAGTGGCTGGAGACTAGGCACCTGCGCGGTGATCTGATTGAGGTCTATAAGGCCTTGAATGGGTTGAGCACGCTGAATTCTGATGGGATCCTTCCACTTGTTCAGATTACCAACCTACGGGGACATAAGTTCAAATTAAGAAAGGACAGATGTAGAATAGATCTGCGGAAATTTGCCTTTAGCCAGCGGGTGGTTAATTGCTGGAACAAACTTCCATCTGTCGTTGTAGAAGTTGATAGGTTAAATAAATTTAAGGAGGAACTGGACAGGCATTTGGAGGGAATGGTGTGATTTTTTTTTTTTTTTTTTTTTTTTGGCTGATGCTGCATAAGCTCCTACACTTGCTTTCTTGCATCATGTGCTACTACTACTACTACCTAGAACTGCTCTCGTCTATACTGCTCTTCACACAATTTTCTTTGGATTGAGGTTAGCATTTAATTCTTTTCCTACTTCTATAGAATTATTATGGTTTCTCTGTAGATTTTTGGAAGTATTTAGGTACCTGCTTACATTGTTTCATTCATTCATTTAAAAATTCTCCTTGCTAAATAATAGTATTACATGTGACACAGAAGCCTATCATAGATATAAGTTGATCTGTAACAAAGTTACAAAGGAGGTTAGGCAGGCGAAGGCAGATTACGAGAAATCTTTGGCAAGGAATGCAAAGAAAAACAGCAAGGAGTTCTTTACTTAATGTAAAATCTAGAAGGAAGGGGATGAATCAGATTGGTCCACTTGATATCGATGGTTCAACTGTTCATGATCCTGCTCAGCTAGCTAACAAACTAAATCAGTATTTTGCATCTACATTCACACATGAGGAGTTATTCAGGAAGGGGAATGCCATAGATGAAGTAAACACTGGTAGTGAGCTAGATGATCTTGTAATAATTTAGAGTAAAGTGGAGGAGAAATTGTTGAAAATAAATACAAGAAAGGCACCTGGGGTGGATGGGATCTATCCAGTTATATTAAAGGAGGCAGCAAAGGAAGTAAGCAATCCGTTAGCCATAATTATGAGAGCTTCCTTGGACTCAGGGAAGGTACGCACAGACTGGAGATGTGCAAATGTAACCCCAATTCATAAAGGTGGATCAAAGGCTGACACAAGTAATTATAGACCTGTGAGTTTAACTTCTGTTCCAGGAAAATTAATGGAGGCACTGGTTAAAGAAGCACTGCAAGATCATCTTGACAAGAATTCAGTTATAGCTTAGACACAGCAGGGTTTTGTTAAGGGAAGGCCTGACCAATTTGATTGGATACTATGATGTAGTCACAAAAGAATTGGATGCAGGGAATAACTTTGATATTATATATTTGGATCTTAGAAAGGCTTTTGATACTGTTGCACATGGAAGACTGCTGCACAAATTGGAGCAGTGTGGCATTGGAGGAAAATTGCTGCTATGGATAAAGGGATGGTTGATTGGCAGAAGACAGAGAGTGGTAATTAATGGACACTGCTCATCGTGGACTAATGTTATTAGTGTAGTCCCTCAGGGTTCAGTGTTGGGTCCATTGTTGTTTTCTGTATTTATAAATAATATTGAAGATGGTATATCAAGCTTAATGTCCAAGTTTGCAGACGATACAAAGGTTGGCTGGGTTGTTAAGGACGCTACTGACACTATGCTGCTGCAACAGGATCTGGAAAGGTTGAGCAGATGGGCTGAGAGGTGGAAAATGAAGTTTAACATTGATAAATGTAAAGTACTACATATGGGAAACAGCAACCCCAGAGCAACATATCAACTCTGCGGTACTACACTGACAGTGGTAGAGAATGAAAAGGACCTGGGAGTAATTGTGCAGGCAGATATGAAGTTCTCTGAGCAGTGCAGACGGGCTGCAAGAGTAGCTCATGGAGTATTGTCAATGATATACAGGAATTTTTCCAGTAGGGATAAGGAGGTGATTATTCCATTGTATAAGGCGATGGTCAGGCCACACCTAGAGTACTGTATACAGGTCTGGAGGCCTCATTTCAAGAAGGATGTAGAGCTGCTGGAACGAGTACAGAGAAGGGCAACAAGGTTAGTGAACGGAACGAAGGGGGGCTCTTACGAAGAAAGGCTTAAGATTTGCAAATTACAGTGTCTGGAGACTAGGCACCGGCGAGGTGATCTGATAGAGGTGTACAAAGCCTTGAATGGTTTGAGCATGCTCAATGCTGATAGGATACTGCCTCTTGCTCAGAATAATCACCTGAGAGGGCATAAATTCAAATTGAGGAAAGACAGATGTAGGATAGATGTGCGGAAATTCGCCTTTAGCCAGCGTGTAGTTGGTTGGTGGAACAGACTTCCATCCCTTGTTGTGGAAGTTGATAGCCTAAATAAATTTAAGGCTCAGCTGGACAGATATTTCGAACGAACGGAGAGGTGAAGTGGAAGGGGGTTTTTTTGTTGTTTTTTTTTGGCTGATGGGGCATAAGCTTGCTTTCTTGCATCATATGCCTCTACTAATGCTAATGCATAAGTTTTCAACTTATGCACACTAAATTTTGATTTTATTATTCACGTATATCAGAACATTTATAGTAATATAGTACTGTCTTCGTAAATGAAACACTTGAAAGAAAACATTCAGCATCTTTAGTTCAAAACACTTGTTTTATGGTTCCTCATTCCTAATCCCCTAGACGTAATTTCAAACTATCAAACTCAACCAACACCAAGTTATATTCTTTTCTTTGAGTATATTTCGTGAGCATAGTCAACAGACTTTCTATATTTTTCTGAATCTAAGAGAACACTAATTAAGTTCTGATATGTTTCACTTTATTTAAAAATGAAGTCATATAGAGGTCTTGTATGCTCCATAGGCATATGAGACCAGAGCCAGACATATCAAAATCAAATAAGTTTTTATTTGATTTTGATTCAATTATTTTATTGAATTTTATCATATGTTATCATGGCCCTATGATAACATATATCATAGGGCCATGACTTGTGATAATTCTTTGAGGTCCAATGAAAATTCCTTCTTTCAGTTTTGCATCTGTTAAATTGAGAAGAACTTCTCTTAGGTAGTAGAATCCACTTCCTTCTTTATCCAGAGCCTTCATTAATCCAAGTTCTTATATGCAAAGGTGGAAGAATAACCTTTTTTGGTTATCCTTCCGTCTTTTTTTGGTTATCCTTCCACCTACCTATCATTGAGGTAATCTGCTAATACTCCACATAACTGTCTTGAACATTTTGCTGTTCTCACTCTTTAAAGAGATTACGGTGATCGCTACGTACGGTATTTCTAATATAATGAAGCGACTGGCGAGGTCGCATGGACTGCCCTTGCTATACCCTATTTCACAATAGAATCGAGCACAGGTGACGGCTCGTATTTCGACTCATTGACGCCTAAGAGATTTCTAGTGCTCAAAGGACGTGACATCCTTATTGGCAGACCATTGGAGATCAGCGTCCCACAAAGGAATTCGCTCTCGATCCTACTCTGCAGTTATATTTGCGCCTTTATGAATGTGGCCCTTGCTTTTCTGGCATATGCTGACAATATGATTTGCTATATGCGGTGCAAGATTCGCAAGAATTTTGTGGGGTGGTGAACATATTCAGTCACTACACTTCCTTCATCAGATTCGCCATCATTCCTGATAAATCCAGCTACAAAATCTTTCCAGCAGGTTTCAGTAATGTAGAAAATGTTTTCTCTTTAAATCCACATTTTGAAGGGCACTCGTTGATCCCTCCAAATCTGTTAAATTCCTGGAAGTTATACTTGGCACAACTTATACAAAGAGCACATCTAATACCATCACTCTCCAAGTGTCCGGGACCTTTTTTCAATAGAAAATTTTTCGATACAGCTCTTTTGCACCATTGTTGCATAACACAACAAAATTATAATCATGAAATACGTATACTTCTTTTGCTCAGTGTTCCAGTATTCCCTCTGTGACATTGAAATTATAGCACTCTGAAGAAACAGAGATGGAGAAAGGATACTTAAGATTAATGATAGCCAAGGAGTTAAGGAATACGCCATAAAAGTTGCAGACCCCAATGTGTGTATGTGTGAACACATTTAATGACGCAAAATGAGTCTTACAATGGGCAGATCAGTATGATGTAAATCCACCATTGTTACAGATATGTTGTGCTAAGAGTCTCGGCGTTGAGTCGTACAGGTGTCGACTAGTCTCCTGCGGTATTTCCCACCGAGCCTCTTGTACCTGTTCCCGCAGAACGTCCGTGGTCTGTGCTGGCTGTGGATGGCTCTGTAGATGGCGTCCAGTCCTGGCCCACATGTGCTCAATCGGGGATATATCCGGTGACCTGGCTATCCAAGACGGTACGTCCACACCACAAAGACATTCAAAGGAAACTCCCTACGGTGTGTGTTCGGGCGCTGCCCTGCTGAAGAATGGCCTCGGGCACTGCAGTTAGAAAGGGGAGAGCAACCGGTTCCAGAATCTCGACGACATAGCGGAGAGCATTCAGATTGCCGTTGACGAACTCCAACGACGATCGACTATCAAAACTGATCGCTCCCACGCCTCCAGCAGGGCGTGCAGTGTGGCGTTCAACAATGGCTCTATGATCATGCGTTCACCACGTCGTCGTCACACGTGAGCGGCGATCATTGGGGCCCAAGCAGAAGCGGGATTCATCGTTGTAATCCATTTGATGCCATTCTGTAACCCTAGTGGTGCATAAACGGCATCATTCCAGACGATATTGACGATGGGCAGCAGTAATTTTTTTTTTTTGGGTGTCAATTGTTGTTGACATTTTTTTCATTATTTATTATATTAGGCGTTCCCAACCAATTTTTCTGGCAACCCGCAACCTATTTACAGTATTGTACAGATAATATTATACAAATGCAGATTAATAGTATCATTGGTTATTGCTAGTGAACACATCAATTAGCCAGCAGCACAAGGAGCTGACATTGTAGTAGTTCAGTCACAAGCAAGTAGATGCATGATCCATCCTAATCTGTTCATATTTTTTATGTTGGTACTGAAAACTTCAACCTAGTCTGTTCTCTGGTCATTAGCACAAGAAGTCTCTTGATCGTGCAGTAGTTCAGTCAGTCAGCAGCACAAGGAATGGTGGTAATCAACTCAACGCCCAGTATGTACGGCGTCCCCCTTCTGCTAGTCGGCGTGCAATGGTTCGACGGGTGATGGGGTGACAGCCGACTCATGTTACAGCTTGTTGGGTTCTAGCCAGTGTGGCCATAGGTGTAGTGAAACCTGTGGATAGCTAAGACGATACTTCCGTTCTGTAGTCCTCTGTCGTGCTCCTCTACCCATTCGATGAGCAGTCGTACTTTACCGCAGCCACTGTTGCCAACATCTGTGCACTGCGGCAGTGTCATGACCCACACATTTTGCTACACGACAAGGCGACCATCCAGCCTCTGGAAAGCCGATAATTCGCCGTCTCTCGAAGTCGCTGAGTTGTTGATATCGGTATCGAACGTGGCGTCTCGGCATTATTAACAATATCCTTGTACTCTGAATTCGGGTCTTACAAAATAGAACTGAGTTACGCACGTGTTGATTTGAATTTCATGATCTCTGCGTTTGTTTTTATATCTGCCGAAGCTTCCCCCCGATTGGTCCCTTATTTTAATTACTCGGCGCACTCATCCGCCTACTGATTTGGTGTACTTCCGATCATTCCTTCTAAATGTTGCAATTTCAGTGTTGCAAATTCAGATTTGGTCAACAGCTGCTGAGTTCTCCGAAAAACAAAATTGGGGATTAAATTTCTGGGTCCTGAAGTAAGTGGGCCAGCCGACGGTTCTGAAGACCTTTCTCAAGCTATAAGAAAAATCTTCAGTTTCAAAAGATTATGTCCACACTTTGGATACCGCTGGATAGTGAATTAGAGTGACGGGATTAAGAACGTCTCCAATGCTATTCGCCAATATACAGAGATTTTATATGTTTAAAGGTTATTTCCTTAACTCAATTCTAGAGACAGCCAGATCGTTGTCTACGGCTTGCGAGAAATAGCCCTATGCTAACCGATCTCGCGGATAGCATAGTGGTTATAATCACCGTTCTCCGGCGCCGTGTAGAAAAGGCCTTAATTCAAATTCCGTCATCAGTAAAGGAATTTAGCGCTTTTGTAGAGGTCCTTCGAGAGGAGCTTCAAAACTTCCTGAGCATTGGTAGACAGTACCACCGGAGACGATTCCTGCACCAAATATCATAAGAAGAAAGGTTCAGTAGTGTGGAAGTTGGGCGATGACATTTCATAAAACTCATACATGAGAGAAGCCGCATTCTAATTGTTGAAAAACACAGATCTTCGGATGGTGTTTGATGCGAAGTCCTGTTCCATCACCATCTCGAGGAGCTACAAGTGTGAATGATCAGGAAGAAGTGACTTCGGAACAGAACCTCCTCAATGTAACGAATCCCATTACTACAAAGAAATTTATACAAACAATTATTTACAGTGGCATGAACAGATTACAGCAAGTTTTGGTTTTAAATGGAAGTGCAATTCCCTTCCCTCCTGTGCTCAGCTACCATGTTACCAGAATTAAGTCTGATCGGGTTGTCACTAATAATCAAGGAAAAGAGAGAGTGACTTCCAATGAAAAATTATGGAACATCAAAGATGAACGTCATAAACAACCTTATCCCCTTCCAGAACATCCAATAATTTCAAGTAGTTTTTCTCTTATGACAGGTGTCCAATGAAAGAGATTTCTGGATGAATTTCCTTTTTTGAAAAAATAAAAATAAAAATAATAATTAAATTTATTTATTAATGAAGTTATTAATTAAAATTAAAAATAAAATGAATAAATAAAAAATGTTTACATTTTTATGGTGTAGGATAAGCTTTAGTGCATATATACTGTATAGTCACGCTGGATCAAGGTCGTGAATTTCTTAACAAATATGTAGGTCTGCATATTTTACTGCTTTAAAAGTTTCCTTTTATTGGCAGGAAAGACTTTTTGTGAATAATAGGAGGCGTCTTAAGATGACAGGGATTTTATGAGACAACTTATGTGAAGTCCGTAGATAGCATAGCGTTCTACCCACTTTCTTTAAGACGTTTGACGCCTTGGGTGACCTGATCGCATAACGTTTTCTTCTCCCCGAATTTCACTCATTAGAGTAACTCTGCTGAAAGACTTAAAAGACGAACGAAATTTCCTGTCTGTTGGCAAGTGGGACGAGGAGTACGTAATGATAAAGAAGTAAAAAAAAACAACAACTTCTGTTTTTGCTTCTGTCTATTCTTTGTCCTTTCTCTTTCGTCATGATGGGGTCATAAATCACTGTCCAGTGCCGTCAGCGAATCCCCTCAACTTGTTGCCCGTCGCGGAAGGCAAACTTATACACGGCGGTGGGCCATCCCAAGTGGTCGAGGTGCGAGATGCACTTATCTTGGCGGAATTGATTATTTCATGTTTCGAAATGAGTTCTTGTTTAGGAATAAACGGCCTCTAGCGGTCCGTAAATTACTCTTCCAGGTGAGCTAATGGTGGCCTTGAGTTTAGTTTCAGGCTACACTACAACCGGTGTGGTCTGAACAGTCCGCAGGTACATTATTCGGAATTCCTCATGTACTGGTTGACAAACGTTAAAGATCAATTTCGGCCTCGATGCTGTAGGTCGAGCGTTGCACAAAAGGACTGCTTAATAGTAAACTGAGTGTCTTTTCTTCCATATTTCATTGGTCTAAAGGGTGAAAATACTGTTGTTTAGCAACTGTTTCATTTATTAGAAACAAAAAAAAAAAAAAAAAAAAAAAACCTAGAACGTAGCAAAGCCACAGCAATATTCCGGAATGTTTTTATATGCTTTGACCGAAACAAAACTTAATACTTTTTTTATAAACTCCAAATATTATATGATTAAAAATTTTCCCTATCTGAAACGGTTAAGTATTAGTTGTGTGGCGTTGAAGCAACTAAGGCTATGAAGCGGTAGTATATTGTGTTGGTAATTACGTTTGTACTTAGTTCGGTTTGCTGTTTACCGGGCAAAGAACTCGAATTTCTGGAAGTATAAATCATGCAGCCGTCGCCTGAAACCGACTAACTCAACTACGTTGTGCTTGTTTTTTTTTTTTTTTTTTTTTTGGTTTTTAGGAGCATTGGCAACTAAGGCCATTTTGCTCCTGGGATATGCGGTGGTCATTTCCTGACCTTTCCGCATCCTCCGTATTTGGTGGTCACGGGCTCGAACCCCGGTCTAATCAAGAAGCGTGTGCTATGCACTGCTGCTCCTGCCCACCTGGCTACGGAGGCGCCAACTACGTTGTGAAAAAAAAAAAAGTCCATAAAAAATCCTCGCTCCATTGACAGAATTCGAACTGGGGCCTTGCCACTACGCGCAAGGTCCCCCCCCCCAAGTCTGTAAAGAAATAAGACAAAGATTTTCAGTTGCATTGAACTAAGGGCATTGGATATTTTTAAGATATCCAACTGTCCCATTTCTTCATTTTTATATAATCTTAATTAACGAAAATGTTTTTATTTTGATTTACATCTTTAAAGATTGTTTCAGTGGCGTATTCAGGTATTATCGTAAGGAGGGCATGGCAACCAGGTCCAGGTATCATCGTAAGGGGGGACATGGCAACCAGGTCCAGGTATCATCGTAAGAGGGGGAATGGCAACCAGGCTTTTGAGTTTTTTTTTTAGAATGCCTGCTGCGTTCTTTTTATTTAATTTTAAATCTTGGGTTAAGGAGGGGCATATGTCACCTCTGCCCACCCCTGAATACGCCCCTGTGTGACGTTACTATCAATCAATAACTATAAATAACACGGGTCTGCAAACCGGAATTTTTTTTTTTTTTTCCATTCCATTTCTTACAACGCTGATTTCATTGTAAATCTGCGATGTCGATTGAAAAAATAGCATAGGTTTTGTTCCACTATGTCAGGATTTTCTCATAAAAAAATAATAAATGCATTGTCATATATACATTACAGTTTTATTAATTTTATTTTAAAATAAAGGAATAAAGATGGTATAGATATTTAAATAAACATTTTTCTTAATTTCATGAATTATACTCGGTATGCTTTTTTGTATTTCGCCCGAAATCCCTCTTTTCAGTGACTAGTAGCAATTAGCAATGTTGACGTTTCACCTTCTTGGCCATTTCTTCTCCATTGCTTTGATATCCTAGAGAAAATTTTCTTCTTGTGTTTCGCTGCCATTATTAAGATCTTCGGGGAAAGTAGTCCAAATGGGAATATAAGACGTGAACCGTCACAGTCATAACCAACCCCACTTCTGAATAAGATGTTTGAAACTAACTCATAATTCTCTTCATTTCAGAGTTTCTTCAAACTATCCACCCAATGCTGACTTGCTGACTTCCTGATTTGAGGGCCCACAAATATTTCTTGTTTAACTTTCTTGGCTAGTTGGGAATTTGTTGAAGATATATACTTGAAGCAGCCACCATTATTATCCAGTGCCTTCACGAACATGCGTCATCAAAGCCAGTTTTATACTGGGTGGAGCAAGCAGCAATTTGGTTGGCTCAACCACTTTTCACAAATATTTTTGGAGTAGCTGCCAGACCGCATCTGGATGATAGCAGCTTCTTTTTCCAATGATGTTGACATCCAGCTGTAGTGTCTCATTCATAGCGTATGCCATTTTTGTGTACCGGACTGATAGCTGAGAATTCGGACAACTAATCAGTATATAGAGAGCTTTCAGGTGTCCATCTACAATCCCTTCATGCTCATTACGTATTGAAACTTTTCAGGCGCGAAAAGGAGTTCAAGATTTGTGTTACTTTCAAGTGAACAGAATGAAGAACAGTTAATGTACGTAGTGCATTACATTTCAATCGCGTTAACAAATATCAATAATTTATGATTTATAACAAAAAAAAAAAAAAAAAAACGAGTAAAAACCAACGACTATGCGTGAACTGAAAAACATTTTCGTTTCTGCACATCCGCTACATTTCTCATTCATTCTTCGAACCTGCGCGTGGCAATAAACAATGAAATTTGAGGAAAGCTCGACAAATCACTCTAAAAGAACGAAATTTTATATTTCGCTCTTTTAGAATGATTTGTAGAGCTTCTTTACCTATTAGGCCTACGGAGAACGGAGGAGCATATTGTATTTGTACTGAACGATAAACCTTTCAAGCCTTCCTTTTGGGAGGTAATGGTTATCCTCCAATCACTTTGTTGATAGGCATTTCATAAGCTACATGTTGATAGGCAGTTCTTAAGCTTTTCGATGTCATTGTCCAAAGTGACGTCGAAAAATCAGCCCTATATAATCATGGCTGTGTGACGTGGAGCGTCGTGGTGCTGTTACTGAGAGGGCGTTTCCGTAGTGGGACCCATAATTATCCAAAAATGTCTAAGTAGGCCATGAACGTCATTATTTTACTCATTCTCATCAACGGATCTAATTGTAACAAACTAAAACATCCCTATATCATCAAACCGCCTCCACTAAAATTTATGATCGAGACAATATTCTCCGACAAGGAACATTTTCCCGAAAGTCTCCACCGAAACACATCATTCGGAACGAAACGTTGTTTAGCGATATTCGTTACTCCACAGCATCTTCTGCTCTATTCTGGAGTCTAGAATGACACCACTCCAAACATGGGTTCGCATTGGAGACCCTGATATTGGTCTTATACAGATATTCCTTTTGTCCTTTGTACTTGCACCCTGTTGATTTCCGCAGACGACATTAATTAATTTATTTATTTATTCATTCAAGTAAAGGAAAAGGAAAGGTTACATCCACCCCTAGACAGCAAACATTTGCTAGGAGGGTAAACATAACTATAACAGATTAACTATATATACATTAATATACAGATCAAATAAATTACAGCAGGCTAAGACAATGTTCAAGATAAATGTTCTAAATGAATTCATCTCTCGAAGCACGGTGCGGGAGAGCCGGCAAGTTGTAGAATGCTGTCCGGAACAGGAAGGGGAACACAGTTTATCCTCAAACACAGAAGCCTACGGAGAGCGGAGGAGACTTGAAACATGTAAAATTGGTACACTGCGTAGGTATCCGCAAAGACTTTGGATCTGTAGATTTTGTCCACGCCAATCGCCTCTGGGTTAATATTTAGGTTGTTCAGGAGTCCAATCATGTTTGCTGGAAACATATGACTGAGATAGCTGATTTGGTTTAGGGCAGGCCGGATCTTAGACGTTTGGTGATTAGTTGTTCTTCTGTTAGCTTTGAGTAGAATGATGAGCCTATCGATGATGGGAGCATCTAGTCTACCCGAAGCTTGGAGAGGGTAATTATATTGAGAGTAGTGCTTAGGCCTGACGTAGCCGAGTGGTCAGGAGCGAGAGTGCATAGCACGCGTTCCTTGAGTGGACCGGGGTTCAAGCCCGTGACTACTAAATACGATAAATATTTGTATTGATGATTTATTGTAAGCTCTGCTGACTTGGTTGTCGTGCCGGAGTATAAACAGAAAATTTATTCATTATTTGTTTCCAAGGGGTCATTCCATGCATCGAATACAATATAACCCAAGAGATAGTAAGGGGATGCCCCGAAGTCCTATTGAGGGATCGCAGCAGCCAATACTGAAGCCCCAAGAACTGCTGCTGGTAGGTGGGAGGAGCGGAGGACCAGATTTCCGATGCGTAGAGAACCACTGGTACAACACAAGTTTGGACAAATCTAGTTATTAACTTCTTATTGTCGTAACCAACCAGTTCCTGTCTAGCAGACCAAAGGACTGCGAAGAATTTGTTTCTTGCTTCCTTAAAGTGCTCCAGAAAAGACAGGTTCGAATCTCAGACCAAACCGATATCCCTGTGGGAGTTGACATGCTTGATTTGATGTCCATTTATAGAGACGTGCATTGGGTTTATTCTTTTCCTCTTTGTGAACGTCATCCGGGCAGATTTTTCGGCATCTCATTTATTTGTTTTATTGCATCTCTTTGGACTGAGAGCGCTTGTTTTCGCTGATCCGAATGAATGAAGAGCTTCAGATCGTCGGCGTACTAGATCATGTTTTGGATATTTGCGAGCAGAGGTTCCAAAGCAGCTGCAAACAGTGTTGCTGATAAAACGCCACCCTGTGGAACCCCTCTGTAGACAGTAAAGGAACAGGAGAGACCATTGTGCTCTACAAGGAGCCGTATTTTCTGAAAAATTTTATTGAGTACGGTGAGGAGGTTATCGGAGATCCTGAAGTAATTCTTCAGGATGTTAAGTAAAGATGTGATGGATATCCTATCATATGCAGATTTAACGTCAAGAAAAATTATGTCGAACTGTGTTCGAGAATTCAAAACATCCTGTATGTGAAAGAGAGTTTGAAGGAGATTGGTGGTAGTAGATCTTCAAAGGACCACGGTGCGAAGGTGGCGACGTATGTGATGGAAACAGTGCTTCGTAAGTTGAGTTAGGATTGCCTTTTCAAAAAGCTAAGGAGCGAAGAGCCCACTTGAGATCGAACGAAAATCCTTCGCAGTTTTTGGCCTCGAATTCTTCGGAATGGGTTTGACGTTGTAGTGTGTCTGGGGTACCAACGAGTTTCGCAAAATTTCATTAAAGAAAATTATGCATTAACTACCTTCTTCGAAAACGTTCCGTGAGTTTATGAGCCCGTCTCGACATTTTGTTCGTTTGGATGTTATTCAAACATGGAACACCTACGGTCTTCCATGTTTGAATAACATCCGTCTCAGTGGATTTTGGAGGTTTCAAACGAATCGAAGATGTAAGCACGGAAAGGTTACTGATGTAGCATCGAACTACTGTCCCACGCTGAAAGTCGGAATTCGGATTCACAACCCATACTGGCTTCTATCGAACTGCTTTTACAGTGGAAGACCACGAGATTTATGTTATATACAGTAAAATCTCACTAATTCAGATTCTCTGTAATTCGGACTGCCTTTTTGATGCAGCCGAAACGGCGATTTTTCCTAAATAAGAAGTTAATGATACCATTCTGAAATTCTTTTAGAATGGTTCCACAATCACTTTTGTAAAAGAAGTAAATGCGAAAGGAAAATTAAATGCAGATGACAAAATTAAGCCATTTCTATCGTTAGATAATGCACCTACACTTCTTTTTGATAAAATTTTATCAAGTGATGATGGCTGTATCAAATGCCTTTTTTTTCACAGACTTTTAACCCCAGGGGCTCACATCTGGTGAGTATGGGCTTGGCACACCCAGGGTCCTGAGCTGGGTATCATCATTCTTCTCTTTCTTGGTGATTCCTTTCTACTTTCTCTCTCTCTGTCAGGGTAATAGGGAATTTTTTTTTTTTTTTTTTTTTTTGCCTGGTGCAGTATAAGCCTCAGGCTTCCTTGCACCATATGGCTAATAATAATAATAACATATTGAGGGTTTAGTGTCAAACAACGTTAAACTACAAAATTGCATTTTATTTTTTTACGATAACTTTAGTTTTACTTTATACAAATAACAGTGCATATCATGTCATTGAACCGTATCGCTCTAGTACTTTACAAGTTAGTTTAGGCTGTAAGTACATTTCTAAGTAAGTTAGCTAAGAAAATGTTAAATGACTTTTTCTTGGTTAATTACAAAAACGTTCACTACAAAATGATTTTGTAGTTAACGTTGTTTGACACTAAACCCTCTATATGTTTCAGAGAATTATGGTTAGATTTACGCTATGTATAAGTTAAGTGCGATAGCGTCATTAATACATAGCCAAATCTGAATTAACAGAATATTTTGCAAGGCGGCATCGTTTAAAGTTATATCTCATATTGTGAATACCTTCACAACGAGTTGCCATGATATTGCACTACTTTGAATAAGTAACGCTTCCCCGTCCTGGGACCTCTGGTGTGGAATATGATCCTACAGGACTGGCTTTCCCGCTCCTTTGCCAATACCAAGATTGTTGCTTTTGCGGACGATCTCACGATAGTGGTGTCCGGCCGCTCTCGCAAAGCCATAGAAGACAATGCTAATCGGGTCCGTGACGACCTCTCTTCCTGGGCTGCACTAAATAAACTACGGATAAATCCAAGGAAGACTAAAATGATGTTCTTTAAAAATAAGCTGGACCTCAGACGGCCTTCACAAGTTAAAGTCTCTGGGGTACAACTTCCCATTGTCACACAGACCACTGTGCTGGGGGTGGTTCTGGATCACAAATTAAGCTTTCACCCCCACCTCATCCATCTCAGCTCCAAGGTGAAAAAAGTTTCAGGCTCAATCATCAGAATCACCAGGAATGAATGGGGCCTGTCCAAGCGGTCGCTTCAGCTGTACTATAAAGCCGTCTTCCTTCCAATCGTGACGTATGCTGCAGGTACTTGGTTCCACCGAGCTAGATTGGTTAATATGATAGGCAAATTAGGCTCTATACAACGGACAATGCTTCTGGCTACCCATAGGGTATGCAGGACAGTATCCACTGCTGCTATCCAGGTGTTAGCTGGGACCCTTCCACTGGACTTGTATGTAACCTTCCGTGGCCTGACCTTTAGAATCAACAAGGAAATTCCAACCAAGATCTTAGACATTGAGCTAAACCTGAACACTGACCCTAAGGCAGAGAAAAGACGCTGTTATAATGAGATGATAAATATCTGGCAGACAAGATGGGACACTTCCACCAAGGGAGCAGTTACAAGGAGATTCCTGCCGGATGTGACTTTCCCCTCCTCTAAGTCGGCACAGAAGTGGCTCTCTCTAACTCTTGAGACATCATTCCTAGTCACTGGGCATGGCTCATTGAACGAGTAGCTCTTCCAACTAGGCCTAATACCCATAGACGTTTGTTACTGCGGGGCCAAGGAGAATTGGTCCCACCTTCTCTTCGAGTGCGCTCTCTATGAGGACTTGAGGCAAGACCTAGCAAATACCATCCCTCTCACTGAAAACCAACTGGACATTCTGTTAGAGACACCACAGAACCTTGCTGCCTTCCAGAACTTTTCGACGCAAGTGTTCACGCGCAGGAAAGCCTCCTACAGAATAACGCAGGCTATGAATGGGGAACCCCAGACAGCAGCTTAAAATTTTTATTTTTAATTTATTTTATTTTAATTTTTTATTTATTTTTATTTTATTTATTTATTTATTTTTATTTTATTTATTTATTTATTTATTATTATTATTATTATTTTATTTATTTTTTATTATTATTATTTTATTTATTTATTTATTTATTTATTATTATTATTATTATTTTATTTATTTTTTATTATTATTATTTTATTTATTTATTTATTTATTTATTATTTTTTTCACTTCCTCTGGATTTTTTTTCCCCACTTCCTCTGGAATGGGCCCCCAGAGGAACCTGGTCCACCTTTTGACAACATCAGGTGAGTCAGAGTTTCTTTTGAGACGGTACGTGTTTTAATGGGACTGGCCCACCTTCCCGTGGTGTGGACGAGTACCCAGAATCATCTGTCCAGGTGACTGATGCTTCTGGGTAGCCAAGAGGCCAGAACAGAACAACAGAACACACACATAATACACACAAACCTACGTCATTCACATTCTGGCCTATTTGTAGTGATACTGTTCTTCACAGAGAGACGAGGCGGAGTTGAACAGACGTTCTAGGAGCCGCCCTTTACAAAACACATGTCCACATGTCACCCGAGGGAATGACTAATGTTACTTATTCTCAGATGGATACCACCACCCAGACGGCACCGTTTTGAAATATGGTATGGGATAAAGTTCTCGGTTATCCTCATACCATCCCTATTAGACTTAGAAAAGAGATAAAGATGTTGTTGTTTGTTTGCTATTTGGTTTTTAGGAGCATTAGCAACTAAGGCCATATTGCTCCGGGGATATGAGGTGGTCATTCCCTGACCTTTCCGCATCCTCCGTATTTGGTGGTCACGGGCTCGAACCGCGGTCTGATCAAGAAGCGTGTGCTACGCACTGCTGCTCCTGCCCACCTGGCTACGGAGGCGTCTTGAGATAAAGATGTAGGAAGGTGATAGTAGGAGAGGTAGAGGAAGGAAATGCCGTAGAAGGAAGAAAGGGACAGTTGCTCCTTCAACTCACACTCAAAGCTCATATATTCAGATTCTTTGTAGTTTCCTCTGTTGAGTTTCTTTTCTCTGTTGAGTTTCCTCAACAGAGAAAAGATTCTCTGTTGAGGAAACTCAGCTCCTTCGACTCACACACAAAGGTCATATATTCCTCGAATAGGCAACGCTTCCCCAGTAGAGAAGATTGTTGTTACCTGTTCGAGAGAACTCAGTGGACCCCTCAGACGGCACCGTTTCGGGACTATTTGGCCCTTCTTCGGTGGGTGGATGAGTAGGTACCCAAGTGATGCAATGATCGCAAAAACAGTTATGAAGTATAACTCCACAATATGAGAGATGCCTGATGGTATGATGTGTTTAGACTATAAAGCATTTAGGGCTAAAGCCTCAAGCTATGAAAAAGTCTAGACTGTGTATAAGTTAAGTGCGATAGCACCATTATAGTCTAAACACATCATACACCATCAGGCATCTCTTATATTGTGGAGTTATACTTCATAACTGTTTTTGCCATCATTGAATCACTCGGGTACCTACCCACCCACCGAAGAAGGGCCAAATAGCCCTGAAACGGCATCACTTGGGTACCTACCCACTCACTGACGAAGGGCCAAATAGCCCTGAAACAGTGCTGCTAGGGGGAGCTTGATGATGTCCGGAGTTTCCGAGAATAGGTAACTACAGCCTTCTCCACTGGGGAAGCGTTGCCTATTCGAGGAGTTTATGAGTTTTTGAGTGGTGTGAGTTGAAGGAGTTACTGTCCCTTTCATTCTTCTACACTGTTTCTTTTCCTCTTCCACTCCTACTATAACTTTCCCTCTACCTTTTTTGCTTTTCTAAGTCTAATAGGGACAAGTGGATATTCGAGTAGATATTCACATACATACATCAAATAGCCCTGAAACGGTGCCGTCTGGGGGGGGGGGGGCTGATGGCCACTAACAACAATCTTCTCTACTGGGGAAGCGTTGCCTATTCGAGGAATATATGAGTTTGAGTGTGAGTTGAAGGAGCAACTGTCCCTTTCTTCCTTCTACTGCATTTCCTTCCTCTACCTCTCCTACTATCACTTTCCTACATCTTTATCTCTTTTCTAAGTCTAATAGGGATAGTATGAGGATAACCGAGAACTTTACCCCATACCATATTTAAACACGGTGCCGTCTGGGTGGTGGTATCCATCTGAGAATAAATAACATTAGTCTTCTCCTTAAGTGAAGCGTTACTTATTCGAAGTAGCGCAATATCATGGCAACTCGTTGTGAAGGTATTCACAATATGAGATATAACTTTAAACGATGCCGCCTTGCAAATATTCTGTTAATTCAGATTTGGCTATGTATTAATGATGCTTTCGCACTTAACTTATACATAGTCTAGACTTTTTCATAGCTTGAGGCTTCAGTCCTAAATGCTTTATAGGTTAGATTTACGTTAATGTCCTTTTTTGAAATTTAAAATAAAAAAAATTATAATTTGGACTTTTCACGAATTCGGACTATCCCTTCTCCCCTTTAGTCCGAATTAATCAAGTTCTATATGTATGTCATTTTAAATAATTTCGAATGATAATTTTAAATCATTTATCATTTTAAATCATTTCAAGTTCTATATGTATATCATTTTAAATCATTTCAAGTTCTATATGTATATCATTTTAAATCATTTCAAGTTCTATATGTATATGAAGTTTAAATCATTTCGAAGTTTACAACTTCTTCCTGTAACGATAGGATATTTTGTCGTATTTAGAAATTACTATAAATAATCCAGCATTTTATAATTTTACAATTAGAGATTATCTAACAATTTTAAAATTTACATATAATTAGCTATTTTGAAACTTACACATTACTGGTAGTACAGCTAATAAAGCAGTTTTGCAATTTATGACTTCAAACAAGGCATAGCTGTGCTACTCGATGACAGTTAGCCCTAAAGGCTTCAAGTCGGATCGAACGTGGAATGGGTGTATAGGGGCATCCGCATTTGCTAACTGTGTGGGTCGATGGCACTGTAGCTCCGAGCGTTCCATAAGTCGTACTTCAGTTTCTGCGTCTGCTTGAGCACAATGGTTACCGTCCCTTGTAATACAGTAGTTATAATCACCGTCCTCTACAGTGGCGTAGCTACCATGTAGGCAGGCAAGGCAATTGCCTCCGGGCCCTTTTGGGGCCAGGCGTCTTTGGCTGTCTCCTGGTTTTGCAATTTTCATTAATTAAGTAGGGAACATGTCCTTTGCCTCCGGGCCCGAAAAAGGGTAGCTACGCTACTGGTCCTCTCCATACCGTGTGGGAAAAGGTCTTGGTTAGAATCCCATCAGTGACACTCGAGGAACTTTTATGGTCCTTTTCACACCGTTCCTCAGTTAGTCGGTCTCAGGCAATGACATAATTCACATTGGTGCATAAGTTTGTTCTCTCTGGTAATCCTAATGAAAAATTTAGTACGATGTTCTGTAGGGTGGGCTTTTTTCTTCTCCCCTCCATGGCTGCATGACTTTTTCTAGGAAACTTGTGGTTTGCATTTCATAAATGTTAAAACTGGCGACAAACTGGCACGCACAATAACGTGAGTTTGAAAAAGATAGTATGTGAAACTTGAGCTGGTTGAAACGATGTATATTCGCGTGGGGCAGAGCTAATTAAAAATGATATTCTGCTTCCATCCATCCATTCCCATGGTTGGGAAGCATTTATTTATTCGTTTATAAACAGTCACAGAATGCCAAATTTTCCTTGAACAAAATTCCAAAAAATAAATCATGGTACACCTCGCGAACGTTCACAATTCCTAACTAAAGTGGAAAACGACTTCTTTTGCATATCTACACACACTAGGTAAAGTTCGTTTTTAATAAGACGTATCACTACTTCTTTCACCATGCAATAATTTTTATAAATTTGGAATCATTAAATTAATTGTGAACAATGAAGTGCAGGTCATTTTCTTAAGAGAATTTTCTGAAGATGTTGAATTGCAATATAATCATCTTTTGGACAAAGTAAAACTTAGTGTTTATCTTAGATTCTTGCCATTATTAAGATTCTAAAAGCGATTCTTATGGAGAAATGTAATTCAAGCGAAACGTGTAATGAATTTCATAATGAAATAGGTACCAATTAGGGCAACTGTAAAACCCACTTAGCCGAGAAATGCAACTGATTTTCGGTAATCTGTAGAGATTTTCTTATGCATTCAAAAAGTATTGGGAATGCCTTCCCCAGCAAGATGTAATACATTTACAAACTTGGTTGCATGATAATAAATTAGCACTCAGCTTTGAAAAAACAAAATTTTTGATAATTAGACCTCCTCATCGAACCTTGGACATGAATCCCTCTATTAAATTACATAAACATGAATGCCTACATGATCAGAATTTCCAGAATTGCAAATGCGTAACTGTGGAAGGAGTTTCAAATCATTGTTACCTTGGGTTATGGATTGACTACAGTTCAAAAACTGAAGTTAAATTTAATCTTGAAAAATCTTAACACTATTTTTGAAGAGTCAAATCTGCAAAGAAATGTCTCACATAATAAGTAAGGAACCCAAAAGCAATTTTTTTGCCTTACCCTAGGGTACTAAATAGATTTGGAGATAGGCATACAATGAATATAATAAACAACTTGTTTGCTAGTGTAGATTTCAGGCTCAGGAGAAGTTATTCTAGCTCCAAATTAAAATTCTTAATAAGAACATTTTTGATACGCAGTGATACAGTAGATTAGAATTGTTATGCAGATAAATTGCTATCTCTGTTTGCAGTGCGGAATGTACTGTGTTGTGATTTCATTATCTTTTCTGTTAGATAACAAATTTGTATGCAAAAACTTGTAAATGAAGAATTACAACTTGTTGTCAAGAAATTTACTTTTCTTAACAAGTTCATTCATTGTAAACAAATTCTCTTGATAAAAATAAATTGCATTGCTGCGTATTATTATTATTATTATTGTAACAAACTTGTACAATGCATATAACAAACTTGTACAAAAAAATGAGATTTTACGTTTACTTTTTTTATTACATTAAAAATAAGTTAAATCTAAGAACAAAAGTTACCTTATATTATGCATTAGTGGACTCCCAACTCAATTGTTTAGTAAATGTATGGGCACGAGCAAATATAACTGAAATAAGGGTAATAAACAACTTACTTAACAGGATTCTGAAACTTTTAATGGGGACAAACCCTTGGAATGATCTGAATAAGAGAAGGCAATTTTTGTTGAAATATAAAATACTTTATCCAATTCAAAAACTGAAATTAAATTTATTCTTGAAGAATCTTAACACTATTTATGAAGAGTCGAATCTTCAAAGGAATGTATCACATAACTTTAGGAATCCAAAAGCAATTGTTTTACCTCACCCTAGGGTACTAGGATGAGGTAAAACAATTGCTCCAAATAGATTTGGAGATAAGGCACACAATGAACATAATAAATAACTTGTTGGCTAGTGTTGATTTCAGGCTCAGGAGAAGTTATTCTTTCTCCAAATTAAAATTCCTAATAAGAAAATATTTGATACTCAACGATACAGTAGATTAGACCTGATATGCAGATCAATTACTTTCTCTGCAGTGTGGAATGTACTATGTGTAATGACTTCATTGTCTTTTCTGTTAGTTAACAAATCTGTATGCAAAAACTGTTGTAAATGATGAATTACAACTTGTCAAGAAATTCACTTTTCTTAAAAAGTTCTTTTATTGTAAACAAATTCTTTTGATAAAATAAAATTGTATTGTATTGTATTGTATTATTACTATTAGTTTATTTACTCAAGGTTCACCCCCTGTACAGCTAGTGCGCTAGGAGGGTGTACAGATATTTTGAAATAAATATCATACACTTTTATACAAATTTTCAGATCTTTACAATAATTATTAAGTAAATAGATCTTTCAGATCTTTTTGTAATGAAAACTTAATAAAAATTTTGGGTTCTGTATGTTTTATTGACTTCAAACTTTACCGGATCAATGGAGAAGGTGTTGAAGTGTTCAGTGGTGTTACATGGGAACATTCCTTTTAGGGACTCCAGGTTAGATAGCTTCATCCTAAGTAGGAGATGGCTTCTATTTCTTGCTCTTGGGAGTGCAATGATAGAATTTATGAGGAGACTGAGGCTTTGGTTGGTTGGTTGGTTGGTTTGAGTTTGTAGTGAAGCAGTTAAGGCTATGAGACATTCGTATGTAGTGAAATTGCGTATATTATATGTTTGGGTTGCTTGTTTTGGAGTGAAACTAATAAGTTTCTTGGATAAAAACATGCAACTCTTATTCGAGACTGGCTAACTGTCACAATGTGAGAAAATCCTATAAGAGTTCCTTCCAGTGAGGGGATTCGAGCCCAGGCCTTTTTCGTACTGTGTGGAAGGACATCGATCGAAACCACCTTTCCCCCCCCCTGGGATGGCTCTTTTGTGTATAGCGTATATTATATGATTGGGTTGAGGGAACACAGATAGTGGTCATCGAGCATGAACCCTCCCCCAGCCCCTCTGATGAAGCCCTCAGCAAGCACTAAAACATGTTGTTCAGTGAAATCTTCTGTGGCCCCTCGCATTTAGTCACATAACTGTTATCTTGCGTCGAAGTGACATGCAGATGGCCTAGGACAGGTTTTCGAGAGATAGTTCGCGTGTTTTGAAACTGGTTCCATAGTTTCTTTGCAACGCTGCTTGTCATATTCGGCCACCTGGCCATTTCAGCTTGACTTTTTTTCTGCCTCCATTCTTCCTGCCGTGGAAGGGGATGCTGGGAGGTCCCTTCTTTGATGATCGTTCCTCTCGGAAACTAAGGGACCAGTCGAATAACACACTACTCACATAACCCACGCCGACTACATTTGCAAAGTTATGCAGTATGACAGTGCTTAATGCGGATTTGTGGGCAACCACAAGAACTGCTTAACAAAGACATAAGTTCATTATGTCCTCCATTCTTCCTGTTGTTACTCTCTATCCTCAGTTACTCAAACGACATTTTCAATGATTATCATATTGAAATCAAATAGCGAAATAGCTGTCGTATTTCGTCCTGTTGTAAAATTAGGAAAATTATTCTCTACACAGTAAGACTTATCACGCGAGGAAACCGTTATGTTTAGGCACAGTTTGGTTTGTCAATATGGAATGCTCGGGTTGTAATCTCCCCTTATCAGGGGTCAACTCCATGCATCGTACTCTGGCATAGGCTGCCGTTTCTGAGAGAGGTGTATACTTCAGACTGTTTTAAATTTAAAAATAAATAAACAAAATAAGAAAAACTAAAAACATTAAAAATTCTCTTAATGCTAATTCCGGAGCCTTGAAGCTCTCACAACATGCCATATCCGTCTGCCACCTTTTCATATTTAACCATATTTTCATACTAGTCTTCTAGCCTAATTATTGTACATTGCTTACCTCTGAAACTCTTCATATCAAAATACGCAAGAACTTTAATATACTCTTTAACTTTCATCATCTGTTCATTATGTCTGACTCGTGGAACTATGTGGGCTTACGTTTGAAGTAATTTCTGTCACCTCTTTAAAGGTAGTTTTGTCCATGTGTGGATAAATCCGCGCCTCTTTCGAAAGTATGTTGTCATTTTCAACCTTGTCCTTGACAATGGCACAGTCAAAAATTTTTTCTGGCTTCGGAGAAGGTTTCTTGGTTATTTTTTTAAAGTGTATATTAATGGATAAATGGTACCTCAGTGGATTTTAGTTTCTTTTTTTTTTTTATCAACCGTGAGATATTGAGTTATCTCACGGTTGCTCTGTTTGATGACTAAATGGGAGTAGTTATTTTGTAACTATTAGGATTTCACTTGGCATTTATAATTATTAAATGGGGACTGGTTTTTAATGTTTTTAATACACGATGTGTTTCGGAGGTTAAAGAAGTACCACGTAATAAATCAGAGGTAAATTTCTTTTTAAAATTTGGATAGTGCAGATCTTTTCAAAAATAATTCTCTGGGTTGGACTAATCTACACTGCCCAGAACCAGTTTCTACCATTAGATCATCCACTTCTTTAAATTAAGAATTGCTGTCTGTTTAAATATTAGGATCAGGTTAGCTAATATTTCTTAGTTCCTTTATGATCGCAGCCGCATTGCGTTCCGAAAGCCATTTCGATCCCTTTGCTTTTCGAAATCACCAACAGTGTTCACAGCATTTTAGTGGTATGTTATGCAGCCTCCTCGTAGACTTGACTAGATATACATGCCTGAGAAATATTGACGTGCTTCTAAGACAATAGTATGACAATTTAGAGTAAAGATTACAGACAGAACTTATTCCTATGCTAATATGAACGTTTTCTGTTCGTAGGTGTTAAATTCCATTGAGAATACCGGTTAAAATACCATAACGATATTGAAAGTAATAATTTATTCTATAATAATGAACGTTATACCATAAGAATAAGTATTACAAATTTTCCAAAAGTTGTGGGAGGCCAGTTTGATTGCCGTAAATCGTGTGACTATGAAATATGTAAATGTTTTGGCCTTTAAAAGTGATTATCGGTTAGCCCGCAATTTATTTAAAACGTTTATGCCAAACGATGAGAGTACATGGAAAGAGCTTTCAGAGTTACCGTTGGGAATAATAGTTGGATGTCATGTGGGGAAAATCTTGTGCTCAAGAATAAAAATATTACCGAGTCGACAATTGGCAACGTACAGAAGCAATGGAAATTCACAGGCGACACTGTTCCCAAGAAACGAACAGATAGGCTTGAATTGCTGACAAGAAAAATTGAACTTTGAGATGGCTGGCTACGTGATCTTACAAAATCTGAATTTGTTTTGCTAGCTGCTACAGGAAAATTTGAGTCTCTACAACACATGAGATATGCTTGCTATGAACTACCACGGAAATGCCTTTGATAAAAAAAAAATAAAAAAATAAAATAATAATAAAAAAACAATAATAATAATTATTATTATTTTAACGGTCCCTGGGCGTTACCCAAATCTATGCGTGATTATATCTATCGAAGTGTGTGTTCACGAGCCAGTTTGCATGTAGTGCTAGCTGAAAAACTTGGGGAAACCTCTCTCTGGGATAGGCTAACTGCAGCCTCGATTGAAGATGACTTTAGAAATTTCTCCAGTCGTCGACGGGATTCGAAATTAGACTTCAAACGAGTGACAAGTAGTGAAACCACTACACTGTCACGGAGGACATAGCAAAAACAAATGCCTACCGTCGACTGGCATGGTACAATGCCCAACGGACCTGGACTACATACTGAAGGAAATCTGTTCAGTGGAGCAACGAGTCACGCCACATGCTCTTTCAGTTTAATGGACACTTTTAGGCATGGAGGATGTCTGGAGAAGGTTTTTTTGAGTGTGTGTGTGTGTGTGTAGGAACGTGTGTGTGTATATAACGTGTGTGTGTATATAACGGTGGATAAAATAATGGAAACACCTGTGATAAGAGTTACAGGTATGTACTAATGTGATGTTGGGCCACCATTTGCTTCTAAAACAGCTTGTATTCTACGTGGAATAGATTCAAATAAATCTGGAACTCTCTTAAGAGGAATACTGGACCATTCTTCATGGAGGACCGTTTCACGCTTATTGGGTGACGAAGGTGGATGAAATCTGCTCACTCTCTTCTCAAAATATGCCCACAGTGGCTCAATATCGTTTAAATCTGTGATTGTGCAGGCCATGGGAGTTGCTTAGCCTTTGTTTTATGCTCTTGAAACCAAGATTGGATACATCTGGCTGTGTGTATTGGAACATTATCATCTTGAAGGGGCTTAGAGGGGAACAGGTATCCTGTGTGTTATCAGACACTCAGCCTAAAACACTGATGGATCCAATATCTCTCTATTACAGAAGATTTAGGAGAAGTCCGGTTGGCCTGCCTCCCTAAAATCCACTCATGCACACCTTCTTGATGGTAAGCCCTGTTACGTCACTTAGGTGGCAACGAACGTGTAGAGTGGTTCTCTTCAAGACGCCTGGTCAGCGTGAAGAGGAAAAGACCAAACCCTCCAGCAATGAGAGCACAACAATACAAATGGCCCTCAGTCCCCAGCAGCTTTCACTCTCCCTCTTACGGCAGCGAGAGGATCAGAGTGGAAGCAGAGGGTGCTAAGAATCTCTGGGTACGACCAGGCTGCCATGCACGGAAATTGAACTTGGCCTGTTATAACGTACGATCACTCATCGGTGAAGACAGGATATTAGAGCTGGAAAAGGAATTAGAAGATGTGAATTGGAATATCATCGGTTTGGCTGAAACAAGAAGAAGAAATGAATCACTTATAAGTTTATCAAGTGGAAATCTGCTGTACACCAATGGAAACAGTGAAAGGAGTGAAGGTGGAGTTGGGTTTCTGGTCCATAAAGATTTTAAAAACAACATTTTGGAATTCAAAAGTACATCACCAAGGGTGTCAAGACTAACACTCAAGATTTCTAAGAGGTACAAGCTAAAGATTATAATGATTTATGCACCAACATCGAGCCATGATGATAAAGAGGTTGAAGAAATGTACACTGAAATTGAGAGTCTTCTAGATGAGCAGAAAACCCACTACACTATTATTATGGGGGACTTCAATGCTAAGGTTGGAAAAAGGCAAAACAGCGCAGAAAGAGGAACTATAGGAAATTTTGGAATTGGTGAAAGAAATAAAAGAGGTGAAAGACTTGTGGAATTTGCAGAATCTCAAGGAATGTCAGTAATGAACACTTTTTTCAAGAAAAGGGTGAACAGAAAGTGGACATGGAAGAGTCCAAATGGATTAACAACTAATGAAATCGACTTCATCCTCACTAACAGAAGATATATTGTGAATGATGTTACCGTCCTGAATAAGGTAAATGTTGGAAGTGATCACAGAATGGTAAGATGTACACTTGATATAGATGTAGGAAAGGAAAGGAAAAAACTGACTCGAGTAAATAATACAAAGGTCTTTGAAATAACAGAGGAGGAGAAAAAGCAGTATGCACTGGAACTTAAGAACAAGTTTGAGCTTCTGCAGACTGCTCAGGACCAAGATATCGACGAGGAATATTACAACTTTCTGAAAGTGATAAAGCCCAAGAAACCTATAGGGAAACAGAAATCCAAAGAAGAAAAAATTAGTCAAGAAACACTTGTCATGATGAACCAAAGACGACAAATGAAGAGCAAGAAAAACACTGACAGGGAGAAAATTGAGTATACTGAGTTATGCAAAGCCATTAGAAAGAGACTCAGAGAGGACATAAGAAGGTTTAACACAAGAAAAGTAGAACAAGCATTAAGGGAAAACAAAGGATTTAAATCAGCAGCCACGAGCAGTAATACAGAAAGACAAATGATACTGAAACTGAAGAATAGCGATGGTGTACTTATAAACAGCAGAGAAGGCATAATTCAAATAGCAGAAGACTACTATAGAGAATTATACAAGGAGCGAGGGAATGATACCAGCAGTGGGAAAGATGGATTGCAAAGTAGCAACACATACGACATACCCGATATTCTTCCTGATGAGGTAGAACATGCATTGAAGAAAATGAAGAATCGGAAAGCCCCGGGGGCAGATGAAGTTACTGTAGAGTTGTTAAAATTGGGAGGAAGAGACATAACACAAAAACTGGCAAGGCTCTTCACAAAGTGCATTAGAAAAGGTGTGATGCCTAAACAGTGGAATAATGCAATCATAGTTTTGCTGCATAAGAAAGGAGATAAATCAGAAATTGGAAATTATAGACCAATTAGCTTGTTATCCCATATCTACAAGTTGTTCACAAGGGTCATTACTAACAGATTAGAAAGAATACTTGATGAGAATCAACCGAAAGAGCAAGCTGGCTTTAGGACAGGATTCTCAACTATGGATCACCTTCATGTAATATCACAGCTAATGGAGAAAGCAAATGAATATAAAACACCATTATGCCTGGCATTTGTGGATTATGAAAAGGCATTTGACTCTATACAGCATAAGGCAATGTTTCGGGCACTAGAAAGACAAGGCATAGATACTCCATATATTATGATTTTGAAGAAAATATATGAGAGTGCTACATCCTTTATTAGACTAGACAAAGACAGTAGCAAATTTAAAATCGAGAAAGGAGTTCGACAAGGAGACACAATATCTCCGAAGCTGTTTACTGCTGCCCTTGAGGAAACTTTCAGATTAGACTGGTCGCAGAAAGGAGCCAATGTGAACGGAGAGTACCTAAACCATTTACGATTTGCAGATGACATTGTGGTCATAAGCCACGATCCCAAAGAATTAGAGGAAAATCTTAATCAGTTATGCACAGTTAGTAAGGATTTTGGACTAAAGATGAATATGGCTAAAACAAAAGTAATGATGAACAAGTATGCCACTGAAAGGGAAATAATGATTGAAGGAGCAGTAATTGAAAAGGTGGAGTCATATATTTATCTGGGACAAGTTATTAGCTGTAATAATGATAAATGGCTGGAAGTCAAGAGAAGAATAAATTTTGGATGGATAGCATTCAGGAAATATAGTCACATACTGAAGAGCAATATCCCAGTTTGTCTGAAACGTAAAATAATGAATCAATGTATACTCCCCACCATGACTTATGGAAGTGAAACTTGGGCACTCACCAAAAGAATGGAAGAGAAGCTAAGAACTACACAGCGAAGAATGGAACGAATTATATTGGGAATCAGACTGTTAGATAAGAAGAGAAACACATGGATTAGGCAGCAAACTCAAGTAAAGGACATTCTTATCAAAACTAAAGAACTAAAATGGTCTTGGGCAGGACACATAGCTCGAAGACATGATGACAGATGGACTAAGAAAATAACAGAGTGGTACCCAAGAGGAGCTAGAAGAAAACCTGGAAGACAAAGGCGGAGATGGATGGATGAAATTCATGAGTTTTTGAGTAGTAAATGGATGGCCAGTGCTCAAAACAGAAGGAACTGGAAAGTTGCTGGAGAGGCCTTCATCCTGCAGTGGATTGAAAATGGCTGATGATGATGATGATGATGATCATCTTGAAATATGGCATCATTTTTGGGAAACGGTATTTGCACAATGGAATGAACCTGGTCACTCAAAATATTCAGTGGTAGTAATTCGCCTGCTCAGGGTGATGATAAGACGTAAAGTATACCAAGTTATTGCTGCCAAAACCATTGTTGATTCTCCTCCATTTTTGACGGCTGGTACAAGACAGTCAGGATGATACGTTTCCTTTGGCGTTCGCCAAACGTAAACTATTTCTGATGTTGGAAAAAGTGTGAATGATGATTTACCTGAAAATAAGACCCGTTTCCAATCATCAAATGTCCAGTTATGTGCTCCTTTACTAAAACAAATCAGGAGTTTTAGTCACCGATGGTCCTGTTACGCCATTTCATACTCTTTCTAGTACATATAACCATCAGTAACGAGTGGCTTGGCAATAGCGGCTCCGCCATAACTTTCAGCTTTATGAAGTTCTCGCCAAAATGTTTTGCTGATATTCAGTTATTTTTGGAGGCAATAATTTTATGTTTTCAGGCTACAATCCTTTTCAATGTCCGGCAGTCTGTCTCGGTCAGCTTCGATTTTCTGCCACTGTTCGTCCTATGAGATTTTGTTTTTCCATACTTGGTGAATGCGGACATTACTTTAAATACAGTTAGTCTGCGCGTTAGCACAGTGGTAACGTCACCGTAACGTCCTTCCCACACTGGGTGGAAAAGGCCCTGGTTCGAATCCCGTCGATGACGCAAGTAACTTTTAGTGGCTTTTTCACTCCTTGGCTAAATTAGTCGGTCTCAGGCATAGATGTCTATCATCACGGGTTTTCTTCCGGACCCTGGGATTTTTCGTCCAGCAAAGCAAATCGACCAGGGGACACACGCAGTTTACAGACACAATACACATGGGTAGATGAAATAACTTTCCGGGTGACCCCACATCTAGTGGAATAAGTGGGCACTATTCGCAGTTTCATTCTAATTCCATATCGTCATGAAATTCAAAATGTATTTTTTTTTAAAGATGCTTTTATTTAGAACTGTAATTAGGCATGATAAGGCTGTAAGCTAAATCGTCTGAAGAGACTCAAGATCTGTAATTCTAGTTTTTTTATTTCACAAAAGGAAACGGCTAGGTTCTCCTTCTTATAATAAAGCTAATTCCTGGCTTATTTGACTTGTGCCTAATTCCAGCACTTTCTTTGTTCTGCTGATCTACTAGGTAATGCTTGTAGTATTAGGTTATCTAGCTAGTAGTTTTTAAATTGTTTTCAGTGCAGTTGTTCTGGACACATTAAACAAATCAGTAGTTTTAGTCACCGATGGTCCTGTTAAACGTGCGCCAAAAATTTGACCTTTTTGGAATTCAGGCAAAGTCGGTCATTTTATTCATGTACCTTGTTATATCACCTCCAACATCAGCTTTCATCGTCTTTTTTTCACATTGCTACCTGCAAAAAAAAAAAAAAAAAATATTAACATTACTGCATGTTTATAAATACGTGCCATATAGCCATTAGAAAAACTACTACTTTCATATCAGGTGTTTCCATTCTTCTGTCTGCCGTTGTACAGTACATTGATATTCTGAACAGTTCTGTGTGCCATACATTGATATTCTGAACAATTAAGGCCGCCGTAGCCTAGTGGTCAGGCGCGCGGGTGTCTAAGTACACGTGCCTTGAGTGACCGGGGTTCAAGCCCGTGACTACTGAATACGGTGCTGTTTCTTGTATTCAACCTGTCATGCGAACTCCTCTTACTGTTTGGTCGTCCCGGAGTATAAACAGAAAATTTATTTATTTATTAATTATGTTTGTCCTATATATCCGAAAAATTCTTTTGGCATAATGGGACAGTTTCTGTGTCTCTTACCCCTTCCAAGTCTGAAATCCTCCATATTACAGAGCAAAAAGTATGAACTCGTTATTTTTAAAGAATAACATCGAACGCTGCAATGGCCACCATGGAGCACCGACGTCAATCCAATGGAACGTGTTTGTGATGAATTGAAAAGCAGAATTATGGCGAATCCAAGACAGTCCTCTTCGTTTGTGGAACTCGCGGATGTTTTAAAGGAGTGGGGTGTTGTACCCTGAGTTATTACAAGAAATTAGTAGAAAGTCTTCCACGACGCATTGAGGCAGTAATTAAAGTCAAAAGCAGATCAATATGCTCTTAATTTCTTTTGAATAAAAGACAGCCCTCTTTTGGTAAGATAATATACACAGATAGTGTGTATATCAACTCCTTGATCACATTCATCATCTTATCTTACAACTGTAAAAAAAAGGAGAAAGCGCACAATATCTGCAGCACAATTGCAGCTGGCGAGTATGTACACATATAATCCAATAAGCTGCATAACCTGTCTATGACCTGATGTGCATTGCATCCTCCATTCCGTCACATTGGAACGAAGTTACCTATAAATATAAATACTAAATTTGTTCGTTGCATAGTGATTATAAGTACTATCCTCTCACACAGGGTGGAAAAGGCCCAAGTTCGAATCCTGTTGATGACACGAGGAATTTTTACGGGCTTTTTACAACGTGGCTGTGTTAGTCGGTCTCAGACGAGGAAACTCGAATTTTTCGCCCACCAAACACCAAATCGGCCGAAGAATACACGCAGTTACAGTCACAATATACTGATGCCTCATATGCCTTAATGCTTTGGCGCTTAACACAACCCTTACTTAAAATATTAAAATATGCACATTTATAGTTACCTGGAACTGTACCAATCAGTAATTATATGTGTAATTACACGTTGATAGTGCTGCCATCTAGTGGAATAAGTGGGCACTATTCGCAGTTTCATTCTAATTCCATATCGTCATGAAATTCAAAATGTATTTTTTTTTAAAGATGCTTTATTCAGGGCTGTAATTAGGCATGATAAGTCTGTAAACTGAAGAGACTCAAGATCTATAATTCTAGTTTTTTTACTTCACAAAAGGAAACGGCTAAGTTCTCCTTCCTATAGTCTTCCTATGATGGTCTGAGAGAGTATTTAAATTCTATACAGTTGGACCAACTGATGATGTTACCAACAGCAAATTCAAAATGAGAAGCATTCAAAGAACTTATCTTGCAAGCTACTAGGCTTTACATGCCAACTAAGAAATATTGTTCAAGGTTTAGGCCTAAATGGATGTACGGTGAACTAATGAGGCATATGGCAGAGAAGAAAAATGCATGGGATACATATAAATTAATGGGTCACGTGGAAGCCTATGATAGATATAAGCTGGTCTGTAACCAAGTCACAAAGGAGATTAGGCAGGCAAAGGCAGATTATGAGAAATCCTTGGCAAAGGATGCAAAGAAAAACAGAAAAGAGTTCTTTACCTATGTAAACTCTAGATGGAAAGGGATGAATCAGAGTGGCCCACTGGATATTAATGGTTCAACAGTTGAGGATCCTGCTCAGGTGGCTAACAAACTAAACGAGTATTTTGCATCTATATTCACACATGAGGAGTTATTCAGCAAGGGGAATGCCAGAGGTGTATTCAACTCTAGCAGTGAGCTAGATGATTTTGTAATAACTGAGAGGAAAGTGGAGGAGAAATTATTGAGGATAAACATGAAAAAGGCACACGGGGTGGATGGGATCTATCCAGTTATATTAAAGGAGGCAGAACTTCTCTTTTGTGAGAACTTCTTTTGACTCAGGGGAGGTGCCCATAGACTGGAAATGTGCAAGTGTGACCCCAATTCACAAAGGAGGATCAAAGGCTGACACATGTAATTATAGACCTGTGAGTTTAACTTCTGTTCCAGGAAATTTAATGGAGGCACTGGTTAAAGAAGCACTGCAGGATCATCTAGAGAAGACTTCAGTTAAAGCTCTGACACAGTATGGTTTTGTTAAGGGGAAGTCTTGCGTGACCAATTTGATTGGATACTATGATGCAGTCACAAAAGAACTGGATGCAGGGAATAACTTTGATATTATATATTTGGATCTTAGAAAGGCTTTTCATACTGTTGCACATGGAAGACTGCTGCACAAATTGGAGCAGTGTAGCATTGGAGGCAAATTGCTGCTATGGATAAAGGGATGGTTGAGGGGGAGAAGACAGAGTGTAATCAATGGACACTGCTCATCGTGGACTAATGTTATTAGTGGAGTTCCTCAGGGTTTAGTGTTCGGTCCATTGTTATTTTCTGTATTTATAAATGATATTGATGATTGTATATCAAGCTTAATGTCCAAGTTTGCAGACGATACAAAGGTTGACAGGGTTGTTAAGGACACTACTGACGCTATGCTGCTGCAACAGGATCTGGAAAGGTTGAGCAGATGGGCTGAGAGGTGGCAAATGAAGTTTAACATTGACAAATGTAAAGTACTACATATGGAAAACAGTAATCCCAGAGCAACGTATCAACTCAGTGGTACTACACTGACAGTGGTAGAGAATGAAAAGGAATTGGGGGTAATTGTGCTGTTATTGTTATTTGGTTTTTAGGAACATTAGCAACTAAGGCCATAGTGCTCCGGGATATGCGGTGGTCCTGACCTTTCCGCATCCTCCGTATTTGGTGGTGACGGGCTCGAACCATGGTCTAATCAAGAAGCATGTGCTACGCACTGCTGCTCCTTCCCACCTGGCTACGGAGGCGCCAGGGGTAATTGTGCAGGCAGATATGAGGTTCTCTGAGCAGTGCAGACGGGCAGCAAAAGTAGCACATGGTGTCTTGTCAATGATATACAGGAATTTTTCTAGCAGGGATAAGGAGGTGATTATTCCCTTGTATAAAGTAATGATCAGGCCACGCCTTGAGTACTGTATACAGGTCTGGAGGCCTCATTTCAAGAAGGATGTAGAGCTGCTGGAATGAGTACAGAGAAGGGCAACAAGATTAGTGAATGGAACAAAGGGTTGCTCTTACGAAGAAAGGCTTAAGTTTTGCAAATTACAGTGTCTGGAGACTAGGCACCGGCGAGGTGATCTGATAGAGGTGTATAAAGCCTTGAATGGTTTGAGCATGCATAATGCCGATTGGATTCTTCCTCTTGCTCAGAATAATCACCTGAGAGGGCATAAATTTAGATTGAGGAAAGATGGATGTGCCGAAATTTGCCTTTAGCCAGCGGGTAGTTGGTTGGTGGAACAGACTTGCATCCTTTGTTGTGGAAGTTGAGAGCCTAAATAAATTTAAGGCTCAGCTGGACAGGTATTTCGGACGAACGGAGGCGTGAAATGGAGTGGTGTTTTTTTTTTTTTTTTTGGCTGATGCTGCATAAGCTTGCTTTCTTGCATCATATGCCTCTCTACTAATGCTGTAATAAAGCTAATTCCTAGCTTATTTAACTTGTGCCTAAATCCAGCACTTTCTTTGTTCTGCTGATCTACTATGTAATACTTGTAGTATTAGGTTATCTAACTAGTTTAAAAGTCCAATGAAATTCATAATGTTAATGAAGTCCGTTTTGAAGCTTCTACCTCTGCATTTATTTGTTCTAACGGAACGTCATCTACAGGAATCTCTAACTACCACCGATTTCACTTGTTACTCATTCTAGGATTCCTTACTTTTTGAAAGTAGCATTTGGTTTTGGTTACTTAGATTTTAATTATTTGGATGTTGAATGGATGGGTGAAATGGGAACGTTTTTTTTTTTTTTTTTGGACTGATGATGTATAAGCTTGCTTTCTTGCATCATATGCCTTTACTAATGCTGACTTTAATTTTACAACTGTACTGGCCAAGCGGTAAGGAGATTGAGAAAGCTTCTGCGATCACTAATAACCTTACAGAAATTGTTTTAGCTGCTAGAATACCTGGCAATATTAATCACATATCCAAAACTCTTGGTTTTCCGACTGCTCTCCAGACGAACAGTTAATATTACACTACTCGACAAAATTAAAAGAACAAAATATTTTTATGAATATTTCATTGTGCGCAGTGTCGCCGAAGGTAAATATTTGATATAATAGGCATCCTAGCATGAAAATTCTGAGTATCCAGTAGAACCGATCTACCACTTTACAGAGTTGCACATTATGCAAATTTTCATGCATATAAAAAAAACGGGCGACCACATCACTTATTCCCGTTTTTTTTTTTTTTTGCTTTCTCCGTGGGATAGTCACAGATCCTATACATAGGATAGCAAGTTATCGTTTAAATGATTCTTTCAGATGTCGGGCCGTTGGACGACATGAAGCCGGGCAGTCGTAAGCAGAGGTGGCACGTCGACTTAAAGTGTCACGCAATGTTGTCTTGGTGCTATGGAAGTAGTTACAGGAGACAGGAATATAAATTTTTGACGTTAAAAACGTTTTTACTGGTGTTATTCCAAAAATTTTGTAACGAAAAACTGTCATGCGAAAAGCGTTACGAAAATTTATTCCAGTTTAATTTATCTTCTAATTGACTAAATTTAATGAAATTTTGCACGAAGGCTTGGCTTTATACTAGAGGGAAACTTTCAACCCTCTGAAAATTGCAGTAGTTTTTCCAGGATATTGGAAAATATGAACATGTGATCAAGGAAATTTTCTCACGTAATAAACGGGATAATGTGGACGTATAGCACATCGTTGGAAAGCTAGAGAATTTAAAAACAGAAATATTAAGGTTTTAAGATACAAAAAATCTTCGGAAACTGGGAAATGCGTTAATTCGAAAACGCATCTGGTTTCAAGTCACCTGGTGTTTTCAGATTGAATGTAATTTTTTTCTTTACAATTAAACTCCGAAGCTGAAAAAGAGTTCTGCACATTTATGAAAACATTCTTCAACTTAGATATGTCATTAGATTTTCGATAAATACTACACGTAATGAAACAACTATAGATGATGTATTTAGTCGTGAACTAAAATCTCTTCAGTGTAAAAATTATATATCCTACTTTAATCATCACAGACCAGTACTTTCAGTAACCGATATGTAATTATTAATAATAAAATAAAAACATTGTTATATTATTATCCATGAATTTTATTAATATCTGAAAATTAAAACGTTTTTAACGCCTGTCGATGACTCTTAAATGTAAAACACGTTAAATATGCTAGCGGCAGAGCACATTATGTACCTGGTACAGAATTTTTAAATATTCTCTGTAGCCATGGAGTGAAGCTGAGTGTCTCACTTGATGACATCACAAAACACAGCGTATTTTATGGTAGGAAATTGTCCCTCCTTAGAAGATAGAAGATGAGGAGGGTGGTACAGAACTTATACCAAGTGTAGTTGTTGCAGCCCGAGTTTACACAGTATTAGGTAATGCAATAATAGTTAACTCTAATAGTTAACATTAAGTGAGATGAAATTCGAATTTTTAAAATCATTTTATTGTTAACATTAATTATATCCCACCACATGTGCAAATGTATATGGTTCAATTACAAAATAATAATTCTTTGAAAGATGCTTTTGCCGAAAGCTATTTCAATTTCTTGCTGAGGTGCTGTTTCAGAGTTTATCATAAAGACCTCAAAAACAAATGATCACAGCATTGGGCAGCATTTGCATCTGTAAGAAAGCATTCTTGTTTATGAACTATCGAAAAAAAAATAAATATTATTCTTTACTTACTATGAGCAGTGCATTCTGTGATATGCATTTCATCTTCCAAACCCTCGCGGTAGCGTAGTGGTAATAATTATCGTCCTCCCATATCGGGTGGAAAGGCCTGAGTTCGAATCCCGCCAGAAACATGTGAAATTTTTTTGAATTGCCAAAGATCTCGCAAAACTGCAAACCTAGATCAACGGTGGTTGTCTGGGTTTTGCTCTGGTGGGACGAATCGATTAATTGCTAATGTGGCAATTAATCTTTTATATGATGTTTCTTGTAGAGAATACAAGAAACAGCATGGTATTTAGTAGGCACGTGAGCTTGAATCACGGTCATTCAAAGTACGTGTCCTTATGCACCCTCGCAGTAACCACTACGGCAGCCTTATGCTCCAGAACATCTTTTTACCTTGGACCAGCCTTGCATTCTAGCCTTCATTAGCATAAGATTATTACAAATACTGTTTTTTGCATTCCAAACATAGGATTTCTCTTTTGCTCGTCCTTTACTGCCCTCGTGGGTAGCACAGCTGGGGTAGAATCGCCATCCTCCCCACACCGGGCGGAAAAGATCTGAGTTCGAGTCCCGTCGATGACGTGAGGAATTTTTATGGGCCTTTTTCACAGTATTCACCGAGCAATATGGCCTTAGTCGCTGATGCTCCTAAAACCATACTACTGCAATTACAGCTCCTTTACTTTTCATCTGAGCAGCTATATCTGGACGAGTCCCCCCACAAATCTTAAACCTACTCTATTACATTTTCCTATCAGAAATTCATTGGGCATTTGTAGTTAGGACAAAACATGTTAATAGCGTGTTGACCTACCTTTAATAACAGTTTTAATGCTCTGTGGAAGCCTTTACACTATAATTTCTGGTATAGGTGATGATATTGTGCTTCTCTCATCCTTTAAAGCATTTGTGAGCAAAAATAACAAAAAGGGTCGTATTATTTCTGTAACTTGCGTGGGTTATCTGGTCGCTAGAAGTGTGTCTCTATTGTGTCTCTAGAAGTGTTTGTTCACTGGCGGATTTGTATGTCATGCGGTCTGAAAAATCCGAATAACTCATAGGCGGAACCGTACTCTCTCCGCTTCAGGGCTACCGCAGTAGGTTGAATTCATTCTCTTGTTCTTGGAATCAGTTCTGTACAACGAACAGTTCTTGGATTAGCGAACTATTTTCGACCACAAGATCGCATCGCCGTTGACTGGATGATATTTGGTAATTGGACCAATCTCGACACGCTTGAGACAGTCATATTTGAAAACCCAAGCAGAGTTGCATTTTCCGAGATACACTTACAGATGCGTCTGGCGCTCATTACCATGCCCGTTTCGGCACTGATTGCATACGCACAGCATTCCTGCGTACCTCCCCACCTGCTTTACATGTATATCGCATGCTACGAACACTTGATGCTGTTACTGAAAGAGTGCACCATTTTATGAAAAGGTAGTGTTCCTAATAAAGTTGCCACTCAGTGAATGCCCAGGAATACCTGAATACTATCACCCAGTCAAAGACATATGTATAATTGCGAATGTTTTGAAATAATTATTTTAAAAAATGTGCTTATTGTACTATTCATTAAATAAAATCGCTTCAATCTATATTGAAATCATTGTAATCGACTAAGTTGCATGCCATAAGCAGATGAATCACGTACTGCACTTCACGCTTTTATGTCGCATACACGTTACAGGGTGATCTCACGGTTACACTGTAGAAGGTTAAGGTCAGAACGTTAGCCATGTTCCACTAGTTGCAGACAATTGGAATTGTGAAATGTTAACTTCACAGCATGATACACAAAAAACATTTGGGCATTATGGTATTAATAATTCCACTTTATTTTAATAAAATTAAAAGGTGTACAGCTATTGGTTGTCACTGTAAAATTAGTTCAGTCGAAAGTCATACATTGTTGTTGGAAAGGTTAAAAATTACTAAGTATAGAGGAAGATCACTTTGGAATATTTTATTTTCTACTTTGTTAAATATCTTTTAGGAGGCAGTCAGTCTTGCACCGCCACCAGATTAATCCAAATTCCTCTCACTTAAATTCTCATCCTCCCATCTAATAAAGGGATTACGATCGGCGTCCTTCTGTGGTCTTGCACAGCCATCAGATCTTAATTAATTCATTTTAATTAATTATTAATTAATTTATAGCGTAAGCGTAATTCGTCCAGTACTCGCCTCTTAATCCGTATTTATAACATTTTGAAGTTCATAAAAAGATAAAGTAAAAGTTTTAAAAATTACATTAATAATTAAGATTATGCTATGGGGAAACTCGCCGGGGAAAAAGAAGTTTGTTTGTTTGTTATTTGGTTTTTAGGAGCATTAGCAACTAAGGCCATATTGCTCCTGGATATGCGGTGGTCATTCCCTGACCTTTCCGCATCCTCCGTATTTGGTGGTGACGGGCTCGAACCCCGGTCTAATCAAGAAGCGTGTGCTACGCACTGCTGCTGCTCCTTCCCACCTGGCTACGGAGACGCCTGAAAAAGAAGTGCACCTTTTTTCCTTCCTCCAGTTGTCACCTGAAAATACAGCGTTTACCAGACATTATTGCCTGGAAACGACTGATAACTACAATCAATATGGCTTGAGTGATTTCATCACCGTGCTTCTGGCAGCTTTTGTGAGTGGTACATCCCGCCATCTGGCTTAAGAGGCACAAAATCCTTGAGTATGAAAGCTAATAGGCGGAAGCTGCTGAAGAAGCCGACAGGCCTTGGCAGGTTCATACGCCTTCCAACGCCTTGGCAGGTTCATGCCAAGGCGTTGGAACAATCCACAGCTTGTTCAAATTGTAATTGACCTTGAAAGGCTAATACAAGATCCTAAGTGCAGGAAACAAACCGTGATGTGGTTTGTTCAGGCTAATGTCGCTTAACAGTTCTGTGCGTAACTACGTGACTCAATGCTCTGCTTATGTGAACAAGTGTACCACGTATATAGTGTATTCAGTGGTGGTGTTGTTATATTCCTTTATATTGTATTATATGTAAATCTAATTAGTATATATATATATATATTGATTTGGTGAATTTGTCTTTCACCAAAGCAACACTTAAGTATCTTGGTAGGACAAATAAAGATTGATTGAAATCCATAAATTACTGTGTAAACGAGAAGAAACTAAATCCAGTGGATTAGAAGCCAAGAGTCCAAACGAAACACTTTCGATATATTCATCGTCAGTTAACTAAATAATACAACTGAAGGTAGGTTCTATATAGTAATTCTAGCTCCCATGATACGTCACGTTAAACACGTGGAAATTTAGCAGTCAATTCTAAGATACTATTGATGATACTAAGGGTAGTGCGATTTTTTAGTGTAGTGTCTATTGTTAACAGATTGCTTATTTCCTGCAACTTGTAATATACGTTTACGTTGGTATAAACCACCCTTAGTATCAATGGTATCTTAGAATTGACTGCTATCTTAATTAAAGCAAGACATTTGCAGTTTAAAGATGACACTTATGAATAGATTTATGGATTTCCAATGGGATTGGGCATTTCAGCCCCCCTTTCCGAAATCTGTTTAGCAAGCATTGTAAGGCTCCAACCGTTCTCGTCTGGAATCAAACTATTTATACGGTGCGCGGACGACATATTATTAATCGGCAATAAAAACGTTATTCAGAACCTCCTAATTAATTTTAATTCTACACCGATCAGCCGAAACATTATGACCAGCGAGTCGTTATGCAAATGGAAGCAGCCGCAAGTGAACTACGTCGCATGCGCCGGTCGGGACACTGTACAAGAACACCAGATACTGAGCTCCGTTAATCAGTGTTACTCTTGTTCTTCGGATGGGAAAGACAGCGGATTTAAACGAGTTTGACAAAGGCCAAATTGTAATGGCCAGACGACTGGGTCAGAGCATATCCGAAACGGCATGGCTGGTGGGATGTTCACGGTCAGCCGTGGTTAGTACCTACCGAAAGTGATTCGAGAAGGGGAAATCCACGAACCACCGGCGAGGTGTTGGACAACCATGGCTCATCGATGCTCGAGGTGAGCGAAGGCTCTCCCGGATGGACTTGGCAACAGAAAGGCGACTGTGGCGCAACTCGGCGGTAATTCGAATGCTGGTGACGGGAGTAATGTGTCACAACACACAGTACATCGAACCCTGCTGAAAATGGGGTTGCGTAGCCGCAGGCCGCTCAGAGTGCCCATGCTAACCACGGTTCGTCGGTACAGCGCCTACAATGGGCACGCGAGCATCGAAACTGGACCTTGAGTGATTGGAAGAAGGTCGTCTGGTCCGATGAACGTTTCCTGATGCACGATGTGGACGGCCGGGTACGTGTGCGTCGTTTACCTGGGGAAGTGATGGCACCTGGATGCACCGTGGGACGAAAACAAGCCAGTGGCTGTGGTGTCATGCTTTGGGCGATGTTCTGCAGGGATACCGTGGGTCGAGTCATCCCTGTGCCAGGCACTCTGACGTCTGGACGGCTTCCTTACCCAGAATCATGGCGACGTCAAAACTCAGGCTTTCCCCGATGACCTCATCATTACCGTTACGGAAAATTCACGAGCAGAACTGGAAAGCATGGCCAACAACTGCCTGGACAAACTGCAGCAATGGGTTCGACACAATCAGCTGCACATCTCCCCAGAAAAGACCAACTCAGTGTTGCTCAAAGGCACCCTACAAATCAGACGGCCCCCACAAATAAAGATAAACAATACAACCATTAAATTATCTGCAGAGATCAAATATTTGGGTGTGATCCTAGACCCAAACTAACCTTCAAGGAGCATATAAAATACATCCGCAAAAAAATCAGATCCTACTTAGCCATGATCACGAGAGTCACCCGAAAGGATTGAGGCCTCACCGGGCGCACGCTCCACAAGGCAGTGTACATCCCCATCATAACGTATGCTGCAGGAGTGTGGTTCCAAAAGGCCACACTCGCTTCCAACAAGCGACTAATAGACTCCACCCAAAGAACCATACTACTGTTCATCACTGTCAGTACCCACGCTCTCTAAGTCATTGCAGGAGTACTCCCACTGGACCTGGAAATAGTCAGACGAGGACTTCTATACCACCATGCCAAGGGCATCTCAAAAACCTGCCTGGACTTCACAACAGACCCAGACGCTAATCAGAAAACAGAGAAGAAGAGACTGAACGCGCACTTAATACAGGTGTGGGCAGGAGAGATGGCAAAAATCCAGTACTGTGGACATCACAAGAAAATTCATACCTAATGTGACTCGGGTATACCCCACGTCACCCAACTGGTTCTCCCCTGGCTTACAATCAACCTATCTATTCACAGGCCATGGGGCCATTAATGCAAAGTTATCACTCCTTGGGCTCCAAGACGACCCCCACCTGTGTTTGCGGAGGATTAGAGAGCTGGCAGCACCTCATGTATGACTGCCAGCTCTATGACGACCTACACAACACCGTACCTATCAAGATTAGATACCTACCAAGAGGCATTGAACAACACCTCCTGGACACCAAAGATGAGTACCTAGCGTTCACTGATTTTGCCCATAAATTATTTGCAAGACGGAGAGCAAGCTACGCCATCGCCTACAACTAACAACACTCCCAGGAGAAATTCAGTCCTGACTTAAAGTAACTGGATCATGATAAATCTAAGCCCCAAGGCACATACCTTGACAGTAACCAACGAGAAAAGCCTGGAACTAATCAGGTGAAATGAAAAGGAAACCCCAATGTCCTATCACAGACGAAACCCCAACCGAAGGCAAATATCAATTCAGAAGCAGGGGAACAGTCTTCTACTGTAAACCCAACAAAAGAACAGATAAACACTCGGGGATTACCCGCACGGACGAGACTCCCGACTAAAAACGAACCAGAATGGACCATAGACAATGAAGAAGGAAGAACAAGAAGTGAACTTAATAATGAACACCCACGAGGTACACGACTAGTCGCCTATAACCACAAGCAGAACCTGAGCACCTCCACGTAGCTGGAACAAAGGGATCCTTGCTCCTGTTCCAGGACAAATACCGGACCGACAACTCGGACGGAGTTGACGTGTGTGACACGCAGCCCAGCTGCCGACGCCACATGGCGATCTGAGCTGGGCAACCTATCCCGATTCTCTTTAAATCCTGGTGTGGGAGGCCCCCACCCCTCCTTTCTTTCTGGTGGGGCATGTCCATGCCTCACTAATCTACTGGGGTCGCCTACTCTATTGTCCCCCATACTTCTGCATTACTCACCCCAGTCTACAGTCTCCTCTCCTTCTATCTTTACGCAAGTGTATGCCCACACACCAAAACCTTAAACAACTCCAAATTAACTACGCCCACTTTCGGCCTTTTTACATCTAAGCGATATTTTCCCACGCATATATGTACATATTATACACACATATATATTTTATATATGTGTGTGTGTGTGTGTATATGTATATATTTTATATATGTATATATATATATATATTTTTTTTTAGGTCCTAGCCGCTGAAATCTCAGAAAATTAGGCGGCAGGACCTGCCAGAATAAAATTAGTCTACTAGGTTCCTGGTCTGCCTCCATGGGGCGCAAGTGGGGCAACGTTGAGCCTCAGCAGGGGTATAGCGGCTAAACGACCAGATGAACAACGGTACACGACATAACACAAATTCAATACCCACACACTTTTAAATCTCTGGCTTTCCCAGCAAACTGGTACACCCACATTGTAAGCAACGCGGAGATGGGGGAAACCCCTGGTGCCACTAGACATCAACACACTTTACCTAAACATCGTTGCTGACCAGGTACACCGTTTCATGGCAACGGTCCTCCCCTCTGGCGGTCCCGTCTTTCAGCAGGATAATGCGGCATGGCACACCGCCCGGATTGTTCGAGACTGGTTTGCGAAACATGAGGAAGACTTCCAGGTATTGCCCTGGCTTCCAAATTCCCCAGACATCAATCCCATCACGCATCTGTGGTTTGTGTTGGAACAGCAACTCCGATCTGCGGCGTCTGAACCACGGACCTTACGGGAGTTAAAAGATCTGGTTACGTGTTGGTACTAGATACCACAAGACACATTTAGAAATCTTGTAGCGGCCATGCCTCGCCGGGTACTGTTTTGGCTGCACGTGGAGGACCAACATAATATTAGGTAGGTGGTCATAATGTTTTGGCTCATCGGTGTATACACAGTAGACTTAAGTACACTTTAGAATTGGAAGAAAATAATCACATCAGTTTTCTTAATTTAACCATATACAAAAGCGACAACAGACTGAGGACCAAAATATACAGGAAGAAAACACAGACAGGGAAGATTTTACGATTTCATTCCCACCATCCATATAACACAAAGAAATCTGTGTTGTACAACCATAATCGTAAAATATAGTCATTCAGAAAAAGACTTAGCAACAGAACTACAATATTTGATCAAAACGTTTACTACCAGGAAGTACCCCAAACAGTTGATTCAAATCACCATATCAGAAATAAAAAAATAGCATCAATAATCCTCTCAGCAATAGTATTAGAAAAGACTGTACACAATGCACTAAGATTATTCTCCCATATCACAGCAGTTTGTAAGGCAGCTAGGTAACGTTTTTGCAGGCACAAACATTAATATTTTCTTCTTATAATAAATTTGGAGCCTCCTTCAGTAATTATAAGGAGACTCACAAATATAAAATACAAGATATCAACAACGTAATATATCTTATTAAATGTCAACCAGATTGCAATGCCTGTTACATAAGTAGCACCACAACGAAATACGGGTCATATAAAACGGCGAACACGAGGGCAATCTACCATTACAATAGTTTTAAACCCAACCAAACAGGCACTGAACTCACACAACATGTACAGTTACATAATCATAACCCGTTAATTGATTCCGCAATTACCCTAATTAAATTAAATTCCAATTAAAGGAAACTCCAATATGAACCCTTAGCAATAGAATGGTTTCGGCATAATACGTCACTGAAAATATTAAACAAGAGATTACCGGCCGGTCTTTCAACAATATGGAGCCTCGCACGCTTCAAATTTCCACGTGTTTAGCGTGACGTATCACGGGACATCTGGACCTGGGAGCATAATTCCCATTTGGAAATGATATGCGGAAATAATATAGAACTTACCTTCACTTGTACTATTTAGCCAACTGACGATGAATATATCGAAAGTCTTTCGTTTGGGTTCTTCGCTTCTAACTAACCCAATGGTTCTAGTTTCTTCTTGTTTACACAGTGATTTATGGATGACAACCGGAGGAAGGTAAAAAGGAGGTTCACTTCTTCTTCCTCTGAGCATAATCTTAATTATTAATGTACTTTTTAAAACTTTTACTTTTATCTTTTTATGGACTTTAAAAAGTTATAAATACGGATTAAGAGGTGAGTATGGGACGATTAAGCTTTCGCTATAAATTAATTATGAGAAAATAGACAGTACTTTAAGACCCAACTGTAAAAAGCTTCTAACCACAAGATTAATCCAAATTCCTCTCACTTCTCGTCCTCCCGTCTAGTACAGAGATTACAATCAGAGTTTTTCCACATCCTATGGTAGTGGCCAAGGTTCGTCCTGTCCGGATGAGAAGAACTTTTATGGTCTTTTTTAGAACTTTTATTTCATACTGCGACCTGGTTAGTTGGGAACAAGGGAGAATTGTGTAGTTTTTTATTAATTTTTTTTCATCCCGCAAACTCCGTTTTTTCATCAAATTGACAAAAGAATGCACGCGGTGAAGTGACACAGTGCACTGACGTCACATGGCCTTAGTTGCTTTGGCGAAAAATCAAAGCAACAACTTTGTACATTAAAGCAGGCATTATACGTCTGCTGTACTAGTAAGCTATTGTAGCAACAGACTGAATACGACACTTTGGCACCCATTTGGAAATGATATGCGGTTTGATTCCCGTCGCACAACAACGGAAAAATTCTGTATAAAGTATCTTATTTTATCATCATTCAGGGAATGTAGTTATTTCGTCTTAGGAGAGAATTAGAGTTGTCTTTTTTTTTTAACTTTCTTATTACCGAATATAGCTTAATCTGTCATTTGTTTTTGTAGATTCTGCCTGTGCACTGTAAATAGTTTTTTTTTTTTTTGTTTTACACGTAGCTCCTAAATCAAAAATGGTTTATGTTAAACAAAAATAAAAGAAAAGAAGGCAGAAGCAGCAGGTGAAAAAATTAAAGATATATATTCAAATTCAGAAACAGGAAAACTGAATATAAAAATATAGGATGACAGTAGCAATAAGAACTAATAAAATTAATGAGTGAAAGAAAGAGAATGTGAAGTATAAAAGCAGAATTATGTACAGTATTCGTATGTTTGTTGCAGGCAAAAATGGTAGCACTGTGTTGAAAATGCAACAGAAAGAATATACGCCAAAGCATCCTTTCGTTTTATTTATAAAAAAAACAACAAAAAAAAAAAAAAAAACGAATATCAATTCACATATCCGATCGACCTAAGAAATAACTTACAAAATACAGTTTTTAGACTTCGAAAAGTTTTCTTCGCACTTCAATGTAGAAAGAAAAGTACAGAAACAATAAGATATTTTTGCCCGATTTGTATTTTGATGCACCATATCACAAGGGCAAGTAAACTTAAGAGTAATAAATGCACACTGCACAGGAAAATTTCGTTTCCTATAATGTTTGCATACTATACAACATAGGCACAATATTATTATGTAGCAGCACTTAATTATACGAGAGATAGACGAAAATGTTATTTGGTGATGATTTTCCCCACCGGATTCTGCTTTAATATCATACTTTTATAACAAATAAAAATACTTCTGTCCCATTACGGTTATATTTCTGGCTGTACGACATGCGTCTGCTAATTTTCTTTCATATATTATGACCCAAAGATACATAATAACTAACAATTTCAGCCTTTTCACTGAAGGAACATGACTTGTTTACAACAGTTCAGGTCCTATATTGATATTCTCTGGATAGCTATTAATTTATAAACGATAAATTTTAAATGCAAAATGAACTGTTTAAATGCATAAAATCTACAAGTGGTTAGTTACTTATGCACAATTTCCTATTTACATGCCACAGTGATAAGTAAACGGTAATGTAATTTCGGATCCATGCCTACTAATACATATAGTTTTTACTAGTAAAGCGAAGCAAAGTTGGAAATATCACGGGATATGCTGATCCTAAGAGATGTAAGTAGTATATATGTGAAGCAAAATTTTAAGATGGATTTGCAAGTAATGAACACATGAATACACCTCTGCTTCCTTTTTAGACAACGTTTTTCTTATGTGTGATAGCCCAGTCATTTGTTAGTTGCTGATCATTCTCCGGATCAAAAAGAATTAATTTCTGGTTTGTTTTTTAAACAAAATTCAATAAATTAACTTCAGATGTGAAAAACTAACAAATATAAATATAAAATAGTTTGTCCTGTTTGTTCCACTGGCGGTCAGACGACCTTTTTTCTATCAACAGAAACATAAAAAGAAACACAAGAATGCAACACGCTCCATGATTGTTCTTCGTTTTCGAATTCAGAAGCGAAATAACTATTTACATCTGCTGATGGCCTTTTTTCGAGGACATTCTTCACAGTTAACAATACAACAATACTGAAAGCGACATCTACACTGCACTTTTTCCCATTCTTTGGTTGTGACATAGCCACGTCCACAACACAACAATTCACAACCATCCACCCCCATTGATGTGTGATTACAAATGCGTCCATGAGTCCCCAGAGATCCAGTTTTGCTGTTAGGAGTACAAAAATCTGGAGACTCTTCTGAATAAACTATGTCTTCTTTCTCCGGTGGTTTTATTGTAACCCCTTCTGGAATTAGTCCTTTGCCGTCATTGCCTGCCATCACTTTGGCAGCCCCATTAAATTTTTCTTTTAGTCTGTTTCCTACGTCTCTAAATGGAGGAAGCCGTCTCCAGCAAGATGTCGCGGCACATGAACCTGAGAGTCCATGACATTTGCATACTTTTCGCATGTAACCACTTATAGCCTGAAAAAACATAAAAATAAAATAAATAAATAAAATAAAATAATACATACATACATACAATTTTCTACTTGTATTTTTGTACTATTCAGCTATTTCTGAAGTTCAAGTATTTTTATATTAAAATACTTGATTTTCATTCTTTATTTAAAGACTAAAATAAATATAATACAATATATTTCCGAAAGTATTCGAACATCCCCTGCAGTTTTGGTTAAAGCGAATCATACTCGCCATCCATGTGTGAAGAATATGCATTAAAGCAATTTGAGTTCACGCTAGAAGTAAGCGTATCAGCGAAATATAGTATATTTGAGTTGAGCAACTTATAGCGTGAATTTAATTGCGGGTTTTGCTACCTGCCCTAGTTCAGTGGTTTTCAACCTTTTCTTAATAACGGCACCCCTAAGTAATTTATTTTATTTTGCGGCACCCCTAAGTAATTTATTTTATTTTGCGGCACCCCTACTCAATTTTCTGCCTGTTAGATCCGATTCTTTCTCTGTATATATCCGTATATATATATATATATATATAATATTAAAAAATATATATGTTATATGATATTTATTACAATAATATAATTATAAAAATTACATTTCATAATACAAATTATATATATATACAGTATATAATTTTATTCTTTATATAGAGGTACTAAGTAAACAAAAATTATAGATCACCACAAAATTAAAAAGATACTGTACACCCTTTTATAATGAAATAAACATATACATTAAAAAAATAATAAGTTTAAGTAACTTAATCCCAAATTACGTGCCACCCCTGGAATGTTGTTGCGGAACCCCGGTTGAAAACCGCTGCTGATTACGTCAACCACGTTGAGCTAGGCCACCAGATGAAAACGTCATAGTCCTATGTACTACAACAGGATACGTTCTGGTAGACCGCACAAATTGATGAAAATATACCGGAGAGCGCGCAGAACAGATAGATCCCGTCAGTAACGAATCGAATACTGTCAACCAAGGATTCTAGTCGGCCGCAGGAATTGATATTATTACAAGGACGATACGTAGGAAACTGCATAACATCTGGTTTTACGGAAGATCTGCATCACAAAAATCAAACATCGCTGCACACAATACCCAGCCACGACTTTCCAAAGTAACAACTCATTCCGCTTAGTCCTTGGAACGTTGGAAAATTGTGTTGTGAAATGCCATGTGGTATACAAATTATATATATATACAGTATATATCCGATGTCTATATTCAGGACTGGCAGATACTTGAAGAACGTTATTTACTAGAGTGTGAAATATTGTGGAGATGCTGTTACCATCTGGAGTTGTTTTTTTTGTGATTTGGGCTTTGACCATTGGTCGTCGTTCTTGGAACAGTTAACCCTATGCAGTACGTTAACATTCTTGAATTCCATTCTTCCTACAATGTGGCAGCGGTGTGGAGAGAGGCCTCTTTCTGCTTTAGCGTGACATTGCGCAGGTTATACTGTACTGCATAGTCTGTAGTGACTTGGTTTGAACATATATGGAAATGCATAAGCCTCGTTTGCTTACCCAGAGTTCCGACCCCACTAAACATCTTTTGGCATGAACTGGAACTTCCCCTTCGGCCAGGCTAACACGCCTGTAGTCAGTGGAATTGACTGCTCTTTTGAAAGAGATCCGGTTTTTGGAAAGTTCCTTAAGTAATATTAGCTGGATCACTGGAGTTTAAAATCGTTTATAAACTGCTTAAAGAAGAGAATTAGATTGTTAACTCTACAGAGTTTCACGATAAAAATCGGAAGCCTATTTGGATATCAGTATTATTATTATTATTAATATCAATTTATTTCCGAAGAAATGTCCCTTTACAGTTATGCAGCTAGAGGACATGAATTCTATACAGAGATAAAACTTAAAAAAGACAGACAAATGCATTGTATACAGAGCCCAGATACAATATACGGCCTTAAACAGCCACTGGCGAAGATACAAAAACATAAAGATACAACAAAAGTGCATACGGATACATCGGAGAGTGGATAGTGCGGCATCACAGAGAGTACACCTAGAGCATGACGAAGGCATACATGTCTTCAAGAATGGAAGAGCTGTAGGTTCTGTCCTTGCAGAGCTTCTCAATGTCTATGGCTAATCTATTCAATATTTGGAAGGAGTTATGTGGAAACATGTCCAGGGAGGACATGCTACGCAGCTTCGATCTGTATGGGGATGTGTTGGACTGGCATCTTCCTCTGTCTAACGGTCTGGCGATGATATCCCATATATCAGATGAGCTCAGTTTTCCGGATAGAAGCTGAGAGAGGGTAAGAAGGTTCCTAGAAATTATGTGATACCTCCAGGAAGCGTATTAAGATTGGTGACCAGAACAGATTTTGAGATTCTAGGTGTTAGCCCGGCAACCCTATTTAGCCATTTGAAAATCCAGTATTCCAGGGAAAGGAACCTGGCTTGGTATGATGGGGGTGCTGAGGACCGTATAGTCGAGGCATATAAAGGAATTGGGATAATGCAACGAAGAATGTATTTGATGATAAGGTCCGGGTTATGGAAGTTGGAGATCTCTTGCTTTACTGCCCATAAAGCCGAATATGTTTTCGTTCGAGTGGCATTAAAGTGAGGCAAGAAGGTGAGGTCTTTGTCCCGGGTGACACCCAAATCCTTATGTTGGGTGACTGTTTTAACTGAAAAGTTCGCTATAATGATGTTCACGTCGTTGGTATTTTTCTTCTTGGTGATAGAGAGTTGTGAAGTTTTCTCTTTATTAATGGAGAGCCCAATCGCATGAAGGTAGTTTTCCAGTTCATTTAGCTGTCGGTTGGAGCTCACAGTAATAGACTGGAGAGACTGGGGGCATTTTGTGATGATGAAGAACTTAATCTGCGTAAGTGGTAAAATTAGTACGGTTTGCTAGGAAGGGTTCTAAAGATACGGCGAAGAGGGCGGCAGAGAGAACGCCCCCTTGGAGGAGCCCTCTGGAGCAGAGAATGCGGTGATTATGGTTCTGATTTCTGATCCATAGGGTTCTGGAGTGAAGGAATTTCCTAAGGAGAACTAGGATGTTGCCAGAGATTTTGAAGTAGTTGCACAGTATAGTACATAATGCATGGGTGGACAGATTGTCAAAGGCTGCCTTAATGTCGAGGAACACAATATCCAGTTGCTCTTTGTTGCTTAAGGTACCTTCAATTCTGAACAGTGTGTCCAAGAGGTTCGTGATCGTGGATCGTCCAGGTAGAAAGCCGCAGTAGCTTAGTGGTCAGGCGCGTGGGTGCATAAGTACACGTGCTTTGAGTGACCGGGGTTCAAGCCCGTGACTGCTGAATATGGTGCTGTTTCTTGTATTCTCTCTATCTTGTGAACTCCTCTGACCGTTTGGTCGTCCCGGAGTATAAACAGGAAATTTATTTATTTTTAGCACTATGGAGGTTTGTGGCCGAACATGTGATGGGTGAGAGCAGGAAGTATGGCTTTTTCCAAGATTTTGAGGAAAGTGCATCCTACGGAAATTGGTCTGTAGTCATTAGGCGATTTTGGGCTAGACTTTTTTGGAATGGGAGAAACATAATGTGTTCCAGATAGCAGGGTAAACTCCTGTGACGAGGACGGAGTTGAATGCCTCAAGCAAGAGGTCTATGATATACAGGGTGATTCACTACCAGTGCGACAAACTTTCAGGAGGTGTAGGGGCCACAAAGACGAATCGGAATCACATAGCATTGCAGGGTCCGAAATGCCTTCGTCATGCGGTAGAGGACGTTGAACGGGAGGTCGTGTGAACAGCGATCCCGCTGGAAGTCAGCATTTGCGAACCGGTTCCCGAGGTAGTAGGATGGACGAGTATTCAAACGTTGAACTGGCCGACATGCACCTCGCGTATGGAGCTGCGGACTGTAACGGGCGCGCCGCTCTGCGCTTGTACCAGGAACGTTACCCGCACAGGCGTGCTCCTCATCATACGATTTTCGCACGTGTGCACAGAAGGTTACGTGAGACTGGTTGTCTCACGAAAGGTACCATGAATCGAGAGCAAACGACGAGGACGCCAGACAATGAGGAGAATGTCCTACATCTTGCAGAAGGCAATCCGAGTACGAGTACTCGAGCGATAGGCCAACGAATTGGTATTTCCCAATCCACTGTATGGAGGATACTGTCAACAAACCAAATGAGTTCATACCATCTGCAACGCGTCCAATCATTGGAGCCTGCGGATTATCCACTCCGGAGGACTTTTGCTACTTGGTTTCTTCAACAGAAACGGTTCGCAAATGCTGACTTCCAGCGGGATCGCTGTTCACGCGCCCTCCCGTTCAACGTCCTCTACCGCATGACGAAGGTATTTCGAACCCGGCAATGGTATGTGATTCCGATTCGTCTTTGTGCCCTCTACACCTCCTGCAAGTTTGTCACACTGGTAGTGAATCACCCTGTATACACTGCATAGTTTAATCATGAAAACAGGGAATCCATCCGGGCCAGTGGTAGACTCGTTGGGAAGACTGTTGATGACCGGAGTAAGGCGTTCCTTTGTGATGGCTATTTTATCCAGTGATGTCTGGTTAGCTGGTAGATTAACCCGAATAAAGGGATTTGGGGCAGGTAGGGCTTAGTTTCGAGCGAGTTAGCCGACGCGAGAAAGATGTCAGTGGTCATAGGGGACTGTTGGCTCTTGTTGGTGTAGATTCTTTTCCGAAGTTTCATTCTGTGTGCAATCCAGTCGTTCTGCGCCTTCCTCCGAATGCGTAGGAAGCGGGCCCGATGTTTTTTTTAGACCTGGTAGTCGGCTAGATACCGTGTCCTTTGCCATTTCCTGTATAGTTTCTGTTTCATGATGAAGGCGAGTTTTGCGTCGCTGGTAAACCAATTCTTGGTGCTGTGAGACAGGCGGACAGATTTGGAGGTCCCTTCACGGGCGATGTCTTTTAACAAGTTAGCTAAATTGGTAAGCGTTTGATCAGGATGGCTAGCAGCAATTTTTTCCCAGTCTGTAGATTTTAGTCTTTGTAGGACGATTTGAGGTTGCATATATTTTAATGAGATCTTGAGTTGGGATTCTTTATGGTCATGTTGTTCAAGTTGTCGGGGAGAGCATAGGCTTTCACAATCAAAGGCAATTGGGAGGTGATCTGATGCAAACTTAAAAATCGGCGTTTTGAGAGTGAGATGGTCGAGATTATGGAATAGGAGGTCGAGGTTTTGATGTCGTCTTGTAGGTTGCGTATGGGTTAGTCTAAGGCCTAGAGATGAGAAGGAGCGTACGACGTCCTTCATAGCAGCTTCGTGTCTTGGGGAGGGCATGTTGAAATCTCCTAAAACAAAGGTGAGCATATAATCCAGGTAGTAAGCTCATCCCTTGTGTCAGGATTATGTACATATACTGTGTCCATAAAATCTGTAATTAGTATAAACATATTTTAAGACATGGCTAAAATATATGTTAGAAATGGACACCACCATTTTTTATAAACATTATATTTAAGTAAAATTTAATGGAACAAGGCATCATATCTTTAAGAGTATAATAATCTATATAATATTGGTGCAAACACACCATAGACAACTCTTAAACAAAAAACTACTTTAGTAGTTTGAAGGGCATCATTTTATCTCTATCTCATATTGTGCTCTTCCTTCACAACGAGTGCAATACATGGCAACTCGTTGTGAAGGAAGAGCACAATATGAGATAGAGATAAAATGATGCCCTTCAAACTACTAACGCAATCTTTTTTGTTTAAGAGTTGTCTGTGGTGTGTTTGCACCAATATTATATACAGTGCTTTTTTTGGGACGGTACGCAACGGTACGGCGTACTGGCACCTTTATTAACAGTGACGTGTGACATTTGAATGCAGTGCACTTAGAAATTTGTAATATTCCGTTAATTTTTTTCATATGTTTACCTACTACTCAAATAAACTTAAAATTATTTAACTAAATTTGTATTTTTTACTGTCTATTGTTAAGATATTTCTATATAAAACTGTATAACCATTTTTATAATTCTAAATTACTCAGTCGGACCTCTGTTTAACGAAGTCCTTTTATAGCGAATTATTTTGACTTCCCCTTGTAAGTTACATTTAAAATACTTTCCGTTGAGCGAAGAAAATTTTCATATAGCGAACGGATTAGGAGAGAATTAACTCGGTACGCACTGTTCGTATTTCTGGCCTTTAGGCAATTTAGGCAATTAGTCCTGCTGCGCAAATTAAGAGAGCTAAAGCATTCTACAACTTAGTGGTACCTGGTAAAACCTATCCGACCACCTGTCCCACATACGGAGGAGTCGCGGTAGTCACAGAGAAGTAAGATATGTAAGATAAGTTAGATATGTTACTACTCTGTGGCGCTAGTCAAGAGTGAGCAGATCAAGGTGTATTCCCAATGGGCTCTGGCCCACCTTCTACTGCACTGGTGTCCAACCTTTTCCTGTACAGTGGCCATATTCTAAAAAATTCAAAGTTAGATTTGTTTAGTGTGTTACATTTTCCTTATCTTGTTGCATGTAAAAGTAAAATTGAAAATATTCGAAACTTTTACAAAGTACAATACACAATTACATTTACTGAACAAAACATTTAATGAGAATTTTTTTGATAATTAACAAAATTTAAAATGCTGTTTTAGTTCACCTTCCTCGCTGGCCGTAGGTTGGACATGTGTTTTTGTAAAGGGCGGCTCCTAGAACGTGAGTTCATCTCCGCCTCGTATCTCTGTGAAGATCAGTATCACTACAAACGGGCCAGATGTGTGACGTAGGTTTGTGTGTATTATGTGTGTGTTCTGT